>NC_143018.1:105996627-106612460 GCF_055824585.1 Amblyomma mixtum
GCCGCCCCAAAGGGTGCGAAATGCAGCGTGACGGGCAGGCAGCCACAACACCACGGCAGCGTCTGCAGCGATGCTTCAACACATTGCGGTGACGTCCCCAGCTCAACCGAACAGACGCCTACTAGCGGGAATGACGCAAAGAGCAGACAAGTGCCACCACCACCCCCACACGGCGGTCAGGAAAAGCACGCTCAAGAATGGCGTCGCGGGTGCCTGAGCCAACATCGTCAAAAATGGCAAACAGATGAGCGGTTCGGGACGGGTTGCCTCCTCCTCCCATCCCCTCTCCTGTCCCCCTCACTCGGCGGCTGACGCTCAACTCCACAACCGTATAGCTTCTCTACGGGCACAAAACGAGATGCTACTCGCGAAAACTGAAGCTTTAGAGGCTAAAACAACCCCCCTCCCCCGCAGTACCCCCGATGCGGAGGCTATGGAGAGCCAGATGGCGGCGCCGACTCTGGAATCTTCCCTTGCCGAACTCGAAGCCTGTCTTAATGCCGAATTTGACAACCTGTTGGAGACAGCGATACAACGCCTCATCGTTCGAGACATGGAGGCTACTCCCCCTATGATCGCTCAACACGCCGCGACTAACCCCCGCCTTTCTAGCAGAGGCGGTCCCCTTAAGGACGTATCTGGTCGGCCCTCCAGATTGTCCCGCCGAGTCAATGACCTCGACGATAACGAAGACAGCTGCCCCCTTCTAGGTGCTGAGTTTCAGCCCCCAGTAACTGGCTAGGGGGCAGCCTCGCTTCCACCTCTCAATCTGAGCGTGGCGGTACATCCTAGGTGTAGGCGCTCCCCCCTTTCGAAATCATCTTCCCCCATTACAATTACTCAATGGAACGGTCGGGGGCTCCGGTCCCGTTCCAAGTGGGCCCACCTCCGGCTTTTATTGCGAAATCATTACTGCTCGAGGTTTCCGCTCTTGGCCGTCGTCCCGGAGAATCCACCATTGACCTTTAGCGTGACCTATGTGTGACGTCATACCAGTTGTGAAAAAGCAGGGCCCCAACTCGGCTCGTCGCGATCGTCCCAGCGAATCCTCCATGCCGCAGCTGCGCGGCGCTGTACGTGACGTCATGCCATCTGTGGAAAAGCGGGGCCCTAACTCGGCTCGTCGCGATCGTCCCAGCGAATCCTCCACGCGCCGCTGCCGTGGTGGTGGTGAACTTTTATTTGATGAAATAGAGTTTGGAAACCACAGAGTGGCCCCGCTACATGGTCGGCGTCCCTAGTCCGGGACACAGCATGACAAGGCCCCGTCTCTCGCCCGTTTCACCAGAGCCCTTTGGACTCAAGCGAGGAGCAGTTGAGGAGGGCAGCCTCCCATGCCTCTCTGGAAGGGGTAGGGGAAGCGGGGAGGTGGGGATTTTGAGTACATGCCCACACCATGTGGAAGATATCACAGGTCTCGCCACAGTGCGGGCATCGCCCATTCGTGTTAGGATCGTAATGTTTGATTATTGCAGGACAGAATAGAGTACCTGTCTGCAGGCACCTTAAAGTTCGCTCCTCCGTCTTACTCAGCCCCTTTGCAGGGGCTGGCAAAAGGCTGTGGTTGTCGCTATAATACGTTATTATTTCCCTGAATCGCAGCAGCGGCTGGTTAGTCTCCGAGCCAGAAGAGCTGGGATGAGGAGCCCGGTGAATAAGCGCTCGGGCAGCAGCGTCAGCGGCCTCATTACCTCGTAAGCCGTGGTGGCCAGGAGCCCAAATGATTCTTTTCGATGTTGGATTAGTGGCAGTCCGTCTTAGAATGCAAGCAGCTAAGGGGGAGATCTCCCCTGCCAAGTAAAAATTACATGCTTTTCGGGAGTCCGTGATGATGATTCTCAAATTTGCGTGGGCAGCAGCAAGCGCTATCGCTACCTCCTCGGCTTGCATTGAATTCGGGGCTCGAAAGGAGAGTCCATCAACGCGCATTTCCTGGTGAACGAAAGCGGCCGTGTAAAATCCCGTGGATCCCGTCTCTCAAGAGCCCGAGCCCACGCTTGTCGTCTGTTTTCGGGCATGTCGGTGTCCATGTTACGGGGGAGCGGAGAGACCCAGAGCATATGGCGCCACAGTACTGGGATATGCTCCGCCTCCTCTGGAGTGCAGTCGTGTTGGATATGTAAGCGGTTTAGCAGGCGGCGCCCAGGGGCCGTCTGCATGAGCAGAAATTCAGACTTTTGGGTGGAACATTGGAGGCCGCAGCGGCGAGCATAACGGTCCACTATGGTCGCCGCCTCCTGCAGGTTGTCCTCAATGTCTCCAAGGCAACCCTGTGTGGACCACAGGGTGATGTCATCGGCGTACAGCGCATGCTGTACACCGACGAAAGCGCCCAGCTGGACCGCTATACCCATCATAGCCAGATTTAATAAAAGGGGAGAGAGCACCGCGCCCTGTGGTGTGCCCCTGGTTCCTAAATGAAAAGGGCCATGTTCCTTATCCTGGATTCGAATGTAAGATTTTCGTCGGTCAAAAATTGCCGAATGAATTGAAAGGCGTTTCTGCCGCAGTTAGTTTGAGAGAGGTGGGTGAGAATGATCGCGTGGGTAACGTTGTCGAAAGCTCCCTTCCAATCCAAGGGTAGTACGACCTTATTATTGTGAGGGCATTCGACGGGATCGAGGACAGCCCGTCTGAATTTGTGCACATACGCCCCTCACCAAAGTCCACAGCCAAAACTTCATTGTCTCTTGAGACAGGTCCAATCCCTGAAAATATCAAAGTCCAGGTACTGGGGCTCTTTACACATCAAGACAGACGGTCAGAAACAACATTGGCCAAACTCCATCAGGTGGGGGACCAGGTGGGCCGCTTAGTCCGCTAGGTTTCTAACAAGAGCGGGGGGTTACAATGTAAGGAAGCCTTGCGGCTGGAGCATGCATTTGTAACCAGTCGAATTCTATATTCGACTCCATACCTCCACCTGCGAAAGCAAGACGAGGATGCACTCCAAGTCATCCTCCGCAAAATTATTAAGCGGGCTCTGGACCTCCCCGTGAACACCTCCAAAAAGCGCCACCTGGGGCTGGGCACGGTGAATACATTTCGGGAGCTCCGGGAAGCCCACCTGACCAACCAATACACACGTCTCTCGAAAACATCGTCGGGTCGCCGCCTCCTTGCCCGACTACACATCCAACACACCACTCTCATGGAAGAGCGCGTACGTATTCCATCCCAGTGGAGATGCGCCCTCGACGTGCGCCCTCTTCCCGCGAACATGAACCGTGGGGACCATAATGGCCGGCGCCTGGCGCGCGCGGAAGCCCTGGCCTGCCACTATGGATCGAAACCGGGCGTATTCTACGTGGATGCCTCCGGCCCCCACCATGTGAGATGGTACACGGCAGCAGTCGTCCACCAATCCAAAACAGTGAACGGCCTTACTTTTCGAGCCCGTGAAATAACACACGCGGAGGAGGTCGCCATTGCATTGGCTGCATCTGATTCAAATTTTAAAAAATTATTTCCGGCTCGCGAGGGGCACGTCGGAACGTCGAGCACGGCTGGGTACCGTATCTAGCCTACCGCATTCTCCTAAACAGCGTCTACACCGGGAACCCCGCTCACTGGCGTATCGTTTGGGCTCCCGCTCACATGGGCCTTGAGGGAAATGAGGCAGCTGACGCCGCCGCCCGCGCGCTCTCTCACCGGACATTCGCCTCCGACCCTGACGATCAGGAACTAGAATTCACTCCCACTTACTCCTTCACAGACATTGCTTTACTTTATCAATCTGGCCATGGTATTTACCCCGTCCGCGTAAAGGTCTCTCAAAGGCGGAGGAGCGGCTTCTGCTTCGTCTGTATACAAATACTTTGCTGTGCCCGGCAGCTCTCAAACACGTCCACCTTTCTTTCTCTGGCAGCTGTACGCGCTGTGCGGAGAAGTCTTCGGACATCTGCCACGTGGTGTGGGCCTGCCCCTCCAGCCCTGCTATCCCCCCTCACCCCAACCCAACCCGGGAGGACTGGGAGGCGACCCTGCTCGGCTGCTCTGACCTGCAGGCCAAACGGGCCCTGGTCGCGCGAGCCCGGGCGGCTGCCGACGCCACTGGAGTCCCGAACTAGGGACCTCCACCTAGTACTTGTGAGGGCTGGCCCCCTCTCGGTCAGCTCATACCTCACCTCCTGAAATATATCTGTACACAAATGTTTTCCACCACCACCACTGCATGAGCCGCGTGTATTCGTTCACGAGGGGGAGGCGCTTGCTCTACGTGACCAGCCAAACAAGGCGCAGCCAGGGCTATAGACTTGCGTTCAAAGGGCAAGCCATCGCGCCTAATGGGTGGTGGCGTTCCTCCCTTCACCACAGACGCCACACCCCCTCCCGTGCCCCCAGAAATAGACGCTAAATTAGCAGCACTCGAAGCAAAATTTGACCATAAACTAAAGGAGCTAGACGCCCGCCTCGAGGCCAGATTCAATCACCTTGCCGCCGCCCTCACCGAAAAACTTGAGCAGCGCATGGACGCTATGCTTACCAAGATGATGGAGCTCTTGGAGCATAATCTTACCCATCGCTTCACCCAACTTCAAACCCCCTCCACTCCCCCCATCCTACCTCCACAAGCACAAAACACCTTCCCTGAGCCACACATACCAATTGACACCCGTCTTAATACCCTCCTCAATCCCCCCACCATCCAATATGGCGGGGGGGAACACTAATTATCTCCCCATTATAACTTGGAACTGCCGCGGCTTCCGGGCAAAGCGCGCACCTCTGCAACTTCTCCTTCCCACCATCGCACCCACGCCCCACATACTTCTTCTCCAGGAGACTACACACCGAGCAACCCTCCCCAGCTACACATCTACACACTCGGATACCACTAACACACCCAGGGCGTCCACACTCATCCACCGCAGCCTCACCTACAAAACTCATCACATTACGTCTGAGACGCCCTGCGTGATCACGGAAATTATACATCACACACATTCACTTCCTTCTATATTTATAGCAAACATATACCACCCCCCATCCCTGCCGATGGCCCCGCTAGAATCACTTCTGCGAAAGCTACACCATCTAGCAGGGAAACATCCCCTACTCATCGGTGGGGACTTCAACAGTCAGCATACTGACTGGGGATACACAACCACGACACATCGAGGTCGCACGCTCTGGCTGCTCCTGCAGAACCTCCAACTCACTGTGCACAACACGTTTCAGACGCCTACGCGGATCGGCAACAGTGTCAGCATGGACACCAGTCCGGACCTGACGCTGAGCCGCTGTATCCGCGGCGTTACCTGGAACAGAACACAACATACACTGGGCAGTGATCATTACATTATACAAATCACTGTCCCATACAAACCACCCCGTCACGCAAATATGACACACGAACTCATTAACTGGGATGCCTTTCGTGCTGCACGCACCGCCCTCCCAGACACTCCCATCGCAGACATCGATGCATGGGTGCAATCACTCAAGCATGACGTTCACCACAACACGCGACACATTGAAACTACAACCGAAACACCGACCCTTGACACACGCCTAGCCCACCTCTGGGAGGCTTATCACAGCATCCTGGAACGCTGGAAAATCAACAAACACAACAGAACGCTTAAAAAGCGGCTGGCCGCGCTGCAGACACAAATCCAACAGCACTCTGAGGAGCTCTGTCGATCCAACTGGGGACAGATATGTGACGGCATCGCCGGAAACCTGTCCAGCAAACGTGCATCGCAACTCCTCCGACACCTCATTGACCCCACACGCACCAAATCAGCAGCACAGCACGACGTGACACGCCTCACACATGAACACATTGACGATCCCGACACCCTTCTAGACACACTTCAAACCATGTACACATCTCCAGGCGACCCCATACCTCTACCGCACTACACAGGACAAGCAAATCCAACACTCGACACCGACATCACGGAGACGGAAGTCAGAGCGGCCCTTCTGACTCTCCGCGCCAACTCCGCACCTGGTGCAGACCAAATCACAAACTCCATGCTCCGTAATCTGGATGACCAATCGATCACCCACATTACGAAATACTTCAACCAGTGCTGGAGGGAGGGTAACCTCCCGCAGTCCTGGCGCCACGCGAAGGTAATATTTATACCAAAACCCAACAAACACTCACCATTCAAAACCTTCGCCCGATTTCGCTAACCTCATGCCTCGGGAAGCTCCTCGAGCATGTTGTGTTAGCGAGACTCACAAGTCACATGGCGGACAACAATCTCTACCCGCATAGCATGGTGGGATTCTGCCCTCATCTATCCGCACAGGATGCCATGCTGCAACTCACACAGGACCTTTTTGACCCGCTTCTTCCAGGTCACACCAAGGCAGTCTTAGCTTCGGATCTCTGCAAAGCTTTTGATCGCATTGAACATCAGGCGATCATGACTGCTCTATCCCCATTGAATGTGGGTGTGCGCACGTACGCCTACATTCAAGCATTCCTGACTGACCGCACGGCTGAGATACACTTCGGCCCTCTGTCTTCCACCTCCTACACACCTCAGAGTATCGGCACCCCTCAAGGGTCCGTCCTTTCCCCCTTTCTCTTTAACATAACCCTCATACCCCTCGCCCGGAAATTGGCAACTATTCCCCACCTCAAGCACACTCTTTATGCCGACGATATCACCCTGTGGACCACCGACGGCAGTGACGGCGACATAGAGAACACCTTACAGGAAGCAGCCACCCTCACCCAAAATTACGCACGGACCATCGGACTGTCTTGCTCCCCAGAGAAGTCCGAACTGCTCCTCATCCGGCCTAAGAACCACCGCTGTCCCCGCTCCCCCATTGCCATTGAATTGAATGGTTACCCGGTACCTGAGGTTGGCACCCTCCGTGTATTGGGCTTGCACATCCAGAACGATGGCAAAAACACCACTACCCTCAAGAAACTCAAGCAGGTTGCAGGCGCGATATCGCACCTCATCCGCAGGGTTTCGGAAAATCATAGAGGCATGAAGAAAGCGCGACCTATGTCGCGTCATTCATGCCTTTGTCCTCAGCCGTGTACTGTACACTACCCCATACTTACAACTATCCAAACATGACATAAACGCTTTGGATGCTTTGATTCGCAAGGCATTCAAGGCAGCACTTCATCTTCCCCTCAACACACCCACAGACAGATTACTAGGCCTGGGCCTCCACAACACGATCGGGGAACTGGTGGAGGCCCACCGACAGGCCCAATACATCAGGCTCACAAAAACTTCCACAGGTCGGTATATCCTGGACTCCCTCGGAATCAAAATACCAGCCAACGACCCAACCCTTCTCGCCATCCCACGATCCCTTCACCGAGAGCTTCTCATCAGGCCGCTCCCGAGGAATATGCACCCGTCCCACCATGAGCAGCGCCGCAGAGCCCGTGCGAAGGCACTCCATCGAGCGTACGGCCCCCAGCCGGACGCCGTATGGGTGGACGCTGCCTGCACGGGTGATGAAGCGACAGCAGCTGCGGTGGACTCCTCTTCATCCACCCTCCTCACACTACCTCTCCCTCCAGATACATCCCCACAGGCTGCAGAGGAAGCCGCCATTGCACTTGCTATAACCCGCACGGAAGCCCGGTATATTTTAACTGACTCTAAAACTGCGATTCTAAATTTTGCTCGAGGCCGAGTTCATGTCCCTGCTTTTGGCATACTGGACTCGCCCGATGCACCCCCGCCCCGCCAAGTGGAGCTGATATGGGTGCCTGCGCACTCCAGGAATCCCGGAAACGAGGCCGCCAACCTTTTAGCCCGAGGTTCTTTAAACCGGGCTCAGGTGGCCTCGGATCAGGGATTCACGAAGGATCGCATGCACTCATTCAGTGAGCTGACCCAGGCATACAGAGCCTCTCGCCAGCTGTACCCCCCGCCCCACCCCTCCCTAGATAACAGACACGCAACACTCTGGCGCAGATTACAAACACATACTCTCCCCTCGCCCCTTACCCTAACCCACTATCATCCCTCCTTCCCCACTCCTGCTTGCGCCCTATGCCCAGAACCCTTCGCTTCTTCCCTCCACATCCTTTCCCTCTGCCCGGCGGACCCTCCCCCGCGGGACCTAGAGAACCTCAAGACCTGGGAGGACTCGGAGACCCTGCTGCACTCGGAGGACCCGGCCGTGCAGACCATCGCCACCGGCCGTGCTGCCAGTGTTATGGACCTCAGGAGCATAAACACTTGAGTGCAGTGGGGTCGTGCGGGGACCCTGGGGCGTGCCCAGAATTCCTTTGTAAATAAAGTTTTCTCTCTCTCTCTCTCTCCCTTCCTGTACGGTGCGGTTCGGATGTCCACCGAGATGACAGAGAATTACTGCGTAATTTCCTTTCCTCAAAAAGCGTCGCGTTCAAAGGGCAAGGCATCGCGCCGAACGGGTGGTGGCGTTCCGTGGACTGCCTGGCAGCGCTACAACACGCTGTCGCGTTCCACTCCTAAAGGCGAAGCTTAAGCGTCATTAACTTAGTTTGATAGCATAACCATTACTAAGAGCACCACCAAGAGACACCACCAGCCAACCTAGGCGCAGCCAGGGGAAATTACTTTCGCAATTACCGAGCTTAACCAAGCTAGCCTCAGCCAATTTTATCTTTCAACCTTTTAGCATTTGCCAGCCGTGGTTGCCTTCCAAGAGCCAGGAAAAGGCGCCACACTAACAAATTGCACGACGTTCCAGGAGGACCTCTCGTCTCTTCTATGCGCCCACAGAAATTGTACAGCCAATCAGGTCGACTTAGACATGCAACTTGAATACTCTCATGTAATGGTGACCCTCCTCCCACTCCGGAAGCAGGACCCACCGTTACCCATACTCAATGTATACTGCAATCCGAAATTACCGAATGTACCATTCGCGGACCTATTTAGCCGCGCGCTGAGCGTTGCACGTCGGGGCCCCTTCTTTATTGTGGGCGATTTCAACGCTCCCGCTTGGATGTAGGGTTACTACCGCGAAGTACGGACGCAAGTTGGCGGAGCTTGCGTCAACGCTGGGCCTCACTCCCCAAAAACATGCTACCTGGCCGCCATGATACGCGCCGTCAGCTGAAAGCCCAAGCACTAGATGCCACATACCTTGCCGACGAAATCGCAATACACGTAGATGCTGCACGGCAAAGTGCAAACACATACGTGGCTTGTGCAGAGAGAGAGAGAGAAAACTTTATTTACAAAGGAATTCTGGGCACGCCCCAGGGTCCCCGCACGACCCCACTGCACTCAAGTGTTTATGCTCCTGAGGTCCATAACACTGGCAGCACGGCCGGTGGCGATGGTCTGCACGGCCGGGTCCTCCGAGTGCAGCAGGGTCTCCGAGTCCTCCCAGGTCTTGAGGTTCTCTAGGTCCCGCGGGGGAGGGTCCGCCGGGCAGAGGGAAAGGATGTGGAGGGAAGAAGCGAAGGGTTCTGGGCATAGGGCGCAAGCAGGAGTGGGGAAGGAGGGATGATAGTGGGTTAGGGTAAGGGGCGAGGGGAGAGTATGTGTTTGTAATCTGCGCCAGAGTGTTGCGTGTCTGTTATCTAGGGAGGGGTGGGGCGGGGGGTAGAGCTGGCGAGAGGCTCTGTATGCCTGGGTCAGCTCACTGAATGAGTGCATGCGATCCTTCGTGAATCCCCGATCCGAGGCCACCTGAGCCCGGTTTAAAGAACCTCGGGCTAAAAGGTTGGCGGCCTCGTTTCCGGGATTCCTGGAGTGCGCAGGCACCCATATCAGCTCCACTTGGCGGGGCGGGGGTGCATCGGGCGAGTCCAGTATGCCAAAAGCAGGGACATGAACTCGGCCTCGAGCAAAATTTAGAATCGCAGTTTTAGAGTCAGTTAAAATATACCGGGCTTCCGTGCGGGTTATAGCAAGTGCAATGGCGGCTTCCTCTGCAGCCTGTGGGGATGTATCTGGAGGGAGAGGTAGTGTGAGGAGGGTGGATGAAGAGGAGTCCACCGCAGCTGCTGTCGCTTCATCACCCGTGCAGGCAGCGTCCACCCATACGGCGTCCGGCTGGGGGCCGTACGCTCGATGGAGTGCCTTCGCACGGGCTCTGCGGCGCTGCTCATGGTGGGACGGGTGCATATTCCTCGGGAGCGGCCTGATGAGAAGCTCTCGGTGAAGGGATCGTGGGATGGCGAGAAGGGTTGGGTCGTTGGCTGGTATTTTGATTCCGAGGGAGTCCAGGATATACCGACCTGTGGAAGTTTTTGTGAGCCTGATGTATTGGGCCTGTCGGTGGGCCTCCACCAGTTCCCCGATCGTGTTGTGGAGGCCCAGGCCTAGTAATCTGTCTGTGGGTGTGTTGAGGGGAAGATGAAGTGCTGCCTTGAATGCCTTGCGAATCAAAGCATCCAAAGCGTTTATGGCATGTTTGGATAGTTGTAAGTATGGGGTAGTGTACAGTACACGGCTGAGGACAAAGGCATGAATGACGCGACATAGGTCGCGCTTTCTTCATGCCTCTATGATTTCCCGAAACCCTGCGGATGAGGTGCGATATCGCGCCTGCAACCTGCTTGAGTTTCTTGAGGGTAGTGGTGTTTTTGCCATCGTTCTGGATGTGCAAGCCCATTGCACGGAGGGTGCCAACCTCAGGTACCGGGTAACCATTCAATTCAATGGCAATGGGGGAGCGGGGACAGCGGTGGTTCTTAGGCCGGATGAGGAGCAGTTCGGAATTCTCTGGGGAGCAAGACAGTCCGATGGTCCGTGCGTAATTTTGGGTGAGGGTGGCTGCTTCCTGTAAGGTGTTCTCTATGTCGCCGTCACTGCCGTCGGTGGTCCACAGGGTGATATCGTCGGCATAAAGAGTGTGCTTGAGGTGGGGAATAGTTGCCAATTTCCGGGCGAGGGGTATGAGGGTTATGTTAAAGAGAAAGGGGGAAAGGACGGACCCTTGAGGGGTGCCGATACTCTGAAGTGTGTAGGAGGTGGAAGACAGAGGGCCGAAGTGTATCTCAGCCGTGCGGTCAGTCAGGAATGCTTGAATGTAGGCATACGTACGCACACCCACATTTAATGGGGATAGAGCAGTCATGATCGCCTGATGTTCAATGCGATCAAAAGCTTTGGAGAGATCCAAAGCTAAGACTGCCTTGGTGTGACCTGGAAGAAGCGGTTCAAAAAGGTCGTGTGTGAGTTGCAGCATGGCATCCTGTGCGGATAGATGAGGGCAGAATCCCACCATGCTATGCGGGTAGAGATTGTTGTCCGCCATGTGACTTGTGAGTCTCGCTAACACAACATGCTCGAGAAGCTTCCCGAGGCATGAGGTTAGCGAAATCGGGCGAAGGTTTTGAATGGTGAGTGTTTGTTGGGTTTTGGTATAAATATTACCTTCGCGTGGCGCCAGGACTGCGGGAGGTTACCCTCCCTCCAGCACTGGTTGAAGTATTTCGTAATGTGGGTGATCGATTGGTCATCCAGATTACGGAGCATGGAGTTTGTGATTTGGTCTGCACCAGGTGCGGAGTTGGCGCGGAGAGTCAGGAGGGCC
Source organism: Amblyomma mixtum (assembly GCF_055824585.1). Lineage (NCBI taxonomy): Eukaryota > Metazoa > Arthropoda > Arachnida > Ixodida > Ixodidae > Amblyomma > Amblyomma mixtum. The sequence continues at coordinate 106,008,103 of NC_143018.1, forward strand.
GCTCTGACTTCCGTCTCCGTGATGTCGGTGTCGAGTGTTGGATTTGCTTGTCCTGTGTAGTGCGGTAGAGGTATGGGGCCGCCTGGAGATGTGTACATGGTTTGAAGTGTGTCTAGAAGGGTGTCGGGATCGTCAATGTGTTCATGTGTGAGGCGTGTCACGTGGTGCTGTGCTGCTGATTTGGTGCGTGTGGGGTCAATGAGGTGTCGGAGGAGTTGCCATGCACGTTTGCTGGACAGGTTTCCGGCGATGCCGTCACATATCTGTCCCCAGTTGGATCGACAGAGCTCCTCAGAGTGCTGTTGGATTTGTGTCTGCAGCGCGGCCAGCCGCTTTTTAAGCGTTCTGTTGTGTTTGTTGACTTTCCAGCGTTCCAGGATGCTGTGATAAGCCTCCCAGAGGTGGGCTAGGCGTGTGTCAAGGGTCGGTGTTTCGGTTGTAGTTTCAATGTGTCGCGTGTTGTGGTGAACGTCATGCTTGAGTGATTGCACCCATGCATCGATGTCTGCGATGGGAGTGTCTGGGAGGGCGGTGCGTGCAGTGCGAAAGGCATCCCAGTTAATGAGTTCGTGTGTCATATTTGCGTGACGGGGTGGTTTGTATGGGACAGTGATTTGTATAATGTAATGATCACTGCCCAGTGTATGTTGTGTTCTGTTCCAGGTAACGCCGCGGATACAGCGGCTCAGCGTCAGGTCCGGACTGGTGTCCATGCTGACACTGTGCCGATCCGCGTAGGCGTCTGAAACGTGTTGTGCACAGTGAGTTGGAGGTTCTGCAGGAGCAGCCAGAGCCTGCGACCTCGATGTGTCGTGGTTGTGTATCCCCAGTCAGTATGCTGACTGTTGAAGTCCCCACCGATGAGTAGGGGATGTTTCTCTGCTAGATGGTGTAGCTTTCGCAGAAGTGATTCTAGCGGGGCCATCGGCAGGGACGGGAGGTGGTATATGTTTGCTATAAATATAGAAGGAAGTGAATGTGTGTGATGTATAATTTCCGTGATCACGCAGGGCGTCTCAGACGTAATGTGATGAGTTTTGTAGGTGAGGCTGCGGTGGATGAGTGTGGACGCCCTGGGTGTGTTAGTGGTATCCGAGTGTGTAGATGTGTAGCTGGGGAGGGTTGCTCGGTGTGTAGTCTCCTGGAGAAGAAGTATGTGGGGCGTGGGTGCGATGGTGGGAAGGAGAAGTTGCAGAGGTGCGCGCTTTGCCCGGAAGCCGCGGCAGTTCCAAGTTATAATGGGGAGATAATTAGTGTTCCCCCCCGCCATATTGGATGGTGGGGGGATTGAGGAGGGTATTAAGACGGGTGTCAATTGGTATGTGTGGCTCAGGGAAGGTGTTTTGTGCTTGTGGAGGTAGGATGGGGGGAGTGGAGGGGGTTTGAGGTTGGGTGAAGCGATGGGTAAGATTATGCTCCAAGAGCTCCATCATCTTGGTAAGCTTAGCGTCCATGCGCTGCTCAAGTTTTTCGGTGAGGGCGGCGGCAAGGTGATTGAATCTGGCCTCGAGGCGGGCGTCCAGCTCCTTTAGTTTATGGTCAAATTTTGCTTCGAGTGCTGCTAATTTAGCGTCTATTTCTGGGGGCACGGGAGGGGGTATGGCGTCTGTGGTGCGCTGTTTCTTTGCAGGAGGGGTGCTCGAAGTGTCTGTGGATGATGAGCTCGAATTAATGACAGGGGGTGCGGGTTGAGGGGGCATGGAGGGGGCGGGGGTGCTTAGGAGAGAGGATAGGCGGCTTACCTCGTCACGCAAGGCCTTGAGTTCCTGGTCTCTCGGGTCTGCCTGGGAGGACTGGGGTGGTGGGGGTTGACGGGTGGTTTTGCCGGAAACGCGGTCTGCCCAGGTGAGACGCGTGGCGTTCTTGCTGCCATTCTGCCGGCTTGTAGAAGGCGACCGGGAAGCCGTCGAGCTGCGTCTGCTGGCTGTGCCTGGTTGATCGCAGCGGGAAAGCCGCGATGTACCCGGAGGAGAGAGAGCGTTCTTCGGGGACGCTAGTTTGCGGCCCCGTCCCTTGCAGTTCCGGTGCCGGTCATATGAGGGCCTCCGCAGAGAATGCAGCTGGGGGTGCATGAGGCCACATCTTCCTTTGGGTGGGACTGCCCACAGCGGGGGCACTTATGGGATCTTGGGTGGACACACACGTCTGCCCGGTGACCAGGGACGCGGCAGTTAGTGCAGGCGTCTATATGCCCTCGATAGGGTGTGCACCTGTGGAGGGCTCCTCCATAAAGGACGGCGCGTGGGACAGGTCCAGCTCGGAAAGTGATTAGGATGGAACGCGTGGAGCCCATTCGGCGGGCGTCCACGATGAGGGCGTCTGGGTTGCCGGTGATCAGTTCTTGCAGGAGCTCTGTCGGGGTCTCATTCCAATAAGCATTGGAGATGACTCCGCGTACCGCTCCATCCGGCGAGGCTATGTAAGCTGCGACGGCGAAGTCCTTGCCTTGGTTTTTGATGCTGGTTACGCTAACCAGGGCAAGCGCGTCAGCTTTTATGGGCGTGCTTACGGTGCACGTATTGTTTGCGGGGTGTACCCTGATTTGGGTACGCGTTGGTTCGTGTAGCTGGGACGCCGCTTGAAGGATGGCTTCCCGTAGTTGTCGGGGTGGAAGCAGGTCCAGCTGCAGCCCGCCTCGTGATCTGAACACGACCTTGTAGTCTGCAGCAGGAAGCGGCGGCTGCTGCCGCGAACGCTGCGCAGCTGTGCGCGTTGCTTGTAGGTGCGCTGACTTGTCAAGGCGGGCAGACTTGGGGGCACCGGTAGCAGAGGCTGCGGCCTCCTGGCTTCGGGATGGTGAAAGAACGTCCTTGGAGCGGGCAGGCACACTAAGAATGTGCGTCCAGCCCCTTGGGTCGTAGTCGTGGGGGTTAAGAACCTCTTCCTGCACCTGCACCTCCATGATGGTGTTGGTGGCGGAAGCGTCCGACGCAGTAGGCCTAGCTCCCAGCGGAGCGAGGCCTAGCTCAGGCGAAGAGGTCACAAAGGGCCGTGGGTGCCCGAAAAATGGCTTAGGCGGGCCAAAAATTAATGTCGTGCGGCACTCACATTCGTAGATCAGTGGATCGTGAAATTTGGGCCGATGATGCTGGCGATTGGCGAATTCCGCTGTCTTTGTGCGGAGCCGATGTGGGGTGCGTCTGTACTACTCGGCCCCCTAGCGGCCAATCGGCTTGTGCAACCACGCCACAATCTACTATCGTCACCGCCGCCACAGTAGTAGCTCACTCTCCGACAGCGGCAGAAGAAACCGCCATCGCGCTGGCCATCGCTGACCCACGTACGCGCACAGTCCTCAGCGACTCCTAAAGAGCGATACAAAATTACTCGGCAGGTTTTATCTGCCACCCCGCTGCACGCATCCTTCGCGGCTGCACTCCCGACCATAAGATCAATCTGGTCTGGGTACCCGCCCACGCGGGAAACTCTGGAAACGAAGGAGTCGACCGACTAGCCCGAGGACTAACCAACCGGGCGGCCGGCCCCACGGACCCAGACGCTCTTGCCGAGGCACCCCAGACCTTTGCCGAAATTACCAACCTCTACAGAGAGATGAGACGCCAGTTCCCGCCTCCACACCCCGACTTGAATCGAGCGCAAGCCACCTTGCTCCGCAGGTTGCAGACACACTCCATCCTTAGCCATTCTAGACTTTCACTCATCACAGACGGGGAATACGACCCCGTCTGCCAAAATTGTTACCAGGGAGAAATCGCCACCCAGGCTCACATCCTCTGGGGTTGCGCGGGAAATCCGCCCCCTCGAACCTTACTGCCAGCTCCCTCCGAAGACGGATGGAACCAACTCCTCAGAAGGCCAGACAAGAGCATCCAACTGGCACTCATTTCGTGGGCCCAGGAAGTCGCCCCCACCTGGGGGCCACACCAAGCCCACCTGCCCTAAATCCCGCCAATCTATGGCAATAAAGTTGTTTCTCTCTCTCTCTCCCCACTGACCCAGTCCACTCAACTCCTATACGCAACTCCGTGACTAGGGATACATGTCCGGACTTGACCTTAACCCAAACATTCAATATGCAGACTGTGTCAACACCGAGGAAACCGTAGGCAGCGACCACTGCCTCCTGAACACTGCGGTTAGGACCCATCCTTTCGCGCGACCATCAACACAAGCGCGACTCCCAGATTGAACCAAGTTCAGGCAAAATTATAACACTGCGACAGCCACAGATGAGCAAAGCTGCCAGTCTTGGTCCGAACAATTGGTCTCTGGGCTTCGATACTCCGAAATTCAAATTCAGCTCTTAGAGGCGGTCTCGGATGTGGACAACCATCTGCTCCACCTCTGGGAGGCCCCGCATTGCCCTGTCCGTCGGTCGTGCCGGCAAAACACAAGCAGAAACTTAAAGCTCGCATCGCCCAGCTCACTAACGAGCGGATGAGTATGCGGCCCAACAGGCCGACTCCAACTGAGTGGCCCCATGCAACACGGCCGCGCGGCAAATGTCTAGCAGGTACACGTGGCGACTTTTTCGAGCCCTAACTGACCGTACGAAAACACGCACGGAAACACAAAAACACCTCCAAAGAGCAGTACACAGCTTTCAGGGCAACACAACTCAGTTTGCGCACAAGCTCCGGGACCAGTACTTGTGGACCACCCAGGACCCCCGCGGGCCGGCGTACTCTTATGCAGGCTCTGAGAACTTTGAGCTGGATCAACCTTTCCAGCTCCATGACCTGAGGGCGGCCCTGGCAAATTGAAACATGGCACCGCTCCGGGTCGGGACAAAATTCCACTCAAATTGTTAGCTAACCTCCCTGACCCGGCATACCTGTCTTTATTGAATTACATTCACTCAATCTGGCTGGGGGAAGTGCCACTCCCCATCGACTGGAAGACCGCCCCGGTCACATTCATTCTTAAAGCTGGAAAGGCCACCAACACGGACAACCTCCGCCCATCTCTCTGACTTCCTGTGTGGGCAAACTCATGGAGACGATGGTACGTGACAGGTTGTCCGAGTTCATGAAATCCAAACACCTTTTCGCAGACACCATGTTCAGGTTTCGCCCACACAGATCTGCACAAGATGTCCTGCTACAACTCAATCGAGCTGTCCTCGACCCCGTCGAATGCCCTCACAATGACAAGGTCGTACTCGCCTTGGATTTGAAGGGTGCATTCGACAACGTTACCCACGAGATCATTCTCACCCACCTCTCTCAAACTAACTGCAGCAGAAATGGCTTTCAATACATTCGGCAATTTTTAACCGACAGACAATCTTACATTCGAATCCAGGATAAAGAACATGGCCCTTTTCATTTAGGAACCAGAGGTACACGATAGGGCGCGGTGCTCTCTCCCCTGTTATTCAACCTCACTCTGATGCACCTACCGGCCCAGCTGGGCGCTGTTGCCGGTGTGCAGCATGCGCTGTACGCCGCTGTACGCCGAGACTACACACCGGTACCTACCCACACCTGCACAAACTACACAAGATTTTCCCTACACAATATGCAGGGGAATGTCCGTGGTGTCAGGGTAAACCTACACTAGAACATGTCACATGGACCTGCCCTAAGGCAGACTTAGAGCCATGAATAAACAACCCGAGTGTGATGCAGTGGGAGCACTTGCTGCGGTGGCGACCATAGTGGACCGTTATGCTCGCCGCTGCGGCCTCCAATGCTCCACCCAAAAGTCTGAATTTGTGCACATACGCCCCTCACCAAAGTGCACAGCCAAAAATTCAGGGCACTTTGACTGTGTAGAGGCGAAAGCGTTTTCCGCACCACTTTGGCTGCTTCTGTGGCACTGGTGGCGTCACATGTAATTGAGTACTAATTATTAAGTGATGACAAATCACTAATTAATGGTTAATTACTGATTAATACCTGAATACTAATTAGCTGCTAATTAATGTTGCTTAAGCTTCGCCTTTAGGAGTGGAACGCGACAGCGTGTTGTAGTACTGCCACGGAACGCCACCAACCATTCGGCGCGATACCTTGCCGTTCGAGCGCAAGGCTTTTTTCAGGAAAGGAAATGGCGCAGTAATTCTCTGTCATCTCGGTGGACACCTGAACCACACCGTAGAGGAAGGGAGGAAGTGGGAGTGAAAGCAGAAAGACAAAGATGGCCCGTAATGAAGAAATTGAAAATTGTATTTGAGGAAAGGAAATTACGCAGTAACTGTCTCACATATCTCGGTGGACACCCCTCAAAATTCAGGGGAGGTGCACTTTTTTGACCTAAAGTGCGGTCACTGATGTGTGGTTAAGATGTTAAGCTTCGCTCTAAGAGTGGAACGCGATAGCGTCTTGCAACGCTACCAGGGAGTCCATAGAACGCCATCGCCCATTCGGTTCTACGCCTCGCTCGTCGGTAAATTGGTTTTTTAGGAAATGAAATCTATCTGTCTCTCATATCTCGGTGGACACCTAAACCTCGCCGGAAGGGAAGGGAGGAGGATGGCAGTGAGCGAAGACACCGTATTCACTAGACGCGCCTTTGTTCATTCCAAACCATCGAGCTGGCATGGCGGAGTGGATAGCATGCTCGTCTCGCACTCCGAAGACCGGGGTTCGATCCCAAGCTCGACCAATTTCCTACTCGGTTTTATTTATTTATATGGCCTGACTAGAAAAGTTAATTAGGCTAATTGGGTAATTAAGTAATTAACTAAGCTCAGTCCCACTTTCTTGGAGCATCACTATAGGATTCCTTCAATTAATTGCATGGTTACTAGCCAAAGTACAATTGGCCCCGTTTGAAATTGGCGCACTGCGACGTCACGACCGTTTCGACCAACTGAAAAGCGTGACATTTCTGTCGACAACTGCTGCTTACAACGATGAGACATTAAAGGCTTTCGCCTTAAAATTTCATTGTCTCTTGAGACACGTCCAATCCCTGAAAATGCAGAAGTCCGGGTACTGGGGCTCTTTATACATCAAGACAGAGGCTCCGAAACAACATTGGCCAAACTCAGTCAGGTGGAGGACCAGCTGGGCCGCTTGGCCCGCCGGGTTTCAAACAAGCGCGGGGGGTTACGATGTAAGGACACCTTGCTGCTGGCGCATGCATTTGTAACCAGTTGAATTCAGTATTCGACTCCATACCTCCACCTGCGGAAGCAAGACGAGGATTCACTCGAAGTCATCCTCCGGAAAATTATTAAACGGGCTCTGGACCTCCCCGTGAACACCTCCAACAAGCGCCTCCTGTAGCTGGGCATAGTGAACACATTTCGGGAGCGCCGGGAAGCCCCCTTGACAAACCAATACACATTTCTCTCGAAAACATCGTCGGGTCGCTGCCTGCTTGCCCGATTATATATCCAACACACCACTCCCATGGAAGAGCGCGTACGTATTCCATCCCAGTGGAGTAGCGCCCTCCACGTGCGTCCTCTTCCCACGAACATGAACCGTGATGACCATAATGGCCGGCGCCTGGCGCGGGCGGAAGCCCTGGCCCGCCACTATGGATCGAAACCCGGCGTATTCTACGTTGATGCCTCCGGCCCCCACCATGGGGGATGGTACACGGCCGCAGTCGTCCACCGATCCAAAACAGTGAACGGCCTTACTTTCCGAACCCGTGACATAACACACGCGGAGGAGGTCGCTATTGCGTTGCCTGCATCTTATCGGACTTCCAAAAACAATCATTTCCGACTCTCAAGGGGCCTGTCGGAACGTCGAGCAGGGCTGGGTACCGTACCTAGCCTACCGCGTTCTCCAAAACAGCGTCTACACTGGGGAACCCGCTCACCGGCGTATCGTTTGGGCTCCTGCTCACATGGGACTTGAGGGAAATGAGGCAGCTGACGACGCCGCCCGCGCGCTCTCTCACCGGACATTCCCCTCCGACCCCGACTATCAGGAACTCGAATTTGTTCTAGCTTACACCTTGAAAGAAATTATTTTACTCTTTCAATCTTGCCACGGTCTTTATCCCCGCCCGTGTAAAGGTCTTTCAAAGGCGCAGGAGCGGCTTCTCCTTCGCCTGTATACTAATACTTTGCTGTGCTGGCAGCTCTCAAACACTTCGACCCTTCTTTCTCTTGCAGCTCTCCGCACTGTGCGTAGAAGTCTTCGGACATCTACCACATGGTGTGGGCCTCTCCCTCCAACCCTGCTATCCCCCTCACCCCAACCTAACCCGGGAGGACTAGGAGGCGACCCTGTTTAGCTGCTCTGACCTGACAGCCCAACGGGCCTTGGTCGCGCGAGCTCGGGCAGCGGCCAACGCCACTGGGGTCGCGAACTAGGGACCTCCACCTAGTACTTGTAAGGGCTGGCCCCCTCTGGGCCAGCTCGTACATAACCTCTTGAAGTGTGTCTGTATATAAATGTTTTCACCACCACATCACCCAAGCCTATATCACGAGCCGCACGGCGCGCTCATTCCCTACCTCCGCCTAAAGCAGGAGCGGGACCGCATCAACGCGCTCCTCAGGAGCTGCACGAAGGTTGCTCTCCGCCTACCCCCCAGCACCTCTACTGCCCGGCTCCTCAATCTCGGTACCCACAACACATTTGAGGGGCTGGCAGAAGCCACTCTAACAGCATAGCTGACTCGCCTGTCGGGTACCGCGACATGCCGCACACTGCTCTGTCAGCTAGGCATCGCCCCGATCATCCATCCTACCGAGGCCCCCCTACCTCCTGACCTACGCTCCCACCTCATCATCCATCCCATCCCTAAGAACATGCACCCGCAGCACGACGGAGAACGCAGGGCAGCCCGCGCCAAAGCCCTGCACAAGCTTTACGGCCACATTTCCGAGGTAGCCTACGTGCGCATGGCAGAGTGCTCGTCGGGCTCCCGCATGGTCCTCGCCGTCGCTAACAATCAGGCCCGATTACTCGCATCAGGCTCCATCGCCACAGACTCATCAGAAATTGCAGAGGAAGCAGCCATTGCGCTCGCTCTCATCTCCACCTCTGCCACCAAAATTTTCTCCGACTCAAATACCGACTTGTCCAGTTTCGCTAAAGGCCTGATATCCCGCACTTCAGCTCGGCTTCTAGGCTTCTGGCACCCCACCCGCCCTGTAACCCTTATCTGGACCCCTGCACACGCAGGTCTCCCGGAGAACGAGGAGGTCCACTCCCTCGCCCGAGGTCTCACTTTCCGTGCTAGAGCTGGCCCCCTCCGCCATCCCAGGAGCATCTGCTTACCTTCAGAGATATCCTTACCCACTACCGAGATACGCACCACCGGCTCCCTCTCTAACTCAAACTCAGGCATCCCACTGGCGCCGACTCCAGAACCGTACTGCTCCTTGCCCTATTCTTCGTCATGCCCGCTACCCCGATCAGTTCCTTTCCTCCTGTAAGCCCTGCGGGAAACAGGGAGACTTTATTCATATCATTCTCACATGCCCTACCTTCCCACAGCCTCCATCCCCAACCACGGAGGAGTCAGGGAGACTCTCCTGGCCAAGTGAGTTAAAATTTTGCCTGAATTTCGTCCAATCTGGGATATGGGCTTGTGTTCTTGGACGCTTGAGGGGGCGTGTGCGTAGTGTAGTGTTAATGATGCAGTGGTCGCTACCGAGGGTCTCCTCGGTGTTGAGCCAGTCTGCGTGTCGTATGTTGCGAGTGAAGGTTAAGTCCGGACACGTATCCCGTGTCACGGAATTTCCTAGCCGGGTTGGGTGGACAGGGTCCGTGTGGAGGGTGAGGCCCAACGTGGACGCAAGCTCCGCCAGCTTACGCCCGCGCGACTCCTCCTTGCGATACCCCCACTGCTGACTGGCAGCGTTAAAGTCGCCCACAATCAGCAGGGGATCGCGGCCCGCTACTCTTAGCGCGCGGCTAAAGAGGTCCGCAAAAGTCACTCGCTTCAGTTTGGGAGAGCAGTACACGTTGAGTATATGCAACGGTGGGTCCCTGCGGCGGACTGGTAGGAGGGTCACCATTACATAAGAGTACTCTAGTTGGAGGTCGAGATCCACTAGGTTGGCTGTGTAGTCTTTGTGAACGAGAAGACAAGACGCGGGGTCCTGTTGGAACGTCGTGTAATTTGAAATTGTGGCGCCCAAGCCTGGCTCTTGGAGGGCAACCACGGCTGGTAAGGACTCGAACGTTTCAAGGTAGAGGCCGAAATTGGCCCGCTTAGTGCGGTCCTTAAAGCCTCTACAGTTCCACTGTGTTATTGAAGTTGACACGGCCGAATTGGATATGGCGGAACTCCTTTGATTAAGGTGTCTCGCCATGATTTAAAATTCTTGGGGGGGAGGAGGAGGGATTGGCTGCCTCAGAGCCAGCTACTTGCGCCATCAAGGGGGTGATGACGGAAGGAGCGGGGCAGCTGTCCTCATTGTCCGAATCATTAATCAGACGGTTGAATTTTGAAGGGCGGGATACGTCCCTAATGGGCCCCGTCCGACGGAGGAGGCGGGGGTTGTCCAATATGTGTTTTGATACTACCGCGGGGATGGCAGATTTGACCTTGGTCAAAATTTGGTCCATGGCGGTCTCGATCATAGATCGTAATTTAGAGGTTAAGCGCTCCTCCATCGCGGAGATGGCTGTCACGAGGGCAGGCGAGATCTCCGCGTCGCTCTCCATTGCGTCCGAGTTCTGCGGGCTCGGAGCGGCGGACGCCAATTTTGATTCTAAATTTTGAATTTTGTTGAGCAAAAGCTCATTCTGTGCCCGGATAATACACCCATAATACACCCATTTCCGCGCAAGGCTGCACAGCATGGTCCCAACAGCTGCTGGCACAACTTTCCTCGCATGAAACACACATCCAGCTCTCAGAGGCGGTCACGGACGTGGATAACCACCTTCTAAACCTCTGGGAAGCCCGTCGCAGCCTCGTCCGCCGTTGGCGACGGCAGAAACACAATAGAAAGCTTAAAGCTCGAATTGCCGAGCTTACCCAGAAAGCGGCAGAGTACGCGGCCCAACTCGCCGACTCCAACTGGGTAGATAGATGCAACACGGCCGCGCGACAAATGTCCAGCCGAAACACGTGGCGTCTCTTTCGAGCCCTAATCGACCCAACCCAAACACGATCCGAAACACAAAAACATTTGCAGCGAGCACTGCACGCTTTTCCTGGCAACACGACACAACTGGCACAGAAACTTCGGGACCAGTATCTGTGTACAGCCCAAGACCCCCGTGGATCTGCGTACTCTTATGCAGGCAGAGAGAACACGGAGCTGGATCAACCTTTCCAGCTCCATGATCTGCGGGCGGCTCTCGCCAAAATGAAACGGGGCACTGCGCCAGGACGGGATAAGGTCACCGTCAAGCTTTTGACGAACCTTCCCGACTTGGCATACCAGTCCCTCCTGGAATACGTAAATGCGATTTGGCGCGGGGACACCCCCCTGCCAATCGAATGGAAAACGGCTTTGGTCACATTTATTCCTAAAGCTGGCAAACCAATTGACACAGATAACCTCCGCCCCATCTCTCTAACCTCATGTGTGGGCAAACTAATGGAGACGATGGTGCGAGATTGGTTATCTACATATCTTGAACACAAACAAGTCTTTGCGAGCACCATGTTCGGATTCCGCCCACACAGATCCGCACAGGATGTCCTCCTGCAACTCAATCGGGAAGTCCTTGACCCCCTCGAATGCCCCCATAATGACCGGGTAGTACTCGCCTTGGATCTTAAAGGGGCATTTGACAATGTAACACATGAGATCATACTCACTAACCTAAGTCACACCGACTGTGGCCTCAACACATTCCAATACATAAGCCAATTTTTAATGGATCGTCAATCCTACATTCGAATTCAAGATAGAGACCATGGTCCTTACCTACTCGGCACGCGGGGAACCCCTCAAGGCGCGGTACTTTCCCCGCTGCTCTTCAATCTGGCCATGATGCACCTGCCGGCCCAGCTGAGTGGTGTCGCCGGCGTGCAGCACGCCCTGTACGCTGATGACATCACTCTGTGGGCCACGCAGGGCAGCACAGGAGACATTGAAACCAGCCTGCAAACAGCGGCGACGATAGTAGACCGCTACGCCCGCCGCTGCGGTCTTCAATGTTCCCCTCAAAAATCGGAATTTGTGCACCTCCGCCCCTCACAGAAGCGCACAACTAAAATATCTCTCTCTTGAGAGTGGTCCCATACGCGAAAGTGATGAGATACGGGTACTCGGACTCTACATCCACAAACACAGGCGGTCAGACACTACATTGGCCAAACTCCGTAAGGTGGGGGACCAGGTGTGCCGCATGGTCCGCCGGGTTTCCAACAAACGCGGTGGGTTACGAAGTAAGGATGCCTTGCGGCTGGCAAACGCCTTCGTAACTAGTCGAATTCTCTATTCGACTCCTTATCTCCACCTACGGAAACAAGAGGAGGACGCCCTTGAGGTCATCCTTCGCAAAATTGTTAAACGTGCCCTTGACCTCCCTATCACTACTTCAAACAGCCGGCTTATGGCTCTTGGGGTGGTGAATACTTTCCGGGAGCTCCGGGAGGCGCACCTTACAAACCAGTACACGCGCTTGTCGCTAACGGAGTCGGGTCGCCGCCTTCTTGCTCGACTCCATATCCAACACACCCCTCCAATGGAAGACAGGTTTCGCATCCCGGAACTGTGGAGACGTGCCCTCCACGTGCGGCCTCTTCCAGCAAACATGTCACATGAAGACCATAATGGTCGGCGCCTGGCACGAGCGGAAGCGCTAGCCCGATATTATGGCAACAAAACAGGTGTATACTACGTGGACGCCTCCGGCCCTCACCATGGGGGATGGTACACGGCCGCGGTAGTTCACAACAGCAACACAGTTAACGGCCTAACTTTTAGAGCTCGCAGTGCAACACAAGCAGAAGAGGTCGCGATTGCTCTCGCGGCCTCACATTCCAATTCAAAATACATAATCACCGACTCGCGAGGGGCCTGTCGGAACGTCGAACAAGGCTGCACTCCCTTCCTAGCCTATCGAATATATCAAAATTGCATACGGGATACGGACCCCGCACACCGTTACCTCATATGGGCCCCTGCTCATCAGGGGTTGGCAGGAAACGAGGCAGCAGACGCAGCCGCCCGCGCGCTCTCTCACCGGGCTGTTTTCTCCTCCCCATCCGATCAGGAACCCGATTTTAATCCGGTCTATACATTCAAAGATATTACAACATATTATCAAAATTGTCATCGCCTTTACCCTAGCCCATGTAAAGGCCTGAAGAAGGCGGATGAGCGGCTCCTTCTCCGCCTTCTCACCAATACTTTGCTGTGCCCGGCAGCGCTAAAACATTTTGACCCCTCCTTTAGCGGCAGCTGCCCACACTGTAGTGCAGTGTCTTCTGACACCTATCACATGGTGTGGGCCTGCCCCTCCAACCCCGCTATTCCCCCCATCCCCAACCCAAGCCGGGAGGACTGGGAGGCGACCCTGCTCGGCTGCCACGACTTACAGGCCCAACAAGCCCAGGGTTGCCACATTGGGCTATTAATAGCCAAATTGGGCTACTTTTTGTCCGAGTCGGCGTCATAAATTTCGGTTTGGCTATGTGGCTACTTTTGGGCTACATCTTTTTCATGCGTGAAAAAAAAAGTTGAAGTAGTTATAATGTGATCTGTTACAATAACGCAGGGACAGAAATAAAATGCATGTTGGCTAAAAGAAATTGAGCGCGTCTGCTACAAAATGACAATTTGTAAACGCTGCGTTCGAGAAAACTTGTGTGTGTCAGGCGGCCAGGGATCATGGCCTTTCGATTTCTTTTATAAAGATCGAGTGGACACTACGTGAAAGTTGCCCCCACCCACTTAATTCGCGAACTAACGCCGCCCGCGCGCCACCGAACATAGACTGTTGCCGTCTGCACAAGGGAGCGTTCTCCCATTGACGGTGCACCACGGGTGACCATGGTACCAGAATAGAGGGAAAACACCATACGTGGTGCGAATGCGTAAGCATTAAATGCTACTGTTTCGCTTCTGTTGCGCGGTTTCGTGATCCTCACATATTAATCGTTAACCGTAGACGTGGCCTAGTGGTTTGGGCGTCCGCTTCGGCTGCTGTCGTGGCTGGTTGGAAACCCACCGCCAGGCATGTTCTTTTCTTGTATTGTTTACCCTGGTTCTGCGGACACATTCTGCTCAAGATACGCATGAAGCAAGTAATTTGCTTACGCATTAATAAGGTCTTTTTATCTTTCTTCCTATTCCCGTGGTGGACACAGCGAGCGCGCCACTCGCAAGAGCCTACGCTTTTTCTGCAGCCTCAAGCGGCACACGTGCAGCCCTCGAGATTCATTGAGAGCTACGCGAGAGCGCCGTGACCGTTGCGTAATCCGCGTGCACTTATGCGGTGCCATGGCGTGAGGACGGCGGAAGTTATATTGGCATGACATGGCATTAGATCAGTCGCTACGAGAACTTTAATCAGAATGGGCAAATGGCTATGTACAGGTGCCGTCAAAAGTAAATGGAAGGCAATATTAACGGAAAAATTTAATCATTGGCCCCCCCAATTCATGCATCCTTGAATCCATATTGTGATTGTGCGAATCACAATATTGTGATTGTGCGAATTGTGATTGTGCGAATTGCACTGTGCACCAACAAACATGGACTATTATGCCTTAGATTTAAAGAAATTAAATTTTTTTGACAAAGTCGCCTTCCATTTACTTTTGACGGCGACTGTACATCCGGAACTACAGAAAGAAATTGAAAAAGGAGCCGGAATTCCAGGGTAAAGTGTTTTTCTCATTATTGTGAACGTACTGTTAGACTGAAGATGAAATCGACATAGATTATCGTCTAATGGCACATATCCTTAATTTATTCTGAGCTCATGCATATCGTCGAATGTAGCTTCAAGAAGGCGCATGCTAGGTGCTTTGAGGTGACGCTCTCAGCGAGACCCTTTCTCTTAATGCATAAAATTGAAATGTGAGTCTGCGTAAGTATACATCAAGGTATTTTCACTGTCGATGTGTGTAATCTGCGCGCGAAAATTTAAAAGGTGAAATATTTATAAACTATAGTCGGATACAACTTCGGTCTGCAGTGAAGCTCCGCCCACATTCAGTCTCCGCGCGCAGAATTCCTCCACGACGAAAAAGTAGTCTGTGGCTGAAACGTTTCTTGTTACGTAAACAAGAAGCTTAGCACAAGAAAAAAGTTATGAGCTCTTCAGTTTTGATACGTGGATTGTTTGATATAGTCAAGCATTAAAAAATTGATTTCGTTTACAGTTGCGATTCGCCAGCGGAGTAATACAAGACGCCGCGGACCGCGGCCCAGTGTTAGCAACTGCTGTTTTTATAAGTTGTATCCTACTATAGAGCTGCGATTGCGTTATATAGCGCCGCCGTTCTTTGCCGCGTGCAGACTGGCTGTCGTAACCCGCCTCAGGTGATATGGCCTACTGCCGTGCATGAAAAGTGGAACTGTGGCCCCATCTTCAGGACCTGGTTAGCCGCACTGGTTAGAGCGCATGAGGGATGCGAAACGTAACAACGGAAAGGACACGCCGTGGGCACCACCTCGGACATCATGTGCGGGAAAGATATCTAATACGTAAATATTCTTGCCAAAAATTAATTTAATATGCTTAAGAAATGTCGTCCCAAAAACAAATATTTTTGGCTACTTTTGGGCTACGCAAAATTTTCGCTTTTGGCTACGTTTGGGCTACTACATATGCCAATTTGGCTACCAGAGGCCGGAGCCATCTGGCAACCCTGAACAAGCCTTAGTCGGGCGCGCCCGGGCGGCGGCAACCGCCACTGGGGTCCCATACTAGGGACCTCCAC
The DNA here is from genome assembly GCF_055824585.1 of Amblyomma mixtum. NCBI lineage: Eukaryota > Metazoa > Arthropoda > Arachnida > Ixodida > Ixodidae > Amblyomma > Amblyomma mixtum. The sequence continues at coordinate 106,023,841 of NC_143018.1, forward strand.
CTAGTGTTTGTAAGGATCGGTCCCTTACGGGCTGATCCAAACATACCTCCAGTTCATTCGAAATAAATGTTTTCACCACCACCACCACCTCTCCTGGCCAGCTCCGCTGCTGCTGACCAGCGCTGGATAACTACCGACGCCTTGAAGCGGATAGCCCTCCAAGGATTTTAAGGCGAAAGCCTTTAATATCTCATCGCTGTAAGCAGCAGTTGTCGACAGAAATGTCACGCTTTTCAGTTGGTCGAAACGGTCGTGACGTCACAGCGCGCAAATTTCAAACAGAGCCAATTGTACTTCGGCTAGTAACCAGGCAACCAATTGAAGGGATCGTATAGTGATGCTCCAAGTAAGTGGGACTGAGCTTAGTTAATTGCTTAATTGCTCAATTAGCCTAAATAACTTTTCAAGTCAGGCCATATAAATAAATAAAACCAAGTAAGAAATTGGTCGAGCTCGAGAATCGAACCCCGGTCTTCGGAGTGTGAGACGAGCATGCTATCCACTCCGCCATGCCAGCTCGATGGTTTGGGAAGAACAAAGGTGCGTCTAGTGAATACGGTGTCTTCGCTCACTCCCATCCTCCTCACTTCTCTTCCGGCGAGGTTTAGGTGTCCACCGAGATATGAGAGACATACATTTCCGTTCCTCAAAAACCAATTTGCCGTCGCTCGAGGCATAGAACCGAATGGGTGATGGCGTTCTATGGACTCCTGGAAGCGTTGCAAGACTCTGTCACGTTCCACTCTTAGAGGCAAAGCTTAACATCTTAACCACACATCAGTGACCACACTTTAGGTCAAAAAAGTGCCCCCCTGAATTTTGACGGGTGTCCACCGAGATATGTGAGACAGTTACTGCGTAATTTCCTTTCCTCAAATACAATTTTCATTTTCTTCATTACGGGCCATCTTTGTCTTTCTTCTTCCACTCCCACTTCCTCCTTTCCTCTACGGTGCGGTTCAGGTGTCCACCGAGATGACAGAGGATTACTGCGATATTTCCTTTCCTCAAAAAGCGTTCAAAGGGCAAGGCATCGCGCCGAACGGGTGGTGGTGTTCCGTGGACTCCCTGGCAGCGCTACAACACGCAGTCGCGTTCCACTCCTAAAGGCGAAGCTTAAGCGTCATTAATTAGTAGTTAATTAGTATTCAGGCACAAATAAGTAATTAACCATTAATTAGTGATTTGTCGTCACTTAGTAATTAGCACTAAATTACATGTGACGCCACAAGTGTCGCAGAAGCAGTCAAAGTGGTGCGGAAAACGCTTTCGCCTCTACGCACTTTAGACAGTCAAAGTGCCCCCTGAATTTTTTCCTTCGCCCTTTAAGGGCAACCCCCTAAGGGTTGCCTCGCGCCACGTAAGGGGAGGCAGGGTTTGCCCCCTCTGCATTGCTTGGCAATAAATATTTCCACCACCATGATGGGGGTGGGGGAAAGGATATTCGAGGGCTTGAAGTCTGCGTGTCACTGTGTAAGGCAGTGTTCTATGTCCGCATATGTGTGTGGACAGTCTGGGCACTGAGGTGTGGAAGTGTACCGGTATAGGTAAAGTTTGGCTGGTGTATGTAGGAGATTAAACTGTATTCGGCGAAGAATGCGAGCTTGACGGATCGATAAGGATGGGTGTGGCGGTGGTAAATCAGCCAAATCCAATTTTTGCTGCGTGTAGTATTTGTCGACAGTGCGTTTGTAAACCCTGACCGCCTGCTCCGTCGGTGGGCTCGTCCATGGGATCCGCGGTGCCCAGTGTACAGTTTCGAACGCAAGCTGATGAGCTATCTCATTGCCGGGAATGCCCATGTGACCAGGGGTCCACCGAAGGGTTACTGGTTGTGGGCTTAATGCTATGAGGGCGGCATCTAAGGCCGATCGGGTAGAGAACGGGAGGGCTCTTTCGTGGAAGGCACCCAGAGCTGCCTGCGAGTCTGTATAGACAACGTATGCGGGGCGGGGGGTAGGATGGCAAAGCGTGTGATGGCATCGGCGATCCTGTGCATTTCTAGGGCGAGCGTGGAGGGTGGGGAGGTGTATGGACCGGTTGTGTGAGTGCCGGTTGTAGAGAGGCAAGGGTGGAAGAAGGCTCTCGGGGATCCCGCGGTTTCGGTGCGACAGGCGTCTGTGTAGGCCACCGCCGCAGCGTCTAAAGGTGGCTTGTGGTTGTATGCGTGTGCTTGGCGGCGCCCTTCGTGTGTGTGGGCGGACATGTTGCGTGGAATGGGTGCGAGGCGGAGGTTAGGGGGGTGGATCAGATATAAGGCCAAGGATTTCTATGGCTTTATATCCGACTTGTGGCCCCTCAAAGCGCCTACGGTGGCTAGACATGTGTATTCGTTTTCCTGGCGCGTCCTCAAGCCGAGATTTGGGAGCCGCGGTGACTCAGTGGTAAGGCGCCCGTCTACCGAGCCGGAGTACCCGAGTTCGAACCCGGCCGCGGGGGCCGCGTTTCGATGGAGGCGAAATGCAAGAGGAGGATCATTGAGATCAGCCCGATTCCTAAAAACATGCATCCCGATATACATAAGGCGAGAAGAAAGGCAAGATCTGAATTCCACGAAAGAAGCTTCGCCGGGGCAAAAGACGTATTATACGTTGATGGTGGTGGTGGTGAAAAACATTTATAATACAATAAATATTTACAGAGAGGTGATTGGGGTAGGCCCTATTGGCCCTTTCCCCTAACAATACTAGGTGGAGCCCCTATTCCGGGGCCCCATTGGCAAGCAACGCCGCCCGCGTCCGGTGAACCAAGGCCTTTTGGGTGTTTAGGTCCTGACAGCCGAGCAGGGCCGCCTCCCAGTCCTCTCTGGTGGGGTTGGGGTTGGGGGGGATAGATGGGTTTGACTGACACGCCCAAACCATGTGGAAGGTGTCAGCCACCTCCCCACAGAACTGGCACGCGCCATCAAAGGATGTATTGAAATGTTTAAGCACCGCCGGGCACAGTACAGTGTTAGTAAGAATTTTGATGAGGAGGCGCTCGTCAGCGCGATCCAGACCCTTACAAGGGGCCGGGTAGCGCCGGTGCTCCTCCTTGTAGTAATCGGTGATTTGTTTGAATGTAATGGCCAGATTGTCTGATTGGGAGTACCCTTCCAAGGACAGGGAGATAGCCCGGGGAGAGAGTGCGCGGGCGGCCTGATCGGCCTGTTCGTTTCCCTGGAGTCCCTGGTGACCGGGGGCCCAAATCAGGTTGCGTGGAGTTGGATCTTCAGATCGACAGCTATATTCCAGTATGCGCCAGGCAAGCGGGGGAGCCCAGCCCAACTCGTAGTTCCGACAGGCCCCTCGCGAGTCGGTGATGATGTGTTTCGACTTGGGAGTAGTGAGAGCAAGAGCAATGGCAATCTCCTCCGCGTGTGTTGCGCTGTAGGCTTTGAAAGTGAGCCCGTTGACTGTGTTTGTGTTGTGTACGACTGCGGCCGTGTACCACACCCCGTGGTGTGGGCCGGCAACGTCCACGTAATACACATGTTGTTGGTTACCATAGTATCGCGCCAACGCTTCCGCGCGCGCCTGGCGACGACCGCTATGGTCTTCTCTGGACATGTTGCGGGGAAGGGGTCGGACCCGGAGGGCGCGTCTCCAGGGTGCTGGCACTCTCTCCCTTTCCTCAATATGGTAGTCATGTTTGATGTGTAGCCGGTCCAAGAGGCGGCGACCGGACGTGGTCTGTGCAAGACGCGTGTATTGGTTGACTAAGTGGGCCTCTCGAAGCTCCCGAAATGTGTTCACCACGCCCAAGGCCAGAAGTCGCTGGTTGGACGTGGTGACCGGGAGGTCGAGAGCCCGCTTGATGACTTTCCGGTGGATGACCTCCAGTTGGTCATCATCATGTTAGCGCAGGTGCAAGTAGGGGGTTGAGTAGAGGATTCTACTCGTTACGAAAGCATGGGCAAGCCGCAGTGCATCCTTGCTTCGTAATCCGCCCCGCTTGTTGGAGACCCGGCGGACCATGCGGCCCACCTGGTCTCCCACCGTGCGAAGTTTGGCTAGGGTGGTGTCGACTCTGCGTTGGTGGTGTATGAAGAGACCAAGGACGCGGATCTCCTTGGACTCCCGGATCGGTCCCGAGGGGAGACTGATGCAAAGCGGGGTTGTGTCCCGAGGGGAGGGACGTATGTGCACAAATTCTGATTTCGACGGGGCGCACTGGAGTCCGCAGTAGGCCGCGTAGTCGTCGACTAGGGTCGCCGCTGCTTGCAGGCAGGATTCCATGTGGCCCAGGTTACCTTGCGTGGCCCAGATTGTAATGTCATCCGCATAAAGAGCGTGATGTATCCCGGGCAAAGAGGACAATTTGGAGGGAAGATGAAGCATTGCCAAATTGAAGAGGAGGGGAGACAGGACCGCGCCTTGAGGTGTTCCCCTCGAGCCGATGGTGTATGGCCCGTGTTCCGCATCTTGTATGCGTATGTAGGCTTGACGGTCTGTAAGAAATTGTTTTATGTAGTTGAATGTTTTGTGGCCACAGTTGGTGTTACTGAGGTGGTCCAGGATTACTTCGTGTTTGACGTTGTCGAATGCGCCTTTAAGATCCAAGGCCAGGACCACCTTGTCGTTGTGGGGACATTCGACAGGATCTAAGATGTCGTGGTGAAGCTGCAGAAGTATATCCTGTGCAGACTTGTGAGGGCGAAAACCGAACATGGTGTCCGCGAAAGTGTGCTGTGTTTCTAGAAAATCGGAGAGTCTGTCGCGCACCATCGTCTCCATCAGCTTGCCGACACAAGACGTGAGGAAGATGGGGCGAAGGTTCTCCACATCAATAGGTTTGCCGGCTTTCGGAATAAAGGTAACGAGAGCCGATTTCCAATCGAGAGGGAGAGGAGTCTCTCCGTCCCAAATGCTATTGATGTATTTGAGGAGCGCGGCGTAGGCTGCGTCGGGAAGGTTGGCCAAGAGCTTGACCGTAACCTTGTCGCGCCCGGGTGCAGTGCCCCGCTTCATTTTGCTCAAGGCCGCCCGGAGGTCGTGGAGCTGGAACGGCTTGTCCAGCTCCGTGTTCTCTTCGCCTGCATACGAGTACGCCGCCTGCCGGGGGTCCTTAGTGGTGCACAGGTAGCGATCCCTGAGCGTGTGCGCTAGTTGTTTTGTCGTTCCTGTAAAGTTGTGCAAGGCCCTATGTAATTGGCGTTGGGTTTCCGTGCGTGTTTGTATTGGATCGATGAGAGCGCGGAACAGGCGCCACGTGTTGCGGCCAGACATCTGGCGAGCAGCCGCGTTGCACCGGTCCACCCAGTTAGTGTCGGCTAGCTGAGTAGCATATTCCGCTGCCTGTTGTGTGAGTTCCAGGATGCGGTTCTTTAGGCGTCTGTTATGTTTCTGTTTCTTCCATCGCTTCGTGAGGCTGCGACGGGCCTCCCAAAGGTGGAGAAGGTGGTTGTCCACGTCTGTTTGTGTTTCTGTAAGCTGTATCTGCTGTTCGTGTTGTGTAAGTGTAGAAGTGAGCGATCTGGACCAGGCGTCGTATCCCGACTGGAGGGGGTCTACAATAGGTAGAGAGGTGCGGAAAGTCGTCCAGTCAGGGATACGAGCTTGCTTTAGTGGGCGTTTCAGGGGACGCATGTAAATGGTTGTGTTGATTATACAGTGATCACTACCTAGAGTGTCCTCTGTATTCAGCCAGTCGGCATGTCGTATGTTGCGTGTAAATGTGAGGTCCGGGCAAGTATCTCGTTGAATGGAATTGCCGACGCGTGTTGGGTTGGCGGGGTCAGTGTGCAGGGTGAGTCCAAGTGTGGAAAGAAGTTCCGCAAGCTTCCTCCCACGCCTGTCCTCCCGGGGGTATCCCCATAGCCTGCTCGGGGCGTTGAAATCGCCGACGATTAGGAGGGGATCCCTACCCGCCACCTGCATAGCTTGAGTGAAAATTTCATTGAACGTGACGTTGTTAAGTTTCGGTGGGCAGTAAATATTTAGAATGTGTACAGGTGGGTCAGACCGCTTTAGGGGCAGCACTGAAACCATCGTGTATGGGAAAGACGGTGTTGTGGGAAGTGTGACCTCCTGCGCAGTGTATCGCTTGTGAACAAGTATACATGTCTGCGGGTTGTGTTGAAATGTAGTGTAGTTTGTTAGTTTGGCACCGGCGCCGGGTTCCTGAAGGGCAACCACGGCGACGAGGAACTCAAAGGTCTCAAGATAGAGGCGGAGATGAGTCCGCTTCTTGTGGTCCTTGAGACCTCGGCAGTTCCACTGCGTTAGTGTAAGCGGCTGAGTTGTTCTTGCTCGCGACTTAGGGTTGGGGGCCATGGTCGGAGGCGGAGGGTGGGGTCACGTTGTTAAGACTCCCCAGTCCGCTAGTGCCCGGCGCAGACGTGCAGGAGTCTTCCGAAAAGTCAAACTCATCGGGAATAGCTCTATTGAATTTTGAGGGGCGGTTAGCATCCCTGATGGGTCCTACGCGTTTAAGGACGCGCGGATTATCTTTTATCCATTTTTGGATAATGTGCGTTACGGCTTGTGTCACCTGTGCGATGACACTCTCCACCTGACGCGCGATGGTGTCATGGATAATTTTGGGGAGGTCAGCCAATTGTGTTTCAATTGCGGTCACCCGGGTCTCCAGGGCCGCTGCGCGACTCTCCACAGGAGGAGGGATCTCCCTGTCTGTTATGTTTTCTGCCTCGTCGCTCGACGCGGGCGGAGTATGGAATTGGGATTTGAGCGAGTTAAGCTCGCTGGCTAGTTTTTCGTTTTGAGCTCGCAAGAGGGCGAGCTCGCGCTTGAGTTCCTGTGTCTCGGCGGTGCTGGTGGGGGAGGAGGGAGGAGGGGAAGGAGAGGAGGCGACCCTCGCCCAGCTGCCTACCTTGGGTTGGTTGCAGGTGGCGCCGCCAGATGAAGCGCTGAGAGCTGGGAACTCCGCTGCTCCGGGTGGTGGCGTTACTGTTGCTGTCTTGCCAGGGGGAGGCATCACGCCACGCCGTGGCGTCTTCTGGTTGTTTCGCTGCCGCCCTCCCCGTGTAGCGCCGGCATTGGCTCCCTTGGGTGGCGTCCTGGGACCTGGCTGCGGCAACTTGATGAATTTCGCGGTGCATTCGCGGGAGCTGGTGAGGTGCGGGCCCCCGCAGATTAAACAGATAGGATTGCAGACGTGGGGGGCCATCCCCTCAGTACCAAGCCCCACGTTTTGGCCACAAAGGCCGCATCTTTCCTTGACCGGGGTGGGACAGTTGTCCACCCGGTGCCCCAGTGTGCCGCAACGGTAGCACGCTGGCACTGTTTTTTTGTACTCCTTGACGGGAGTCAGTTCTGCGTTATAGTGGACGTAACGCGGAACAGTGCGTCCCTCGAAAGTCAGCACAGCTACGTTTGATTGTCCCAGCTTGCGCACATGAACTAGTTCACCACCGCGCCACTGCACATTATCTTTTAGTGACTCACTGGTTTCTAAGTTGTGAACAGATATCACACCGCGACACACATCACCGGTGAGCTTGAGGTGGCCGTGAAATGCGAGCGATCCTCTGCTGGTGTTAAGTTGAATGTCCGTGAGGAGCTTTTTAACCACTTCTGGGTTCTGCGTGCCACAGACGATGATGTTCTGTTCCCAATTTGGTGAAATGGTGATGGTGTTCATGTGCTGCCTACCGATGAGTTGCGAAATGGCAGCGCCGAGCTCACCTTGCTGGAAGGCTGTCTTGAGGGAGACCGTACTGCGTGGCTGCAGCACGACCACGTAGTCGTCAGGGTCCATCCTGACCGTTGGCTTGGGAGTCCACTTCGAGACTGGTGAAGAAGTCTGATGTGGAGGTGCAGAAGACGGAGCGCGAGCGTCTCCCGTTGTTGAATTGTTGAGAGGAGACTTGGGTGTTGCCGCTCCTCGTGCGTTCTGCCGGCGGCGGCGCCGGCTCTCAACGACTTGGAAAAGGGCAGCTTGCTGCGCCGAAATGGTGGATGGGCTGTCCTCTGGCTGGCTTACAGGGACAGATGACCACGACAGAGTCGTGGGGTCGTATCCGCGTTGTTCAGGTAGAGCCATGTTGAGAGGTTGGCCGGCAGGCGTCTCCGCAGCCAGCGGCGGAGGAGCCGGAGCCGTTAGGCTTAGCTAGACCGCTACGTGGTGATGCGGAGGGTTGCTCGAAATGGCCGAAAATTCAGCGTACCTGGGTGTGATCGGGTTCTCCAGGATCCTGCTGACTTCACGGTAGCAGTCGCACAGGTTTGATAGGCCTTACATCAGGTTACCGCGGTTCCAGCCGAGAAATCGACGGAGCCGATGCACCACGCGTCCGATCACTCCGCGCTCAAACGCGGCGTCCCGTGTCACTGTGTAAGGCAGTGTTCTATGTCCGCATATGTGTGCGGACAGTCTGGGCACTGAGGTGTGGAAGTGAACCGGTATAGGTAAAGTTTGGCTGGTGTATGAAGGAGATTAAACTGTATTCGGCGAAGAATGCGAGCTTGACGGATCGATAAGGATGGGTGTGGCGGTGGTAAATCAGCCAAATCCAATTTTTGCTGCGTGTAGTATTTGTCCACAGTGCGTTTGTAAACCCTGACCGCCTGCTCCGTCGGTGGGCTCGTCCATGGGATCCCCGGTGCCCAGTGTACAGTTTCTAACGCAAGCTGGTGAGCTATCTCATTGCCGGGAATGCCCATGTGACCAGGTGTCCACCGAAGGGCTACTGGTTGTGGGCTTAATGCTATGAGGGCGGCATCTAAGGCCGATCGGGTAGAGAACTGGAGGCTCTTTCGTGGAAGGCACCCAGAGCTGCCTGCGAGTCTGTATAGACAACGTAAGCGGGGGCGGGGGGTAGGGTGGCAAAGCGTGTGATGGCATCGGCGATCCTGTGCATTTCTAGGGCGAGCGTGGAGGGTGGGGAGGTGTATGGACTGGTTGTGTGAGTGCCGGTTGTAGAGAGGCAAGGGTGGAAGAAGGCTTCCGGGCAGCCCGCGGTTTCGGTGCGACAGGCGTCTGTGTAGGCCACCGCCGCAGCGTCCAAGGGTGGCTCGTGGTTGTATGCGTATGCCTGCCGGCGCCCTTCGTGTGTGTGGGCGGACATGTTGCGTGGAATGGGTTCGAGGCGGAGGTTAGGGGGGTATATCAGATATAAGGCCAAGGATTTCTATGGCTTTATATCCGACTTGTGGCCCCTCAAAGCGCCTACGGTGGCTAGACATGTGTATTCGTTTTCCTGGCGCGTCCTCAAGCCGAGATTTGGGAGCCGCGGTGGCTCAGTGGTAACGCGCCCGTCTACCGAGCCGGAGTACCCGAGTTCGAACCCGGCCGCGGCGGCCGCGTTTCGATGGAGGCGAAATACAAGAGGCGCCCGTGTGCTGTGCGATGTCAGTGCACGTTAAAGATCCCCAGGTGGTCGAAATTATTCCGCAGACCTGCACTACGGCACCTCGTTCTCTCCTTCTTCTCTCACTCCCACCTTCCTCCCTTCCCTCACGGCGCGCGGTTCGGATGCCCACCAAGATATGTGAGGAAGATACTGCGCCATTTCCTTTCCTCAAAAACCAATTTTAGTCACCCCAACCTGTGCGCTCTGTCACTGAACCAACATGACTACTAGAAAATGCCATCAGGGGGCTGAAGAATTTTGCTATTTTCGAGTGGGTGGAAGGAATTGATAAAGAATTTTCCGCAGGACTGGGAACGAAATAATATTAGTCGGATGAGAGTACATTGTTCTGAAAGTTGCTCTAGTTTTTGGTTCAGCCACTAAAAAATAAACCACCTGCACGTTTTCGCGCTTTGCGCAAGAACATTCTGGCACATTGCACATGGAGATCAGCTCCATTACATCATTCCAGTCCCGCAGTTTATTGACGGCACACCAAGTGTCACGAAATGTGCAAGTCATGCTTAACTTTCATTAACCGTCATCAACAGTTACATCACTTGACAGGGTGTGATGGATGGCATAACAGCAACTGTACAGCCTAATTAATCTTCCTAGTCAGACCACCTAAATAAATAAAACCGAGTAGGAATTTGTTAGAACTGGGGAATCGAACCAGAGTCTCAGGAGTGCAAGACGAGGACGCTAACTACTCCGCCATGCCCTTTTTTTTATTGCATTTTCGAAACGGGGACAAAGAAGTAAAACATGTCAGCAACACTTGCACTGACACGGCAGGTTAAAATTTTTTCAGTTCAGCCAAGTCATCCAACACATTTAACCAAGTTGGCTGATCAGGCAGTGCCTGATACACTTCCCTCAGGAAATCAGAGCGGCCCTCCTGACTCTCCGCGCCAACTCCACACCTGGTGCAGACCAAATCACAAACTCCATGCTCCATAATCTGGATGACCAATCGATCACCCACATTACGAAATACTTCAACCAGTGCTGGAGGGAGGGTAACCTCCCGCAGTCCTGGCGCCACGCGAGGGTAATTTTCATACCAAAACCCAACAAACCACTTAAACTTCAAACCCTTCACCCGATTTCGCTAACCTCATGCCTCGGGAAGCTCCTAGAGCATGTTGTGTTAGCGAGACTCACAGGTCACATGGCGGACAACAATCTTTACTCGCATAGCATGGTAGGATTTCACCCCAATCTATCCGCACAGGACGCCATGCTGCAACTCACACACGACATTTTCGACCCGCTTCTTCCGGGTCACACCAAGGCAGTCTTAGCTTTGGATCTCTCCAAAGCTTTTGATCGCATTGAACATCAGGCGATCATGACTGCTCTATCCCCCTTGAATGTGGGTGTGCGCACGTATGCCTTAATTCAAGCATTCCTCACTGACCGCACAGCTGAGGTACACTTCGGCCCTCGGTCTTCCCCCTCAGAGTATCGGCACCGCTCAAGGGTCCGTCCTTTCCCCTTTCTCTTTAACATTACCCTCATCCCCCTCGCCCGAAAATTGGCCACTATTCCCCACCTGAAGCACACTCTTTATGCCGACGATATCACCCTGTGGACCACCCACGGCAGTGACGGAGACATAGAGAACACCTTACAGGAAGCAGCCACCCTCACCCAAAATTACGCACGGACCATCGGACTGTCTTGCTCCCCAGAGAAGTCCGAAGTCTTCCTCATCCGGCCTGAGAACCACCGCTGCCCCCGCTCCCCCATTGCCATTGAACTGAATAGTGTCCGGGTACCTGAGGTTGGCACCCTCCATGTATTGGGTCTGCACATCCAGAACGATGGCAAAAACACCACCACCCTCAAGAAACTCAAGCAGGTTACAGGCGCGATATCGCACCTCATCCGCAGGGTTTCGGGACATCATAGAGGCATGAAGGAGCGCGACTTATGTCGCCTCATTCATGCCTTTGTCCTCAGCCGTGTACTGTACACTACCCCATACTTACAACTATCCAAATATGACATAAAAGCTTTGGATGCTTTGATTCGCAAAGCATTCAAGGTAGCACTTCACATTCCCCTCAACACACCCACAGACAGATTACTAGGCCTGGGCCTCCACAATACGATCGGGGAACTGGTGGAGGCCCACCGACAGGCCCAATACATCAGGCTCACACAAACCTCCACAGGTCGGTATATCCCGGGGTTTCATTCTCCCGGTGTCGCCTTTTGCGACATGTCGCATTAGGGCGGGGCCTAAAAAAGTGCGTACAGTTGCTCGAAGAAACGCAAAACGCCGCTGGCACTTTCGTCGGCGGTGCTTTCATTCACTCCGAGAAGCGACAATTTACCGGTGCTGATTCACTAGCAGCAATAGTTTCGTATCTTTGATAGCAAGAATATTTGCCATCACATGACGTCTAATGTTCAAATAACATTTCAAAATTTAATATAAACTCGCTTTACTTCATTTAAGTCTATAAAACACCACGAAAAAGCTCTAAATCTATTTTTGTTTCGTTCCGGACGGTTGTGCTAGGTTTCGGCTGCGTTTCGGGCAGTTGCAGACGGTAGCAGTGTAGCTGAAGGTTCCATTAGGCTTGCGAGCTCCAGAATCGAGAGCGTATCTCAAAAACTAGGCTGAATTGCAGCTTAAACTTTATCGTCGAAGCAAGGTAAGTCATAGCGAAAAGCAACAACACCAGTAGTTGCCGGTAAACATGCCGACCGGCATCGCAAGGACTCCTGAATTGGCGGAAGCGGGCGGCTCTCGCTTGGAAGGACGCCGCCATGTTTTCACGCTAAGGGCGCAAAAGCCACAACTGCTGATTGCGATCGTACGCTAACGCTATTTCCCCATTAGCGTTCTGCGCATGCGCACTCTGGACCCGCTATTCTGATATGCACGCAATTACGCAAAGCCCGCAATTCTAAATCTCTCTAATGTTCAGTTGTAGGTTTGTAAAAGTCATCACAATGCTTTAAATCCTCTTTGGCTCGTGCAGACACTGTTTCGTTGCACTAACATGCATTATAACGCCTTGAAGGGTCATGTAGCCGCGAGTGCAAGCGCTGCCAAGGCCATCTCGTCGCAGCGGGCAACGTCTCATTCGTCGTCTGTTTACGACGGTGCAAAGTAAGTTCGCATGGCGAGTGGCAATCCGGCTCAGCAGACGATAGCCACAGTGCTGTGCTCATCGACAGCCGGTAATGCCGGTAAGATTCGTCGGCCAAGGCAAACTGGTCGCGATGTCCGCGGACACACCATTCTTCTTCGCAACTCAAAAACCAGGCAAGGAGAGTGGGATCCATGGCGTCTAGTATCAATTTCGTAGCCCGTCACCCGCACGAATCGCTTCAGCGCATTCCGTTGTTCGACTAAGCGTAGTGAATTGGGGCGACGTCACGATGACGTAGCAGGAAGGCGGATCCGTGTCGTCACGCCGCCGTCACCGCGGCTCGAGCCAATCAGCGAAGAGCGAATGCGCCAGGTCGCAAAAGGCGACACCGGGAGAATACCACCCCTGGACACCCTCGGAATCAAAATACCGGCCAACAACCCTACCCTCCTCGCCATCCCACGATCCCTTCACCGAGATCTCCTCATCAGGCCGCTCCAGAGGAATATGCACAACTCCCATCATGAGCAGCGCCGCAGAGCCCGTGCGAAGGCACTCCATCGAGCGTACGGCCCCGAGCCGGACGCCGTATGGGTGGACGCTGCCTGCACGGGTGATGAAGCGACAGCAGCTGTGGTGGACTCCTCTTTTTCCGCCCTCCTCACACTACCTCTCCCTCCAGACACCTCCCCAGAGGCTGCAGAGGAAGCCGCCATTGCACTTGCTATTACCCGCACGGAAGCCCGGTACATTTTAAGTGATTCTAAAACTGGGATTCTAAATTTTGCTCGAGGCCGAGTCCATGTCCCTGCTTTTGGCATACTGGACTCGCCCGATGCACCCCCGCCCCGCCAAGTGGAGCTGATATGGGTGCCCGCGCACTCCGGGAATCCCGGAAACGAGGCCGGCAACCTTTTAGCCCAAGGTTCTTTAAACCGGGCTCAGGTGGCCTCTGATCGGGGATTCACGAAGGAGCGCATGCACTCATTCAGTGAGCTGACCCAGGCGTACAGAGCCTTACGCCAGCTCTACCCCCCGTCCCACCCCTTCCTAGATAACAAACACGCAACACTCTGGCGCAGACTACAGACACACACTCTCCCCTCACCCCTTAACCTAGCCCACTATCATCCCTCCTTCCACACTCCGGCATGCACTCTATGCCCAGAACCCTTCGCCTCTTCCCTCCACATCATTCCCCTCTGCCCGGCGGACCCTCCCCGCGGGACCTAGAGAACTTCAAGACCTTGGAGGACTGGAAGACCCTGCTCCGCTCGGAGGACCCGGCCGTGCAGACCATCGCCACCGGCCGTGCTGCCAGTGTTATGGACCTTAGGAACATAAACACTTGAGTGCAGTGGGGTCGTGCGGGGACCCTGGGGCGTGCCCCGAATTTCTGTGTAAATAAAGTTTTCCCTCTCTCCCTCAGACGTATGACACCTTCAATGAAATGCTCGCGTGGAGATCTCACAACTACTTCCGCATTGTTGAATTGTGTCCTTGTTTTCCATAAACTATGGAGCCCAGAGAGAGAGAAAAAACTTTATTGTACAAGGAATTCGGGGCACGCCCCAGGGTCCCCCAACGACCCCACTGCACTGAAGTGTTTATGTTCCTAAGGTCCATAACACTGGCAGCCTGGCCGGTTGCGATGGTCTGCACGGCCGGGTCCTCCGAGCGCAGCAGGGTCTCCCAGTCCTCCCAGGTCTTGAGCTTCTCTAGGTTCCGCGGGGGAGGGTCCGCCGGGCAGAGGGAAAGGATGTGGAGGGAAGAGGCGAAGGTTTCTGGGCATAGGGCGCGTGCTGAAGTGGGGAAGGAGGGATGATAGTGGGCTAGGGTAAGGGGTGAGGGAAGAGAGTGTGTCTGTAGTCTGCGCCAGAGCGTTGCGTGTTTGTTATCTAGGGAGGGGTGGGGCGGGGGTAGAGCTGGCGTGAGGCTCTGTAGGCCTGCGTCAGCTCGCTGAATGAGTGCATGCGCTCCTTCGTGAATCCCCGATCCGAGGGCACTTGAGCCCGGTTTAAAGAACCTCGGGCTAAAAGGTTGGCGGCCTCGTTTCCGGGATTCCCGGAGTGCGCGGACACCCATATCAGCTCCACTTGGCGGGGCGGGGGTGCATCGGGCGAGTCTAGTATGCCAAAAGCAGGGACATGGACTCGGCCTCGAGCAAAATTTAGAATCGCAGCTTTAGAATCACTTAAAATGTACCGGGCTTCCGTGCGGGTGATAGCAAGTGCAATGGCGGCTTCCTCTGCAGCCTCTGGGGACGTGTCTGGAGGGAGAGGTAGTGTGAGGAGGGTGGATAAAGAGGAGTCCACCACAGCTGCTGTCACTTCATCACCCGTGCAGGCAGCGTCCACCCATACGGCGTCCGGCTCGGGGCCGTACGCTCGATGGAGTGCCTTCGCACGGGCTCTGCGGAGCTGCTCATGGTGGGACGGGTGCATATTCCTCGGGAGCGGCCTGATGAGGAGCTCCTGGTGAAGGGGTCGTGGGGTGGCGAGGAGGGTTATGTCGTTGGCCGGTATTCTGATTCCGAGGGAGTCCAGGATATACCGACCTGTGGAGGTTTGTGTGAGCCTGATGTATTGGGCCTGTCGGTGGTCCTCCACCAGTTCCCCGATCGTGTTGTGGAGGCCCAGGCCTAGTAATCTGTCTGTGGGTGTGTTGAGGGGAAGATGAAGTGCTACCTTGAATGCCTTGCGAATCAGAGCATCCAAAGCATTTATGTCATGTTTGGATAGTTGTAAGTATGGGGTAGTGTACAGCACACGGCTGAGAACAAAGGCATGAATGAGGCGACATAGGTCGCGCTCCTTCATGCCTCTGTGATGTCCCGAAACCCTGCGGATGAGGTGGAATATCGCGCCTACAACCTGCTTGAGTTTCTTGAAGGTGGTAGTGTATTTGCCATCGTTCTGGATGTGCAGGCCCAATACACGGAGGGTGCCAACCTCAGGTACCGGGTCACCATTCAGTTCAATGACAAATGGGGAGCGTGGACAGCGGTGGTTCTTAGGACGGATGACGAGCAGTTCGGACTTCTCTGGGGAGCAAGACAGTCCGATGGTCCGTGCATAATTTTGGGTGAGTGTGGCTGCTTCCTGTAAGGTGTTCTCTATGCCGCCGTCACTGCCGCGGGTGGTCCACAGGGTGATATCGTCGGCATAGAGTGTGCTTCAGGTGGGGAATAGTTCCCAATTTTCGGGCGAGGGGGATGAGGGTAATGTTAAAGAGAGAGGGGAAAGGACGGACCCTTGAGGGAATGGAGCACAAGGAGCGTAATAGTGTCATAAGGGATGTCCTGTTTTCCTACCGGTAAGAACCTGATACCATGCGGGTGTAGCGGTAAATCTTTCTTTAAGGTTCTTTGAAGCACATGCCAGAAGAAAAACGCATCCGAACAATCTAAAGACACCTGATCTATTGTTTCAGGTTTTTTACATACAAAACAATCTGTTGACCAAGGGACAAAGAGTCCTTTATCATGCATCCATGTTTTGACCTACAGTGTTCCGGTGTGAAGTTTGAAGAAGAAAGTTTTCAAAGATAGGTGAACTGGCATTCTTTTAACCCTATTGAGCACATCTGCTTCAGGGCCTCCGCAGTTTGACAATCGGTAAATGGGTACAGGGAGCATTGATTCAATTAAATCTTTATAGAGATTTTTTCTAGTGACATTGGAGAGGTACTGCATTGAAAATCGCACTTGCAACCTTCTGTACGCAAGCACTTCACGCAGACCAGCTCGGTGGTTTGGAATGAGCAAAGGCGCGTCTAGCTAATACGGCGTCTTTCTTCACTCACATCTTCCTCCCTTCCCTTACGGCGGGTTTCAGGTGTCCACGGAGATATGCGAGACATATGCATTTCCTTTCCTCAAAAACGAATTTACCGTCGAGCAAGGCGTACAGCCGAATGGGCGGTGTCGTTCTGTGGACTCTCTGGCAGCGTTGCAAGACGCTGTTGCGTTCCACACTTAGAGGCGAAGCTCAACACTTTAACCACACATCAGTGACACAAGCAGCAACACTGCGCTTAAGGCTTTCGGCTCACCGCACTTTGGGTCAGCAAAGTGCCCCTGAATTTTAGTAGCGTGAGCTACATTGGCCACAGTCTTGCCGTTCTTCGTGCTCTCTTGCTCGACCATACTGCACATGCGCGAGGTACAAGTGTCGTCACTACGCACAGCTGGCGTGCTCCGCCGCGCGCGCTCGCCGTTGCGGGCTGCTGGGCTTGAGCGAGGAGATTGCGCCGCGTGTATAAATGTGGAGGGATACTCAGCTACTGCGCCATGTTCCATGAAACAAAAACTCCAACTTCATTAGTCCGCCTGAGTCGCACGGCAACAGGACAATGCCAACTGCGACAGCTACGTCTCAATCCACCAATTCCCACCCCAACCAGCCCTACACCTTACATGATTTCTCTGCGCACGCAGGATCACATATATCAGAAGCCCCTACCGCGCAATATGAGTGCTAGTCTCCATCACGGTAGGCGGCAGGCACAAGCGAGCTATTACACCAAAACATACAGCAACCGCTCCGATATTTATTTATTTATTTATTTATTTATTTATTTTTACATACTGCAGCGCAATTATATGCGCTGTGGCAGGAGTGGGAAAAACACAAAACACAAGGTAACAAAATGCCGCAAAATGTACAAAGTGAGCACTACAAAAAAAGTTAAAATCACAAACGAAATATCAAACAAGAAATGAACTGTTAACGACAGGGTAAGAATACACAGCTATTATGCGTCTTCAACGGCAGTTACAAAGTTTTGAAATCGACAGGAACGAATGGATCCAGGTACAGAATTCCAGGCTTCTATTGAACGGGGAAAAAAACTGAGAAGGGTTGTTTTGTAGGCCAGTTGGTCATACATATTTCAAGAAACGCTTCGGCGCGGCAGACAAGGACAAAACGTAGAATAACACCACAGAGCTCTGTGGTGTTATTCTACGTTTTGTCCTTGTCTGCCGCACCGAAGCATTTCTTGAAATAAGAAAAAAACTGAATTTGAAAAAATTACATGCGCAAAATACGGTATCAAATTAAGCTCGTGATGACTTCCTGTAGATGATAATGGTGCAAAGTTAATGTAGTGGTTAGCTGAGAGCCTTACTAAGGAATTGACGATACAGTGTAAGAATTTTAATGATTCAGTGTGGCGACGGACAGACAGCGTGGTTAAATTCAATGAGAGAAGTGTAGAAGAGGGTGAAAAATCGCGATCATAATGATGACATATGAAACGCACAGCTTTCTTCTGGACTGCTTCTAACATGTTAATTTCGAATTGGTTGTACGGGTTCCACATTACAGCTGCGTAATCAAGAACAGGGCGGATTAGAGATTTATACAACAGCAGCTTTGTGTCTTTTGGTGAATTGGGTAGCGTGCGTCGTAGATAACCTAGTTTTTAAGTGCTTTATCACATACGTAATCAATGTGTTTAGACCAAGACATGTTATGCGTGAATATGACACCAAGATATTTGTACTGAGAGACCCTATCTACCACATGGCCATTGGAAGAGTAACTGAAATGGGAAACGGAAGATTTGTTACAAAAAGACATGAGGACGGTTTTGTCAAAATTAATTCTCATTTGTCAGGTACCACGCCAACTACAAAACAAAGTAAATGACTCTTGGAGGCGACGATGATCATTACGGCCATTAATTACTTCGTATAAAACGCAGTCATCAGCGTAAAGACGACTGTTAGAAGAAATGTTATGTGGCAAGTCATTTATATATATTAAAAAGAGTAGTGGTCCAAGGACAGAGCCTTGAGGCACTCCTGACGTTACACCAACAGCAGCAGAATGAGAAGAATTATAGGATACGAACTGGGAACGAGATGAGAGAAAGCTAAAAATCCAATCAACCAAGTGAGGATTGTTTACTATAGCATTTAGTTTAGCAAGAAGCTTGGAATGTAGAACAGTGTCGAATGCTTTCGAGTAGTCTATAAAAATGGCATCAACTTGGTTACCGACATCGAGGTTATGTAATATATCATGAGCGAATTCTGTTAATTGTGTTACCGTACTAAAACCGCGCCTAAACCAATGCTGAATGTTAGATAGCAAATTATTGGATTCAACAAAAAGCATGACGTGTTTATGAATGACGTGTTCCAACATTTTGCATGACTGTGGTGTCAATGAAATCGGTCTGTAGTTCGACAAGCACTGTCTATCACCGGATTTAAAAAAAAAGGGAGCACTTTGGCTAGTTTCCGAGAAGAAGGAACGGTAGCAGAAGATAAGGACTTGTTGAATATGATGGTCAGATATTTCGAAGACCACATGAAGTAACGAACCAGGAACGCATTGTGTATTCCATCTGGGCCGGTACATTTCTTAACGTCGAGGTTTAATACAAGATTTAGGATGCCATCAGTGTTTACGACAACATCACTGATTGCTGGAGAAGAAATTATATTAGTGAGTGGCGGAATGACGTTGTTATCCGGAACGAACACCGAGTGAAAATATTTGTTGAAAGCATCCGATACTACAGCCGGCTCACTGATGACGTCATTATCTAATCTGAACGAAGTGGATGAAATATCACGAGGTAAGATGGATGACCAAAATTTTGGGGGGTCAGTTCTTAAGAGATCGCGCAGGTGGACACGAAAAAAGAAATCGTTGGCCATGCGCAACTTAAGATTAAGTTCTTTTTTTTTTTGCCTTGTGAAGTCTGTCTAAGGTTATGGTATCGCTGCTTCTTCTAGAAGGCCTTAGCCAACGAACGCGACCAGATAAATGCAAAATGTCTCGAGTCATCCAAGGAACATTAGTATTTCTTTTATTAGTTTTAATAGGAACAAAGCGTTGGACGCAATCCTTGACAAGGCATTCAAAGTAATTAGCAAGAAAATTTACGTCGTGGCTTGCTGAGAAAGCAGAGAATGTATCGAAACGATCAGCTAAAATATCAATAATGAAATTGTCGTCAGCACGAGTGAAGTCAGGAAAAGTAGTAAACAAATCGGGTGATTTGGAGACTGGACAAGAGAGTGAAACTAACACGCCTTTATGGCCTGAGAGCCCAGCAATTACTTCACAAGAGTAGTCATTTTGGGCCAAAGTAGAGCTTAGAAAAACTAAGTCGAGGATGGAATTAAGCCTAGTAGCACTAGATACAGCCTGAGTTAGTCCAAACAATAAGGAAATGTTTATTAGTTCTTAACAAATTGTAATGTCACGACCAAATGCAGACAATGATGGCCAGTGGATGCCAGGAGTGTTGAAGTCTCCCAAACAGATAAATCTTGATGAAGTAATGTTGATCTTGGTCATGAAATTTGCGACAGCGTGAAGGACATCAACGGAAGAACCAGGTGGACGATAAATAACACTGATTAGAATACTATAATTATTTAGATAAACTTTGCACCACAAGGATTCTGTATCAGGGGGAGAAGGCAAAATTGAGAACCGTAAATCCGACCTGATAAGCAATGCTACACCGCCACCAGTACTGCAACTTCTGTCTAAGCGCACGGTAACAAAACTTTGTGGAGTGAATTCGGAGTCGTAAATTCCACTATGCAGCCAAGTCTCCGTTATGTCAATAATATGGGGCAGTGAACAGAAATAAGGGACAGTAAATCTGGAAATTTTTTAACAATGCTGCGAGCGTTAATATTTAAAACAACTAGCTTATCAGGACGGCCAGAGCTAAGTCAGGGAGTCGATGATGCGGCACTCAAGGACACAGGCGCAGAACAAGCAAGATCATTGTATGCTTTTACCAACGAGTTAGAACTTTCATCCCATTTGTAACGAACCTTGTCAATGAAGGCATGATCGAAACTTAACCTCACGATAGAACCGTTGTCACGAAAACACACTGATGCGTCCCATATTTTTTTCCGAATGAACCTAACACTTGCATAAAAATCTTTTGTAATGAAGAAGGCAGAGCCCTTGAGTTTAGAGACGTTTTTAAAAACCACACTTCTGTCGTTGAAGCTAGAAAGATTTAGGATAACTGGACGAGTATAACCTCTGCGAGCTGGACCGAGCCTGTGGAAGCGCTCAATACTGGGACAGCTAATCTTCAATTTATCAGTAAATACAGATGAGATGCTAGCCGACAATGTGTCAGCAGTTTCGTTCGAGTCTTCTGAAACGCCGTGTATCATAATGTTATTTCTTCGAGAACGATTTTCAAGGTCATCATTCTTTTTCACCAGCTGTGTTACTCTGGAATTTAAAGAGTTAATTTCAACGTGTAAATCAGAAATTAGATTGAAATTTTCGGGCGTGGGCAAAGACTCTAATGCAGCCACACGTGACTTCAAAGCATCAAAGCGACAAGCAAAAGATTGCTTAATGTCCGCGATGTCACGGACCAACTGATTCTGCCCTGCTAGTATTCTAGAAAACATATCAGACACCGAAGGATTTGAAGAGATTTCACTGTCAAGATTTACAGCGGAAGAACTCGCATCGTCAGCCTTTCCGAGAGTGAGACTGGAACCACTCACAGCCCGGGTTAAAGATCTGGTACCAGATGTACTGCTTTTACTGAAGTTCGCTGACTTTGATGGGGGGCCTGGATTGAGTTCCACGTCACAACTCAGGAGGAGATGACTTGCGCAATAAAACGCGTGTACGCAGCAGGACACAAGAGTACGTGGGCAAGGGTACAGCAGCAAGTATCGATCATGAGACCGGACGCACTCAGCGTCAGAATAGTAACATACCTGCATGAAGAGCAAGCAGCGGTTAAACATGACGCCGGTGCCGCAGCTGCCTAGCCCACTGAAGAGTCGATCCGCGCACATGGCCTTTATATCCTTGGCAGGTGACGTCACAGACCAGCAGAGCAGTGAGACTGGCTGATCTAACGAGAAGTTGGCAAGATGACTGGCTTGCAGATATTTGAAGAAAGCGGGAAACCCGAAGCCATCACACAGGGTATCAACTGGCAAGTCCAAGGGTAAGCACACGGTGGTATCCACGTGCACATCCAGAAGCGAAGAAGCCAAGCCAGACGAGACGATTCCGCAAGGGCCGTGGTCATCAAAACAAGTGATGAACTGCATGAAGAGCAAGCAGCGATTAAACATGACGCCGGTGCCGCTGCAGCCTAGCCCACTCATCCTTTATGTCGACGCCGCACAAAATTCTAAAGCAGGATATTTCACGGCAGTCGCAGCCTATGAAGACGGCACAGTGGGGGCCGTCTCTCATGCTTTCACCCCACCTTTCCTACTTATTGTAACACCTGTGGCGTACGCAAATCCACACTTTTCCACTACCTTTGGGAATGTCCTTCCCCAAAGGCAGCATTCCCCATCCCCAATCCCACTCATTCTTCCTGGGAGGCTGCTTTACGGACCGCTCAACCCGCCTGCCAGAAATGGCTGGTGGATCGGGCTTTACGTGAAGCACAAGCCCGTGGACTCCTGGACCAGTAGGGGACCACCCTGGAAGGCTTTTTTTGTGTGTGTAATAAAGTTGTTTCCATCCATCCAATGAGCACAATGAACGCCGACAGCCTGTTGCTTCAGCGCCGCGTTTCTGGCACAAACTTGTCAATGCCTGCAGTCCACATCTTTCTCTCATCGCCCCATGTACCTATAAGCACGATTCAGGGGTCCACTGACCCAGGGAGCATTATGCGCACTTCCTTCCCTTCAAATGATCACAGTGTAAAACGTCAACGCCATTGCAAACGAACACAACGAACGCCGACGGCTTATAGCTTCAGCGACGGCGACGGCCTATGGCTTCACCAACTAGGAGAACAAGAGAAACCATAATAAATAAATAAACGCTCCACAATTGATACAACACATTGTCTCGTCTTTAGTCATAGTTACACTTACCGGAATTTCAAGGTTTAACATGGAGGAAACCAAGCGAATAACAAAAACATTAACCAAGATACACCAATACCTCATGCTAGGTATATCCTGGGATAGCACAGCTAAGCCACTGCCAATTTTTAAGGCGGAAGCCTTTCATGCCTTATCGTTGTAAGCAGAAGTTGTCGACAGAAATGTCGCGCTTTTCAATTGGTCCGAATGGTCGTGACATCACAGTGCGCGAATTTCAAAGGGGGCCAATTGTACTTTGGCTAGTAACCATGCAACCAATGAAAGGGATGGTACAGTGATGCTCCAAGTAAGTGATACTGAGTTTAGTTAATTATTTTAATTAACCAATTAGCCTAGTTACGCTTCCTAGTCAGACCACAAGAATAAAAAACCGAGTGCGAAATTCTTCGAGTTAGGGAATCGAACCGGGGTCTACGGAGTGCGCGACGAGCACGCTAACCACTCTGCCACGCCAGCTTTTTTTTTTGTCTTTATTGACTGTTTTGACAGATTACAACACAATACAAACATATGTTCTGCGCTGCACTCTCAAACAGCAAGAGCGGACATGTGTTTCATACATGGGAGAAAATCAAAACTGTTTCAAGGAACACAACCCTCCCATCAACTCGGTAACATTATCCAAAACATAGCTCCTTGTACACTTTGTGCAGCTTAAATATGTTTTGTTTGAAGTAATCTCGCACAGACCGCGCATCTTCATCGCAGTTTCGAACAGCCATCCTGCTTCGTCAAAAACTGTGCAGGCCAGGAAGGAAAGTTGTAGTGCGTGGTTCATCATACCCGCGCGTTCATGAGCGCGCTTTCATGCGAAGGAGCAGGCAAGTTGCGCGCACGTAGATGAGCGCGCGTTCATGCGAAGGAGCAGGCAAGTTTCCAGGGGCGAAGCGACGTTTATTCCCGCATGTTCGTCGGTGCGTGGCTGGCCGAGATAAGCCCGCGCGTAGGTTGCGGCGCACGCCTTTTATTTGTTTTGGCGCGCCTGCGCATTAGCCAGGGCGGCGATAAGCCGGACACCACAAAAATAACATCGTAATTATAAAGATCTGGCTCAACGTCCAGGAATCATATTCCATACGGCGTATGACGATCATGTGGCGTTTTTTTTTTGTACCGACCACCGCAGTATAGAGCATGCGATGTCGATTGTTCGCAGGTTTTGTGATGAAACCAATAGCGTTGTCAATCTTGACAAATGTGCGGGCCTTTGGCATGGGAACTGGGCATCAGCGCCTTTGTTTCATGCAGGTGTAAAATGGTCACGTGTCCCTTCCAAATACCTAGGTGTGCCTCTTGACAAGTATCAAGATAACGATCACTTTTGGAAGGAGAAAATTCAAGAACTCTCCACGCGTACACAGAAATGGTCAGGAAAGGAACTGTGTATATTCGCGCGCGCAAACATATGTAATGTATACATGGTTTCAAAAGTGTGCTATTCGTTGCAGCCCCTTTCATGCTCACGACAGCATTCAAAAGTTTCGTCGTCTCTTCGCAATTTTTGTTTGGCAGTCCTCATGGGAGACCACTAAACGTGCTCATTTATTTCTGCGTTTGAGAAAAGGGGGTCTTTCTTTGACAGACTTGTACCTGAGGCAGGTGGTGTCAATTTATGCTTCTTCGAGATCAACGCGACCCTTTCCTGCGGACTTTTATTAAAGTGAGGCTGTCTTCGGCTTTGCCAAATCGTTATTTCCACTGCAGATGGGATGCGATGCAGTGCAAGCAGTACGAGAGAATATCACGGAAAAAAATTGGCAGAGGCTTAGCTTGGTTTAGCTCGGTAAGTTGCGAAAGCAATAGCCCTGGCTGCGCCTGCTTTGGCTGGTGGTGTGTCTTGGTAGTGTTCTTAGTAAAGCGTATGTTTATGAAAGTTTTGCCCATTTCTTTTGCATGGCATTATACTCACCACACGAGGGCCGCCGCGTGCTGGGAGATTTATGCGTGCCTCGGTCGCCAACACGAGCGGCTGACGCTAACGGATGATTGTCTAGAAGCTTCCCTCTTCTTTCACTCCCACTTCCTCCCTTCCTGTACGGTGCGGTTCGGGGGTCCACCGAGATGAGAGAGAATTTCCTTTCCTCAAAAAGCTTTGCGTTCAAAAGGCAAGGCATCGCGCTGAATGGGTGGTGGCGCTCCTCCTTTCCTGTGGTTCGGGTGTCCACCGAGATGACAGAGAATCACTGCGCCATTCCTTGCCCTTTGAATGCACCGCTTTTTGAGGAAAGAAAATGGCGCAGTATTTTTCTGTCATCTCGATGGACACCCGAACCGACCGATAAGCGCGCCGCGCGCGGCAGGAGCGGGAGTTAGGCCGCGCTTGGTAGCTGCGGCCTCGCTACGCGACGGCGCTAGTTGGGCCCCTGGTTTTTGCGGCAGATGGCATGACGTCACAGCAGGGGGTCATGCTAAAGATCATTGGTAGCTACCGACCTCGCTACGCGACGGGCTGAAAGTGCAACTAGTATTGCTTTCGCAATAATATATGTAGCTAGCCATGGTTCAGCTGGTATTGTAGCTGGTGGTGGTGCTTGTGGTCAGACTTGTGGTGATGCATCGGTTATACAATCCAATCGAATCCAATCCAATCCCATATGCTAATATGGTAGCTACTATGGCGCCTATACTGGCCAGTATATTCCAGTATATTCTAGGCACTATGCAGCTACCGGCCTCGCTACGCGACGGGCTGAAAGTGCAACTGGTATTGCTTTCGCAATAAAAAGATGCCCAGGCTTAGCTTGGTTAAGCCAAGAATGCGTTGCATATTGCGCGGTCTTTTTGCGCGAGGTATTGCTTGGCGGCACTCGATTTTCTCAGCAGCTTTTCCTCCGTGACGTATGGATGGATGGATGGATGGATGGATGGATGGATGGATGGATGGATGGATGGATGGATGGATGGATGGATGGATGGATGGATGGATGGATGGATGGATGGGTGGGTGGGTGGGTGGGTGTGTGGGTGGATGGATGGATGGATGGATGGATGGATGGATGGATGGATGGGTGGGTGGGTGGGTGGGTGGGTGCGTGCGTGCGTGCGTGCCTGCGTGCGTGCGTGCGTGCGGGCGGGGGTGCGGGGGTGGGTGGACGGATGGACGGATGGACGGATGGATGGATGGATGGATGGATGGATGGATGGATGGATGGATGGATGGATGGATGGATGGATGGATGGATGGGTGGGTGGGTGGGTGGGTGGGTGGGTTTGGGTGGGTGGGTGGGTGGGTGGGTGGGTGGGTGGGTGGGTGGGTGGGTGGGTGGGTGGGTGGGTGCGTGCGTGCGTGCGTGCGTGCGGGCGGGCGGGCGGGCGGGGGTGCGGGGGTGCGGGGGTGGGTGGACGGATGGACGGATGGATGGATGGATGGATGGATGGATGGATGGATGGATGGATGGATGGATGGATGGATGGATGGATGGATGGATGGATGGATGGATGGATGGATGGATGGATGGATGGATGGTTTGGTTTGGTTTGGTTTGGTTGTGGGGTTTAACGTCCCAAAGCGACTAAGGCTATGAGAGACGCCGTAGTGAAGGGCTCCGGAAATTTCGACCACCTGGGGTTCTTTAACGTGCACTGACATCGCACAGTACACGGGCCTCTAGAATTTCTCCTCCAAAGAAATTCCAGCCGCCGCGGCCGGGATCGAACCCGCGTCTTTTGGGTCAGCAGCCGAGCACCATAGCCGCTGAGCCACCGCGGCGGCGGATGGATGGATGGATGGATGGATGGATGGATGGATGGATGGATGGATGGATGGATGGATGGATGGATGGATGGATGGATGGATGGATGGATGGATGGATGGATGGATGGATGGATGGATGGATGGATGGGTGGGTGGGTGGGTGGGTGCGGGGGTGCGGGGGTGCGGGGGTGGGTGGGTGGGTGGACGGATGGACGGATGGATGGATGGATGGATGGATGGATGGATGGATGGATGGATGGATGGATGGATGGATGGATGGATGGATGGATGGATGGATGGATGGATGGATGGATGGATGGATGGATGGATGGATGGATGGGTTTGGGTGGATGGATGGATGGATGGATGGATGGATGGATGGATGGATGGATGGATGGATGGATGGATGGATGGATGGATGGATGGATGGATGGATGGATGGATGGATGGTGGACGGACGGACGGACGGACGGACGGACGGATGGGTGGGTGGGTGGCCTCCTTTGAAACGGGGCGGTGGCAACCGCCACCATGCTCAGCCGTCCTTTTTTCTGTTTTTCTTCTTTTTTCTCTTTCTTTTTTTCTTTTTTTCTCACGTGATTTGGTGACGTCACGTCACCACTTGACGTGACTTCACCGAACCACGTGACGTCACGTCACGTGGTTTGGTGGCTGCCCGGCCGCGCCCAAGGGCTGAACTGAATGATTGCAATATGCTACGCATAAAAGCTCCTGCTCCGAGGCTCGTAGAGGAGGCTCGACTCCTGCCCGGAATGTGAGACCTCGGGCTAGGGAATGAGCCTCGTCGTTTGTCAGGGAGGCCAGCATGTGCTGGCGTCCAGATGAGGGTTATGAGGCGCCGGGGCTGCCAGAAACATAGTAAACGAGCAGCGGCGCTGGATATGAAGCCCTTGCCAAAATTTAGAACGGCAGATTTGGAACCGGAGATAATTTTGTGGCAGATGTACAAATGACAGCAAGCGCGATGGCTGCCTCTCCTGCTTCTCTGGTCGAATTGGTAGTGATTGAGCTGGAGGTTAGAAGCTTTGCATTATTGGTTTGGTTTTATGTTTTTCTGGCGGAAGCCTTTAATGCCTCATCATTGTAAGCAGGAGTTGTCGACAGAAATGTCACGCTTTTCAATTGATCGAAACGGTCGTGACGTCACAGTGCGCGAATTTCAAGCAGGGCCGATTGTACTTTGGCTAGTAACCATGCAATGAGTTAAAGGGATGGTATAGTGATGCTCCAAGTAAGTGGGACTGAGTTTGGTTCATTAACTAATTAGCCTAACTAACATTTTCAGTACGACCAGAAAATTAATAAAACCGAGTAGGAAATTGTTCGAGTTGGGGAATCGAACCAGGGTCCTGAGTGCGAGACGAGCACGCTAAACGCTAATCACAACCACAAAGGCGCGTCTAGTGAATGCGGTGTCTTCGTTCACTCCCATCTTCCTCCCTTCCCTTACGGCGAGGTTTAGGCGTGCACCGAGATATGTGAGACAGATAATTTGCTTTCCTCAAAAACCAATTTATCGACAAGCAAGGCGTAGAGCCGAACGGGCGATGGCGTTCTGTGGACTCCCTGGCAGCGTTGCAAGACGCTGTCACGTTCCATTCTTAGAGGCGAAGCTTAACATCCACACTTCAGTGACACAAGCAGCAACACAGCGCTTAAGGCATTCGCTTCACCGCGCTTTAGGTGAACAAAGTGCTCCCCTGTATTTGAAATAATTTGCAAGCGAATATAGCAGTATACATGACCCTTACGAACACATTATAAAGGAGGCGACAATATTGAATTTTATGGGATACCAGCCTTGCGAAAAACACGACCTACGAACATCTGAACTGGAAACTAGCTGTGAACGATCTATAAAAACATTTTATGGGGTTTAACGTCAAAAGCGACTGAGGCTATGAGGGACGCCGTAGTTAAGGGCTCCCGAAATTTCGACTACCTGGGGTTCTTTAACGTGCACTGATATCGCACAGCACACTGGACTCTAGAAATTTAGAATTTCGCCTCCATCGAAATTCTTGTCGGCTACCGCCAGGGCCATACGGAAGCTTGTCTGTCGTGTATTCCACTGCGTCCAGGTAGACCACCTCACGGTACTCGCTATTCTGCTTGTGGAGTGCCCGAGCCCTTGCTATTCTGCGTTCCCTGTCTCGCTCAGGGTGCATGTTCTTAGGGATGAGGGTTACGTTGAGTGTAGAGCGGAGGGTAGCAGAAAGGGCGACCCCCTCGGTAGGCTCTGTAATTGGGTTCAGGCTCAACTGGGAGAATAAAGAGGACCAGCCTCTGAGCTGGATAGACGGGATATTTGTGCCGTAAAGGTAACTTCTGTGCGCTCCTCAGAGATGTTGTGTACACAGAGATTGAGAAGTCGGTCGTTGGATGTGCTGGGGGAAGACTTCAAAGACACTGTAGCGCAGCAAAAGACGAGGACACAAGAAACGAGAGACGAACACCACGAGCGCTGTTCGTCTCTCGTTTCTTGTGTCCTCGTCTTTTGCTGCGCTACAGTGTCTTTGAAGTATGTACCAACAAGCCCAAAAAGCCACGCTACTGGGGGAAGACGTAGAGCCGTTCTCGTGCAACTACGTAGGAGCGCATTTATCCGGTCTCTCTCCTTCTGTTTGAGGGGGTAGGTATGGAAGGGCGTAAGTGGTGTGGCCTATGATGTAAGCTTCGCCCCCACTATTTAGATCATTGGCAATAAACGTTTTGACCACCACCACAGTGCAAGTAGATTTTTGAAACAAGTGATCTTTGCTTTCTGGTTTCTTAATGCTCGCTTCAGTTTGGAATACCTTTCAAATGTCACCCGTGCGAAATTGTTAAAATGTTTGCTTGACTCTGCCTTCCCAGAACCAATATATCGATCTGTGTATAGTGGAAGCCAAGGAGGAGATGTTTTAAAAATAGTATTCCGCCCGTATAAAACTCCGCCATGCCAGCTCGATCGTTTGGAATGAACAAAGGCGCGCCTTCATTCACTCCCATCTTCCTCCCTTCCCGTTAGGCGAGGTTCAGGTGTCCACTGAGATATGCGAGACATACATTTCTTTTGCTCAAAAGTCAATTCACGGACGAGCAAGGCGTAGAGCCGAACGGGCGATGGCGCTCTGCGGACTCCCTGGCAGCGTTACAAGACGCTGTCGCGTTTCACTCTTAGAGGTTAAGCTCAACATCTTGACCACACCTCATTGACACAAGCAGCAACACCGCGCTTAAGGCTTTCGCCTCGCCGCACTTCAGGCAGGCACCGCAACAGGGCACCGCAGCAAAGTGCCCCCCTGAATTTTTCTGGCGTGAGTGAGGGCAGGATGGCGATGCCAGCTCTGTTGTATTTGCTAATGTCTTTTATTGCGAAAGCAATACTACCTGCACTTTCAGCCCGTCGCGTAGCGAGGCCGGTAGCTGCTTAACATATTGGATTGAATTGGATTTGATTGGATTGATTTGTATAACCGATGCATCACCACAAGTCTAACCACCAGCACCACCACCAGCTACACCACCAGCTGAACCATGGTAGATATTAAGGCGGGAGCCTTTAATGACTCATCGTTGTAAGGAGCAGTTGTCGACAGAAATGTCACGCTTTTCAATTCGTCGAAACGGTCGTGACGTCACAGTGCACGAATTTCAAACGGTGCCAATTGTACTTCGGCTACTAACCATGCAACCAATTAAAGGGATCGTATAGTGATGCTCCAAGTAAGTGGGACTGAGTTTAGTTAATTGCTTACTTAACCAATTAGCCTAATTAACATTTCTAGTCAGACCAGATAAATAAATAAAACCGAGTAGGCAATTGGCCGAGCTTGGGAATCGAACCCCGGTCTCCGGAGTGCGAGACGAGCACGCTACCACTCCGCCATGCCAGCTTTTTTTTCTGTATTGCCTGGCTTTTACACAGAAAATTGCACAAACCAAACAATCAACAAAACACAATAAACGCTATGTACATACGACTCGTGGTCAGCCAGCATGAATCTGGCTTCATCTTATTAAAATTCAGGCAATGTACAGAGCGGCTCTAGTTTTGAGAGCCACTCTTGAGGGTCCGCAGCGGCCTTCTGAATGGCCAGAAACATGTCCATATTTTCGCGAAAGTAAATCCTGGCAGGTCTTGCGTCTCGGTCACAATGGTAGCCTGCCATTCTGGAGCGCCATATACAGTGGAGGCCCGTCAGCATTAAGTCGAAACGCACCCTATCATCATTTTCAACAGATAAGTACCGAATGCCGTACGGGTCTAGCGGAACTTCTTTCTTTAAGGTTCGCTGCAACACATCCCAAAAATAAACCCCTAGACGCGCCTTTGTTTATTCCAAACCATCGAGCTGGCATGGCGGACTGTAAACAATAGACCATGTTTTTAAGCATGAAATGCTTTTAGCCCCCGTTGTCGGCAGTGTGGTGACGTCACGCCGAGACCGAGAGCCATCATCCGGGCACTGAATTCCAGTCATCCGGGCACTGAAATCCACTCATCCGGGCTCTGAAACGAGAACATCCGGGCTCTGAAACGAGAACATCCGGGCACCGTACGAGACTTAACGAGATTTAACGAGACTCTCTAAGCCCTCCTACGCGACCGGCATGCAAGCGCCGGTTGGTCTCCAAACGAGGCAAAAAATAACTGCTGCCTGTGCCTTCTCAATGTTTATCAATATATCAGTGGAGCTGGGGGTTTGATAATGCACGGAATTATAATTTCCGATTTCAGAATAACGCGTGCAGAAAGCACATAAGTGCCACGTTACACTTCATTCTCATACGTGATCTCTTAGGGGCTTCGCGCATCGAAGCAAAGCCGCGCAGGCGCACAGGGGCCCGGGGGAGAAGCGCTGCGTTCAAAGGGCAAGGCATCGCGCCGAACGGGTGGTGGCGTTCCTCCCGTCCTTTACGGTGCGGTTCGGGTGTCCGCCGAGATGGCAGAGAGTTACTGCGCCATTTCCTTTCCTCAAAAAACCTTGCGTTCAAATGGCAAGGCATCGCGCTGAACGGGTGGTGGCGTTCCTCCCTTCCTGTACGGTGCGGTTCGGGTGTCCACCGAGATGACATTAGGCCCGTAAACATTTCATGCTTACTCTACTCTCGTTTACGGGAGAGGCAGAGATTTTTTTTTTACTCCGCCATGCCAGCTCGATGGTTTGGAATGAACAAAGGTGCGTCTAGTGAATACGGTGTCTTCGTTCACTCCCATCTTCCTTCCTGCTCGTTACGGCGAGGTTTAGGTGTCCACCGAGATATGAGAGACATATAATTTCCTTTCCTCAAAAACCAATTTACCGACGAGCAAGGCGTAGAACCGAACGGACGATGGCGTCTCTCTGGCAGCGTTGCAAGACGCATTCGCGTTCCGCTCTTAGAGGCGAAGCTTAACATCTTAACCACACATCAGTGACACAAGCAGCAACACTGCGCTTAAGGCTTTCGCCTCACCGCACTTTAGGTCAACAAAGTGCCCCCCTGAATTTTGCTTTCGCTAGCTAAGCCACAGCCATTTTTTGTCTGTAATAGAGGAGGTGGCAACAGCTTTAGCCATCAGGGAAGCAAACAGAAACAACAAAAGCTACACAATAGTAGCAGACTCGCAGGCTGCATGCAGACGCTTCCTAAGAGGAAGAATAAGCAAGCAGGCCGGCACCCCCTTCAGGGAGGCGACAGATCTCACAAACAAGCAGAATGTGGTATGGGCACCTGGGCACGGAGGAGTGGAGGAAAACCTTAAAGTCGACGCGGTAGTTCGAGGTTACGCAAACCGAGCGAGCGACGACAAGGGGGAAACCAACACTACTCCGAACAGCTACGGAGAGCTCACCTTGTTTCGGAAGTTAAGACGCCGTAAATACCCGCTTCCCCACAAGACACTCACAAGACATCAGGCAACTACATGGAGACGGCTACAAACAAACTCATACCCAAGTCGCTACACATACAATAAGATTTGGCCTACGCAATACGCTCCAGAATGCCTGTGGTGCGGAGATATAGCCACCCTCTACCACTCCACATGGGGCTGTCGGGCGAGCCCGATAGAGCCCAAAGTTACTCGTTGTTGTGCATTTGTAGAAATCACCGCAACCTGACGGGTCCGATACA
The DNA here is from genome assembly GCF_055824585.1 of Amblyomma mixtum. Lineage (NCBI taxonomy): Eukaryota > Metazoa > Arthropoda > Arachnida > Ixodida > Ixodidae > Amblyomma > Amblyomma mixtum. Next base: position 106,055,934 of record NC_143018.1, read on the forward strand.
ACTTTTAAAGAGATAAAAGGTTACTATCAATGGCAATATGAATGCATGATTCGGTTTGGCTACGAGCTCTACACCACTTGAAAATGACCCAAGTGTTCTGCCCGGTGCGCCGGACTAGCACTCTAGGCAACTATGTAAGCGCCTCTAGGTTGTGGCGACTGGTTCTTACTATTTACGATTGTCAAGGACGCGTCTGCCTGCAATGAAGGTCAAACTGGCCTAAACAGTCACCACGTGACCACACTGTATCACATAGCGCATCATTTGATATCTATAGTTCCGATCCGTCATACACAGGGTGTTTTACCGAACATTTTGCACAATTTTTACAAATACGCTTTTTGTGTTAGACGAGCGCTTTTTTCGGCATAGCATTGTCACCGGTGCAGTACATCAGAGTACAGCTAAGATGTACTGCCTAGCAGGCTGGTTAACTAATGTTGAACAGTTAACTTTTTTACTATTTAACTATTTTTGCTATGCTCATTAACTATTGAGATGCGTGTAGGCCACCGTAAGTAATATCCATAAACATTTTTAGAATTTCAGAGAAGGTGGTTATCCTCGGCGGTGCGGCCCATCAAAATCTGGCTACATCGCTGCAAAATACATTCGCTTTCGAGAAGCCTGCAGGAAAAGCAACTCTTCCAGGACACGTAATTCGCCGATATGGCCGAAATTTCTTGTGTCACATCCCGAAGAGTAGCCGCGCTTTCGAAATTCTAAAAACTGAGAATGCGGATGAGGTTGACTTCCCAGGTTAACTTCACTTTAATGAAGTTTTTCCTCCTTCTCCTCTTCCTAAAATCGGAAATGAATATCATTTATGGCGGCCTAGACGCCTCTCAATGATTAAGTAGCCTAACAGTAATAATGAAAAAGTATTCAATATTAATTAACCAGCCTGCTAGTTAGCACGTCTTAGCTTTATTCTAATGTACTACATCGCTGACAATGCTCTGCCGACAGAAGCAGTCTTAAAACTCAAAAAGCCTATTTTTAAAAAGTCTGTAAAGTCTTACGCGAAACAGCCTGTATATTCCAGTATAGCGGCCATCGAAATGCAACACCCCCTCCCCCCCCCCCCCCCCCCCCCCCCGGGACCACCATTCGCATCAAATTTGTCGACCACCCGTTTGACGCAGGATGTTCCAAGTGGTGCCAAACGACTTGGCGTATTCCTGAGGATAAAATTACTAATTGAGATCAAGCCCAAAATATGTGCGGGATCCCCACCGATTACCTTTGCCCCCAAACTGTGTATTCCGAGGACCTTTAGACGGCCATTACATCCAAACTGTTTGCCGCAAGGGGTTCCGGATGGTGTTAAACGATTCGTCGTGTTGGGTTGCGCACGTTTATAGCATTTATTAACTGATAGAACAAGGGAATTTACCGGATATAGCGAAGGCGGCTGTAAATCGAAATCGCAGTGCAAAATCCATGAGGTAGATGGCAGTGCTTCTGTCCTAGACCTGTCTTTTGTGTCTTGGAGAGTGATGCTGTCAGCCATGCGGTGCGGACGCATGTTTAAATGCTCTTGGGATTACGCGCTGTGACCGGGACCGGGCGCACTGACTACTGCGAGAGTGCTGTCACTGCGTCGAATAGACGAGTTCTTTCTTTTAATGTTTAGAAAGTAAGATGTGCTTAGATTCAGGCTTGTTGTGGGAAGTGCAGAATATAGTGAAGAGCAGAATTTAGGTCAGTAACCATTAACGGCCGGGCCTATATCTTCTACTCATTTGTTATTGTTGTTTTTGTTCCTGAGTGTACGGCTAAGTGTATCGCCACTACGCGATAGTTCATACTGTACTCTTTACTCTTTTTCGCCATCAGTCTTTTCCTTATGCTTTAAAATATTTCTTACTGTTTACGCAGTATACCAGTTGTTGCAAGGACGTCCGCCATTAATTTGAAAACTAGAGTTTTCAAGGTAAAGGGAAGCTTTTTGTAGCAAAGTAATACCAGTGCTAAGCGGACGTCGAAAAACAGGCACATCATGTTAGCTAGTAAAGTTATTGAATAAATTTTATTGGTTAACTCTCCGACTATTTCCGATAAGCGGCTATTGCAATTAGATATTGGCAGTCGGTCGTTAGTAACAGCCATATCACTTTTTTGTAAACGCGTTTACTTTAGCCTCTGTAGCTCAACAAGTGTAGGGATATTTCTGACGCCACCCGATAGCCGCGCGCCTGCAGAGAGAGCAAAGCAACGTCCACGGAAGGCAGCCTTGACTAAAGTACCTGCACGACTGATCTTGCGTCATGTACAGATGCGAAATATTCATGTCCCGTATTTAATACTAAACTGAAGAAGTAGCGTCATAGCCTACCAGCAAAATGTTTGCAATGGCAACAGATGTGCACGTAATGAGAAAATTCATTTCTGCACAATAACACATCTCAGCTGCGCGCAGACCACACTCTCACTGCACTGAAGGTAACACTGTGGCTTTGTACGCATGGAACAGAACATCAGTGAGATTCCACCCACGTTATTCTTCCAAGTAAAAAATAGGTCCTGGAGAAGTGAAAGGGCTAAAACATATAGGAAAAGCTTGACTTGGCTCAAGAGCCTCTAACTGGCAGTCAAGAACACCACGCAGGTAAACCGGATCAAAGGGCACAGCACAAGAATACTTAAAACCAACAAAATAATACTCAAATTCTCAGCAGATTGCAAAAGTACGTTTAATAAATATCCACATGTCTCAGGGACACATTTCTTAAACATACACAATGAAATCTGTAAACTGCTAACTTAGCAAAGACAGACCACTAAAAGAAGTCTAGTATTCAGCAAAAACACAACACAAACTGAAAGTCTGGTAGCCCTTAAATTTGGTAGTGCCACAGAGCTATTTGAGACACGGTTGCATCCGGTGACTTCCGCGCGCGTCACAGGTCCGGGTGAATGACAATGTTTCCTTTGGCGCCTTTCGAGTGGATGATGTCGTGGTGCGCAGTCTTCGCTACGGTGAGTGGATAGGTGCGGTCCATGACAGGGTCAAGCCAGCCGGTTTCGAGCCCCTGGATAAGAGCTTTGGCTGTGGCTTGCCACTCTTCCTGCACAGGCATGCGAGTAACATGAATAAACAAAAAGCTGCTTTATACAAATCGATGCACTTTCGCGAATTTAAGCGGGTGCACAGACACGCTGCTATCGGGCAATACGATATGCTTGGAGACGCTAAGCATTGTTCAGAGAACATGGTTTGTGTATTTCCGCGGTGAGCACACAGCGCAATGCAGGAGCAATGTGCCCATCCTTGGAATTATTGGGAATGCGAGACACGCCCGCTAATTTGTGCTTAGCTTTATTTTCTAACCGGTTATGCGTAGCATAGGAGTGAATTTTTGGTCACAGGACCACTTTCAACCTCTGGCGAGGTGATGGGCGCATTGAAGCTTTCCGAGGGGACACAACCACGCGAAAAATGAGTACGCGTGCCCGGCCTGCAAATGCGGCCTTCAGCACTCGAATCAAACTCGGTTTTCTTCTTGGCTGCTGATCTTCTCGACGTGAAAACATTTTTGGGAGCCCCCATCTTCACGCTTCCTTATTCAACATTTTAAATAACTTCAAAGCTCGGTTTAATTTCTATGCGACGTGCTCTTCACGTATTTGCGAGATGTCTCGAAAGCCGCCATGCTGCCATCAAATCGGTGCCACTGCGCCCAGTGGTGTACACTTTGTGGGAGAGTTGGCTTATGGTATCAAACAAGAAAGAAAAAAAAAGGATTGAACGTATTTTTCCTGCGTTCCAAGCTGACTGTTCGAGCCATTTAGGCGTAGACCTCACTCAGTTTTCACCTATGTCAACAAAGCGTCACTGTGGCCTCGCGGATACACTTCAGCAAGCAACCTTGCAGATGTAGCCGCCACGGAAGATCGCCAACATTTTCAACCCTGTATCGAGCTAACTTTGATCACCTCCCCTTGCCCCCTTCCACAGCCCACATCACTCAGGAGCCATTTTCAGGCAGACCCACTTCCCAACATAAAGCATCAAATTTCTGTTGGGCTGCAACAGTAGGCAGATTTTTTTTATTCCAACTCTTCACGCATCGACAGCCTTTACATCGGAGATAGTCGACTACCAGCTACGGCTGCACAAGTCAACCGCTTAAACTGCATTTTTGACAACATAGTGAAACTCAGATAAACAGAAGGCCGACTTAAAAGAATATACCACAACAGTTTCAACCGTGCAACTTGGGGAGACATCAGGATCTCTATAGAACTTTCATTGCGTTGCCTCGCTATCAACTAGAACATGAGTACACTTTGCCCTTTTTTTAGACGTTGCAGCTTCCATGGCACGCAAGTGACTATTTCAGGACGTTTTTTACCAACTAAGGGCTGGCAGAGAAGTTGCTACATGAACATAATTAAAAACTGAAGTCACTAGATTCCTTTGTCTAATGTAGCTATTGTTAAAATATGACACATCTAGAGTTCCGTCAGTGCTGAGCGACTTTTTTTACCGTATGTCGAAGGCGATTCGTCTGTTCTCCAGAGTACCGAAGAATTCTAGCTTGCGGTAAACATATGCCAAACATGAAGCAAGGAAATAAGTCTCATTTACTCGTTGCAATATTCCTCTTTTAGGAATGACTTTACCGCCTTAGCACCTGGTAAAAACTCTTTTAACGCTCGCTCCGCATAGTACTCAGCAGCCTTATATGCCGAAATGCAGGCTGGAGACAACATGCGACTCACAGGCGTTGTGGCATAGAGCGCTGCACCGGTGATGGACGTCTCCTTCCACATCATGCGTCGGGGGTCGATCTCGACGGAGCCGCGGTTGCCCATTACCTGCGCAGTGGAAACGCCATCTAGATATGCGCAGCTCACTGCAGTAGCCTCCCCCACGTCACTGAGCCTTTTGCCTTTCCGGACCTTCGAAAAATTGAGGCACGGGAAAGTAACATGCTACAGCGCTTATCCCCAGACTGAACGCATGGTTGCGCATTATTGCAGCTGCCTTGCTACTGACTACCTGTGTTATCCTTTTCTAATCTTCAGGTAGCACACTGGCCAAAGTAGAGCCATCGAGGGCCTCAGGTTAGCACGTCTACCTCGTGCACGCTTTTAGCCAGCATTCGTTCCGGGTAGAGACTGCCAGCGATGAGGCTGGGCCTCTGTTGCGTGGTAATAGCGTTTTTTTATTATTATTAAAGCACGTATACTTTATCTTGACAGCCTGTGCATGCAAGAGGAGCAACATGCGTGCTCGAGCTCACAGCACATATTTATGAGAGGGCATTTAATTTTGGAGACTCAATGCTCACAGCACAAGAGTACTACGAGTAGAATATCCACCTAATATATGTGTTTCAAGGCGGCATACCAAGAAGGCAACGTCAAAAGCACTAAACTTCCAAAGCGCGTATTTGAATATTTTAGCCCTTTATTTAGTTGAAGAAAGGTATCAAGGATCATAAAAGCGCTGATAATTTCACTCTAAAGGCGACTTATAATCTTGTCACAATGATAAATTTAGTGTCATTTGCACCGAGTGACACCTCGCCTTCGTTTCAGCTGCGCCGTCTAACACGATTGAGTTTAGCGAAAGTCACCACTGCAGACGTACTTGCCTACAAGTTAGCTCGCTGACTTAACATCACTCGGCTGAAAACCTACTTCAAGCTGTACATCAACATCCATTAGCGGCAAAAAATGAGAGAGAAACCATTTAATGAAAAAAACCAAAAACTTCGCAACCGTTTAAATATTGCTGGCATGCTACTCTGCGTGGGGAAGGAAGTTTGTGAGATAAAAGTGGAAGGAGAGCGGTTCGGAACAGATAAAATAAAAGAAATAAAAAGATAGGAAGAAAAAATGTGGCCAATAAATGCGTACTAAAGTGCAGCGGCGAGCAGTGATGTCAGATACGAAATTATGAAGTCCCTAGTCTGACTCATGGGCTAACAAAATTCACTGTGTTAATAATAGATGAGAATAATATGTAAGGTAAAAGTTCAGCTTTTCTAGATGTCCAATGTCAATTCAACATGTAAACAAAAAGTTCATTGCATGTATCTGTTGCTCACGGCAGGCTAAGGGACTTGAAACATTGTCCATTGTTAGTACACAGTCCACTGTTCCCTGATGAAGAGAAACACTTTGGGAGGCCAAGGCATAACCGCAGGCAGTTTTTTCTCACAGCCTCGAGGATCTTCTTACTTGTAGGAGATAATATTCGAAGCACCGGTAGGCTGTAGCACAAGGTTCATTAAACGTAGGCTTTTTCAAGCAGGACCACTGAATGGCACTTCCTGCCCCACTGTGTTTCCGTCACACACCTGAAAACTTGCGATGCAGCAGTGATCCCCACTCGAGGTTTTTTATCTGAGGTGACCACGAGATATTTCTGTCAGTCACAACACCAAGGAGTCGCTGAGATAGTACATAGAGCACTGTTCACCTAGGAGGAGCGATATTGAGTCATCGTTTTACTTGTAAAAGCCATGGTTAACACACTTTTCTGGCGAGAGACGAAGGCCTTGGGAGGCCAGGTACAGCCTTTGTCAAAAGTTTAGAGCCCAGGGGGTTTGCTTCTGAAGCCCACTGTCTGGTTCATAATGCATCTCCAGCGCTCTAACTTTGCTGAAGGTAAGAAGATTTCTGGCCCTGCCTCCTCCAATGGGTAGGACTACCACGAATGTTACAGGAGTCCCACTGCGAGGCTTAGAAGCAAACCCCCTGGGCTCTAAACTTTTGACAAAGACTGTACATCGATATGTGCAGTAACGCGTTCTGAAGACGTTGCTGGGTAGACCGTGTGCACGCGCCGTTCATCCTCCGCTTATTGCTCGCGCTACGTCATCTAGCCTCTACATGCGATCCGTGCGTAGGATGCGCGGACGCTTCTTGTTGACAACCACGACCACTACACAAAGGCCGCGAACCTTCGCCTTCAGAGGCCGTGCTCTAAAAGGTGTAAGACGAAACCACGTGGACAAAATTAATAGGCACATGGGACACAGAGAGAAGCCAAGCTTTTACTAGGAACCTTGCAAATGAAGAACAAAAGTTGTGGGGACGCTTAAATGTCCTTAAGTCAAATGTGAATGCGTTGCTAACTATGCGGCATGAGGTGGTCGCATAAAGCCCCTAACGTATCGCACAGAACGAATGTTCCTCAGGAGCGAGTCGAAGTGCCACATGGAGGATCTCTATGCATGGCCGCCTGTCTGTTCAGATAAGAGTGCGCCTTGTCCTTGGTTGGGGGGAAGAAGGCTATGCTACGCAGGACCATCCTCCTGAAGAGTTGCCGCTTCTTTATGCTTGTGCATGCCTCCTGCCATTTTGATGAGCGGGGGTGGTGGGGAGGTGTATGAAGGCGCAGGAAAGTGTGCTGGCATCGCGGAATTCTACTCGCATATTTATGTCATTTCGCAGGTAAGCGAGGTTTATTCCCACCCAAGAAAATAGTTCCCCAGAGGCTGAAGCGTAGCGCACCCTTTTCATAAACCAAGATGCAGTGTTTCGAGCCCCGGCTCCACCCCCTTTTTGTTTTCAGCGCAGCCCCTTTTCTTTCTTCGCAGGCACTACCTAATGCTGGTCGAATGACGTCCCGGCCCTGTAATACAATGAGTAAGTGTGAAGTGACATCATTCCTGTTGTACGTTATCATCGCTGTGGGTTGTCTGAATTACCCGCTTTGGGTCATGTGGGTGTGACATCTCATCGCCATCGAACGATGGAAATTTTGTTTCCGACACCGCCCAGGTTTTCGGCGGACTTCCGCTTTAGCGCTATTGCTTTTAAAAATGCGAGGGTGCCTTTGTAACCATATTTTTTCGGCGCGAAAAGACCCAAGACATAAAAGAAGAGACAAAAACGACAAGGCCCCAGAAGTCTAATGCAGCAACCTGCCATGGCTTTCAGAGGACAAATTGAAATTTTTAAATAAAAAAACAAAAGTGGTCGGTGCTTTATTTTTGTGTTATGAAATTTACTTCCATTCTTTCCCCATGCGATAAGATGTGTACGTAGACCGTAAAACCGACGAGCACAATTGGAAAGTGGGGTGGCCTGCTAACACTCTGAAGAGCTCAAGCATGCTTTGAAACAGGTCCGTGCCTTCAGACTGCTGCATGTATTAGCAGGGACAAAAGTTGTATACTCCACGCGGCGGGAGCAGGAACAACGAAATACAGCGTTGCGACGCCATCTACAGGCGGCATATGGGATCGAGACAGACAATGCCTGACCTTTGTAATCTGCAGGCCTGTCGCTTGGCTGGTTTCAATGTTTCGTGCATAGCTCGCCAAAATGCCGAAGTTTTCTGTTGCTCCCGCCGCGTGAAGTATACCACTTTTGTCCACGATAGTACCTCTATTCTACCAAAGTGGATGCAGCAAGGGTGTGAAAAGTCCAGAATAGGAAGAGGACAAACGATACTTACTACGACAGTGCCGTTCTGGCCTAGGAGATTCAAGTCGTGCTGAAGATTAACGTTGGCCAGCATTTCAACGATGGTGTCCACTCCATGCCCTTCCGTCCATTCCTGATGGCAAGCAACAGCAGAGGTTAGTGACACACTAGCATGTAACAGCCAACAAGTCTCTATACGCTAACAATAGCGGACAAAATGACGTCGCAAGGTTTGCTCTTACGGCCTCAGTTGCCACTGCAGAGTGTGGACACGTGGGTACAATCTTTATCTGTGGCCACTCGTCCACTGCGAGTAAAGGTGGTGCTTCAGTGTTCTGCATATTTTACAACGAAGGTTTTAGTTCAGAGTAATAAAACGCTCTTCCTCTTTTTCAGGTCCTGTGCGTTTTTCTATGCACTGATTTTCTATTATGATGCGTGCCCAGCAGCCACTAATAGCACAAGCCGGCCTTTGCGTTTCGCCTCCATCGAAACGCGGCCGCCGCGGTCGGGTTCGAACCCGGGTACTGACCCGGATTTCCCGGGTTCGAACCCGACCGCGGCGGCCGCGTTTCGATGGAGGCGGAACGGAAAGACCACCTTGTGCTGTGCGATGTCAGTGGACATTAAAGATCCCCCAGGTGGGAGAAATTATTCAGGATCTCTCCACTACGGCACCTGTTTCTTCCTTTCTTCTTTCACTTACACCTTCATCCCTTTCCTCACAGTCCAGTGGTTTCCACCAAGTGAGACAATTACTGAGTCTTTATTTCCTGATAACCAACCATTACTTCATTATATTTAGACAGAAGATTGCAGATGCCGGGGCCTGCGCCCCTTTGCTTTCTGTTTTCCTTTTTTTTAACAGTATTACTTTTTAATGGCATCACTATCACAATCTTCGAGAAAGTGCGGCCGTGTTTGAACCCCGATCCTCGAGCTCAGTAGCTGACCGACTGAAAGGGATACTGAACCAAACTTTTCTAGCTGCTCTTTTAACAGTTTAACAGCTTATTAGGGTCTAACGTCCCAATGCCACTCAGGCTGTGAGGGATGCCGTAGTGAAGGCCTCCGGAATTTCGACCACCTGGCGTTCTTTAACGTGCGCTGACATCGGACACTACACGGGCCTCAAGAATTTCGCCTCCATCGAAATTCGGCCGCCGCGGCCGGGATCGAACCCGCTTCTTTCGGGTGAGCAGCCGAGCGCTGTAACCACTGAGCCACCGCGGCGAGCCGGAGCTGCTCTTTTACATGTAAAGAAGAGTTTTACTGCCAAAATTGATAAATGCGACAAGCATTCTGACGAAAAAAGGCGGATGGCACGTTTTTTTCTTGATTTATTCCCGTATCGTTCCACCTGGCGGCCGCCTGTGGTAGCCGCGACTTGACGTCATAACGCCCGCGCACCCACTGTTCCCGCAGGCGCACGTATGCCATCGCTACTCGCGGGCTTTGCCAGTTTTGCGTCGACAGCGTCGGACGTTGGGAGTCTTATCGCATGGTCTACCCAAACTACAGTGCGACATCGCGCTTCGAGTGACGCGACCGGTTGCCTGTCGGACAAGGGTGTCATAACGTCACGCTCCTCACCTCACACTGGCCGGGAGGTCTTGGCGCGCGCTCATAAAAAAACAAAAATAAAACCATCCGCTGAAAAATATGCGAAGTGATGACTAGATTTCGTTGAAATCACATTCCAAGAATCTATTTTCAGCGTTTGTGTTCAATTTTAAGATTTTCCTTCAGTATCCCTTTAACCGCTGAGCCACACCGGCGGGTGGACGAAAAAAAGGGGCTCTAAATGGGAGACGGAGAAAGCAATGTCATTGCCTGCAATAATTCCGCGTCAGCTCTGTATACAGCGTTCGCAACGAGATGTGTCTCCGCTGGTGTGAAAGCGGCCTATACGTGTGTGTGTGTGTGCGCGCGCACGCGCTCGTGTGTGCGTGTGTGTGTGTGTGTGTGTGCGCGTGTGTGTGCGTGTGTGTGTGTGTGTGTGTGTGCGTGTGTGTGTGTGCGTGTGTGTGTGTGTGTGTGTGCGTGTGTGTGTGTGTGTGTGCGTGCGTGTGTGTGTGTGTGCGTGTGTGTGTGTGCGTGTGTGTGTGTGTGTGCGTGTGTGTGTGCGTGTGTGTGTGTGCGTGTGTGTGTGTGTGTGTGCGTGTGTGTGTGTGCGTGTGTGTGTGTGTGTGCGTGTGTGTGTGTGTGTGTGTGTGTGTGTGTGTGTGTGTGTGTGCGTGCGTGTGTGTGTGTGTGCGTGCGTGTGTGTGCGTGTGTGTGTGTGTGCGTGTGCGTGTGTGTGTCTGTGTGTGTGTGTGTGCGTGTGTGTGTGCGTGTGTGTGTGTGTGTGTGTGCGTGTGTGTGTGTGCGTGTGTGTGTGTGTGTGCGTGTGTGCGTGTGTGCGTGTGTGTGTGTGTGTGTGTGTGTGTGTGTGTGTGTGTGTGTGTGTGTGTGTGTGTGTGTGTGTGTGTGTGTGTGTGTGTGTGTGTGTGTGTGTGTGTGTGTGTGTGTGTGTGTGTGTGCGGGCACGTACGTGTGCGAGACTTGGCAATAAAATATTTCAATGCAAACGCGTAACCCACCCCTGCACACACTAACAAGGTGCACCTATTCAATATCAAAGAAACATATGTCCATGATGCGGGAATAAACCCACCCTAGCACATCTAACATGGACGTGCGAGAGACAAACAATGCTCCCAGACCCCACACCCTTACCCACATGGGAGGAGATGCTGGCCAGCGATGGCCCTGCCGCTCAGACCTACCTATAGCGGACGGAGCAGAGCGGCTGGCAATCTCCAGTGGAGGTCTGGAAACAAGCCCATCCATTGAGGATTTATATATAAACAATAATAAACATTTCTCTCTCTCTCTTAATTGGAGCTGCCGTTATGCCAGTAAGATTTTGGACAACTTTCAGTAGGAAAGGAATCAGCGGAGTACGCACTCTGAGGAGCACTGCAGCGCATTCGACCAGTATCGGGCCCAATCGACGCATTGGAGAAGAAGCGCCGTAGTCGTCAACGACGCAAAGCCATGTCGGGAAGGTGCTCAGCCGTTAAATACTGTGCGATCTGCGCAGAACGCCGCTGTTAATAAACGTCGTAAAAAGAAAATGTCGAGGTTAGATAAATTTAACCCGAAGGTTCCCAACTTTGAATGGTACATTGGAAGGTTTCTAACAATTTATAACATGCACTAGGGAGCAGAAAGCCTGGGCTACATTTTTTGCTGTAATTCAGGCGAAAGCATGTGAGGGGTTGAAAACTTGGTCGTGCGGGACTCTGCCGACGACAAAGCGTATTCGAAAATGAAACAAAAATCAGACGATACTTAAGACTGCTTACGTGCTGCCAAGGCAAAAGCAGGCGTGTGTCAGCGTGAAGGTTCGACCTCGATGCATGTTGCTCACTGAGAAATGAAATGAAGACGCGCCTGCGAACGCTGATTCGACTGAGTCCACGAAGGTTCGAGTGAAATACTCGGTTCGAACACCTGTCGCGAACTAGCCTCCAACCTAAGGCACGTACGCTATATGCGAAGAAAAATCGTACGACACCACCCGCAACGATGTACGATGAACGATTGCGTCATAATTTTGAAGGGAACATTGATTTTTCAGACAAGACGATGGAATAGCAACTGCCTCACATATCGCTGGACACCTCAACCACGCCTTAAGGGAAGAGATGAAGATGCTGGGAAGGCATACAATTGAAGATTGTTGGGATTGGGGCATACCACCGCTGTCACCATTGTTAGGACTTGGACACCCCAGCCTGCTGCCACTGATGCGCAGAGCTGAGCGATGAAATGGTCAAGGCGACGGTGAGTCTACGAAACATTTATGTAGAGTCCCCGCCGCTGCGGTCTTCAATGTTCCCCTCAAAAATCGGAATTTGTGCACCTACGCCCCTCACAGAAGTGCACAACTAAAATATCTCTCTCTCTTGAGAGTGGTCCCATACGCGAAAGTAATGAGATACGGGTACTCGGACTCTACATCCACAAACACAGGCGAACAGACACTACATTGGCCAAACTCAGTAAGGTGGGGGACCAGGTGGGCCGCATGGTCCGCCGGGTTTCCAACAAACGCGGAGGGTTACGAAGTAAGGATGCCTTGCGGCTGGCAAACGCCTTCGTAACTAGTCGAATTCTTTATTCGACTCCTTATCTCCACCTACGGAAACAAGAGGAGGACGCCCTTGAGGTCATCCTTCGCAAAATTGTTAAGCGTGACCTTGACCTTCCCATCACTACTTCGAACAGCCGGCTTATTTATTTATTTATTTATTTAGAACATACTGCAGGCCTACAGTAGGCCCAAGCAGGAGGGGCGAATACATAATATATGCAAAAAAGAACAGGTTTAGCAAAATGGCTCTTGGGGTGGTGAATACTTTCCGGGAGCTCCGGGAGGCGCACCTTACAAACCAGTACACGCGCTTGTCGCTAACGGAGTCGGGTCGCCGCCTTCTTGCTGGACTCCATATCCAACACATCCCTCCAATGGAAGACAGGTTTCGCATCCCGGAACTTTGGAGACGTGCCCTCCACGTGCGGCCTCTTCCAGCAAACATGTCACATGAAGACCACAATGGTCGGCGCCTGGCACGAGCGGAAGCGCTAGCCCGATATTATGGCAACAAAACAGGTGTATACTACGTGGACGCCTCCGGCCCTCACCACGGGGGATGGTACACGGCCGCGGTAGTTCACAACAGCAACACATTTAACGGCCTAACTTTCAGAGCCCGCAGTGCAACACAAGCAGAAGAGGTCGCGATTGCTCTCGCGCCCTCACATTCCAATTCAAAATACATAATCACCGACTCGCAAGGGGCCTGTCGGAACGTCGAGCAAGGCTGCACTCCCTTCCTAGCCTATCGAATATACTAAAATTGCATACGGGATACGGACCCCGCACACCGTTACCTCATATGGGCCCCTGCTCATCAGGGGTTGCCAGGAAACGAGGCAGCAGACGCAGCCGCCCGCGCGCTCTCTCACCGGGCTATTTTCTCCTCCCCACCTGATCAGGAACCCGATTTTAATCCGGTCGATACGTTAAAAAATATCTCAACCTACTATCAAGATAGCCATCGCCTTTACCCTAGCCCATGTAAAGGCCTGAAGAAGGCGGATGAGCGTCTCCTTCTCCGCCTCTTCACCAATACATTGCTGTGCCCGGCAGCCCTAAAACATTTCGACCCCTCATTTACCGGCAACTGCCCGCACTGTAGTGCGGTGTCTTCGGACACCTATCACATGGTGTGGGCCTGCCCCTCCAACCCGGCCATTCCCCCCATCCCCAACCCACGACTTACAGGCCCAACAAACCTTAGTCGGGCGCGCCCGGGCGGCGGCTACCGCCACTGGGGTCCCGTACTAGGGACCTCCACCTAGTGTTTGTAAGGATCGGTCCCTTACGGTCTGATCCAAACACCTCCTGTCCGTTCTGAATAAATGTTTTCATCACCACCACCCCTTGAGCTGCCACATAATCGGAGGCCGACGAGTACGCTGTGGGGTGGAGGAGCGCAAGACGTGCGGGGGTGAGAAAGGTGTGGGTGTGGGCCTTTTCTGCAAGGAGCAAAATTTGATCCTCGCTAGCACTCGGAACGCCCACATCGCAGACCGCCTGTTACGTGACTTTTTCATTAAATGAGCCAAAGATGTGCCTCCAGCCGGCCATCTCAAAGAACATGAAGAGGACGTCTGCCATGGGTTCATTACGGTGGTCAACCTAGAGACGTCTGAATTACTTCAACCTTGCGTGTAGTCGAGGAACGGCACTAGGAACGGCACTTTACTTGATAAATCAAACAAGGCCCGGCTCACCTTTGCCGGCACGGCGAAGCCTAGGTTCGCCCACTACAACTCTCTGATCGTCTCAGTGCAGCCATATTTGGGCAGTATTCCGGCCTGCAGTTTGTGTGGAACTGTCGGCCATCGGGAGGACTCTTGCCCCGACCCAACCCAAGACAAGTGTGGCCTGTGTGGACAGCGGGCACCCATACAAGATGGGGAGCGGGCCTCTCACAAGTGTACGCCCAATTGTGCGGTTTGTGGTGGTGGTCATGTCACGAACTCGCGGCACTGCACTGAAAAATATCGTCACAAGCCAGCCGCCCCAAAGGGTGCGAAATGCAGCGTGACGGGCAGGCAGCCCCAACACCACGGCAGCGTCTGCAGCAATGCTTCAACACATTGCGGTGACATCCCCAGCTCAAACTAACAGACGCCTACTAGCGGGAATGACGCAAAGAGCAGACAAGTGCCACCACCACCCCCACACGGCGGTCAGGAAAAGCACGCTCAAGAATGGCGTCGCGGGTGCCTGAGCCAACATCGTCAAAAATGGCAAACAGATGAGCGGTTCGGGACAGGTTGCCTCCTCCTCCCATCCCCTCTCCTGTCCCCCTCACTCGGCGGCTGACGCTCAACTCCGCAACCTTATAGCTTCTCTACGGGCACAAAACGAGATGCTACTCGCGAAAACTGAAGCTTTAGAGGCTAAAACAACCCCCCTCCCTCGCAGTACCCCAGATGCGGAGGCTATGGAGAGCCAGATGGCGGCGCCGACTCTGGAATCTTCCCTTGCCGAACTCGAAGCCTGTCTTAATGCCGAATTTGACAACCTGTTGGAGACAGCGATACAACGCCTCATCGTTCGAAACATGGAGGCTACTCCCCCTATGATCGCTCAACACGCCGCGACTAACCCCCGCCTTTCTAGCAGAGGCGGTCTCCTTAAGGACGTATCTGGTCGGCCCTCCAGATTGTCCCGCCGAGTCAATGACCTCGACGATGACGAAGACAGCTGCCCCCTTTTAGGTACTGAGCTTCAGCCCCCAGTAACTGGCTCGGGGGTAGCCTCGCTTCCACCTCTCAATCTGAGCATGGCGGTACATCCTAGGTGTAGGCGCTCCCCCCTTTCGAAATCATCTTCCCCCATTACGATTACTCAATTGAACGGTCGGGGGCGCCGGTCCCGTTCCAAGTGGGCCCACCTCCGGCTTTTATTGCGAAAGCGATACTGCTCTAGAAGAACTGCAGATTGGGCTAGTTGGTGTACATTCATAGTGATGGTTCAACAGCGCAAACACACACAGACCAAGAAGGAGAGCAGACACACACAGCGCTGAACTTACAGTTGTTTGTGTGTGTTTGCGCTGTTGAACCATCACTATGACGATACTGCTCGAGGTTTCCGCTCTTGGCCGTCGTCCCGGAGAATCCACCATTGACCTTTAGCGTGACCTATGTGTGACGTCATACCAGTTGTGGAAAAGCAGGGCCCCAACTCGGCTCGTCGCGATCGTCCCAGCGAATCCTCCATGCCGCAGCTGCGCGGCGCTGTACGTGACGTCATGCCAGCTGTGGAAAAGCGGGGCCCCAACTCGGCTCGTCGCGATCGTCCCAGCGAATCCTCCATGCCGCAACTGCGCGGCGCTGCCACGAGGGGCGCTCGCTGTACGTGACGTCTTACCAGCTCTGGAAAAGCGGGGCCCCAACTCGGCTCGTCGCGATCGTCCCAGCGAATCCTACACGCGTCGCTGCCGTGGTGGTGGTGAACTTTTTTTTGATGAAATGGAGTTTGGAAACCACAGAGTGGCCCCGCTACATGGTCGGCGTCCCTAGTCCGGGACACCGCATGACAAGGCCCCGTCTCTCGCCCGTTTCACCAGAGCCCTTTGGACTCAAGCGAGGAGCAGTTGAGGAGGGCAGTCTCCCATGCCTCTCTGGAAGGGGTAGGGGAAGCGGGGAGGTGGGGATTTTGAGTACATGCCCACACCATGTGGAAGATATCACAGGTCTCGCCACAGTGCGGGCATCGCCCATTCGTGTTAGGATCGTAATGTTTGATTATTGCAGGACAGAGTAGAGTACCTTTCTGCAGGCACCTTAAAGTTCGCTCCTCCGTCTTCCTCAGCCCCTTTGCAGGGGCTGGCAAAAGGCTGTGGTTGTCGCTATAATACGTTATTATTTCCCTGAATCGCAGCAGCGGCTGGTTAGTCTCCCAGCCAGAAGAGCTGGGATGAGGAGCCCGGTGAATAAGCGCTCGGGCAGCCGCGTCAGCGGCCTCATTACCTCGTAAGCCCTAGTGGCGAGGAGCCCAAATGATTCTTTTCGATGTTGGATTAGTGGCAGTCCGTCTTAGAATGCAAGCAGCTAAGGGGGAGATCTCCCCTGCCAAGTAATAATTACATGCTTTTCGGGAGTCCGTGATGATGATTCTCAAATTTGCGTGGGCGGCAGCAAGCGCTATCGCTACCTCCTCGGCTTGCATTGAATTCGGGGCTCGAAAGAAGAGTCCATCAACGTGCATTTCCTGGTGAACGACAGCGGCCGTGTAAAATCCCGTGGATCCCGTCTCTCAAGAGCCCAAGCCCGCGCTTGTCGTCTGTTTTCGTTCATGTCGGTGTCCATGTTACGGGGGAGCGGAGGGACCCAAAGCATATGGCGCCACAGTACTGGGATATGCTCCGCCTCCTCTGGAGTGCAGTCGTGTTGGATATGTAAGCGGTTTAGCAGGCGGCACCCAGGGGCCGTCTGCATGAGCACAAATTCAGAATTTTGGGTGGAGCATTGGAGGCCGCAGCGGCGACCATAACGGTCCACTATGGTCGCCGCCTCCTGCAGGTTGTCCTCAATGTCTCCAAGGCAACCCTGTGTGGACCACAGGGTGATGTCATCGGCGTACAGCGCATGCTGTACACCGACGAAAGCGCCCAGCTGGACCGCTATGTCCATCATAGCCAGATTTAATAAAAGGGGAGAGAGCACCGCGCCCTGTGGTGTACCCCTGGTTCCTAAATGAAAAGGGTCATGTTCCTTAAAAAGGGCCATGTTCTTTATCCTGGATTCGAATGTAAGATTTTCTGTCGGTCAAAAATTGCCGAATGTATTGAAAGGCGTTTCTGCCGCAGCTAGTTTCAGAGAGGTGGGTGAGAATGATCGCGTGGGTAACGTTGTCGAATGCTCCCTTCCAATCCAAGGCGAGTACGACCTTGTTATTGTGAGGGCATTCGACGGAGTCGAGGACAGCTCGTCTGAATTTGTGCTCATACGCCCCTCACCAAAGTGCACAGCCAAAATTTCATTGTCTCTTGAGACAGGTCCAATCCCTGAAAATATCAAAGTCCAGGTACTGGGGCTCTTTACACATCAAGGCAGACGGTCAGAAACAACATTGGCCAAACTCCATCAGGTGGGGGACCAGGTGGGCCGCTTAGTCCGCTAGGTTTCTAACAAGCGCGGGGGTTACAATGTAAGGAAGCCTTGCGGCTGGAGCATGCATTTGTAACCAGTCGAATTCTATATTCGACTCCATACCTCCACCTGCGAAAGCAAGACGAGGATGCACTCGAAGTCATCCTCCGCAAAATTATTAAGCGGGCTCTGGACCTCCCCGTGAACACCTCCAAAAAGCGCCTCTTGGGGCTGGGCATGGTGAATACATTTCAGGAGCTCCGCAAAGCCCACCTGACCAACCAATACACACATCTCTCGAAAACATCGTCGGGTCGCCGCCTCCTTGCCCGACTACACATCCAACACACCACTCTCATGGAAGAGCGCGTACGTATTCCATCCCAGTGGAGATGCGCCCTCCACGTGCGCCCTCTTCCCGCGAACATGAACCGTGAGGACCATAATGGCCGGCGCCTGGCGCGGGCGGAAGCCCTGGCCCGCCACTATGGATCGAAACCAGGCGTATTCTACGTGGATGCCTCCGGCCCCCACCATGTGGGATGGTACACGGCAGCAGTCGTCCACCAATCCAAAACAGTGAACGACCTTACTTTCTGAGCCCGTGAAATAACACACGCGGAGGAGGTCGCCATTGCATTGGCTGCATCTGATTCCAATTCAAAAAAATTATTTCCGGCTCGCGAGGGGCATGACGGAACGTCGAGCACGGCTGGGTACCGTACCTAGCCTACCGCATTCCCCAAAACAGCGTCTACACCAGGAACCCCGCTCACCGGCGTATCGTTTGGGCTCCTGCTCACATGGGCCTTGAGGGAAATGAGGCAGCTGACGCCGCCGCCCGCGCGCTCTCTCACCGGACATTCCCCTCCGACCCCGACGATCAGGAAATAGAATTCACTCCCACTTACTCCTTCACAGACATTGCTTTATTTTATCAATCTGGCCAAGGTATTTACCCCGCCCGTGTAAAGGTCTCTCAAAGGCGGAGGAGCGGCTTCTGCTTCGCCTGTATACAAATACTTTGCTGTGCCCGGAAGCTCTCAAACACTTCCACCTTTCTTTCTCTGGCAGCTGTACGCGCTGTGCGGAGAAGTCCTCGGACATCTGCCACGTGGTGTGGGCCTGCCCCTCCAGCCCTGCTATCCCCCCTCACCCCAACCCAACCCGGGAGGACTGGGAGGCGACCCTGCTCGGTTGCTATGACCTGCAGGCCCAACGGGCCTTGGTCGCGCGAGCCCGGGTGGCTGCCGACGCCACTGGTGTCCCGAACTAGGGACCTCCACCTAGTACTTGTGAGGGCTGGCCCCCTCTGGGTCAGCTCATTCCTCACCTCCTGAAGTGTATCTGCACATAAATGTTTTCCACCACCACCACTGCATGAGCCGCGTGTATTCGTTCACGAGGGGGAGGCGCTTGCTCTACGTGACCAGCCAAACCAGGCGCAGCCAGGGCTATAGCCTTGCGTTCAAAGGGCAAGCCATCGCGCTGAATGGGTTCCTCCCTTCCTGTACGGTGCGGTTCGGATGTCCACCGAGATGACAGAGAATTACTGCGTAATTTCCTTTCCTCAAAAAGCGTCACGTTCAAAGGGCAAGGCATCGCGCCGAACGGGTGGTGGCGTTCCGTGGACTGCCTGGCAGCGCTACAACACGCTGTCGCGTTCCACTCCTAAAGGCGAAGCTTAAGCCTCATTAACTTACTTTGATAGCATAACCATTACTAAGAGCACCACCAAGAGACACCACCAGCCAACCTAGGCGCAGCCAGGGGAAATTGCTTTCGCAATTACCGAGCTTAACCAAGCTAGCCTCAGCCAATTTTATTTTTCAACCTTTTAGCATTTGCCAGCCGTGGTTGCCTTCCAAGAGCCAGGAAAAGGCGCCACACTAACAAATTGCACGACGTTCCAGGAGGACCTCTCGTCTCTTCTATGCGCGCACAGAAATTGTACAGCCAATCAGGTCGACTTAGACATGCAACTTGAATACTCACATGTAATGGTGACCCTCCTCCCACTCCGGAAGCAGGACCCACCGTTACCCATACTCAATGTATACTGCAATCCGAAATTACCGAATGTACCATTCGCGGACCTATTTAGCCGCGCGCTGAGCGTTGCACGTCGGGGCCCCTTCTTTATTGTGGGCGATTTCAACGCTCCCGCTCAGATGTGGGGTTACTGCCGCGAAGTAGGGACGCAAGTTGGCGGAGCTTGCGTCAACGCTGGGCCTCACTCCCCAAAAACATGCTACCTGGCCGCCATGATACGCGCCGTCAGCTGAAAGCCCAAGCACTAGATGCCACATACCTTGCCGACGAACACGCAATATACGTAGATGCTGCACGGCAAAGTGCAAACACATACGTGGCTTGTGCAACCACGCCACAATCTACTATCGTCACCGCCGCCACAGTAGTAGCTCACTCTCCGACAGCGGCAGAAGAAACCGCCATCGCGCTGGCCATCGCTGACCCACGTACGCGCACAGTCCTCAGCGACTCCAAAAGAGCGATACAAAATTATTCGGCAGGTTTTATCTGCCACCCCGCTGCACGCATCCTTCGCTGCTGCACTCCCGACCATAAGATCAATCTGGTCTGGGTACCCGCACACGCGGGAAACTCTGGAAACGAAGGGGTCGACCGACTAGCCCGAGGACTAACCAACCGGGCGGCCGGCCCCACGGACCCAGACGCTCTTGCCGAGGCACCCCAGACCTTTGCCGAAATTACCAACCTCTACAGAGAGATGAGACGCCAGTTCCCGCCTGTGAGGACTCTGTGAGATTGCAGGTCTTATTTTGAACAAACACAAAAGTACAAACAATAAACGAGGCGGCTTTTATCGGAAAGGAGACCAATTTCAATATGAACGAGAAAAAAAGGAAAGGAACAAGAGAGCAAGGCGGCAACGCAAGGGAAAGAAACACACGGTGGAACAGAACAAAGTGCTTACGGACAATACAGGGAAAAGAAAATCAAAGAGGAAAGTTCACACTACTTGTCTTATTTGAGTAACGAGCGGAGAGGACTGGCTGGGTGTCGGGCAGTCAAGGAGTCTCTTGGCGTTCCGATGTTGATGCGACGCTACCGCAGCGTCGGCGTCTGTGGGCTCCCGGCACGGTTTCCAGGTCTGGTATCCCGGAAAAGGTCACGTAGGCGCCAGAGGCGGCCTGTGTGGAGCAGCTGACGGGTGGTCGGAGAAGAGTGGCGCCTGGGCCTGGTGGTTGAGGCTCTCGACGATGGATGTCCAGGTCTGGTGGCCCGGACGTCTGCGGCTAAGGCCCAAGCCCGGAACTCGGGGAGCCAGCAGAACTCGTCCACGTCCGTCGCCCACCGCGCTCTTCTCTTCTCTCCCCCGTAATCCTCTTCGACCTGTCCCGCGTTCCCCTCCGCACACGCTCCTCGTGCTTTGTCTTCTTCTCCTCACGAACGCCGCTGGGTGGCGCTATCTCCTTACACCGCCTCCACACCCCGACTTGAATCGAGCGCAAGCCACCTTGCTCCGCAGGTTGCAGACACACTCCATCCTTAGCCATTCTAGACTTTCACTCATCACAGACGGGGAATACGACCCCGTCTGCCAAAATTGTTACCAGGGAGAAATCGCCACCCAGGCTCACATCCTCTGGGGTTGCGCGGGAAATCCGCCCCCTCGAACCTTACTGCCAGCTCCCTCCGAAGACGGATGGAACCAACTCCTCAGAAGGCCAGACAAGAGCATCCAACTGGCACTCATTTCGTGGGCCCAGGAAGTCGCCCCCACCTGGGGGCCACACCAAGCCCACCTGCCCTAAATCCCGCCAATCTATGGCAATAAAGTTGTTTCTCTCTCTCTCTCTCTCTCTCTCTCCCCACTGACCCAGTCCACTCAACTCCTATACGCAACTCCGTGACTAGGGATACATGTCCGGACTTGACCTTAACCCAAACATTCAATATGCAGACTGTGTCAACATCGAGGAAACCGTAGGCAGCGACCACTGCCTCCTGAACACTGCGGTTAGGACCCATCCTTTCGCGCGACCATCAACACAAGCGCGACTCCCAGATTGAACCAAGTTCAGGCAAAATTATAACACTGCGACAGCCACAGATGAGCAAAGCTGCCAGTCTTGGTCCGAACAATTGGTCTCTGGGCTTCGATACTCCAAAACTCAAATTCAGCTCTTAGAGGCGGTCTCGGATGTGGACAACCATCTGCTCCACCTCTGGGAGGCCCCGCATTGCCCTGTCCGTCGGTGGTGCCGGCAAAAGCACAAGCAGAAACTTAAAGCTCGCATCGCCCAGCTCATTAACGAGCGGATGAGTATGCGGCCCAACACGCCGACTCCAACTGAGTGGCCCCATGCAACACGGCCGCGCGGCAAATGTCTAGCAGGTACACGTGGCGACTTTTTCGAGCCCTAACTGACCGTACGAAAACACGCACGGAAACACAAAAACACCTCCAAAGAGCAATACACAGCTTTCAGGGCAACACAACTCAGTTTGCGCACAAGCTCCGGGACCAGTACTTGTGGACCACCCAGGACCCCCGCGGGCAGGCGTACTCTTATGCAGGCTCTGAGAACTTTGAGCTGGATCAACCTTTCTAGCTCCATGACCTGAGGGCGGCCCTGGCAAATTGAAACATGGCACCGCTCCGGGTCGGGACAAAATTACACTCAAATTGTTAGCTAACCTCCCTGACCCGGCATACCTGTCTTTATTGAATTACATTCACTCGATCTGGCTTGGGGAAGTACCACTCCCCATCGAATGGAAGACCACCCCGGTCACATTCATTCCTAAAGCTGGCAAGGCCATCAACACGGACAACCTCCGCCCCATCTCTCTGACTTCCTGTGTGGGCAAACTCATGGAGACGATGGTACGTGACAGGTTGTCCGAGTTCATGAAATCCAAACACCTTTTCGCAGACACCATGTTCAGGTTTCGCCCACACAGATCTGCACAAGATGTCCTGCTACAACTCAATCGAGCTGTCCTCGACCCCGTCGAATGCCCTCACAATGACAAGGTCGTACTCGCCTTGGATTTGAAGGGTGCATTCGACAACGTTACCCACGAGATCATTCTCACCCACCTCTCTCAAACTAACTGCAGCAGAAATGCATTTCAATACATTCGGCAATTTTTAACCGACAGACAATCTTACATTCGAATCCAGGATAAAGAACATGGCCCTTTTCATTTAGGAACCAGGGGTACACGATAGGGCGCGGTGCTCTCTCCCCTGTTATTCAACCTCACTATGATGCACCTACCGGCCCAGCTGGGCGCTGTTGCCGGTGTGCAGCATGCGCTGTACGCCGATGACAGGCTCACCAAAGAGGAGGCGGTAGACTGGCGTAGACTACACACCGGTACCTACCCACACCTGCACAAACTACGCAAGATTTTCCCTACACAATATGCAGAGGAATGTCCGTGGTGTCAGG
This sequence comes from Amblyomma mixtum, assembly GCF_055824585.1. Lineage (NCBI taxonomy): Eukaryota > Metazoa > Arthropoda > Arachnida > Ixodida > Ixodidae > Amblyomma > Amblyomma mixtum. The sequence goes on from NC_143018.1 coordinate 106,078,994, forward strand.
GTAAACCTACACTAGAATATGTCACATGGACCTGCCCTAAGGCAGACTTAGAGCCATGAATAAACAACCCGAGTGTGATGCAGTGGCAGCAGTCCATAGCAGTCCAGGGAGTCCATAGTACGCCATCGCCTATTCGGTTCTACGCCTCGCACGTCGGTAAATTGGTTTTTGAGGAAATAAATCTATCTGTCTCTCATATCTCGGTGGACACCTAAACCTCGCCGGAAGGGAAGGGAGGAGGATGGCAGAGAGCGAAGACACCGTATTCACTAGACGCGCCTTTGTTCATTCCAAACCATCGAGCTGGCATGGCGGAGTGGATAGCATGCTCGTCTCGCACTCCGAAGACCGGGGTTCGATCCCAAGCTCGACCAATTTCCTACTCGGTTTTATTTATTTATATGGCCTGACTAGAAAAGTTAATTAGGCTAATTGGGTAATTAAGCAATTAACTAAGCTCAGTCCCACTTTCTTGGAGCATCACTATAGGATCCCTTCAATTAATTGCATTGTTACTAGCCAAAGTACAATTGGCCCCGTTTGAAATTGGCGCACTGTGACGTCACGACCGTTTCGACCAACTGAAAAGCGTGACATTTCTGTCGACAACTGCTGCTTACAACGATGAGACATTAAAGGCTTTCGCCTTAAAATTTCATTGTCTCTTGAGACACGTCCAATCCCTGAAAATGCAGAATCCGGGTACTGGGGCTCTTTATACATCAAGACAGAGGCTCCGAAACAACATTGGCCAAACTCAGTCAGGTGGAGGACCAGGTGGGCCGCTTGGCCAGCCGGGTTTCAAACCAGCGCGGGGGGTTACGATGTAAGGACACCTTGCTGCTGGCGCATGCATTTGTAACCAGTTGAATGCAGTATTCGACTCCATACCTCCACCTGCGGGAGCAAGACGAGGATTCACTCGAAGTCATCCTCCGGAAAATTATTAAACGGGCTCTGGACCTCCCCGTGAACACCTCCAACAAGCGCCTCCTGGGGCCGGGCATAGTGAACACATTTCGGGAGCGCCGGGAAGCCCCCTTGACAAACCAATGCACATTTCTCTCGAAAACATCGTCGGGTCGCTGCCTGCTTGCCCGATTATATATCCAACACACCACTCCCATGGAAAAGCGCGTACATATTCCATAATCCTGGACCACCTCAGTAACACCAACTGTGGCCACAAAACATTCAACTACATAAAACAATTTCTTACAGACCGTCAAGCCTACATACGCATACAAGATGCGGAACACGGGCCTTACACCATCGGCTCGAGGGGAAAACCTCAAGGCGCGGTCCTGTCTCCCCTCCTCTTCAATTTGGCAATGCTTCATCTTCCCTCCAAATTGTCCTCTTTGCCCGGGATACAACACGCTCTTTATGCGGATGACATTACAATCTGGGCCATGCAAGGTAACCTGGGCCACATGGAATCCTGCCTGCAAGCAGCGGCGAGCCTAGTCTACGACTACGCGGCCTACTGCGGACTCCAGTGCGCATCGTCTAAATCAGAATTTGTGCACATACGTCCCTCCCCTCGGGACACAACTCCGCTTTGCATCAGTCTCCCCTCGGGACCGATCCGGGAGTCCAAGGAGATCCGCGTCCTTGGTCTCTTCATACACCACCAACGCAGAGTCGACACCACCCTAGCCAAACTTCGCACGGTGGGAGACCAGGTGGGCCGCATGGTCCGCCGGGTCTCCAACAAGCGGGGCGGATTACGAAGCAAGGATGCACTGCGGCTTGCCCATGCTTTCGTAACGAGTAGAATCCTCTACTCAACCCCCTACTTGCACCTGCGCAAACATGATGATGACCAACTGGAGGTCATCCACCGGAAAGTCATCAAGCGGGCTCTCGACCTCCCGGTCACCACGTCCAACCAGCGACATCTGGCCTTGGGCGTGGTGAACACATTTCGGGAGCTTCGAGAGGCCCACTTAGTCAACCAATACACGCGTCTTGCACAGACCACGTCCAGTCGCCGCCTCTTGGACCGGTTACACATCAAACATGACTACCATATTGAGGAAAGGGAGAGAGTGCCAGAACCCTGGAGACGCGCCCTCCGGGTCCGACCCCTTCCCCGCAACATGTCCAGAGAAGACCATAGCGGTCGTCGCCAGGCGCGCGCGGAAGCGTCGGCGCGATACTATGGTAACCAAGAACATGTGTATCACGTAGACGTTGCCGGCCCACACCACGGGGTGTGGTACACGGCCGCAGTCGTACACAACACAAACACAGTCAACGGGCTCACTTTCAAAGCCTACAGCGCAACACACGCGGAGGAGATTGCCATTGCTCTTGCTCTCACTACTCCCAAGTCGAAACACATCATCACCGACTCGCGAGGGGCCTGTCGGAACTACGAGTTGGGCTGGGCTCCCCCGCTTGCCTGGCGCATACTGGAATATAGCTGTCGATCTGAAGATCCAACTCCACGCAACTTGATTTGGGCCCCCGGTCACCAGGGACTCCAGGGAAACGAACAGGCCGATCAGGCCGCCCGCGCACTCTCTCCCCGGGCTATCTCCCTGTCCTTGGAAGGGTACTCCCAATCAGACAATCTGGCCATTACATTCAAAGAAATCACCGATTACTACAAGGAGGAGCACCGGCGTACCCGGCCCCTTGTAAGGGTCTGGATCGCGCTGACGAGCGCCTCCTCATCAAAATTCTTACTAACACTGTACTGTGCCCGGCGGTGCTTAAACATTTCAATACATCCTTTGATGGCGCGTGCCAGTTCTGTGGGGAGGTGGCTGACACCTTCCACATGGTTTGGGCGTGTCAGTCAAACCCATCTATCCCCCCCAACCCCAACCCCACCAGAGAGGACTGGGAGGCGGCCCTGCTCGGCTGTCAGGACCTAAAGACCCAAAAGGCCTTGGTTCACCGGACGCGGGCGGCGTTGCTTGCCAATGGGGCCCCGGAATAGGGGCTCCACCTAGTATTGTTAGGGGAAAGGGCCAATAGGGCCTACCCCAATCACCTCTCTGTAAATATTTATTGTATTATAAATGTTTTTCATCACCACCACCACCCAGTGGAGTAGCGCCCTCCACGTGCGCCCTCTTCCCACGAACATGAACCGTGATGACCATAATGGCCGGCGCCTGGCGCGGGCGGAAGCCCTGGCCCGCCACTATGGATCGAAACCCGGCGTATTCTACGTTGATGCCTCCGGCCCCCACCATGGGGGATGGTACACGGCCGCAGTCGTCCACCGATCCAAAACAGTGAACGGCCTTACTTTCCGAACCCGTGACATAACACACGCGGAGGAGGTCGCCATTGCGTTGCCTGCATCTTATCCGACTTCCAAAAACAATCATTTCCGACTCTCAAGGGGCCTGTCGGAACGTCGAGCAGGGCTGGGCACCGTACCTAGCCTACCGCATTCTCCAAAACAGCGTCTACACTGGGGAACCCGCTCACCGGCGTATCGTTTGGGCTACTGCTCACATGGGACTTGAGGGAAATGAGGCAGCTGACGACGCCGCCCGCGCGCTCTCTCACCGGACATTCCCCTCCAACCCCGACTATCAGGAACTCGAATTTGTTCTAGCTTACACCTTGAAAGAAATTATTTTACTCTTTCAATCTGGCCACGGTCTTTATCCCCGCCCGTGTAAAGGTCTTTCAAAGGCGCAGGAGCGGCTTCCCCTTCGCCTGTATACTAATACTTTGCTGTTCTGGCAGCTCTCAAACACTTCGACCCTTCTTTCTCTTGCAGCTGTCCGCACTGTGCGTAGAAGTCTTCGGACATCTACAACATGGTGTGGGCCTCTCCCTCCAACCCTGCTATCCCCCTCACCCCAACCTAACCCGGAAGGACAAGGAGGCGACCGTGCTCAGCTGCTCTGACCTGACAGCCCAACGGGCCTTGGTCGCGCGAGCTCGGGCAGCGGCCAACGCCACTGGGGTCGCGAACTAGGGACCTCCACCTAGTACTTGTAAGTGCTGGCCCCCTCTGGGCCAGCTCGTACATAACCTCTTGAAGTGTATCTGTATATAAATGTTTTTCACCACCACATCACCCAAGCCTATATCACGAGCCGCACGGCGCACTCATTCCCCTACCTCCCCCTAAAGCAGAAGGAGCGGGACCGCATCAACGCGCTCCTCAGGAGCTGCACGAAGGTTGCTCTCCGCCTACCCCCCAGCACCTCTACTGCCCGGCTCCTCAATCTCGGTACCCACAACACATTTGAGGAGCTGGCAGAAGCCACTCTAACAGCACAACTGACTCGCCTGTCGGGTACCGCGACATGCCGCACACTGCTCTGTCAGCTAGGCATCGCCCCGATCATCCATTCTACCGAGGCCCCCCTACATCCTGACCTACGCTCCCACCTCATCATCCATCCCATCCCTAAGAACATGCACCCGGAGCACGACGGAGAACGCAGGGCAGCCCGCGCCAAAGCCCTGCACAAGCTTTACGGCCACATTTCCGAGGTAGCCTACATGCGCATGGCAGTGCTCGTCGGGCTCCCGCATGGTCCCCGCCATCGCTAACAATCAGGCCCGACTACTCGCATCAGGCTCCATCGCCACAGACTCATCAGAAATTGCAGAGGAAGCAGCCATTGCGCTCGCTCTCATCTCCACCTCTGCCACCAAAATTTTCTCCGACTCAAATACCGACTTGTCCAGTTTCGCTAAAGGCCTGATATCCCGCACTGCGGCTCGGCTTCTACGCTTCTGGCACCCCACCCGCCATGTAACCCTAATCTGGACCCCTGCACACGCAGGCCTCCCGGATAACGAGGAGGTCCACTCCCTCGCCCGAGGTCTCACTTTCCGTGCTAGAGCTGGCCCCCTCCGCCATCCCAGGAGCATATGCTTACCTTCAGAGATATCCTTACCCACTACTGAGATACGCACCACCGGCTCCCTCTCTAACTCAAACTCAGGCCTCCCACTGGCGCCGACTCCAGAACCGTACTGCTCCTTGCCCTATTCTTCTTCATGCCCGCAACCCCGATCAGTTCCTTTCCTCCTGTAAGCCCTGCGGAAAACAGAGACACTTTATTCATATCATTCTCACATGCCCTACCTTCCCACAGCCTCCATCCCCAACCAAGGAGGAGTCATACTGGGAGACTCTCCTGGCCAGCTCCGCTGCTGCTGACCAGCGCTGGATAATTAGCGACGCCTTGAAGCGGATAGCCCTCCAAGGATTTTAAGGCGAAAGCCTTTAATGTCTCATCGTTGTAAGCAGCAGTTGTCGACAGAAATGTGACGCTTTTCAGTTGGTCGAAACGGTCATGACGTAACAGCGCGCAAATTTCAAACAGAGCCAATTGTACTTCGGCTAGTAACCAGGCAACCAATTGAAGGGATCGTATAGTGATGCTCCAAGTAAGTGGGACTGAGCTTAGTTAAATGCTAATTGCTCAATTAGCCTAATTAGCTTTTCAAGTCAGGCCATATAAAAAATTCAGGGGGCACTTTGACTGTCTAAAGTACGTAGAGGCGAAAGCGTTTTCCGCACCACTTTGACTGCTTCTGTGGCACTTGTGGCGTCACATGTAATTTAGTGCTAATTACTAAGTGACTACAAATCACTAATTAATGGTTAATTACTTATTTGTGCCTGAATGCTAATTAACTACTAATTAATGACGCTTAAGCTTCGCCTTTAGGAGTGGAACGCGACAGCGTGTTGTAGCGCTGCCAGGGAGTCCACGGAACGCCACCACCCGTTCGGCGCGATGCCTTGCCCTTTGAACGCTTTTTGAGGAAAGGAAATGGCGCAGTAATCCTCTGTCATCTCGGTGGACACCTGAACCGCACCGTAGAGGAAGGGAGGAAGTGGGAGTGGAAGAAGAAAGACAAAGATGGCCCGTAATGAAGAAAATGAAAATTGTATTTGAGGAAAGGAAATTACGCAGTGACTGTCTCACATATCTCGGTGGACACCCGTCAAAATTCAGGGGGGCACTTTTTTGACCTAAAGTGTGGTCACTGATGTGTGGCTAAGGTGTTAGCTTGCCTCTAGGAGTGGAACGCGACAGCGTCTTGCAACGCTTCCAGGAGTCCATAGAACGCCATCTCCCATTCGGTTTTATGCCTGGCTCGCCGGCAAATTGGTTTTTGAGGAAAGGAAATGTATGTGTCTCTCATATCTCGGTGGACACCTAAACCTCGCAGGAAGAGAAGTGAGGGGGATGGGAGTGAGCGAAGACACCGTATTCACTAGACGCACCTTTGTTCTTCCCAAACCATTGAGCTGGCGTGGAGGAGTGGATAGGATGCTCGTCTCACACTCCGAAGACCGGGGTTCGATTCCCGAGCTCGACCAATTTCTCACTTGGTTTTATTTATTAAGGAGAAAGCGTTTAATGTCTCATCGTTATAAGCAGCAGTTGTCGACAGAAATGTCACGCTTTTCAGTTGGTCGAAACGGTCGTGACGTCACTGCGCGCAAATTTCAAACAGAGGCAATTGTACTTCGGCTAGTAACCAGGCAACCAATTGAAGGGATCGTATAGTGATGCTCTAAGTGGGACTGAGCTTAGTTAATTGCTGAATTGCTCAATTAGCCTAACTAACTAAGACCGGGGTTCGATTCACGAGCTCGACCAATTTCTCACTTGGTTTAATTTTTTATATGGCCTCACTTGAAATTTAATTAGGCTAATTGAGCAATTAAGCAATTAACTAAGCTCAGTCCCACTTACTTGGAGCATCACTATACTATCCCTTCAATTGGGTGCCTGGTTACTAGCCGAAGTACAATTGGCTCTGTTTGAAATTTGCGCGCTGTGACGTCACGACCGTTTCGACCAACTGAAAAGCGTGACAATTCTGTCGACAACTGCTGCTTATAACGATGAGACATTAAAGGCTTTCACCTTAATAAATAAAAAAAATTCTCTGCCTCTCCCGTAACCGAGAGTAGAGTAAGCATGAAATGTTTACGGGCCTAATGTCATCTCGGTGGACACCCGAACCGCACCGTACAGGAAGGGAGGAACGTCACCACCCGTTCAGCGCGATGCCTTGCCCTTTGAACGCAAGGTTTTTGAGGAAAGGAAATGGCGCAGTAATTCTCTGCCATCTCGGTGAACACCCGAACCGCACCGTAAAGGAAGGGAGGAACGCCACCACCCGTTCGGCGCGATGCCTTGCCCTTTGAACGCAGCGCTTCTCCCCCGGGCCCCTGTCCGCCTGCGCGGCTTTGCTTCGATGCGCGAAGCCCCTAAGAAATCACGTACGACAACCAAGTGTATCGTGGCATTTATGTGCTTTTTGCACGCGTTATTAGAAATCGGAAATTAGAATTCCGTGCATTATCAAACGCACAGCGACTGATATCTTGATAAACATTGAGAAGGCACTGGCAGCAGTTATTTTATGTCTCGTTTGGAGACCAACTGGCGCTTGCATGCCGGTCGCGTAGGAGGGCTTAGAGAGTCTCGTTAAATCTCGTTAAGTCTCGTACGGTGCCCGGATGTTCTCGTTTCAGAGCCCGGATGACTGGAATTCAGTGCCCGGATGAGTGGATTTCAGTGCCCGGATGACTGGAATTCAATGCCCGGATGACTGGAATTCAGTGCCCGGATGACTGGATTTCAGTACCCGGATGAATGGATTTCAGTGCCCGGATGACTGGATTTCAGTGCCCGGATGACTGGATTTCAGTGCCCGGATGATGGCTCTCGGTCTCGGCGTGACGTCACCACACTGCCGACAACGGGGGCTAAAAGCATTTCATGCTTAAAAAATCTCTGCCTCTCCCGTAACCGAGAGTAGAGTAAGCATGAAATGTTTACGGGCCTAATGTCATCTCGGTGGACACCCGAACCGCACCGTACAGGCAGGGAGGAACGCCACCACCCGTTCAGCGCGATGCCTTGCCATTTGAACGCAACGTTTTTTGAGGAAAGGAAATGGCGCAGTAATTCTCTGCCATCTCGGCGGACACCCGAACCACACCGTAATGGAAGGGAGGAACGCCACCACCCGTTCGGCGCGATGCCTTGCCCTTTGAACGCAGCGCTTCTCCCCCGGGCCCCCGTGCGCCTGCGCGGCTTTGCTTCGATGCGCGAAGCCCCTAAGAGATCACGTATGGCAACGAAGTGTATCGTGGCTTTTATGTGCTCTTTGCACGCGTTATTAGAAATCGGAAATTATAATTCCGTGCATTATCAAACGCACAGCGACTGATATCTTGATAAACATTGAGAAGACACTGGCAGCAGTTATTTTTTGTGACTCCTTTGGAGTCCAACCGGCGCTTGCATGCCGGTCGCGTAGGAGGGCTTACAGAGTCTCGTTAAATCTCGTTAAGTCTCGTACGGTGCCCGGATGTTCTCGTTTCAGAGCCCGGATGACTGGAATTCAGTGCCCGGATGACTGGATTTCAGTGCCCGGATGACTGGATTTCAGTGCCCGGATGACTGGATTTCAGTGCCCGGATGACTGGATTTCAGTTCCCGGATGACTGGATTTCAGTGCCCGGATGACTGGATTTCAGTGCCCGGAGGAGTGGATTTCAGTGCCCGGATGATGGCTCTCGGTCTCGGCGTGACGTCACCACACTGCCGACAACGGGGGCTAAAAGCATTTCATGCTTAAAAATCTCTGCCTCTCCCGTAACCGAGAGTAGAGTAAGCATGAAATGTTTACGGGCCTAATGTCATCTCGGTGGACACCCGAACCGCACCGTACAGGAAGGGAGGAACGCCACCACCCGTTCAGCGCGATGCCTTGCCATTTGGTTTTTTGAGGAAAGGAAATGGCGCAGTAATTCTCTGCCATCTCGGTGGACACCCGAACCACACCGTAAAGCAAGGGAGGAACGCCACCACCCGTTCGGCGCGATGCCTTGCCCTTTGAACGCAGCGCTTCTCCCCCGGGCCCCTGTCCGCCTGCGCGGCTTTGCTTCGATGCGCGAAGCCCCTAAGAGTTCACGTATGACAACCAAGTGTATCGTGGCATTTATGTGCTTTTTGCACGCGTTATTACAAATCGGAAATTAGAATTCCGTGCATTATCAAACGCACAGCGACTGATATCTTGATAAACATTGAGAAGGCACTGCCAGCAGTTATTTTTTAAGCATGAAATGCTTTTAGCCCCCGTTGTCGGCAGTGTGGTGACGTCACGCCGAGACCGAGAGCCATCATCCGGGCACTGAAATCCACTCATCCGGGCACTGAAATCCAGTCATCCGGGCACTGAAATCCAGTCATCCGGGCACTGAATTCCAGTCATCCGGGCACTGAATTCCAGTCATCCGGGCACTGAATTCCAGTCATCCGGGCACTGAAATCCACTCATCCGTGCACTGAATTCCAGTCATCCGGGCTCTGAAACAAGAACATCCGGGCACCGTACGAGACTTAACGAGATTTAACGAGACTCTCTAAGCCCTCCTACGCGACCGGCATGCAAGCGCCGGTTGGTCTCCAAACGAGTCACAAAAAATAACTCCTGCCAGTGCCTTCTCAATGTTTATCAAGATATCAGTCGCGCTGTGCGTTTGATAATGCACGGAATTATAATTTCCGATTTCTAATAACGCCTGCAAAAAGCACATAAATGCCACGTACACTTCGTTGTCGTACGTGATCTCTTAGGGGCTTCGCGCATCGAAGCAAAGCTGCGCAGGTGCACAGGGGCCCGGGGGAGAAGCGCTGCGTTCAAAGGGCAAGGCATCGCGCCGATCGGGTGGTGGCGTTCCTCCCTTGCTTTACGGTGCGGTTCGGGTGTCCACCGAGATGGCAGAGAATCACTGCGCCATTTCCTTTCCTCAAAAAACCAAATGGCAAGGCATCGCGCTGAACGGGTGGTGGCGTTCCTCCCTTCCTGTACGGTGCGGTTCGGGTGTCCACCGAGATGACATTAGGCCCGTAAACATTTCATGCTTACTCTACTCTCGGTTACGGGAGAGGCAGAGATTTTTTTTAAGCATGAAATGCTTTTAGCCCCCGTTGTCGGCAGTGTGGTGACGTCACGCCGAGACCGAGAGCCATCATCCAGGCACTGAAATCCACTCATCCGGGCACTGAAATCCACTCATCCGGGCACTGAAATCCACTCATCCGGGCACTGAAATCCACTCATCCGGGCACTGAATTCCAGTCATCCGGGCTCTGAAACGAGAACATCCGGGCACCGTATGACTCTTGACGAGATTTCACGAGACTCTGTAAGCAATCCTACGCGACCGGCATGCAAGCGCCGGTTGGTGTCCAAAGGAGTCACAAAAAAATAACTGCTGGCAGTGCCTTCTCAATGTTTATCAACATATCAGTCGCTGTGCGTTTGATAATGCACGGAATTATAATTTCAGATTTCTAATAACGCGTGCAAAAAGCACATAAATGCCCACGATACACTTCGTTGTCATACGTGAACTCTTAGGGGCTTCGCGCATCGAAGCAAAGCCGCGCAGGCGCACAGGGGCCCGGGGGAGAAGCGCTGCGTTCAAAGGGCAAGGCATCGCGCCGAACGGGTGGTGGCGTTCCTCCCTTCCATTACGGTGTGGTTTGGGTGTCCACCGAGATGGCAGAGGATTACTGCGCCATTTCCTTTCCTCAAAAAACCTTGCGTTCAAATGGCAAGGCATCGCGCTGAACGGGTGGTGACGTTCCTCCCTTCCTGTAGAGACGCGCCTCAGCAGTCGGGACGAGCGGACGTGTCTCACGTCGGCTCCGCCGAATTTTATGATCCTTTCCCGAAGCATTTGCCGAAGCGCTGCGACACCATCTGGCTACACTTCCAGAACAACGAGGAGACCACTCACCCTTGTTCAGGTGGGACCGTTTTCTCAAATCCTTCGAGAATTTGAAGACCAAGCGGATCGCGCGAGTTGCTAAGCCTAACAGTTAGGCCACGACTCAGCTGCCCGCCGCGGCTCCGCGGGCAAATTCTGCCGCAAACCATGACGACCCTGATGGGATACGACCCGGAGGGGATGCAGATTGTCACCATGCCGCAGGCGAAAACCCCAGTTTTCGACAAGGTTACGGAGGCGATTATCCAACGCAAGATAGAAGAGTGGGAACGCGCATCAGCCCGTGACGACCACTCGGCACGGCAAAAAGGTCGAACGCCAGATGGACGCGTCACCGCGGCAGGGGATACGCCGCTGCAGCAGACGCCCCGCACGCAAGTCAAGCGTTGGAAGCCACCTCCGCAGCCGCGTCTGGACAAGCAAGACGCAGTGATCATAAACCTAAAGGAACGCTGGATCTCAGCAAATTCAGGGGAAGCAACGCGGTCGGAAACGCCTTGCACATTGCTGCTGGCGTCGACAAGGGCTCAGCCGAGCTCAGCGTTTGGCCCATATGGGAACAGAACATCATCGTCGTCGGGGTGCGAGACGCCCAAATAATCAGAAAGATCCTGGCAATTCACGAAATTCAGCTTGGGGACAAGGCACAGGCAGTGTACTCCTACCTCCGCCCCTCCGACGACACTTGCAAAGGAGTAATACAAGTGGACCCGAGGGTTTCCAACGAAGACATCACGAACGCGCTTCGCTCCCCGGACGCACCAGTGGTGAGCGTGAGAAAATTAGGTTCCTCCAACGTGGCGGCCATCACGTTTGAAGGAAGAAAGGTTCCGTTTCACGTCTTCTACTACGGTGAAGCGGTTCCAGTACGCCTATACAAGAAAACAACGCCAGCCTGCGCACTGTGCGGGAAACTTGGACACCGGGCGGATGTTTGCCCTTGCCCTTCGAAGTCTAGATGTCCGCAGTGCGGTCAGCAAGATGTTCCAGAATCCCACCACTGCCAACCCAAGTGCACGGTCTGCGAAGGTCCACATCCCATGGGGTCGAATCAGTGCAAGTACAAGTACCGAACATCACAAAAAACCAAGCCCAAGACAGGAGAATTCAACCACCGGTCAAGATCCAGGCTTCGGAACCGGTCCGGCAGCAGAGGTCCATCGAGCAGCGGGGACCGACTGACCCACCAGGACCAGTCCAGCAACAACTCAGCACCACCCGGCTCACGCTCTTCAAGCAATGGACCGGGGACTACCGATAATGTGACGCACAACAACGGCAGTCGTCCAGCCGAGAAGACAACAGGACCCCATAACAAGGAGCAGCGCAACGGCAGCAAGGTGAGCTGGGCAGATGTAGCTGCCTCCTCCCCCGAAGCGTTGGCTTACAAACGACTTAAAGCAGAGATTGAACAACTAAAATCAGAAAATAGCACATTGAAACAGCAGTTAGTCATCGCAGTCAATCCAAACAACACATTACCTCCATCGACGCAACAGGCATGTCCGATGGAAGAAGATAGGGCAGAGCTACACCCTCCGTCTCCACACCAGTTAGATGCTAGCACCCCCGAGAGGCAAGCAACTACACCAGACGCACCCCACCATGCACCAACTCCGCAGGCACCACCATCGCAGGCACTAAAGCAGCAATATACAGAGCACCCCCAAACCCAGGAACGCATCACTCGCTTGGAAAAAACAATTCAAGACCTCATTGAAAATAAATTACAAATTATGATCGAGACGACAATCAAAAGTATGTTCGAATCAGTTATTAAACCCATGATGGAAAACCTCGAACCAGTTTTAATAAGGATGCAATCGCAGGAGATCAGAATTGACCGCAAACTTCAGGAATTATCAGATGTTTCTCACAACAGAGGCACAAAGCTGCAGGGTAAAATGGGAACTCGTCGTCTGCCAAGCACTCAGCCAGATCAACAACCTGAGGGCGCACCACATGATGAGGCACAAGTTTCTAGTGTTCAGCATGGCTCCACAACGTAGACATAATCTTACTATCCTACAGTGGAACTGCAGAGGACTAAAACGGAAGAGGGAAACATTACAGCAATACATAGACTCTCATCCCGATACGCCGCAAATAATAGCCCTGCAAGAAGTGAATATGGAGGCTAAGATCAGAGGATACTCAACACATCAAACAAATCCCTCGACATGCATCTTGGTCCACAAATCATGCACGGCAATCACTGTAGACCTTAATCTAGACAGCGACATTGAATATACCTTCATAAAAATACTGCCACAGCACAGAAACAGCAAGGGCACCTATATACTCAATATATATAGTCGCCCCAAACAGCACCGCGTAGCCTTCGACGTGATCTTTCTTAAAGCCCTAAGAGAAGCCCAAAAAGCTCCCCTAGCTATAGTTGGCGACTTTAATGCTTCTAGCCCCCTATGGGGATACCCCAGGGAAGACACGAAAGGCAGAAAACTAGCATCCGCCATCGCTGACATGGCCCTGACCCTACTCACGGACCCGCAGCACCCGACGCGAGTCGGCACCAGCGTAACGCGGGATACTTCTCCCGACCTCACGCTCGTCCGCAATGCCCGCAACTATGAGTGGCTCAATACAGGAGAGACCCTAGGCAGCGATCACTACGTGCTGCAGACCATCTTCGAAAGCAACAAGCACAGCAAACCACGAGGGCAAGCCAGAATTACAGACTGGGAGACATTCAGAAAGGACACCAAACTAACCACATCCGAACAAATAACCAGCTACGAAGATTGGGCGGCTTCCATTCTCGACCTTAAAGAAAAGCTCACAAAGTCTCTTGCCACCACGGAGGACCACCCAGCTGTTGACAACCACCTCCTACACCTTTGGGAAGCAAGACGTAGTCTTATAAAACGATGGAAAAAACAAAGACACAATCGGAAACTAAGACTTCGAATAGCCAAGCTTACTATTCAAGCAGACCAATACGCATGGGACCTCGCTCGCACCAATTGGCTAACGAAGTGCGAATCCCTCAAAGGCCGCCTAGACACCAAGGCTACATGGAACCTTCTGCGATGCCTAATTGACCCTCCGAAAGCGAAGAGTGAACAACACAGAAATTTGCATCGAGCCCTACACAGCTTTCAAGGCACGGATCATGAACTCGTGGATGAACTCACGCGTCGCTATATCTGCACCGCGCGAGACCCACAACCCTACAATAAGGAGTACCGTGGGGAACCGAACGAAGACCTAGACAGAGATTTCACTTCAGAGGAAATCATTGCAGCACTAGCAGATATGCGCCGAGGCACAGCCCCGGGACAAGACAAAATTACTGTCGGACTTCTGGCCAACCTCGGCACGGAGGCTCTGCAGCAACTCACGGATTACATAAACGAATGTTGGCGTACCGGCACCATTCCACAAGCATGGAAAACAGCCAATGTACACTTTATTCCCAAACCCGGCAAGAAAATCAGCATTGAAAACCTGCGCCCCATATCCCTCACGTCGTGCGCAGGCAAACTCATGGAAAAGGCAGTCCACACCCGTCTCTCCAATTATCTTGAGGACAATGAGCTACTGCCACACACGATGTTTGGATTCCGGGCACACTTGTCCACCCATGATGTGCTTCTGCAAATCAAACGTGAAGTCATTGATCCCGCACGCACAAACAGTAACCGAGCGCTTCTAACACTTGACCTCAAGGGAGCGTTTGACAATGTCAAACACTCCACAATCCTCAACAACCTCCACAGCATGAACTGCGGACAGCGAGCCTACTCGTACATCTGCGATTTCCTTACGGACAGAACCGTCAACATCAGCACCGGCACAAAACACACAACGCAAGTGAAGATGGGCACGAGAGTCACTCCGCAAGGGGCAGTACTATCCCCACTTCTCTTCAACAAAGCACTCCTAAACCTCCCACCTCTTCTCAATCAGGTACAGGGAATACGCCACGCCCTGTACGCTGATGATATAACCATCTGGACAACCACGGGAAGTATGGGAATGATTGAAGAACAACTACAAACCGCGGCGACAACAGTTCAAAATTATGCCCGGGCGTGTGGACTAACGTGCTCACCCGAAAAATCCGAACTCATAGTCTTCCGTCAACGCAAGAATCAAGACACCATCAATATCCGCGTAGACAACTCACCCATCAAGGAAGTTCAGACCCTGAAGATACTGGGTCTGTACATAAATAGCGACGGCAACAACCTTCTTGCCCTCCAGAAACTACGGCTCGTGAGCGAGCAAGTCGCCAGGATGATCGCCAGGATAACGACGCGCAAATCAGAGATGCGAGAAGACGATACTCTGCGACTGGTGCAGGCTTTCGTTGTAAGCCGCGTCGTCTACGTAGCGCCCTACCTCCGCCTTAAGAAGCGTGACATAAAAAACCTCGACATCATAATCAGAACTGCCTACAAGAAGGCCCTGGGACTCCCTCTTGCGAAATCGACGGACAGGCTCTTGCGACTGGGTGTGCACAACACGATCGATGAGCTGATAGAGGCACACCTTACGGCGCAGGTGGTACGGCTCTCCACAACTCGAACTGGCCGACAAGTCCTGAGTGATTTAAACATCAATTGCCCCCGACAGCTAGACACCAAAACCGACATCCCAGCCTCATGGAGAGGACAACTCAAGGCAGCTCCACTACCCAGGAATATGCACCCTGATTTTCACCAGTCAAGACGACAAGCACGAGCCGAAGCCATGAAAAGACACTACGGCGAGCGCGAGGGCGTGTTCTATGTCGATGCTGCGGGTCCCGAGCAGGGAATGACGGCCGTCGCGGTAGTGCACCAAAATACAACAGTCGACGGACTAGTACTGGCTAGCCAGGACATACTGGCTGCGGAAGAAGTGGCGATTGCTCTAGCTGCAACACACACTAGCTCAATATACATTCTCACAGATTCACAGACAGCGTATCGCAATTACCTCAGGGGCAGGGTCGCACCGCTAGCAGCTAAAATCCTGCAAGATAGCTACATCCGTGGCTACCAACCCACACACAAACACTTAATATGGGTACCAGGTCACCAGGGCATCCCAGGGAACGAGAGCGCACATGCCTCAGCCCGAGCATTTCTCCCCCGGGCACCCAGTGCGGATGCCGTGGAACCTCCTACCCCACTACTAACTTACAATGACATACTTCAGCAAGTACAATTGCCTCTGTTTGAAATTTGCGCGCGGTGACGTCACGACCGTTTCGACCAACTGAAAAGCGTGACATTTCTGTCGACAACTGCTGCTTATAACGATGAGACATTAAACGCTTTCGCCTTAATAAATAAAACCAAGTGAGAAATTGGTCGAGCTCGGGAATCGAACCCCGGTCTTCGGAGTGTGAGACGAGCATCCTATCCACTCCTCCACGCCAGCTCAATGGTTTGGGAAGAACAAAGGTGCGTCTAGTGAATACGGTGTCTTCGCTCACTCCCACCCCCCTCAGTTCTCTTCCTGCGAGGTATAGGTGTCCACCGAGATATGAGAGACACATACATTTCCTTTCCTCAAAAACCAATTTGCCAGCGAGCGAGGCATAAAACCGAATGGGAGATGGCGTTCTGTGGACTCCTGGAAGCGTTGCAAGACGCTGTCGCGTTCCACTCCTAGAGGCAAGCTAACACCTTAGCCACACATCAGTGACCACACTTTAGGTCAAAAAAGTGCCCCCCTGAATTTTTTTGTGACTCCTTTGGAGACCAACCGGCGCTTGCATGCCGGTCGCGTAGGAGGGCTTACAGAGTCTCGTGAAATCTCGTCAAGTCTCGTACGGTGCCCGGATGTTCTCGTTTCAGAGCCCGGATGACTGGAATTCAGTGCCCGGATGAGTGGATTTCAGTGCCCGGATGACTGGAATTCAGTGCCCGGATGAGTGGATTTCAGTGCCCGGATGAGTGAATTTCAGTGCCCGGATGAGTGGATTTCAGTGCCCGGATAAGTGGATTTCAGTGCCCGGATGAGTGGATTTCAGTGCCCGGATGATGGCTCTCGGTCTCGGCGTGACGTCACCACACTGCCGACAACGGGGGCTAAAAGCATTTCATGCTTAAAAAAACTCTGCCTCTCCCGTAAACGAGAGTAGAGTAAGCATGAAATGTTTACGGGCCTAATGTCATCTCGGTGGACACCCGAACCGCACCGTACAGGAAGGGAGGAACGCCACCACCCGTTCAGCGCGATGCCTTGCCATTTGACCGCAAGGTTTTTTGAGGAAAGGAAATGGCGCAGTAATTCTCTGCCATCTCGGTGGACACCCGAACCGCACCGTTACGGAGGAACGCCACCACCCGTTCGGCGCGATGCCTTGCCCTTTGAACGCAGCGCTTCTCCCCCGGGCCCCTGTGCGCCTGCGCGGCTTTGCTTCGATGCGCGAAGCCCCTAAGAGATCACGTATGACAACGAAGTGTAACGTGGCATTTATGTGCTTTTTGCACGCGTTATTAGAAATCGGAAATTATAATTCCGTGCATTATCAAACCCACAGCTCCACTGATATCTTGATAAACATTGAGAAGGCACTGGCAGCAGTTATTTTTTGTCTCGTTTGGAGACCAACCGGCGCTTGCATGCCGGTCGCGTAGGAGGGCTTAGAGAGTCTCGTTAAATCTCGTTAAGTCTCGTACGGTGCCCGGATGTTCTCGTTTCAGAGCCCGGATGACTGGAATTCAGCGCCCGGATGAGTGGATTTCAGTGCCCGGATGACTGGAATTCAGTGCCCGGATGACTGGATTTCAGTGCCCGGATGACTGGATTTCAGTGCCCGGATGACTGGATTTCAGTGCCCGGATGATGGCTCTCGGTCTCGGCGTGACGTCACCACACTGCCGACAACGGGGGCTAAAAGCATTTCATGCTTAATAAAACCAAGTGAGAAATTGGTCGAGCTCGGGAATCGAACCCCGGTCTTCGGAGTGTGAGACGAGCATCCTATCCACTCCTCCACGCCAGCTCAATGGTTTGGGAAGAACAAAGGTGCGTCTAGTGAATACGGTGTCTTCGCTCACTCCCATCCCCCTCACTTCTCTTCCTGCGAGGTTTAGGTGTCCACCGAGATATGAGAGACACATACATTTCCTTTCCTCAAAAACCAATTTGCCGGCGAGCGAGGCATAAAACCGAATGGGAGATGGCGTTCTATAGAATCCTGGAAGCGTTGCAAGACGCTGTCGCGTTCCACTCTTAGAGGCAAAGCTTAACACCTTAACCACACATCAGTGACCACAATTTAGGTCAAAAAAGTGCCCCCCTGAATTTTGACGGGTGTCCACCGAGATAGTGAGACAGTTACTGCGTAATTTCCTTTCCTCAAATACAATTTTCATTTTCTTCATTACGGGCCATCTTTGTCTTTCTTCTTCCACTCCCACTTCCTCCCTTCTTCTACGGTGCGGTTCAGGTGTCCACCGAGATGACAGCGGATTACTGCGCCATTTCCTTTCCTCAAAAAGCGTTCAAAGGGCAAGGCATCGCGCCGAACGGGTGGTGGCGTTCCGTGGACTCCCTGGCAGCGCTACAACACGCTGTCGCGTTCCACTCCTAAAGGCGAAGCTGAAGCGTCATTAATTAGTAGTTAATTAGTATTCAGGAACAAATAAGTAATTAATCATTAATTAGTTATTTGTCGTCACTTAGTAATTAGCACTAAATTACATGTGACGCCACAAGTGCCACAGAAGCAGTCAAAGAGGTGCGGAAAACGCTTTCGCCTCTACGCACTTTAGACAGTCAAAGTGCCCCCTGAATTTTTTCCTTTGCCCTTTAAGGGCAACCCCCTAAGGGTTGCCTCGAGCCACGTAAGGGGAGGCAGGGTTTGCCCCCTCTGCATTGCTTGGCAATAAATATTTCCACCACCATGATGGGGGAAGGGATAGGCGGGGTGGTCCAAATTATGCCGCAGACCTCCACTACGGCACCTCTTTCTCTCCTTCTTCTCTCACTCCCACCTTCTTCCCTTCCCTCACGGCGCGCGGTTCGGATGTCCACCAAGATATGTGAGGAAGATACTGCGCCATTTTCTTTCCTCAAAAACCAATTTTAGTCACCCCAACCTGTGCGCTCTGTCACTGACAACCAACATGACTACTAGGAAATGCCATCAGGGGGCTGAAGAATTTTGCTATTTTCGAGTGCGTGGAAGGAATTGATAAAGAATTTTCCGCAGGACTGGGAACGAAATAATATTAGTCGGATGAGAGTGCATTGTTCTGAAAGTTGCTCTAGTTTTTGGTTCAGCCACTAAAAATAAACCACCTGCATGTTTTCGCGCTTTGCGCAAGAACATTCTGGCACATTGCACATGGAGACCACCTCCATTAAATCATTCCAGTCTTGCAATTTATTGACAGCACGAAATGTGCAAGTCATGCTTAACTTTCATTAACCTTCAACAGTTACACGTGTCGAGCATTCTGGACAGTTTCACATCATTCCAGTCTTGCAATTTATTGACGGCACGAAATGTGCAAGTCATGCTTAACTTTCATTAACCATCAACAACAGTTACACGTGTCGAGCATTCTAGACAGTTTCATCACTTGACAGGGTGTGATGGATGGCATAACAGCTGCGGTACAGCCTAATTAACCTTCCTAGTCAGACCACCTAAATAAATAAAACCGAGTAGGAAATTGTTAGAACTGGGGAATCGAACCACAGTCTCAGGGGTGCAAGACAAGGACGCTAACTACTCCGCCATGCCCTTTTTTTTCTTTATTGCATTTTCTCAACGGGTACAAAGAACTAAAAAATGTCAGCAACTCGCCCGATGCCCCCCCGCCCCGCCAAGTGGAGCTGATATGGGTGCCCGCGCACTCCGGGAATCCCGGAAACGAGGCCGCCAACCTTTTAGCCCGAGGTTCTTTAAACCGGGCTCAGGTGGCCTCGGATCGGGGATTCACGAAGGATCGCATGCACTCATTCAGTGAGCTGACGCAGGCATACAGAGCCTCTCGCCAGATCTACCCCCCGCCCCACCCCTCCCTAGATAACAGACACGCAACACTCTGGCGCAGATTACAAACACATACTCTCCCCTCGCCCCTTACCCTAACCCACTATCATCCCTCCTTCCCCACTCCTGCTTGCGCCCTATGCCCAGAACCCTTCGCTTCTTCCCTCCACATCCTTTCCCTCTGCCCGGCGGACCCTCCCCCGCGGGACCTAGAGAACCTCAAGACCTGGGAGGACTGGGAGACCCTGCTGCGCTCGGAGGACCCGGCCGTGCAGACCATCGCCACCGGCCGTGCTGCCAGTGTTATGGACCTTCGGAACATAAACACTTGAGTGCAGTGGGGTCGTGCGGGGACCCTGGGGCGTGCCCCGAATTCCTGTGTAAATAAAGTTTTCTCTCTCTCCCTCAGACGTGTGACACCTTCAATGAAATGCTCGCGTGGAGACCTCACAACTACTTCTGCATTGTTGAATTGTGTCCCTGTTTTCCATAAACTATGGAGCCCAGAGAGAGAGAAAAAACATTATTGTACAAGGAATTCGGGACACGCCCCAGGGTCCCCCAACGACCCCGCTGCACTCAAGTGTTTATGTTCCTAAGGTCCATAACACTGGCAGCCCGGCCGGTTGCGATGGTCTGCCCGGCCGGGTCCTCCGAGCGCAGCAGGGTCTCCCAGTCCTCCAGGTCTTGAGGTTCTCTAGGTTCCGCGGGGGAGGGTCCGCCGGGCAGAGGGAAAGGATGTGGAGGGAAGAGGCGAAGGGTTCTGGGCATAGGGTGCGTGCTGGAGTGGGGAAGGAGGGATGATAGTGGGCTAGGGTAAGGGATGAGGGAAGAGAGTGTGTCTCTAGTCTGCGCCAGAGCGTTGCGTGTTTGTTATCTAGGGAGGGGTGGGGCGGGGGTAGAGCTGGCGTGAGGCTCTGTAGGCCTGCGTCAGCTCGCTGAATGAGTGCATGCGCTCCTTCGTGAATCCCCGATCCGAGGGCACCTGAGCCTGGATTAAAGAACCTCGGGCTAAAAGGTTGGCGGCCTCGTTTCCGGGATTCCCGGAGTGCGCGGACACCCATATCAGCTCCACTTGGCGGGGCGGGGGTGCATCGGGCGTGTCTAGTATGCCAAAAGCAGGAACATGGACTCGGCCTCGAGCAAAATTTAGAATCGCAGTTTTAGAATCACTTAAAATGTACCGGGCTTCCGTGCGGGTGATAGCAAGTGCAATGGCGGCTTCCTCTGCAGCTTCTGGGGAGGCGTCTGGAAGCACAGGTAGTGTGAGAAGGGCGGATAAAGAGGAGTCCACCACATCTGCTGTCACTTGATCACCCGTGCAGGAAGCGTCCACCCATACGGCGTCCGGCTCGGGGCCGTACGCTCGATGGAGTGCCTTCGCACAGGCTCTGCGGCGCTGCTAATGGTGGGACGGGTGCATATTCCTCGGGAGCGGCCTGATGCAGGAGCTCCTGGTGAAGGGGTCGGGGGGTGGCGAGGAGGTTGGGTCGTTGGCCGGTATTCTGATTCCGAGGGAGTCCAGGATATACCGACCTGTGGAGGTTTGTGTGAGCCTGATGTATTGGGCCTGTCGGTGGGCCTCCACCAGTTCCCCGATCGTGTTGTGGAGGCCCAGGCCTAGTAATCTGTCTGTGGGTGTGTTGAGGGGAAGATGAAGTGCTACCTTGAATGCCTTGCGAATCAAAGCATCCAAAGCATTTATGTCATGTTTGGATAGTTGTAACAGCACACGGCTGAGAACAAAGGCATGAATGAGGCGACATAGGTCGCGCTCCTTCATGCCTCTGTGATGTCCCGAAACCCTGCGGATGAGGTGGAATATCCTGCCTACAACCTGCTTGAGTTTCTTGAGGGTGGTGGTGCTTTTGCCATCGTTCTGGATGTGCAGGCCCAATACACGGAGGGTGCCAACCTCAGGTACCGGGTCACCATTCAGTTCAATGACAATTGGGGAGCGGGGACAGCGGTGGTTCTTAGGACGGATGACGAGCAGTTCGGACTTCTACGGGGAGCAAGACAGTCCGATGGTCCGTGCATAATGTTGGGTGAGTGTGGCTGCCTCCTGTAAGGTGTTCTCTTTGCCGCCGTCACTGCCGTGGGTGGTCCACAGGGTGATATCGTCGGCATAAAGAGTGTGCTTCAGGTGGAGAATAGTTGCCAATTTTCGGGCGAGGGGGATGAGAGTAATGTTAAAGAGAGAGGGTAAAGGACGGACCCTTGAGGGGATGGAGCACAAGGAGCGTAATAGTGTCATAAAGGATGTGCTGTTTTCCTACCGGTAAGAACCTGATACCATGCGGGTGTAGCGGTAAATCTTTCTTTAAGGTTCTTTGAAGCACATGCCAGAAGAAAAACGCATCCGAACAATCTAAAAACACGTGATCTATTGTTTCAGGTTTTTTACATACAAAACAATCTGTTGACCAAGGGACAAAGAGTCCTTTATCTTGCATCCATGTTTTGACCTACAGTGTTCCGGTGTGAAGTTTGAAGAAGAAAGTTTTCAAAGATGGGTGAACTGGCATTCTTTTAACCCTTTTGAGCACATCTGCTTCAGGGCCTCCGCAGTTTGACAATCGGTAAATGGGTACATGGAGCACTGATTCAATTAAATCTTTATAGAGATTTTTTCTAGAGACATTGCAGAGGTACTGCATTGAAAATCGCAATTGCAACATTCGGTACGCAGGCACTTCACGCAGACCAGCTCGGTGGTTTGGAATGAACAAAGGCGCGTCTAGCTAATACGCCGTCTTTCTTCACTCACATCTTCCTCCCTTCCCTTACGACGGGGTTCAGGTGTCCACGAAGATATGCGAGACATATGCATTTCCTTTCCTCAAAAACGAATTTACCGTCGAGCAAGGCGTACAGCCGAATTGGCGGTGGCGTTCTGTGGACTCTCTGGCAGCGTTGCAAGACGCTGTTGCGTTCCACTCTTAGAGGCGAAGCTCAACACTTTAACCACACATCAGTGACACAAGCAGCAACACTGCGCTTAAGGCTTTCGCCTCACCGCACTTTGGGTCAACAAAAGGCCCCTGAATTTTAGTAGCGTGAGCTACATTGGCCACAGTCTTGCCGTTCCTCGTGCTCTCTTGCTCGACTATACTGCGCATGCGCGAGGTACAAGTGACGTCACTACGCACAGCTGGCGTGCTCCGCCGCGCGCGCTCGCCGCTGCGGGCTGCTGCGCTTGAGCGAGGAGATTGCGCCGCGTGTATAAATGTGGAGGGATACTCAGCTACTGCGCCATGTTCCATGAAACAAAAACGCCAACTTCATTAGTCCGCCTGAGTCGCACGGAAACAGGACAATGCCAACTGCGACAGCTACGTCTCAATCCACCAATTCCCACCCCAACCAGCCCTACACCTTACATGATTTCTCTGCGCACGCAGGATCACATATATCAGAAGCCCCTACCGCGCAATATGAGTGCTAGTCTCCATCACGGTAGGCGGCAGGCACAAGCGAGCTATTACACCAAAACATACAGCAACCGCTCCGATATTTATTTATTTATTTATTTATTTATTTATTTATTTATTTATTTATTTATTTTTACATACTGCAGCGCAATTATATGCGCTGTGGCAGGAGTGGGAAAAACACAAAACACAAGGTAACAAAATGCCGCAAAATGTACAAAGTGAGCACTACAAAAAAGTTAAAATCACAAACGAAATATCAAACAAGAAATGAACTGTTAACGACAGGGTAAGAATACACAGCTATTATGCGTCTTCAACGGCAGTTACAAAGTTTTGAAATCGACAGGAACGAATGGACCCAGGTACAGAATTCCAGGCTTCTATTGAACGGGGAAAAAAACTGAGAAGGGTTGTTTTGTAGGCCAGTTGGTCATACATATTTCAAGAAACGCTTCGGCGCGGCAGACAAGGACAAAGCGTAGAATAACACCACAGAGCTCTGTGATGTTATTCTACGTTTTGTCCTTGTCTGCCGCGCCGAAGCATTTCTTGAAATAAGAAAAAAACTGAATTTGAAAAAATTACATGCGCAAAATACGGTATCAAATTAAGCTCGTGATGACTTCCTGTAGATGATAATGGTGCAAAGTTAATGTAGTGGTTAGCTGAGAGCCTTACTAAGGAATTGACGATACAGTGTAAGAATTTTAATGATTCAGTGTGGCGACGGGCAGACAGCGTGGTTAAATTCAATGAGAGAAGTGTAGAAGAGGGTGAAAAATCGCGATCATAATGATGACATATAAAACGCACAGCTTTCTTCTGGACTGCTTCTAACATGTTAATTTCGAATTGGTTGTACGGGTTCCACATTACAGCTGCGTAATCAAGAACAGGGCGGATTAGAGATTTATACAACAGTAGTTTTGTGTCTTTTGGTGAATTGGGTAGCGTGCGTCGTAGATAACCTAGTTTTTAAGTGCTTTATTACATACGTAATCAATGTGTTTAGACCAAGACATGTTATGCGTGAATATGACACCAAGATATTTGTACCGAGAGACCCTATCTACCACATGGCCATTGGAAGAGTAACTAAAATGGGAAACGGAAGATTTGTTACAAAAAGACATGACGACGGTTTTGTCGAAATTAATTCTCATTTGTCAGGTACCACGCCAACTACAAAACATAGTAAATGACTCTTGGAGGCGACGATGATCATTAGGTCCATTAATTACTTCGTATAAAACGCAGTCATCAGTGTAAGGACGAATGTTAGAAGAAATGTTATGTGGCAAGTCATTTATATATATTAAAAAGAGTAGTGCTCCAAGGACGGAGC
This sequence comes from Amblyomma mixtum, assembly GCF_055824585.1. Lineage (NCBI taxonomy): Eukaryota > Metazoa > Arthropoda > Arachnida > Ixodida > Ixodidae > Amblyomma > Amblyomma mixtum. The sequence continues at coordinate 106,103,506 of NC_143018.1, forward strand.
CTTGAGGCACTCCTGACGTTACACCAACAGCAGCAGAATGAGAAGAATTATAGGATACGAACTGGGAACGAGAAGAGAGAAAGCTAAAAATCCAATCAACCAAGTGAGGATTGTTTACTATAGCATTTAGTTTAGCAAGAAGCTTGGAATGTAGAACAGTATCGAATGCTTTCGAGAAGTCTATAAAAATGGCATCAACTTGGTTACCGACATCGAGGGTATGTAACATATCATGAGAGAATTCTGTTAATTGTGTTACCGTACTAAAACCGCGCCTAAACCCATACTGAATGTTAGATAGCAAATTATTGGATTCAACAAAAAAAATTACCGACGATTACGTTACTTCCTAATGCGAAATTTGAGCGCAGCAAATAAGCTGTTTCACCTTTTCGATAGATTGAGGCAAAGAAATCGAGCAACACATGTATGCGCTATCACAGAATTTTTTTTTATTTTTCACACGCATTCGCAATTTCGGCTCGGGCGGTGCACATATACAGATCCGCCGCCACCGATCTGGCTCTCTGATTGCCACCGCACAGGGGTTGCATTGGAGGAGGAGCGAAGAAAGGAATTAAGTTCGAGCCGGCGCTTTGACAACCGGAGACTCGCAGGAAGAGGGGGGAGGGGGGCGGCGTGTACACCCAGCGGCAAACGATGGGGGCAGAAGCGCGCGCAGCAAGCGGACAACACGATAAAGGGAGGAGGGAAGAGATAGCAGCGACTGACTGATGCCGCTGACGCCGATAGCGCTGGGGGGATGAAAGGGGGGCGGAGCTGGTTACGAGGCCGACGCCGACGACGACGCGAAACCCAGGAACGGACGCCAAAGAGCTGCGCTCTAAAAGCATGACGTGTTTATGAATGACGTGTTCCAACATTTTGCATGACTGTGGTGTCAATGAAATCGGTCTGTAGTTCGACAAGCACTGTCTATCACCGGATTTAAAAAGAGGGAGCACTTTGGCTAATTTACGAGAAGAAGGAACGGTAGCAGATGATAAAGACTTGTTGAATATGATGGTCAGATATTTCGAAGACCACATGGAGTAACGAACCAGGAACGCATTGTGTATTCCATCTGGGCCGGTACATTTCTTAACGTCGAGGTTTAATACAAGATTTAGGATGCCATCAGTGTTTACGACAACATCACTGATTGCTGGAGAAGAAATTATATTAGTGAGTGGCGGAATGACGTTGTTATCCGGAACGAACACCGAGTGAAAATATTTGTTCAAAGCATCCGATACTACAGCCGGCTCACTGATGACGTCATTATCTAATCTGAACGAAGTGGATGAAATATCACGAGGTAAGATGGATGACCAAAATTTTGGGGGGTTAGTTCTTAAGAGATCGCGCAGGTGGACACGAAAAAAGAAATCGTTGGCCATGCGCAACTTAAGATTAAGTTCTTTTTTTTTTGCCTTGGGAAATCTGTCTAAGGTTATGGGATCGCTGCTTCTTCTGAAGGCCTTAGCCTACGAACGCGACCAGATAAATGCAAAATGTCTCGAGTCATCCAAGGAACATTAGGATTTCTTTTATTAGTTTTAATAGGAACAAAGCGTTGGACGCAATCCTTGACAAGGCATTCAAAGTAATTAGCAAGAAAATTTACGTCGTGGCTTGCTGAGAAAGCAGAGAATGTATCGAAACGATCAGCTAAGATATCAATAATGGAATTGTCGTCAGCACGAGTGAAGTCAGGAAAAGTAGTAAACTAATCGGGTGATTTGGAGACTGGACAAGAGAGTGAAACTAACACGCCTTTATGGTCTGAGAGCCCAGCAATTACTTCACAAGAGTAGTCATTTTGGGCCAAAGTAGAGCTTAGAAAAAATAAGTCGAGGATGGAATTAAGCCTAGTAGCACTAGATACAGCCTGAGTTAGTCCAAACAATAAGGAAATGTTTATTAGTTCTTAACAAATTGTAATGTCACGACCAAATGCAGACAATGATGGCCAGTGGATGCCAGGAGTGTTGAAGTGTCCCAAACAGATAAATCTTGATGAAGTATTGTTGATCTTGGTCATGAAATTTGCGACAGCGTGAAGGACATCAACGGAAGAACCAGGTGGACGATAAATAACACTGATTAGAATACTATAATTATTTAGATAAACTTTGCACCACAAGGATTCTGTATCGGGGGAGAAGGCAAAATTGAGAACCGTAAATCCGACCTGATAAGCAATGCTACACCGCCACCAGTACTGCAACTTCTGTCTAAGCGCACGGTAACAAAACTTTGTCGAGTGAATTCGGAGTCGTAAATTCCACTATGCAGCCAAGTCATCGTTATGTCAATAATATGGGGCAGTGAACAGAAATAAGGGACAGTAAATCTGGAAATTTTTTAACAATGCTGCGAGCGTTAATATTGAGAACAACTAGCTTATCAGGATGGCCAGAGCTAAGTCAGGGAGTCGATGATGCGGCACTCAAGGACACAGGCGCAGAACAAGCAAGATCATTGTATGCTTTTACCAACGAGTTAGAACTTTCATCCCATTTGTAACGAACCTTGTCAATGAAGGCATGATCGAAACTTAACCTCACGATAGAACCGTATTTTTTTCCGAATGAACCTAACACTTGCATAAAAATCTTTTGTAATGAAGAAGGCAGAGCCGTTGAGTTTAGAGACGTTTTTAAAAACCACACTTCTGTTGTTGAAGCTAGAAAGATTTAGGATAACTGGACGAGTATAACCTCTGCGAGCTGGCTGAGCCTGTGGAAGCGCTCAATACTGGGACAGCTAATCTTCAGTTTATCAGTAAATACAGATGAGATGCTAGCCGACAATGTGTCAGCGGTTTCGTTCGGGTCTTCTGAAACGCCGTGTATTATAATGTTATTTCTTCGAGAACGATTTTCAAGGTCATCATTCTTTTGCACCAGCTGTGTTACTCTGGAATTTAAAGAGTTAATTTCAACGTGTAAATCAGAAATTAGATTGAAATTTTCGGGCGTGGGCAAAGACTCTAATGCAGCCACACGTGACTTCAAAGCATCAAAGCGACAAGCAAAAGATTGCTTAATGTCCGCGATGTCACGGACCAACTGATTCTGCCCTGCTAGTATTCTAGAAAACATATCAGACACCGAAGGATTTGAAGAGATTTCACTGTCAAGATTTACAGCGGAAGAACTCGCATCGTCAGCCTTCCCGAGAGTGAGACTGGAACCACTCACAGCCCGGGTTAAAGATCTGGTACCAGATGTACTGCTTTTACTGGAGATCGCTGACTTTGATGGGGGGCCTGGATTGAGTTCCACGTCACCACTCAGGAGGAGATGACTTGCGCAATAAAACGCGTGTACGCAGCAGGACACAAGAGTACGTGGGCAAGGGTACAGCAGCAAGTATCGATCATCGGACCGGACGCACTCAGCGCCAGAATAGTAACATACCTGCATGAAGAGCAAGCAGCGGTTAAACATGACGCTGGTGCCGCAGCTGCCTAGCCCACTGAAGAGTCGATCCGCGCACATGGCCTTTATATCCTTGGCAGGTGACGTCACAGACCAGCAGAGCAGCGAGATTGGCTGATTTAACGAGAAGTTGGCGAGATGACTGGCTTGCAGATATTTGAAGAAAGCGGGAAACCCGAAGCCATCACACAGGGTATCAGCTGGCAAGTCCAAGGGTAAGCACACGGTGGTACCCACGTGCACATCCAGAAGCGAAGAAGCCAAGCCAGACGAGACGATTCCGCAAGGGCCGTGGTCATCAAAACACGTGATGAACTGCATGAAGAGCAAGCAGCGATTAAACATGACGCCGGTGCCGCTGCAGCCTAGCCCACTCATCCTTTATGTCGACGCCGCACAAAATTCTAAAGCAGGATATTTCACGGCAGTCGCAGCCTATGAAGACGGCACAGTGGGGGCCGTCTCTCATGCTTTCACCCCACCTTTCCTCCTGATTGTAACACCTGTGGCGTACCCAAATCCACACTTTTCCACTACCTTTGGGAATGTCCTTCCCCAAAGGCAGTATCCCCCATACCCAATCCCACTCATTCTTCCTGGGAGGCTGCTTTACGGACCACTCAACCCGCCGGCCAGAAATGGATGGTGGATCGGGCTTTACGTGAACACAAGCCCGTGGACTCCTGGACCAGTAGGGGACCACCCTGGAAGGTTTTTTTTTGTGTGTGTAATAAAGTTGTTTCCATCCATCTAATGAGCACAATGAACGCCGACAGCCTGTGGCTTCAGCGCCGCGTTTCTGGCACAACGTTGGCAAAGCCTGCAGCCCACATCTCTCTCTCATCGCCCCACGTACCTATAAGCACAATTCAGGGGTCCACTGACCCAGGGAGCATTATGCGCACTTCCTTCCCCTAAAATGATCACAGTGTAAAACGTCAACGCCATTGCAAACGAACACAACAAACGCCGACGGTTTATGGCTTCAGCGACGCCGACGGCCTATGGCTTCACCAACTAGGAGAACAAGAGAAACCATAATAAATAAATAAACGCTTCACAATTGATACAACACATTGTCTCGTCTTTAGTCTTAGTTACACTTACCGGAATTTCAAGGTTTAACATGGAGGAAACCAAGCAAATAACAAAAACATTAACCAAGATATACCAATACCTCATGCTAGGTATATCCTGGGATAGCACAGCTAAGCCACTGCCAATTTTTAAGGCGGAAGCCTTTCATGCCTCATCGATGTAAGCAGAAGTTGTCGACAGAAATGTCGCGCTTTTCAATTGGTCCGAATGGTCGTGACATCACAGTGCGCGAATTTCAAACGGGGCCAATTGTACTTTGGCTAGTAACCATGCAACCAATTAAAGGGATGGTATAGTGATGCTCCAATTAAGTGATACTGAGTTTAGTTAATTATTTTAATTAACCAATTAGCCTAGTTAAGCTTCCTAGTCAGACCACAAGAATAAAAAACCGAGTTCGAAATTCTTCGAGTTAGGGAATCGAACCGGGGTCTACGGAGTGCGCGACGAGCACGCTAACCACTCCGCCACGTCAGCTTTTTTTTTTTGTCTTTATTGACTGTTTTGACAGATTGCAACACAACACAAACATATGTTCTGCGCTGCACTCTCAAACAGCAAGAGCGGACATGTGTTTCATTCACGGGAGAAAATCAAAACTGTTTCAAGGAACACAACCCTCCCATCAACTCCGTAACTTCATCTCCAAAACATAGCTCCTTGTACACTTTGTGCAGCTTAAATATGTTTTGTTTGAAGTAATCTCGGACAGACCGCGCATCTTCATCGCAGTTTCGAACAGCCATCCTGTTTCGTCAAATACTGTGCAGGCCAGGAAGGAAAGTTGTTGTAGTGCGTGGTTCATCATACCCGCGCGTTCATGAGCGCGCGTTCATGCGAAGGAGCACGCAAGTTCCCAGGGGCGAAGCGATGTTTATTCCCGCATGTTCGTCGGTGCGTTGCTGGCCGAGATAAGCCCGCGCGTAGGTTGCGGCGCACGCCTTTTATTCGTTTTGGCGCGCCTGCGCATTAGCGAGGCGGCGATAAGCCGGACACCACAAAAATAACATCGTATTTATAAAGATCTGGCTCAACGTCCAGGAATCGTATTCCATACGGCGTATGACGATGATGTGGCATTTTTTTTTTGTACCGACCACTGCAGCATAGAACATGCGATGTCGATTGTTCGCACGTTTTGTGATGTAACCAATAGCGTTGTCAATCTTGACAAATGTGCGGGCCTTTGGCATGGGAACTGGGCATCAGCGCCTTTCTTTCATGCAGCTGTAAAATGATCACGTGTCCCTTCCAAGTACCTAGGTGTTCCTCTTGACTAGTATCGAGATAACGATGACTTTTGGAAGGAGAAAATTCAAGAACTCAACTGGCAGACACAGACAGCAGTCGGCAACAGGGAAGCGAATGATTTTATCGAGGTCTGCCTAAACTTCAACTTAACTCAAGTGGTATCTGAACCGACCCGCGTTGCAAACATCCTAGATCTAATCCTGACTACCCACCCGGAAGCCCTCTCATCTATCACTTATCTACGCGAAATCAGCGACCATAAAGTAATCCACGCCACATTTGAGTTCCACCCATCACGACGCCAGAACCAAAACAAAACTATTCGCCTATACGACAAAGGAAACTATGAAGCCTTTAGTCTTGAATTAAACCAATATCTCACAACATTTGAAGCATCTTTTCACGATCATTCAGTAAATGATAATTGGTCCCGTTTTAAGAAAAAGGTTAGCGAACTAACCGATAGATACATCCCCAAAATAAGTTTCCACTCGGACCGCCAGAAGCCATGGTATACCAAAACGATAAAAAGACTCGACAATAAAAAGAAGCGCCTTTTCCGTGCGGCAAAATTAAAGCAATACGACGAGTGCGCATGGGAAAAATACTATACAGCCAAGCACACCTACCTATCAGCAATTCGCAACGCAAAATACTCTTTCCTTCACAACGACCTCCCCAAATTGTTGACTTCCAATCCCAGAAAGTTTTGGCAGGTCATAAGTGAACACCCGGCACATACCATCACTCTAACTAAAGAGTCTGGAGAAGAAGCTGATGACATTGAGTGTGCTGACATTTTTAATAACGCCTTTTCATCTGTGTTCACTAATGAAATTCACCCACCAACTGCAACTTTCGCCGTCAATATAGAGTCCAGCATGCCTGCTATCGCGTTTTCTGAAGCCGGCATTTCCTCGCTCATTGAACACCTTAAAACTTCATCATCGGCCGGCGTCGACGAAATTAACTCCAAAATACTGCGCAACACTAAGAATATTTCTGCAATGTACTTATTGTTATTATTCTCACAGTCACTTTCTACAGGTTCCATTCCGGATGACTGGAAAGTGGGAAAGGTCATTCCCGTCTTTAAGTCCGGTAACAAAGATTCTCCTTTAAATTACCGTACGATATCATTAACCAGCATACCTTGCAAAATCATGGAACACGTCATCTATTCTCAAATCATGGACTTTCTTGACGCTAACAACTTCTTTCATCCCTCACAACACGGGTTTCGCAAGGGTTTGTCATGTGAAACTCAACTGGCCGTCTTTCTTCATGACGTTCACTCTAACCTCGACCTAAATTTACAAACTGACGCTATTTTTCTAGACTTTGCTAAAGCATTTGATAAAGTTCCCCATAGGCGTTTACTGCTAAAACTAACCATGCTAAAACTGCATCCTAACGTCTTATTGTGGATCGAAGAATTCCTTTCTAACCGCTCCCAGTTTGTTCTCGTTAACAACCAGAGTTCCAACCCTCTTCCAGTAACATCAGGCGTACCCCAAGGTTCTGTACTTGCTCCCCTCCTATTCTTAATCTATATTAACGACTTACCCTCAAACCTGGTTTGCAATGTTCGTCTGTTTGCAGACGACTGCGTTATTTACCACACGATTTCTAACACCTTTGACCAATCACAGCTCCAAAACGACATTGACACAGTGCATGCCTGGTGTGATGACTGGCTAATGTCGCTTAATCCTAACAAATGTAAACTCGTATCTTTTCACCGCCGGCGTAACCCCCATATTTTCCCTTACTCAGTTGCTAACGTTCCACTAGAATCTGTATACTCATACAAGTACCTAGTGTCACCTTGTGCCAGGATCTCTCCTCGCGTTCTCATGTAACGAACATCATCGCATCAGCTAACCGGTCATTGGGTTTTTTTGAAACGTCATCTACGGCACGCCCCTCAAAGTATTAAACTTCTCGCCTACCAATCACTCATTCGACCAAAACTAGAATACGCATCTGCTATCTGGAGCCCGCAACAAGCATATCTCATCAGTTCACTAGAATCTGTCCAAAATCGCGCCACGAGGTTCATTCATTCTGCCTATTCATACGACATCAGTGTATCGTCACTTAAACGACAATCAGGTTTATCAACTCTTGCCCATCGTCGTCGCATTGCTTCTCTTAGTCTGTTTCATAAGTTTTTTTACAGTTCCCTCGGACAGCAACCCTATATCACACCGCCCGCTCGCATATCTCATCGCACCGGCCATCCACTGCAAGTGTCATGCCAACGCGCCCGCACCGTCACTTTTTCCGCATCCTTTTTTCTTCGCACTGCTAAAGACTGGAATGGCCTTCCCCACGACGTTGATGCCATCACCTGCCAATCAAGTTTTGTGAACAATTTAAATATGCATTTCATAAATATCATGTAAGCAATCATATTCAACCTATATTTGTACTCCCACCCCTTATGTAATACCCCCAAAGTGGGGTCTTTAAGGAAATAAAGTGAAGTGAAGTGAAGTGAACTCTCCACGCGTACATAGAAATGGTCAGGACAGGAACTGTCTATATTCGCGCGCGCAAACATATGTAATGTATACCTGGTTTCAAAAGTGTGCTATTTGTTGCAGCCCCTTTCATACTCACGACTGAGCATTCAGAAGTTTCGTCGTCTCTTCGCAGTGTTTGTTTGGCAGTCCTCATGGGAGACCACTAAACATGCTCATTTATTTCTGCGTTTGAGAAAAGGGGGTCTTTCTTTGACAGACTTGTACGTGAGACAGGTGGTGTCAATTTATGCTTCTTCGAGATCAACGCGACTCTTTCCTGCGGACTTTTATTCAACTGAGGCTTTCTTCGGCTTTGCCAAATCGTCTTATTTCCGCTGTAGATGGGATGCGATACAATGCAAGTAGTACGAGAGAATATCACGGAAAAAAAAATGGCTGTGGCTCAACTTGGATAAGCCGGGAAATTGCGAAAGCACGTCTTTTCCTCTTGCGTTCGTTATCCTTAATCCGCGATGGACTTCCCTTCTGAAGCCGCTCCTGTCGTTCTTCCTGGGTTTCATGGGCTCGTCGCAGTCGTTTAGTCAAGTTCCAACCTTTGTCACTGCTAAGACTACAGCTGGCTGCATCTTCACTGTCGACAACACTGAGCGGATCAGTCCCATCATCCACTGAAGAGCTCGCACGTTCTCGCCGAGCCGCATACTGGGCACGTCGCTTAGCGAGTCTTGTTTCACGCTCTTCCTCTGTCTCTGTAGCTGGCCGCTCTCTTTTACGCGCATTACTACGAGCTTCCCTATTGGTAGGCGGCATCGCCGCGAAGCAATGCTAAGCCGCTGGTGGTTGGCACAGCTACTGCTTTCTAGCGACGTGAGTCGAGCCTAATCTCTTCAGCGTAACGCCACAATCGCGCTCCTAGCGGAGAGCGCAGGAGTTAGGCGCCGGTGGTGGCACTGCCGCGGCTTGCGACGGCGCGAGTCGGTCGCCCTTCTCCTCGGCGTGACGTCACAACACCTGTTACGCTCCTAGCGGAGAGCGCAGGAGTTAGGCGCCGGTGGTGGCACCGCCACGGCTTGCGACGGCGCGAGTCGGTCGCCCTACTCTTCGGCCTGATGTTACACATGACGTCACACTGAGGCCAACTAAAGGTCAATGGTGGCACCGCCGCGCCACAGCAAAGGCTGAAAGTGCAAGTAGTATTGCTTTCGCAATAAAAATTGGCAGAGGCTTAGCTTTGTTAAGCCCGGTAAGTTGCGAAAGCAATAGCCCTGGCTGCGCTTAGTTTGGCAGGTGGTGTGTCTTGGTAGTGCTCTTAGTAAAGCTTATGTTTATGAAAGTTTTGCCCATTTGTTTTACATGGCATTATACTCACCACACGAGGGCCCCCACGTGCTGGGAGATTTATGCGTGCCTCGGTCTCCAAAATGAGCGGCTGACGCTAACGGACGATTGTCTAGAAGCTTCCCTCTTCTTTCACTCCCACTTCCTCCCTTCCTGTGCGGTGCGGTTTGGGGGTCCACCGAGATGACAGAGAATTTCCTTTCCTCCAAAAGCGTTGCGTTCAAAGGGCAAGGCATCGCGCCGAACGGGTGGTGGCGTTCCTCCCTTCCTGTGGTTTGGGTGTCCACCGAGATGACAGAGAATTACGGCGCCATGCCTTGCCCTTTGAACGCACCGCTTTTTGAGGAAAGAAAATGGCGCAGTAATTCTCTGTCATCTCCGTCGACACCCGAACCGACCGCTAAGCGCGCCGCGCGCTGCAGGAGCGGGAGTTAGGCCGCGCTTGGTAGCTGCGGCCTCGCTACGCGACGGCGCTAGTTGGGCCCCTGGTTTTTGCGGCAGATGGCATGATGTCACAGCAGGGGGTCATGCTAAAGGTCATTGGTAGCTACCGGCCTCGCTACGCGACGGGCTGAAAGTGCAACTAGTAATGCTGTCGCAATAATATCCGTAGCTGCGCCATGGTTGAGCTGGTAGTGCAGCTGGTGGTGGTGCTTGTGGTTAGACTTGTGGTGATGCATCGGTTATACAATCCAATAGAATTCAATCCACTTCAATCCAATCTAATCCAATCCAATCCAATATGCTAATATGGTAGCTACCGGCCTCGCTACGCGACGGGCTGAAAGTGCAACTAGTATTGCTTTCGTAATAAAAAGCTCGTGCTCCGAGGTTCAGGGGGCTCGACTCCTGCCCGGAATATGAGCCCTCGGGTTAGGCAATGAGCCTCGTCGTTTGTCAGGAAGGCCAGCATGTGCTGGCGTCCCGATGAGGAGGAGGAGGAGGAAGAACATTTATTTCCATGCCACCAAGGCAACAACAACAACAACAATATGGCGCGGCAGCCACCTCCGGGTCCGCACGCAGGCGTCCGGGGAGGCAGTCTGTCGCACCGCGGCCGGAGGACAACCGATCCCGTCTAGGAGAAGAGGTCTTCAGCCTCGGCCGCCAGGCGGACGGCGAAGCACTGAGTTTTTTCGTCGGAGCTTCTCAGCGTGGTCTCCCATTCATCGCTAGTTTTAATCGCGTTGTGCCCTGGGGCACGTACGCATCTATAAATTATGTGATCTAATGTTGCCACGTGGCCGCAAAATTTACAAATTTCGGTTTCTGCATCGTCGCTCTTCCACCCTCTGGCACCCGTCCAACTCCTCCACAGGGGCGAGAAGAAATTTCGAGCTTGGAGTCTTCTGCAGTCGTACGATTCCTTTTTACTCAGGGATCTATCCGGTGGCGCATATATCCTCCGGTCTTTCTTTAGATTATCGGTTACATCTCTAAACGTACCAATACTTTCTTTGCTTTTAGATGATGTTGTGGAGGCGTCCGCAGCTCCCAGAGGTAATGAGGGTTATGAGGCGCCGGGGCTGCCAGAAACATAGTAAACGAGCAGCGGCGCTGGATATGTAGCCCTTGGCAAAATTTAGAACGGCATATTTGGAACCAGAGATAATTTTGTGGCAGATGTACAAATGACAGCAAGCGCGATGGCTGCCTCTTCTGCCTCTTTGGTCAAATTGGTAATGATTGAGCTGGAGGTTAGAAGCTTTGCATTATTGGTTTGGTTTTATGGTTCTCAGGCGGAAGCTTTTAATGCCTCATCGTTGTAAGCAGAAGTTGTCGACAGAAATGCCACGCTTTTCAATTGATCGAAATGGTCGTGACGTCACAGTGCGCGAATTCAAGCGGGGCCAATTGTACTTTGGCTAGTAACCATGCAATCAGTTAAAGGGATGGTATAGTGATGCTCCAAGTAAGTGGGACTGAGTTTGGTTCATTAAGCAATTAGCCTAATTAACCTTTTTCGTACGACCAGAAAATAAATAAAACCGGGTAGGAAATTGTTCGAGTTGGGGAATCGAACCAGGGTCCGGAGTGCGAGACGAGCACGCTCAACACTAATCACAACCCAGCTAAATCAGAATTTGTGCACTTACGTCCCTCCCCTCGGGACACAACACCGCTTCGCATCAGTCTCCCCTCGGGACCGATCCGGGAGGCCAAGGAGATCCGAGTCCTAGGCCTCTTCATACACCACCAACGCAGAGTCGACACCACCCTAGCCAAACTTCGCACGGTGGGAGACCAGGTGGGCCGCATGGTCCGCCGGGTCTCCAACAAGCGGGGCGGATTACGAAGCAAGGATGCACTGCGGCTTGCCCATGCTTTCGTAACGAGTAGAATCCTCTACTCAACTCCCTACTTGCACCTGCGCAAACACGATGATGACCAACTGGAGGTCATCCTGCGGAAAGTCATCAAGCGGTCTCTCGATCTCCCGGTCACCACGTCCAACCAGAGGCTTCTGGCTTTGGGCGTGGTGAACACATTTAGGGAGCTTCGAGAAGCCCACTTAGTCAACCAATACACGCGTCTTTCACAGACCACGTCCGGTCGCCGCCTCTTGGACCGGCTACACATCAAACATAACTACCACATTGAGGAAAGGGAGAGAGTGCCAGAACCCTGGAGACGCGCCCTCCGGGTCCGACCCCTTCCCCGCAACATGTCCAGAGAAGACCATAGCGGTCGTCGCCAGGCGCGCGCGGAAGCGTTGGCGCGATACTATGGTAACCAAGAACACGTGTATTACGTGGACGTTACCGGCCCACACAACGGGGGGTGGTACACGGCCGCAGTCGTACACAACACAAACACAGTTAACGGGCTCACTTTCAAAGCCTACAACGCAACACACGCGGAGGAGATTGCCATTGCTCTGGCTCTCACGAATCCCAAGTCAAAACACATCATCACCGACTCGCGAGGGGCCTGTCGGAACTACGAGTTGGGCTGGGCTCCCCCGCTTGCCTGGCGCATACTGGAATATTGCTGTCGATGCGAAGATCCAACTCCACGCAACCTGATTTGGCCCCCGGTCACCAGGGACTCCAGGGAAACGAACAGGCCGATCAGGCCGCCCGCGCACTCTCTCCCCGGGCTATCTCCCTGTCCTTAGAAGGGTACTCCCAATCAGATAATCTGGCCCTTACATTCAAACAAATCACCGATTACTACAAGGAGGAGCACCGGCGCTACCCGGCCCCTTGTAAGGGTCTGGATCGCGCTGACGAGCGCCTCCTCATCAAAATTCTTACTAACACTGTGCTGTGCCCGGCGGTGCTTAAACATTTCAATACATCCTTTGATGGCGCGTGCCAGTTCTGTGGGGAGGTGGCTGACACCTTCCACATGGTTTGGGCGTGTCAGTCAAACCCATCTATCCCCCCCAACCTCAACCCCACCAGAGAGGACTGGGAGGCGGCCCTGCTCGGCCGTCAAGACCTAAAAAGCCAACAGGCTTTGGTTCAACGGACGCGGGCGGCGTTGCTTGCCAATGGGGCACCGGAATAGGGGCTCCACCCAGTATTGTAAGGGGAAAGGGCCAATAGGGTCCTACCCCAATCTAGACGACCAACGAACGCTCATCGGTCTCGCTCTAGAGGCTGCCAGATTCCAAGGAGTCTTGGCCGACCCCTAGATCTGGGCCTTCGGCCCCTTGACTGTTTTAATAAATGTTTACCAACCAACCAAATCCTACCCCAATCATCTTTCTGTAAAAAACTTAATTTCCCATAAATGTTTTTCACCACCACCACCACAAAGGCGCGTCTAGTGAATACGGTGTCTTCGTTCACTCTCATCTTCCTCCCTTCCCTTACGGCGAGGTTTAGGTGTCCACCCAGATAGGAGAGACAGATAATTTCCTTTCCTCAAAAACCAATATATCGACGAGCAAGGCTTAGAGCCGAACGGGCGATGGCGTTCTGTGGACTCCCTGGCAGCGTTGCAACACGCTGTCACGTTCCACTCTTAGAGGCGAAGCTTAACATCCACACTTCAGTGACACAAGCAGCAACACTGCGCTTAAGGCATTCGCTTCACCGCACTTTAGGTGAACAAAGTGCTCCCCTGTATTTGAAATAATTTGAAAGCGAATAGAGTAGTATTCATGACCCTTACGAACACATTATAAAGAAGGGGCGACAATATTGAATTTTATGGGATACCAGCCTTGCGAAAAACACGACCTACGAACATCGGAACTGGAAACTAGCTGTGAACGATCTATAAAAACATTTTATGGGGTTTAACGTCAAAAAGTGACGTAAGCTATGAAGGACGCCGTAGTGAAGGGCTCCCGAAATTTCGACCACCTGGGGTTCTTTAACGTGCACTGACATCGCACAGCACACGGGCCTCTAGAAATTTAGAATTTCGCCTCCATCGAAATTCTTGTCGGCTACCGCCAGGGCCATACGGAAGCTTGTCTGTCGTGTATTCCGCTGCGTCCAGGTAGACCACCTCACGGTACTCGCTATTCTGTTTGTGGAGGGCCCGAGCCCTTGCTATTCAGCGTTCCCTGTCTCGCTCAGGGTGCATGTTCTTGGGGATGAGGGTTACGTTGAGTGTAGAGCGGAGGGTAGCAGAAAGGGCGACCCCCTCGGTAGGCTCTGTAATTGGGTTCAGGTTCAACTGGGACAATAAAGTAGGACCAGCCTCAGAATTGGATAGACGGGATATTTGCGCCGTAAAGGCAATTTCTGAGGTGTTATGTACACAGAGATTGTGAAGTCGGTCGTTGGATGTGCTGGGGGGAAGACGTAGAGCTTTTCACGTGCAACTGCGTAGGAGCGCATTTATCCGGTCTCTCTCCTTCTGTTTGAAGGGCAGGTATGGAAGGGCATAAGTGGTGTGGGTTATGATGTAAGCTTCGCCCCCACTATTTAGATCATTGGCAATAAACGTTTTCACCACCACCACAGTGCAAGTAGATTTTTGAAAGAAGTGATCTTTGCTTTCTGGTTTCTTAATCCTCGCTTCAGTTTGAAATACCTTTCAAATGTTACGCGTAAGAAATTTTTAAAAGATTTGCTTGACTCTGCCTTCCCAGAACCAATATATCGATCTGTGTATAGTGGAAGCCAAGGAGGAGATCTTTTAAAAATAGTATTCCGCCCCTATAAAACTCCGCCATGCCAGCTGGATGGTTTGGAATGAACAAAGGCGCGTCTAGTGAATACAGCGTCTTCGTTCACTCCAATCTTCCTCCCTTCCCTTACGGCGAGATTCAGGTGTCCACCGAGATATGCGGTACTGATACATTTCCTTTCCTTAAAAACCCATTTACCGACGAGCAAGGCGCAGAGCCGAACGGGCGATGGCGTTCTGTGCACTCCCTGGCAGCGTTGCAAGACGCTGTCCCGTTTCACTCTCATAGGTTAAGCTCAACATCTTGACCACACCTCAGTGACCCAAGCAACAACACCGCGCTCAAGGCTTTCGCCTCGCCGCACTTTAGGCGGGCACCGCAGCACTGCAGCAAAGTGCCCCCCTGAATTTTTCTGGCGTGAGTGAGGGCAGGCTGCTGATGCCAGCTCTGTTGTATTGGCTAGTGTCCTTTTGTCTGTAATAGAGGAGGTGGCAATAGCTTTAGCCATCACGGAAGCAAACAGAAACAACAAGAGGTACACAATAGTAGCAGACTCGCAGGCTGCATGCAGACGCTTCCTAAGGGGACGAATAAGCAAGCAGGCCGGCAGCCTCCTCAGGGAGGCGACAAATCTCAAAAACAAGCAGAATGTGGTATGGGCACCTGGGCACGGAGGTGCGGAGGGAAACCTTAAAGTCGACGCGACAGTTCGAGGTTACACAAACCGAGCGAGCGACGACAAGGGGGAAACAAACACTACTCCGAAGAGCTACGGAGAGCTCACCATGTTTTGGAAGTTAGGGTGCCGTAAATACCCGCTTCCCCACAAGACACTAACAAGACATCAGGCAACTACATGGAGACGGCTACAAACAAACTCATACCCAAGTCGCTACATATACAATAAGATTTGGCCTACGCAATACACTCCAGAATGCGTGTGGTGCGGAGAGATAGCCACCCTCTACCACTCAACATGGTGCTGTCGGGCGAGCCCGATAGAGCCCAAAATTACAAACCCGTCAGTCGAGTAGTAAGAGGAGCTTCTGTCCAGCTCCGACCCGAAATCAGCTTGCGCTGGTTGAGCGGGCCGAAGAGGCAGCAACAACCAATGGGGTCCTGTGCCTGGGAACACCGCTTGCAGCTCAAGACCCCAACCCCTAAACCCCGTCCCAGTTTGCGGAATAAAGTTTTATACTACAACTAAGTGTGGTGTTTCTGCCGAGGGTCCGCTCTAGGGAGGGGGGAATGCATTGGAAATAGGTCCTCCCCCTCCCCCATGTTCTTACAGATGAAGGATGAAGTTATCTTGTAACATATTTTTACGGTATTGTTACTTGTTCATTAAGGTCGAACGCGGTCGGGTTGTCCGCGTTAGGCTAGAATAGCCGTTTTTATGTGTGTTAAATATGTTGATTCCGCAATGGAATGTCATTTATGAACAGTGTTGTATATATCTATCTGTCTGTTCAAATAAACTATTTTTGAGTGGACACTGTACTGTTCTGTATGCTTACATGAGAGAGGCTGCCTGACATTTTTATGTTCACCTTTTCACTGTTCCTGCTTCCATTGCCTCTCGAACAACGAGTGCATAGCACTAATTTCTGCTGTGCAATGGTGGCTGGCACGAGCGCTACAACTGAAGCTGGATCGTTACGTGCACTGAGTGCGTATGTATTTTACTTGCATGGTGTGCCAACAAAGTGCTTGTTGATGTTTTACAGCACTGTATTATCATCCCTCCCCGTGTGAAGGACAACCAAAGTATGTAAGTCCAATAAACTCTTTTTTCGTCAACGCACTCGTCTTAAGTGCTCGAACGGCGCTCGTTGTTGTGCATTGGTAGAAATCATCGCAGCCTGACGGGTCCGATACAACTTTTAAAGAGATAAAAGATTACTATCAATGGCAATATGAATGCATGATTCGGTTTGGCTACGAGCAATGCACCACTCGGAAATGACCGAAGTGTTCTTCCCGGTGCTCCGGACTAGCATTCTAGGCAGCTACGTGAGTGCCTGTGCGTTGTGGCGACTGGTTCTTACTATTTACGTTTGTCAAGGACGCGTCTGCCTGCCATGAAGGTCAAACTGACCTACACAGTCACCACCTGACCACACTATATCACACAGCGCATCATTTGATATCTATATTTCCGATCCGTCATACACAAGGTGTTTTACCCAAGATTTTTCACAATTTTTACAAATAGGCTTTTTGTGTTAGAAGCGCGCTTTTTTCCGCATAGCATAGTCACCGGTGCAGTACATCAGAGTACAGCTAAGATATGCTGACTAGCAGGCTGGTTGGTTAACTAAGGTTAAGCAGTTAACTTTTTAACTATTTTAACTATTTTTGTTATGCTCATTAACTATTGAGATGCCTGTAGACCACCGTAAGTAATATCCATAAACATTTTTAGAATTTCAGAGAAGGCGGTTATCCTCGGCGGTGCGGCCCATCAAATTCTGGCTACATCTCGCCAAGATACATGCGCTTTCGAGAAGCCTGCAGGCAAAGCAACTCTTCGAGCGCACGTAATTCTCCGATATGGCCGAAATTTCTTGGGTCACGTCCCCAAGAGTAACCGCGCTTTCGAAATTCTAAAAACTGAGAATGCGGATGAGGTTAACTTCCCAGGTTAACTTCACTTTAATGAAGTTTTTCCTCCTTCTCCTCTTCCTAAAATATGACATGGATATCATTTATGGGAGCCTAGACGCCTCTCAGTGATTAAGTAGCCTAACAGTAGTAGTGAAAAAGTATTCAATATAATTAACCAGCCGGCTAGTTAGCACATCTTAGGTTTATTCTGATGTACTACACCGCTGACAATGCAATGCCGAAAGAAGCAGTCTTAACACTCAAAAAGCTTATTTTTAAAAGTATGTAAAATCTTAGGCGAAACACCCTGTATGTTCCAGTATAGCGGTCATCGAAGTCCAACGCCCCCCCCCCCCCCCCCCCCTCCCGGGACCACCATTCGCATCAAATTTGTAGGCCACCCGTTTGAGGCAGGATGTTCCAAGTAGTGCCAAATGACTGGGCGTATTCCTGAGGATAAAATTACTGATTGAGATGAAGCCCAAAATATGTGTGGGATCCGCACCGATGACCTTTCCCGCAAACCGTGTATTCCGAGGACCTTCAGACGACCATTACAGCCAAACTGTTTGTCGCAAGGGGTTCCGGAAGGTGTCAAACGATTCGCCGCGTTGTGCTGCGCACCTTTATAGCATTTATTAACTGATAGAACAAGGACATTTACCTGATATAGCAAAGGTGGCTGTAAGTTGAAAGCGCAGAGCAAAATCCATGAGGTAGATGGCAGTGCTTGTGTCCTAGAGCTGTCTCGTCTCTTGTGTCTTGGAGAGTGATGCTGACAGCCATGCGGTACGGACGCATGTTTAAATTCTCTTGGGATTACGCGCAGTGACCGGGACGGGACGTAGTGACGACTGCGATAGTGATGTGACTGCGTCAAATAGACGACTTCTTTCTTTTAATGCTTAGAAAGTAAGATGTGCTTAGGTTCAGACTTGTTGGGGGAGGTGCAGACTGTAGCAAAGAGCAGAGTTTCGGTCAGTAACCATGAACGGCCTGGCCTATATCTTCTACTCATTTGTTCTTGTTGTTTTTGTTCCTGAGTGTAACGCTAAGTGTATCGCCACTACGCGATAGTTCATACTGCACTCTTTACTTCTTTTCGCCATCAGTATTTTCCTTATGCTTTAAAATATTTCTTACTGTTTACGCAGTATACCAGGTGTTGCAAGGACGCCCGCCACTAATTTCAAAAACAGAGTTTTCAAGGTAAAGGGAAGCTTTTTTTGCGGCAAAGTAATACCAGTGCTAAGCGGACGTCGAAAAACAGGCGCATCATGTTAGCTAGTAAAGTTATCGAATTAATGGTATTGGTTAACTTTCCGAATATTTCTGATAAGCGGCTATTGCAATTAGATATTGTTAGTCGGTCTTTAGTAATGGCTATATCACTTTTTAGTAAACGCGATTACCTTAGCCTCTGTAGCTCAACAAGTTTAGGGATATTTCTGACGCCGCCCGAAAGCCGCGCGCCTGCGGGGAGAACAAAGCGACGAACACCGACGTCAGCCTTGACTAAAATATCTGCAAGACTGATCTTGCGTCATGCACAGATGCAGAATATTCATGTCTAGTGTTAAGTACTAAACAGAAGAAGTAGCGTCATCGCCTACCAAGCAGCAAAATGTTTGCAATGGCAACAGCTGTGCACGTAATAGGAAAATTCATTTATATAGACCTTTGCATCGGGCGAGGGAGTTGTCGAAACTCCTCCTCTCTGGACTGTCGGAAACCGGTTCCGCCGCCGCTTCCACCGTGCTAGCGCGAGGTGCTCACGACAGTCCAGTGAACAATATGGCAGCGCCCAGGGAGCCCTTACTGCAAAGGTCTATACAATAACACATCTGAGCTGCGCTCAGACCAGACTCTAACTGCAGTGATGGTAACACTCTGGCTTTGTGCGCACGGAACAGAAAATCAGTTATATTCCAGCCAAATTATTCTTTCATGTGAAAGATAGGTCCTGGTGAAGTTAAAGGACCAAAACATGTAGGAAAAGCTTGACTTGGCTCAAGAACCTCTAACTGGCAGCCAAGAACAGCACGCAAGTGAACCGGATCAAAGGGCACAGCACAAGAATACTTAAAATCAACAAAACAATAGTGAAATTCTCAACAGATTGCAAAAGCACGTTTAATAATTATCCACATGTCTCAGGGACACATTTCTTAAACATGCACATCGAAATCTGTAGAACTGCTAACTTAGCAACGACAGGCCAATAGAAGAAGTCTAGTATGCAGCAAAAACACAACAAAAACTGAAACTCTCGTAGCTCTTAAATCTGGCAGTGGCACAGAGCAATTTGAGACACGGTTACGTCCGGCGACTTCCGCGCTCGTCACAGGTCCGGGTGAATGACAATGTTTCCTTTGGCGCCTTTCGAGTGAATGATGTCGTGGTGCGCAGTCTTCGCTTCGGTGAGTGGATAGGTGCGGTCCATGACAGGGTCAAGCCAGCCGGCTTCGAGCCCCTGGATAAGAGCTTTGGCTGTGGCTTGCCACTCTTCCTGCAAAGGCATGCGAGTAACATGATCAAACAAAAAGCTGCTACATACAAATCGATGCACTTTCGCGAATTTAAACGGATGTACAGACACGCTGCTATCGGGGAATACGATATGTTTGGAGACGCTAAGCTATGTTCAGAGAACATGGTTTGTGTATTTCCGCGCTGAGCACACAGCGCGATGCTGAGCAATGTGCCCGTCCCTGGAATTATTCGGAATGCGTGACACGCCCGCTCATTTGTGCTTAGCTTTACTTTCTAACCGGTTATGCTGAACATAGGAGTGAACTTTTGGTCACAGGACCACTTTAAACCGTCTGGCGAGGTGATGGGCGCATGCAAGCTTTCCGAGGGGACACAACCGCGCAAAAAATGAGTACGCGCGCCGGGCCTGCAAATGCGGCCTTCAGGACTCGAGTCATACTCGGTTTTCTTCTTGGCTGCTGATTTTCTTGACCTGAATATATTTTTCGGAGCTCCCTATCTTCAAGCTTTTTTATTCAACATTTTCAATAACTTCAAAACTCGGTTTAAGTTCTGTGCGACATGCACTTCACCTATCTGCGAGATGTCTCGAAAGCCGCCGTGCTGCCATGAAGTCGGTACCACTCCGCCCATTGGTATACACTTTGTGGAAGTGTTGGCCTAGGCTATCAAACAAGAAAGAAAATAAAAGATTGAATGTATTGTCCCTCCGTTCCAAGCTGACTGTTCGAGCGCTTTAGGCGTAGACCTCACTCAGTTCACACCTATGTGAACAAAGCGTCACTGTGGCCTTGCGGATACACTTCAGTAAGCAGCTTTGCAGAAGTAGCCGCCACGGAAGAGGGCCCACATTTTTAACTCTGTATAGAGATTAACTTTGATCACCTCCCCCTCCCCCTTTTCACAGCTCACGTCACTCAGGGATGGAGGGGGCAGCCATTTTCAGGCGGACTCACTTCCCAACATAAAGCATCAAATTTCTGTTGGGCTGCAACACTAGGCAGATTTTTTTTATTCCAACTCTTCACGCATCGACAGCCTTTACATCGGAAATAGTCGACTACCAGCTATGGCTGCACAAGTTAACCGCTTAAACCATATTTTTGACAGCATGGTGAAACTCAACTAAACAAAAGGCCGAATTAAAAGAATATACCACAACAGTTTCGACCGTGTAACTTGGGTCGACATCAGGCCCTCTACAACACTTTCATTACGTTGTCTCGTGTTACGTTGTCTCGTGTTCTCCTTTTTTTACACGTTTCGCCTTGTATGGTACACAAGTGACTATTTCAGGACGTTTTTTACCAACGAAGGGCTGGCAGAGAAGTTGCTACATGAATACAAGTAAAAACGGAAGTCACTATCTTCCTTTGTCTAATGTAGCTATTATTAAAATATGACACATCTATGGTTCCGTCAGTACTGAGTGGCTTTTTTTTTCATATGTCGAAGGCGCTTCGTTTGTTCTTTAGAGTACCGAAGAATTCTAGCTTGCGGTATACATATGAGCCAAACATGAAGCAAGGGAATAAGTCACATTTACTAGCTGCAATATTTCTCTCTTAGGAATGACTTTCCTGCCATAGCACTTGGCAAAAACTCTTTTAACGCTCGCTCCGCATAGTACTCAGCAGCCTTATATGCCGAAATACTGGCTGGAGACAACATGCGACTCACAGGCGTTGTGGCAAAGAGCGCTGCACCGGTGATGGACGTCTCCTTCCACATCATGCGTCGGGGGTCGATCTCGACGGAGCCGCGGTTGCCCACGACCTGCGTAGTAGAAACGTCATCTAGACATGCATAGCTCACTGCAGTAGCCTCCCCTACGTCACTGCTTTTTGCCTCTCCGGACATTCGGAAAATGGAGGCACGGGAAAGTAACATGCTACAGCGGTTCTCTCCAAACGGAACGCAGGGTTGCGTATTATTGCAGCTGCGTTGCTTCTGGCTACCTGTGTTATTCTTTTCTAATCGTCAGGTAGCACACTGGCCAAAGTAGATCCATCGAGGGCCTCGGTTTAGCACGTCTACCTCGTGCACGTTTTCAGCCAGCATTCGTTTCGGGCAGAGATTGCCAGCGACGAAGCTGGACCTCTTTTGGCGTGATAACAGCGTTTTTTTATTAAAACACGTATAATTTATAATTTATCTCGACAGCCTGTGCATGCAAGAAGAGCAACATGAGTGCTCGGGTTCAGCACATATTTATGAGAGGGTAATTAGTTGTGTGACTCATTGCTCACTGCAGAACAGTACTACGAGCATAACATCTACTTAATATATGTATTTCAGGGCGACATACCAAGAAGGCAACGTCAAAAGCACTAAATTTGCAAAGGGCGTATTTGAATATTTTAGCCTTTTATTTGGTCGAAGGAAGGCATCAAGGACCATAAAATCGTTGACAAATGGACTCTAAAGCCGACTTATAATGTTTGCACAATGGTAAATTTAGTGTTATTTTCAACGAGTGACACCCTTGCCTTTGTTTCATTTGCGCCATCTAACACGAATGAGTTTAGCGATAATCACTGCAGACGTACTTGCCTCGAGTTAGCTCGCTGAAGTAACTTCAATCGACTGAAAACCTAGTTCACGCTGGACATCAGCATCCATTAGTAGCAAAAAAATTAGAGAAAGAGATATCATTTAATGAAAAAACCCAAAACTTGGCAGGCGTTTAAAAATCGCTGGCATGCTACTCGGAGCGGGGAAGGAAATTTGTGAGATAAAGATGGAAGGAGAGCGGTTAGGAAAAGGCAAAATAAAAGAACTAAAAAGGGAAGAAGACAATATGCGGCTATTAGATGCGTACTAAAGTGCAGCGGCAACCAATGATGTAAGATATGAAATTATGAAGTGCGTAGTTCGACATCTGGGCTAATAAACTTCACTACGTGAACAATGCATGAGAGCAACATGTCAGGTGAAATTAGAGCTTTTCTAGATGTCTAATGTCCATTAAACATGTCAACAAGAAGTTCATTGCATGTACTTGTTGCCTAAGGCAAGCTAAAGGACCTGAAACATTGTCCATTGTTAGAGGCACTGGGGAGAGCTACCCCATGCAATGTTTATAGTACGCACGCTCTTCCGCATTTGTGGGGCACTCAAGCAGGGGATGTTCCACAGTTTCGATCCAGCCGCAGGTTTCACGAAGCGCACTGTTCATTTGTCCGAAACGGTATCATGAGCCGTTTGTAAATGCAGTCTTCAGCTGAAGTCAGTGATGATGTTTCCTTATCGTGAGCAATTCTGAGTGGGAGTCTTGATCTGAGATGTGGGTCGACTGAGTTAGGAAATTGGAAGTGATGTGTCCGCAAGCTATAGAGCCGATACACTTCTTCGGAAGCAAATCTTTGAACCATTTGGGACACACCAGATTTCGTGAAGAAAGTTCGAATGCATCTCCGACGGTGGTGGCCTTTATGGGCCGCTTCATCTGCTTTTTTAGTGGCCAGAATGCCACAGTGTGCTGGTATCCACTTAAATGTTATGTAGTGGCCTGCGGCAATAGCCAAATGTTGTAGGTGCCCGATGTCAAGGGAAATGGACTGAAGATTGGTTTTCTTCAGCAGGTTGCATAGGATTTGCCGAGAATTTTTGGAGTCGGTAATGACAACCCATCGGCAGGGGGATGGCTCAGTGTCTTCTCATTTTATGGTGGATGCCTCAGCCGTTAATTGAGAGAAGGTAGGTAGCTGAGAACGAAATTAGATAGAGATTATGATGATGATAATGAAAACGTCTATTGAAAACCGAAAAGGGCTTATACCCCTGTCACACGGCCAGTTTCAATGGCCATCGAGTCGAGGGCCATCGAGATTTTCGATCGCCATCGAACTCGAGGGAATTGTGGTGCTGCTACACGGCAAATCTCAATGGCCATTGAAATCGTTCTCGCGTCTTACGCCAAGCTCGTGTGGCGCCACAATCGCTACGTTCGGTTTCGAGCAAATAACAAAAATATATTGACGAAGCATAACTAAATGTTGAAATACACTTTTTTGCAGTCATAAGGCGCGTCACACTTGTTCAAAAATCCGGCAAGCGAAGCGGATTCGCTCGTGGCAGAAACTAGGACCTGCTCTCATGTGTTGACGCCCGGGCGAGTTGGAACGGCCGCGCCGCTGCTGCTTCTCGCTGTGCGCACCATGTCGCCGCTCGCGGCGTACACAGATACAGTGAGAAAAGAGCATAAATTTATGCTGTCTACGTACGACGAGCGTATGCACGCTTACGTACGCTAAACGCAGGCGCATTCCCACTTTTAGTTCAGCGTATGCTAGCAGAGACGCAAAAATAAACTCAGCCTCTAGTGGCGCCATCTGGTTGTCAAAACGGGAACCATTACGGTCAAACCGACTCTCCTCTTAGGCCTAGCAGTGGCACAATCGTCACTCTAAATAAAAACTAAAGCAAATTTATCACTTATACGTTTTTTTATAGGCAAGATGAGACGAAGCGAAAGACCGGTGTCGCATTTATGGCCAATCAACGGACAGAAAAAGGCAGCAACAACGAGAATTCAGTCCGAAGCGAGGGGTCCGGCTTTGAAGGGCGCCGCCATGTTTGTTGTCATTCGAAGCAATGCTAGCAACCTTGGGCAACGCTCGAAGGCCCTCAAGCTCAAGCTCAAGAGCTCAAGCATGCTTTCAAACAGGCCCGTGCTTCCCGAGTGCTGCATGTACGGTCATAGACAAAAGTTTGCGGGATCAGGATTCGCGGGGAAAAAAATTATTCCAAAGTTGCCTCGCTAGCCACTCAGATGGTATTCTTCTAGCGAGACGCCACGGTGGCTCAGTGGTTATGGCGCTCGGCTGCTGACCCGAAAGACGCAGGTTCGTTCTCTGCCGCCGTGGTCGAATTTCGATGAAGGCGAAATTCTAGAGGCCCGTGTGCTGTGCGATGTCAGTGCACGTTAAAGAACCCCAGGTGGTCAAAATTTGCAGAGCCCTCACTACGTCGACCCTCGTAGTCTGAGTCGCTCTGGGACGTTCAACCCCATAAACCCATAACCCATCCTACTAGCACATGGAGGACACATTTCTCCTCACAGTTCTATGCATTTCACTGACCTCCTGTGCCTATCTCCGCATCTATAAAAATTTTCCGCAAAAAAGCATCCTGCAAAATTTTGTCCATCGCTGTACCTCTATTCCACCAAAGTGGATGCAGCAATGGTGTGAAATTTCCAGAACAGGAAGAGGACAAACGATACTTACTACGACAGTGCCGTTCTGGCCGAGGAGATTCAAGTCATGCTGAAGATTAACGTTGGCCAGCATTTCAACGATAGTATCCACTCCATGCCCTTCCGTCCATTCCTGGTGGCAAGCAACAGCAGAAGTTAAGTTAGTGACATACCAGCATGTCACAGCCAACAACTCTCTATACGCTAACAGTAGCCAACAAAATGACGTCGCAAATTTTGCTCTTGCGGCCTCAATTGTCATTGCAGAGTGCGGACATGTGTGTACAATATTTAAATATAGCCACTCATACACTGCGAGTAAAGGTGGTGCTTCATTGTACTACCTATATATTCTACAGCGAAGGTGACTTCAGAGCAACAAAATTCTTATCCTCTCTTTCAGGTCCTGTGCGTTTCGCTAGGCAGTGATTCTCTATTATGATGCGTGCCCAGCCGCCAGTAATAGCACAAGGCGGTCTTTGCGTTTCGCCTTCATTGAAACGCAGTCGCCGCTGTCGTGTTCGAACCCGGGTACTGAGTCGGAACTCCCTGGTTCCAACCCGACCGCGGCGGCCGCGTTTCGATGGGGTGAAACGGAAAGGCCTCCTTGTGCTGTGCGATGTCAGTGGACATTAAAGATCCCCCAGGTGGACGAAATAATTCAGGAGCTCTCCACTAAGGCGGCTCTTCTTCATTTCTTCTTTCATTTGCTCCTTCATTCCTTTCCTCACGGCGCAGTTGAGGTTTCCGCCGACTAGTGAGACAGTAACTGCGCCTTTCATTTTTTGATAACCAACAATTAAATCATTATATTAAGATAGTAGATACCAGATGTCGGGGCCTGAGACCGTCTTTGCCTTCTGTTTTCTTTTTTTGTTTAATGCTATCATTTTTTTTTCATGACACCATTATCACCATCTCCGTAAAAGTGCGGCCGTGTTTGAACCCAGATCCTCGAGCTAAGCAGCTGACCGCCTTAAAGAGATACTGAACCAATGTTTTGGAGCCGCTCTTTTACATGTTAACAAGAGTTTGACTGCTAAAAGTGATAAATACGACAAGCATTTTGGCGAAAATAGGCGGATAGCATGTTTTTTTCGCTATTTATTGACGTATCGTTGCACCTGGCGGCCGCCTGTGGTAGCTGCGACTAGACGTCATAACACCCGCGCACCCACTGTTCCCGCAGGCGCACGACTGCCATCGCTACTCGCGGGTTTTGCAGTTTTGCGTCGGCAGCGTCGGACGTTGGGAGCCCTATCGCTTGGTCAACCCAAACTGCAGTGCGACATCGCGCTTCGAGTGACGCGACCAGTTAGTTGCCTGTCAGACGAGGGTGTCATGACGTCACGCTCTTCATCTCGCGCAGGCCGGGAGGTCTTGGCGCGCGCTCATAAAACATCTAAAATAAAACCATCCGTTGAAAAATATGCGCAGTGCCGACTAGATTTCGGTGTAATCACATTCCAAGAATCTATTTTGAGCGTTTTTGTTCAATTTCAAAATTTTTCTTCAGTATCCCTTTAACCGCTGAGCCACAGCTGCGAGTGGACGAAAAAAGGGGCTCTAAATGGGGGGCAGAGAAAGCTAGGTCATTGCCTGCAATAATTCCGCGTCAGCTGTGTATACAGCGCGTGCGGAACGAGACGTGTCGCCCTGATGTGATTTCGAAGCAGCCTGTGTGTGTGCGCGCGCGCGCGTGTGTGTGTGCGTTGCGTGTGTGTGTGTGTGTGTGTGTGTGTGTGTGTGTGTGTGTGTGTGTGTGTGTGTGTGTGTGTGTGCGTGCGCGCGCGCGTGCGTGCGTGCATGTGTGTGTGTGGGGTGTGTGTGTGTGTGTGTGTGTGTGTGTGTGTGTGCGTGCGTGCGCGCGCGCGTGCGTGCGTGCATGTGTGTGTGTGGGGTGTGTGTGTGTGTGTGTGCGTGCGTGCATGTGTGTGCGTGTGCGTGTGCGTGCGTGCGTGCGTGCGTGTGTGTGTGCGTGCGTGCGTGTGTGTGTGGTGTGTGTGTGCGCGCGCGTGTGTGTGCGCGTGTGTGTGTGCGCGCGTGTGTGTGCGCGCGTGCGTGTGTGTGTGTGCGCGTGTGCGCGTGTGTGTGCGCGTGTGTGTGTGTGTGCGCGTGTGTGTGTGTGTGTGTGTGCGCGTGCGTGAGTGTGTGTGTGTGTGTGCGCGTGCGTGAGTGTGTGTGTGTGTGTGCGCGCGCGTGCGCGTGTGTGTGTGCGTGCGCGCGTGCGGGCGCACGAGCAAGAGCGACTTGTCAATAAAATATTTGCAGACAAACGCGTAACCCAAGCTGCACACACTAACAAGGTTCACCCATTCAATATCAAAGAAACATATGTCCGTGATGCGGGGTAAGCCCACCTTAACACAGCTAACATGGACGTGCGAGAAACAAACAATGCTCACAGACCCTACACCTTTCCCCACATCGGAGGAGATGCTGGCCAGCGATGGACCAGCACCTCAGGCCCACCTAGCGGACGGAGCAGAGCGGCTGGCAATCTCCAGTGGAGGCCTGGGAAGGGAGCCCATTCATTTAGGATTTATATATAACCAATACTAAACACTTCTCTCTCTCTCGGAATTGAAGCTGCCGTTGTGTCAGAAAGATTTTGGACAACTTTCAGCGAGGAAGGAATCAGCGGAGTACGTACTCAACGGACAAGAAGCGCCTTTGTCAGTCAACGACGCCCAGCGATGTCGGGAAGATTCTGAGCCGTTAAATACTGTGCATTCTACGTAGAACATCCTGTTAATAATCGTCGCAAAAAGTTAAACGTCGTGGTTAGAAAAATTTAACCCGAAGTTTCCCAACTTTGAATGGTACATTGAAAGTTTCTAACAATTTGTAGCATGTAGTAGGGAGCGGAAAGCGTCGGCTGTGCTTTTCGCTGTAATTCAGGCGCAAGAGTGTGAGTGTTGAAAACTTGGTCGTGCGGGCTCTACCGACGATAAAACGCATTCGGAAATGAAACAAAAATTATAGGGCACTTAAGACTGCTTACGTGCTGCCACGGCAAAAACATGTGTGCGTCAATGTGAGCGTTCGACCTCGATGCAGGTTGCTCACTGAGAAATGAAATGAAGACGCGCCTGCGAACGCTGATTAGACTGAGTCCACGAAGGTTCGAGTGAAACACTCGGTTCGAACACTTGCCCGGAGCTAGCTTCCAACCTAAGGCACGTACGCTATATGCAAAGAAAAAATCGTACGACATCACCCACAACGGTGTACGATGAACGGTTACGTCATAATTTTGAAGAGAACATTGAATTTTGAGACAAGGCAATGGCATAGTAACTGCCTCACATATCACTGTACACCTCAACCACGCCTTAAGGGAAAAGATGAAGGTGCTGGGAAGGCATACAATTCAAGATTGTTGGGATTGGGGCATTCCACCGCTGTCACCACTGTTTGGACTTCGACACCCCAGCCTGCTGCCACTGATGTGCAGAGCTGAGCGATGAAATGGTCAAGGCGACAGAGAATCAACGAAACATTTATGTAGAGTATATACAATGGCTTTACATATTCGGCACAGGGACCGAGAGCACAAAGCGCTAGCACAACGAAGCACGGCGATGCCCTGGGAGAGCGTCTCTCTCGCTCTATCTCTCAGTCAGCTCCCCGTCTGCTGCTCCCGTGCAGCGCGGCTCGGTTTTATAACCTCTGGGACCGTTGCAGCTGCCAGCCGTTGAAACCCTCGAATCAGGTCGCGCCACTTGTCACCGTTCGAATCGGACGAATGGACGAGAGGGCTCGGCCGTTCGAAGTTTGCAGCTGGGAAAGGGCGGCCGGCGAAGCGTCTGTTGAGTCTCGAGCCGGCGCTAGCGAGGAGAGGGCGAAGGGGGGGGGGGAAGGAGGGGGGGGGAGATTCCGCCGGAAGAGCCTGGATGAATCATGCTGCAAGCCGCGCCATGGCCGAGACCGGGCTTGCTTTGCATGATGTCGGGCACACGCTAGTTTCCGCGGATGCCAGCGGAATGCTTACCCGGGAGTTATATGGTTCATATGTCGTCGGTTCAAATCAATGTCGCAAGTTGCATGGTCTGCATGGTCAGACGTGTCTCACCACTGCTTCGTGATCCCATGTGGAAATCCGGAAAATTTTTGGCCATTGACCGAAGATTTTTCCAAAATCAAGCGTCCGAAAGTGCATGGACGACGGATTTACCCAGTTTTCCCAGAAGTAAGCCTGCATTTCTGAATCATTCGAAAATTCATAAATCAAGGCCCCTAGTTTGTGACCCCAGTGGCGGTGGCCGCCGCCCGGGCGCGCCCGACCATGGCTTGTTGGGTCTGTAAGTCATGGCAGCCGAGAAGGATCGTCTCCCAGTCCTCCCGGGTTGGGTTGGGGATGGGGGAATGGCCGGGTTGGAGAGGCAGGCCCAAACCATGTGATAGGATTAATATGTAGTGGCTGGCCTGTTGGTTACACATACTGACACTACACCGTGGTCGGATTACGGACAAGAAAGATACACACAAACACAGGCCCTGACTGACAACATCGTTTGTTGCCTTGAACTGGCTTATATAGGACCAGTCCCGTGACAACACAGGAAAGCAACAACTCACGTTCCCGTGGGACAATTATCTCGTTGGTTCGTAACCTTCCCTCCAGTCGTTGGTATGTTCATGTGCGCTTAGAAAGATCAGCTCTTTTTTGCTCAGGTGTACGGATGGATTGCTGACACTTTTATCAGAGAATCCTGATATTGCCTGAGCTTCTACTGTCACATTTGTGGTAGTGTCGTGGCGCTTGCGTAGAGCGGCCGTTCTTTCAAAGGCAGGTGTGCAGTTTTTACATTTATTTATTTATTTAATTAGTTACCCCAGGGCCGTTTGGCGTTACAGAGGGGAGTGGGAATAACATACAAGTACAAAAACAAAACAGCAGCTAGAAAAATTGAATATAGTTACAGCAGACACTGGTATAAAATCAATAACAGCATTAACAAAAGGCAGCATTGCACAAAACAAAACACAAAAGAAAACAGCAGCTAATAAAAACAAAGTTATAGACACATACTTATATAAAAGTAATAACGGCGTTACGAAATGCAGCAGTATCAGTAATTACAGCAATATTGTGGGGAAGGTGATTGCAGCTGACACAAGTTCAGGGTATGAATGAAACGTGAAAACATCTTGTACGACAAGGAGGGATCCAAACTTTGTGGTGGTGATCAATTCGGGCTGAAATATACGCTGATCTTTTTAATAACCTCTCTTTAATATAAGGATTATTACAAATTTTGGGAAAAGTACATAATGAAGCTATTGACCTGCGTTGGGAAAGAAGCTGTAGGGAAAGGTTAGCTTTCATGGCCGTTACAGTACTAGTACGACGATAGTTGGAAAGTATGAAGCGACAACCGCGGTTTTCAATTGATTCTAAGTCAGGAATGAGAGATTCTACTCCAGGGTTCCACACCGATGAAGCATATTCCAATTTAGAGCGGAGCAATGTTTTGTAAAGTAATAGTTTTAATGAACTTGGTGCGCATGAAAAATTTCTGCGAAGGTATCCAAGCATGCGGTTGGCGTTATTTGTAATGTAGTCAACATGAGTTTTCCAAGACAGGTTAGAAGAGACGTGAACACCAAGATATTTATAAGACGACACAGTTTCAAGAGTGATGCCATTAATGCAGTAGGTAGAGGGTGTATTAGATAGAGGAGAAATGGACAAATGCTTGCATTTAGTAATTTTTAGCTTCGTATTCCACAGGTTACACCAATCCAGTACCTTGTTAATATCTGACTGAAGAACAAATAAATCATTATTATCATTAATGTCCCGGTAAATAACAGTCATCGCAAAAAGACAAATGGAAGACGAAATAGTAGTTGGTAAGTCGTTTATATAAATTAGAAAGAGGAGGGGCCCAAGAACGGACCCCTGAGGAACGCCAGAGCGAACAGGAGAGGAATCTGAATTGACGTTATTTGCTGTTACGAACTGACTTCGGTATCAAAAAAAAAACAATGCAACCATGCAGGCAATGTGGAATCAATGTTAAGGCTGTTTAGTTTAAGGCTGCAGTGTTTGCTTAGCTCACCCTAGCTAACATCTTTTAGATTTCTACGATGTTCCTGTAGTCTTGTGCTCAGGCATCTCCCCGTCTGGCCGTTAAAGATATTACCACATGACAACGGGATTGAATAAACAACATCTTTTTGACAGCTTACAAGACGCGGGCGACGCTTAGTCACGCGGTCTGGCTTTATAGTTACGTCAGAATTTGCCTTTCTAAACAACTGATGCAATTTCTTCGGTGCCGAAGAAACAACATGAACTCAAATTCTTTATTTCTGCCTTGTAAAGGTACAGACAGCGGAGGTGCAGAAAGAGCTGCAAGAGACAGCTTGACTAAGCCGCAGCCCCCTTTCGCTTGGCAGCAGCCTGACAGCAAGGCTTTTAAGACAAAAGGCAGTTGCACAGCGTGATAACAGGTATACAATAATGAGCAGGTACAAGAGAAAACGAAACAACATCATACAATAGTGACACAATATCCACTTTGGATTAGCACAGGTACTGGCAACAAAGGAAAGAAAACAAGACACAAAACAAAAATCCTACATGCTAGCATACAAAGCACGCAAAGACCTGTTTGACGAACTGAAAAGGTCAAAATTATTATATACATACGCATTTAGCAGGGAAGGAAGAGTAAACTGCAGGCGTTCTCTACCTGAATTTATTCGGGGGATCGGGACTATCCATGTCTCCGCATACCTTGTTGTGTAGCTTGCATCTCGGGTATGTAGTTCAGCAAGTTTACTTATGCGGTTTGCATTACTCCGTGTTTCGAGTTTAAACCGGACACTCAAGCGATATTTATACAAGTTGTGTATTTTTAACACACCGCTTTGTAGGAAGAGATCTGGGCTTGGCGAGTCCCAGTGGACATTGTAAACATGACGAAGGAACTTTTTCTAGAAAATGTAGATACGCTGACGACAGCTAACCGTAGCTGTGCCCCACACTACGTGGCAGTAGTTTAAATAGGAGCAAAAAAAAAGTGAATTGTACAGGAGTAACTTTATTGTTCTTGGAATGATGTATCTGAGCCGACTTATGACCCCGGTTATCTGAGCCACTTTCGTGACAATATGATTTGTGTGGTGTTCCCAAGACATGCTGGAAGAAAAAACTACTCCAAGGCATTTAAACTGTTCAACTATGCCTATACGTCGTGAGTTAAGTTTAATCTCCATGGAGGAAGGAAATACTTCGGTTTTAGGACGCCCGTCAGGCGTTGTTACGCCTTTAGCTTCGGCCCCCCCTTAGACACGTTCTAAGAAACAAATAAAGGAAAAAAAAATATGAAAGCTTTTGTTTTCTTTTCATTTATACTCCTGCATCTGGATTCGGACCACTTTTGTAGTTCACTCAAGGTGTCATTGCATTCCCGAACAAGGAGATTAAGGCCACTGCCTGTAAAAAAGATGCTAGTGTCATCAGCGTAGGTAATAAATTTAGCCTGGGAGTTAATGTTGGAAATATCATTTAGGTACTTATCAAAAAGTAATGGCCCCAATATACTAACTCCTGCTCTGTTACCCATCTTTTTGAGGTTATGGGACACAGTATGTAGACAACGTATCAGCGATCCCTTCCTTCAACAGTCATTTTCACTGGGTTTCTCCTTTGATTTAAGCATGCTTTATGCTACAGCAATCAGAAGATGCGCTGGGTACCCGGCTTGCCGAAGGCGATCCGCTTGCTTCAGAAAAGCGTCTTCCTGTAGGCGCTTGCAGGTTTTTACAATCGCGCTCGTGAAACATGACTTTAAGATGGCTCTCTTTACTAGTTTATAGTGTGCCGATGCGTACAGGAGGACTGCCCTATTTACCCTTGGCTCACAGGCCCAGGAGACGTGCTCAGAGCGGAACTACAGGCACAGATACAAGAATCTGATGTGTCCATTCTCCGGGTACTCATGAGTTATTGTCAGAGGTTGAAGGCAGTCAGTGAACAGCGTCGCAGCTTGGGACATTCGTGTCTGCAAACATCCTATGTCGTCTTTCAAAATTACTAGTAAATCATCGACAATTCTAAACGCAGTGGAGATTCCAAGCTCGGCGCATCGATCCCGGGACCTTAAGTTACGGATGCACAATACTTTGGCAGGACTAGGAGAGGCAGTAAAGGTATCCCAATTAGAGAGCCTAAGCATAACACATGCGGGCAAAACCACGCTAGCCAAAATCGAACTCAAAAGAAGAAAGGGAGGAAATCAACAAGAACATGAGCCCCATTAGGATCCCTCCTTCACCAAAAATTGTGCACCCGGAACTAGACAAAGAAAGGAGACAAAAGAGAGCCGAAGTGCTGGAACTCATGTACGGAAATAAAAAAGCGCATTAAGGAAATAAAAATAGCCAGAAATAAAAATTGGCAGAGGCTCAGCTTGGTTAAGCCCGGAAATTGCGAAAGCAACTTCATCCGTTTCTTCAGCCCGCATCCGCCGTGTCTACCGCCGCCCTGCGCCGACGGCACGAGCTGGAGCTCTGTTTATACAACTGGTATGTTGAAATTGTGTCGTTCCATACTATTCATAGATTCTTCACCCATTGAAGTATCTTCGGCATTAAGAGCGTCCATGAAACTTGTCTCCAAACTGGCTATCTCCATAGTTTCGCTACCGTTAACACCACTCATTAAACTTGACCCTGCACTTGTAGATGCACCCGCATCAAGCGATGTTGACCGGCGTGCTCGCCAGGCTACTGCATACGCACGTTGTTTAATAGCCGTTCTTCGTCTGTTTCTTCGGCGCGGCGCCGTCGCTTGGCCGCAGCAGATCGTTCCAGCCTCGCCTTGTACGCATCATCCGACATCGCGCACTGAGAGTAGCGCAGCTGGAGCCCCCCCCCCCCCCCACCCCCCCCCCACCCCTCGTTTTATCCCGCTCTGGCGAGCGCCCTCTCTCGGCAGCGGCGCAGCCGGCGTGTAATGCTGTACCTCCACCATCGATGGCGCGAGCTGGGGCCCCGTCTCTCGGTCTGTCGTGACGTCACACGGTCACGTGACGCGCCGCTGTGTAAGGAGGCGCCACGACCATCGATGGCAGATAAGTGCAAGCAGTATTGCTTTCGCAATAAAAATGCACGACAGCCGTGGTGGTAGATGGTCGGGGTAACCCAACCAAAGCGAGCACCATAAGAGGGACAAATATATAAGCAGCAGACGAAGTTGCGATCGCGTTGGCTTGCATCGGATGAAATGCCGAATATATTATAAGCGACAGTAAAACTGCAATCCAAAATTTCGGTACAGGGAGGGTCTCTCGTCTTGCACCCAAATTTTAAGACAAATAAATTCGACACGCCAATAGACGATATGCGAAATGCGCAGCGCCATCTCTCGGCGCTCCGAGAACTAAGTCCTCCATGTTGGTTCGGTACAGAAAACGAAACCGCTGCCCAGCGTTGGGTTAAAACGGCTGTGCTTCGTTTGAAAAGTAAAATGCCGATGCAGTGTTGAGCTACCCTCTCCACTGTGAAAAGACACTACGATGCGTGCCAGAACTAGGTGCGTTCCAGCTTAAAGCTTTTCTATTTTTTTTATTCCGTCCCAACAAAACGCCATGCGAGGTATCATGTGTCAGCACGCGGATCAGTGCGCAGCTTTCGCTTTCTGCGCTGATTTTCGACAAATCTCTCGAGGTGATTTGCGTTTAAATTAAGATAGGGACCACAGCCTTTGTTGTCTCTGATCAAAATTAGAAGCCGATTTCGTGCATTTATCAACTCTTCGGTCAGCGTGAATATATATAGACGCATACTTGAACAACGTAATAGAGACGGTAATTTTTTGAGCTGGCCAATCGCTCGTGCCGTGGCGAAATAAGTTCACTCGAAGAACCATATGCCGATTACTGCTTAGTTTGCTACGTGTTCAGTTAAGTTTCTCCCGTGATCAATTAGTTTTAGAAGGGCGAGCTAACTCTCTGGACCATACGCATATATTACGCGCGTTAAGGAGTCTTTGTGAAGCAATACACCCTACGTATAAAAAGTGAGGTGCGAATGCTCTATTTCTTGAGGATTCCTATACCTTCAATATCTGCGGCAACGAAAATCTAAAAAAAAAGAAGCGAATAATATAGCTACTTTATTATGAAGGAGGGACGCATTTCTAAGCTAGAAAGTACGTGCAACAGTGTTCTGAAAACACTTCAGGCCATCAGATGTTATTAGCGTTGTGGTAAGCTCCAACAGCTTGCTTCGCAACAAAGCCATTTTTCTAAGTTTGGGAGTAAGCTAATTAAGTTTCGGAAGCAACCGAACATGCTAATTTCGCCCCTGCACACACATGCACCGTACAGTCTAGCGCGATTTGAAGGTTATCGCGCGAGCGTCGACCAGCCTAGCCCTCCAGGCACCTAGCGGCCGACTTTGGAACAGGAAAAATCATGATTTCGCTCTCTCCTCTGCCTCGTTCGCTGTTCCGTGCAACAAGCATCACCCCCGCGACGAGATCACCACCCTTTCTCTCTATTCTAAGCTTTCCATTGGTTGCGATAAAGTGTCGACTTGGTTACCTCTCGTATCTTGCGGGCGATAACAAAATTGGTGGGAAAGAAAATAAAAAAAAACTGATAGCCCAGAGGAGGGAGTGACAGCTGCTGAAGGAACAGCAAAAAGAGTGAGGGAAGCTGGCCTGATACCTCCCTCGCCTCGGCAGAGAATTCTGGGCCATGGCGCTTTTCATGTTCTCGGCCGACGCTCGCGCGATAACCTTCAAATCGCGCTCGACTGTACATGCCGTACATGCACCTACAGCTGTAGCATCTTCCTCTAATCAAGCCGCCGCGGTGGCTCAGTGCTTATCTGAAAAAAAAGCTGCGTCTTTGCTTACAATATTTTGAATTATATGTGCATGCCTACTTTCCTCTTGTTAATGTCGACTGACTGACTGACTGTGTCTTAAGCAGGACGCGGTTTCAACGAATTGTGGCGAAAATCAACCGACGCTGGGCTCTGAAACGGTGACGTTGAAAACCGCGGATACGCATTGCACATTACAGTAAAGGAATCGAATTACGCAGCTGGTAGAGGGTCTTGTGTGATTATACTGCAATGCACGAAGCTCCTGGCGTCGGCGCGAACGAAAGTTCGCACTGTCACAGAAGTTTGTCAACACACGTGCCTACTCACCGCAAAATAACCGCTCGCTACCCTACCAGATGAATTCGTGTCCACCTGGGAATAAAATAGCCATGATAATGCGTGATGCTTGAACCGGTGCTTTAATGCGAGCATTAAAACGACAACAGCACACGGTCAAGGTTCGACTTTACAACCCACTTTCGAGTGCCGATTATTGCGATCATCAGCGCCAGACTTCAAGCGAAGCTGAGGACGCGGTAGGAGTAAGCTGGCGCTTATTGAAAGCACATATACATTTGGTCAAAGATCAGCTGTGAAAACAACGCAGCAGCTGAAGCTTGGCTGTTGAAATTCCACTCGCAAGAAGAAAGCGCGCATAGAAAACGATGCACCAGCTCGACGAGCTCGACCGACCTAAGATGGAAACCGGAAGTTGTGGGCGCGGCGTTGCCAGACCGCCAAGCAATTTCGCATATCGTCTATTGACATAATCTCGACCCCTGTGCTAGAGTCTGTCCGTGGCAACGAAGCTGCATATGGGCTGCCTTAAGATTACCACCGAGCAGCCAACGAAGAGCCTCACCTCGAGAACCACAGAAGACAATGGCGACTAATATATCAAGAAGTAACTCAGTACTACAGGCAACACCGCAGACAACTTCCCCCGCCGACGGGAACGCGGCAGCGTCTCGCGTCTGCTAGGCGTGTGGCACTACGGCTCCTTCATTTTTTGACAGGAACCACGAATCAAGTCATCCTACCTCATCAATATTGCTATCTTTGGGTTCGGCAAGTTCATCGGCATCCGTGGACACCAATTTCATCTGTGTGGGCCCACTTTTTCAAATTTTCAAGAGGGTTTTTCTTCCGGCCTTTGGCGCCGACGCTAAGCCTAACGGCTGCGCCAACTTTCGACTGCAATGGAGCCGCTTCTTTCGGCAAGACGGCGGAAACGCTTCTTCGACGCAGTTATGATACAGACTTCATGTCTTGGTCGACCGTTCTCGTAACTGTGGAACCCAAATCGGTACCCGCGGACCTGATCCGCAATGAAAATCTCCGCCTGCATGAGCTCCGCTCCAGACGAGATGCTAAGATAGCGGCTAACGCCAATCCAACCACCGAATACGCTGCTGCTACCGGCCAAGCTTCCGCCTCGCACGCGGCGAAGGACTTCGGCCCCAAGGGCCGCAACCCCGTGAACAAGTGGAGGCCCAAGCCTTTACGAAAGTTCCACTAAGACTACTTTGTCACCATCA
This sequence comes from Amblyomma mixtum, assembly GCF_055824585.1. Lineage (NCBI taxonomy): Eukaryota > Metazoa > Arthropoda > Arachnida > Ixodida > Ixodidae > Amblyomma > Amblyomma mixtum. The sequence continues at coordinate 106,140,909 of NC_143018.1, forward strand.
CCAAGCCCCGGAAATCATTGGCCATCCTGGACGCTTTTCAATATGCGGGCTCGATGCCGCGTTTGGCGCTTTCTTCGGAGCGCCTAAGGCGGCCGGGTTGAGCCTCCTTTTCTGCAAGGTGCAAAATTTGATCCTCGCTAGCACTCGGAACGCCCACATCGCAGACCGCCTGCTAGGTGACTTTTCCATTAAATGAGCCAAAGAAGATGTGCCTCCAGCCGGCCATATCAAAGAACATGAAGAGGGCGTCTGCCATGGGGTCATTACGGTGGTCAACCTAGAGACGTCTGAATTACTTCAACCTCGCGTGTAGTCGAGGAACGCCACTCTACTTGATATCCGGAATATCGGCAACTCAAACAAGGCCCGGCTGACCTTTGTCGGCACGGTGAAGCCAATGTTCGCCCACTACAACTCTGTGATCGTCTCAGTGCAGCCATATTTGCGCAGTATTCCGGCCTGCCGTTTGTGTGAAACTGTCGGCCATCGGGGGGACTCTTGCCCCAACCCAACCCAAGACAAGTGTCGCCTGTGTGGAGCACCCATACAAGATGGGGAGCAGGCCTCTCACAAGTGTGCGCCAAACTGTGCGGTTTGCGGTGGTGGTAATGCCACGAACTCACGGCACTGCAGTGCAAAATATCGTCACAACAAGTCAGCTGCCCCAAAGGGTACGAAATCCAGTGTGACGGGCAGGCAGCCACAACACCACGGCAGCGTCTGCAGCGATGCTTCAACACATTGCGGTGACGTCCCCAGCTCAAACGAACAGACGCCTACTAGCGGGAATGACGCAAAGAGCAGACAAGTGCCACCACCACCCCCACACGGCGGTCAGGAAAAGCACGCTCAAGAATGGCGTCGAGGGTGCCTGAGCCAACATCGTCAAAAATGACAAACAGATGAGCGGTTCGGGACGGGTTACCTCCTCCTCCCACCCCCTCTCCTGTCCCCCTCACTCGGCGGCTGACGCTCAACTCCACAACCTTATAGCTTCTCTACGGGCACAAAACGAGATGCTACTCGCGAAAACTGAAGCTTTAGAGGCTAAAACAACCCCCCTCCCCTCGCAGTACCCCCGATGCGGAGGCTATGGAGAGCCAGACGGCGGCGGCGCCGGCTCTGCAACCTTCCCTTGCCGAACTCGAAGCCTGTCTTAATGCCAAATTTGACAACCTGTTGGAGACAGCGATACAACGCCTCATCGCTCGAGACATGGAGGCTACTCCCTCTATGATCGCTCAACACATCGCGACTAACCCCCGCCTTTCTAGCAGAGGCGGTCTCCTTAAGGACGTATCTGGTCGGCCCTCCAGATTGTCCCGCCGAGTCAATGACCTCGACGATGACGAAGACAGCTGCCCCCTTTTAGGTACTGAGCTTCAGCCCCCAGTAACTGGCTCGGGGGCAGCCTCGCTTCCACCTCTCAATCTGAGCATGGCGGTACATCCTAGGTGTAGGCGCTCCCCCCTTTCGAAATCATCTTCCCCCATTACGATTACTCAATGGAACGGTCGGGGGCGCCGGTCCCGTTCCAAGTGGGCCCACCTTTCTTTTATTGCGAAAGCAATACTGCTCGCGGTTTCCGCTCTTGGCCGTCGTCCCGGAGAATCCACCATTGACCTTTAGCGTGACCTATGTGTGACGTCATACCAGTTGTGGAAAAGCAGGGCCCCAACTAGGCTCGTCGCGATCGTCCCAGCGAATCCTCCATGCCGCAGCTGCGCGGCGCTGTACGTGACGTCATGCCAGCTGTGGAAAAGCGGGGCCCCAACTCGGCTCGTCGTGATCGTCCCAGCGAATCCTCCATGCCGCAACTGCGCGGCGCTGCCACGAGGGGCGCTCGCTGTACGTGACGTCTTACCAGCTCTGGAAAAGCGGGGCCCCAACTCGGCTCGTCGCGATCGTCCCAGCGAATCCTCCACGCGCCGCTGCCGTGGTGGTGGTGAACTTTTATTTGATGAAATAGAGTTTGGAAACCACAGAGTGGCCCCACTACATGGTCGGCGTCCCTAGTCCGGGACACCGCATGACAAGGCCCCGTCTCTCGCCCGTTTCACCAGAGCCCTTTGGACTCAAGCGAGGAGCAGTTGAGGAGGGCAGTCTCCCATGCCTCTGGAAGGGGTAGGGGAAGCGGGGAGGTGGGGATTTTGAGTACATGCCCACACCATGTGGAAGATATCACAGGTCTCGCCACAGTGCGGGCATCGCCCATTCGTGTTAGGATCGTAATGTTTGATTATTGCAGGACAGAGTAGAGTACCTTTCTGCAGGCACCTTAAAGTTCGCTCCTCCGTCTTCCTCAGCCCCTTTGCAGGGGCTGGCAAAAGGCTGTGGTTGTCGCTCTAATACGTTATTTCCCTGAATCGCAGCTGCGGCTGGTTAGTCTCCCAGCCAGAAGAGCTGGGATGAGGAGCCCGGTGAATAAGCGCTCGGGCAGCCGCGTCAGCGGCCTCATTACCTCGTAAGCCCTAGTGGCCAGGAGCCCAAATGATTCTTTTCGATGTTGGATTAGTGGCAGTCCGTCTTAGAATGCAAGCAGCTAAGGGGGAGATCTCCCCTGCCAAGTAAAAATTACATGCTTTTCGGGAGTCCGTGATGATGATTCTCAAATTTGCGTGGGCGGCAGCAAGCGCTATCGCTACCTCCTCGGCTTGCATTGAATTCGGGGCTCGAAAGGAGAGTCCATCAACGCGCATTTCCTGGTGAACGAAAGCGGCCGTGTAAAATCCCGTGGATCCCGTCTCTCAAGAGCCCAATCCCGCGCTTGTCGTCTGTTTTCGGGCATGTCGGTGTCCATGTTACGGGGGAGCGGAGAGACCCAAAGCATATGGCGCCACAGTACTGGGATATGCTCCGCCTCCTCTGGAGTGCAGTCGTGTTGGATATGTAAGCGGTTTAGCAGGCGGCGCCCAGGGGCCGTCTGCATGAGCACAAATTCAGAATTTTGGGTGGAGCATTGGAGGCCGCAGCGGTGAGCATAACGGTCCACTATGGTCGCCGCCTCCAGCAGGTTGTCCTCAATGTCTCCAAGGCAACCCTGTGTGGACCACAGGGTGATGTCATCGGCGTACAGCGCATGCTGTACACCGACGAAAGCGCCCAGCTGGACCGCTATGCCCATCATAGCCAGATTTAATAAAAGGGGAGAGAGCACCGCGCCCTGTGGTGTACCACTGGTTCCTAAATGAAAAGGGCCATGTTCCTTAAAAAGGGCAATGTTCCTTATCCTGGATTCGAATGTAAGATTTTCTGTCGGTCAAAAATTGCCGAATGTATTGAAAGGCGTTTCTGCCGCAGCTAGTTTGAGAGAGGTGGGTGAGAATGATCGCGTGGGTAACGTTGTCGAATGCTCCCTTCCAATCCAAGGCGAGTACGACCTTGTTATTGTGAGGGCATTCGATGGAGTCGAGGACAGCTCGTCTGAATTTGTGCTCATACGCCCCTCACCAAAGTGCACAGCCAAAATTTCATTGTCTCTTGAGACAGGTCCAATCCCTGAAAATATCAAAGTCCAGGTACTGGGGCTCTTTACACATCAAGACAGACGGTCAGAAACAACATTGGCCAAACTCCATCAGGTGGGGGACCAGGTGGGCCGCTTAGTCCGCTAGGTTTCTAACAAGCGCGGGGGTTACAATGTAAGGAAGCCTTGCGGCTGGAGCATGCATTTGTAACCAGTCGAATTCTATATTCGACTCCATACCTCCACCTGCGAAAGCAAGACGAGGATGCACTCGAAGTCATCCTCCGCAAAATTATTAAGCGGGCTCTGGACCTCCCCGTGAACACCTCCAAAAAGCGCCTCTTGGGGCTGGGCATGGTGAATACATTTCGGGAGCTCCGGAAAGCCCACCTGACCAACCAATACACACATCTCTCGAAAACATCGTCGGGTCGCCGCCTCCTTGCCCGACTACACATCCAACACACCGCTCTCATGGAAGAGCGCGTACGTATTCCATCCCAGTGGAGATGCGCCCTCCACGTGCGCCCTCTTCCCGCGAACATGAACCGTGAGGACCATAATGGCCGGTGCCTGGCGCGGGCGGAAGCCCTGGCCCGCCACTATGGATCGAAACCAGGCGTATTCTACGTGGATGCCTCCGGCCCCCACCATGTGGGATGGTACACGGCAGCAGTCGTCCACCAATCCAAAACAGTGAACGACCTTACTTTCCGAGCCCGTGAAATAACACACGCGGAGGAGGTCGCCATTGCATTGGCTGCATCTGATTCCAATTCAAAAAAATTATTTCCGGCTCGCGAGGGGCATGTCGGAATGTCGAGCACGGCTGGGTACCGTATCTAGCCTACCGCATTCCCCAAAACAGCGTCTACACCGGGAACCTCGCTCACCGGCGTATCGTTTGGGCTCCTGCTCACATGGTACTAGTGGAGGTTCGGGACCCCAGTGGCGTCGGCAGCCGCCCGGGCTCGCGCGACCAAGGCCCGTTGGGCCTGCAGGTCAGAGCAACCGAGCAGGGTCGCCTCCCAGTCCTCCCGGGTTGGGTTGGGGTGAGGGGGGATAGCAGGGCTGGAGGGGCAGGCCCACACCACGTGGCAGATGTCCGAAGACTTCTCCGCACAGCGCGTACAGCTGCCAGAGAAAGAAAGGTGGAAGTGTTTGATAGCTTCCGGGCACAGCAAAGTATTTGTATACAGGCGAAGCAGAAGCCGCTCCTCCGCCTTTGAGAGACCTTTACACGGGCGGGGTAAATACCATGGCCAGATTGATAAAGTAAAGCAATGTTTGTGAAGGAGTAAGTGGGAGTGAATTCTATTTCCTGATCGTCGGGGTCGGAGGGGAATGTCCGGTGAGAGAGCGCGCGGGCGGCGGCGTCAGCTGCCTCATTTCCCTCAAGGCCCATGTGAGCAGGAGCCCAAACGATAATCCAGACCAGCAACATGGCGCAGAACAATAACACGCGAAAACGTCGGCGGCGACACCAGTCCAACACACCAGCAGAAACAATTATATGGCAATGGAACTGTCGCAGCATACGCCGAAAACAATCACAACTAGCCGCATATATAGCAAACTCCCCTAATCCCCCCATGTCATCGCTCTGCAAGAGACGGAAACAAATCGCATTCATATCCGCGGTTATCACACGGCGGCCCTTACACCACGTACGGCAATCCTGACACTCGCATCCATGCCGGTACTAGACCGCACACCGACAAACACGCCCGACAGCAAGGGCACTCAATATACCGCGATAGAGCTAAGCTCACCAGGACACACATATGGCCTCACTATTATTAACATATACAGCAATCCTAAAGATAAAGGCAGAGTTATTCCGGGTATCCTGGGCTCCTTCCGTTCCTCAAACCTTCTTGTGGTGGGTGATTTTAATGCACGTCACACGCACTGGGGATACAACTCGGATACCCCCAAAGGTAACCTGATTTCTACCGCAATGGCTGATTACAACCTTAGCCTGATCACAAACCCCACCGTACCCACTCGCATTGGCACAAGCGTCACCCGCGACACCACACCCGATCTCACATGGGCCACACAGAACATAATCGTTAAATCTCACACGGTGCTCCAGGATAGCCTTGGAAGTGACCATTTTCCAGTCTCCACTATTATATCTTATGAATCCAAGATTTTCAACCCTCGTTCGCAGCTTCTCACTGACTGGGATAAATTGCGCTCATATTTGGCAACTGATTCGACAGAACCCCGTACTGTCACTGACTGGACAGACCGTCTGGTGAAGGCCATCCAGGCGAACAGCAAAAGCATTAAAAATACCCCTAAGGCACCGCAGGTTGATCCGCATCTGGCTCACCTATGGGAGGCCCGACAGGGGCTTCTCAAGCGCTGGCGTCACCAGCGACACAATCGTAAATTGAGACTCCGCATAGCCGCTCTCACTCGCGAGGCAGAAGAATACGCGAACACGCTAGCCCGCGCAAACTGGGCAACCTTTTGTAACGACCTGAAGGGTACATTAAGCACTAAACGCACTTGGTCCCTCCTACGCGCTCTCTTGGATCCAACAACCACTAAATCTCAGACACAAGTAAACACACAACGTCTAATACAACTAGAGCTCCAAAAGGGCACCGACGTAATTGGCCAACTACGGGACACTTATATACCCACATCTCTTCAGTCGGCAGATCCACCCAATCTACCTCCACCTAACCCAGAACTTGATGTCGGCATCACCTTAAACGAAGTCCGCCGAGCACTCTTTAGTATTCGCCGCTCTACGGCGCCGGGGCCGGATGGCATAACGTACAAGGCACTACTCAATCTGGACGATGTCTCCCTCCAGGAACTCATGGAGCTCTTTAATAACCACTGGCAAGCAGGGACGCTCCCATCAGCCTGGACCCATGCAGCATGCGATTTATACCCAAACCGGGCAAAGCCCTCACTCTTCAAAATTTGCGCCCCATCTCCTTAACGAGCTGTGTCGGCAAGCTCTTCGAGCACGTCATTCTCAATCGCCTGCAACCATTCCTAGAAACAACAGGCTTTCTCTCAAACGTTCAATTCGGCTTCCGCCCAAACATCTCGGCGCAAGACGTACTTCTCGCGCTTAAAGAGTCCCTCTTTTGCACTAAGCGTCGTACAGCCTCTACGCGAGCCATACTGGCCCTGGATATCCATAAGGCTTTCGACACAATAAGCCATGACCATATCCTCACGACATTAGCCACCACGGGGTGTGGCACCCGCATATGGCAATATATTCGGGCCTTCCTTCAGGGGCGCACGGCAGACCTCCACCTTGCGGATATTGCCTCCCAGCCTTTCCCCCTGCCTAACCGGGGAACCCCACAAGGGGCGGTTCTATCACCTTTACTCTTTAACATTGCCCTAGCGCCACTGGCAAAGGCCCTTGCTGCTGTCCCAGGGCTCCACACAGCCATATACGCAGATGATATAACCCTCTGGAAAACGGGAGGATCCCTTGGAACAGCCCAGGATATCCTGCAATCTGCCATAGACATCACCACCACTCATTTAGCAAACACAGGCCTCCGTTGCTCTCCAAATAAATCGGAACTCCTGCAGCTGAAACCCCTCCCCAGTGACCCCCCCATTGAACTGCTCATGTACGGGAATCCAGTGCCCATTGTGCCTCAGGTGAAGATTCTCGGCCTTCTAATTAACAACACACTCGATGCAACCGCCACCCTTCAGCTCTTGCAGAGACAGACCAAACAGGTCGCTGCACTTATCAGGCGGGTGGCAGCACGCAATCATGGGCTGTCTGAACGCGAGACCCTCAATATGACAAATGCACTAATCATTAGCCGCATTACATATCACCTTCCATACCACATACTAACTCAGCGGCAAAGACAACAGGCAGACATCCTAATACGCACGGCTGTCACCTCTGCCTTACGTCTTCCACGGACGGTTAGCACGAAACGTCTCCTGGCCACTGGTACCCACAATACAGTGATGGAATTAATAGAGGCTCAGCGCACCAACCAATTAGTCCGCCTGAGTCGCACGGAAACAGGACAATGCCTACTGCGACAGCTACGTCTCAATCCACCAATTCCCACCCCAACAAGTCCTACACCTTACATGATTTCTCTGCGCACGCAGGATCACATATATCAGAAGCCCCTACCGCGCAATATGAGTGCTAGTCTCCATCACGGTAGTCGGCAGGCACGAGCGAGCTATTACACGAAAACATACAGCAACCGCTCCGATATCCTTTATGTCGACGCGGCACAAAATTCTAAACCAGGATATTTCACGGCAGTCGCAGCCTATGAAGACGGCACAGTGGGGGCCGCTGCCACTATTCGAACTAATTCGCCTGCAGAGGCGGAAGGAGCCGCCATCGCACTTGCTCTGGCCCACTCCATCATTGACAAAAACATAACAGAAATTTGCACAGATTCACAGGCCGCGTACCGCCACTACCTACAGGGCGTGGCGACTCCGGCAACACACCGTATTCTTACCACGGCCACCTCTCTCGACCGAACGGTTACTCTGTCGTGGGTCCCTGGGCATGCCTCGATCCCCGGTAATGAGCGCGTTCATGCGCTCGCCCGAGAACTCTCCTCCCGGATCCCGGAGGATCAGGCGCCCAACCCTGCGCAAGAAGCCCCTTCGGTCCTCTCTACATATCACCAAATTACCACATTTTACAAATTCAGCCGCATGACACTGCCACCACCCCACAGTACCTTGTCGCCCTTATCCAGCGCCACATGGCGGCAATTACAGACAGGCTGCTTTATTTCACCCCACCGCCTCTCATGCTTTCATCCCACCTTTCCTCCTGATTGTAACACCTGTGGCGTGCCCAAATCCACACTTTTCCATTACCTTTGGGCATGTCCTTCCCCAAAGGCAGTATCCCCCATCCCCAATCCCACTCATTCTTCCTGGGAGGCTGCTTTACGGACCGCTCAGCCCGCCGGCCAGAAATGGCTAGTGGATCGGGCTTTACGTGAAGCACTAGCCCGTGGACTCCTGGACCAGTAGGGGACCACCCTGGAAGATTTTTTTTTTTGTGTGTGTAATAAAGTTGTTTCCATCCATCCATCCACCTAGTACTTGTGAGTGCTGGCCCCCTCTGGGTCAGCTCATTCCTCACCTCCTGAAGTGTATCTGTACATAAATGTTTTCCACCACCACCAATGCATGAGCCGCGTGTATTCGTTCACGAGGGGGAGGCGCTTGCTCTACGTGACCAGCCAAACCAGGCGCAGCCAGGGCTATAGCCTTGCGTTCAAAGGGCAAGCCATCGCGCTGAATGGGTAGTGGCGTTCCTCCCTTCCTGTACGGTGCGGTTCGGATGTCCACCGAGATGACAGAGAATTAGTGCGTAATTTCCTTTCCTCAAAAAGTGTCGCGTTCAAAGGGAAAGGCATCGCGACGAACGGTTGGTGGCGTTCCGTGGACTGCCTGGCAGCGCTACAACACGCTGTCGCGTTCCACTCCTAAAGGCGAAGCTTAAGCGTCATTAACTTCATTTTATAGCATAACCATTACTAAAAGCACCACCAAGAGACACCACCAGCCAACCTAGGCGCAGCCAGGGGAAATTGCTTTCGCAATTACCGAGCTTAACCAAGCTAGCCTGAGCCAAGTTTATCTTTCAACCTTTGAGCATTTGCCAGCCGTGGTTGCCTTCCAAGAGCCGGGAAAAGGCGCCACACTAACAAATTGCACGACGTTCCAGGAGGACCTCTCGTCTCGTCTATGCGCCCATAGAAATTGTACAGCCAACTAGGTCGACTTAGACATGCAACTTGAATACTCACATGTAATGGTGACCCTCCTTCCACTCCGGAAGCAGGACCCACCGTTACCCATACTCAATGTATACTGCAATCCGAAATTACCGAATGTACCATTCGCGGGCCTATTTAGCCGCGCGCTGAGAGTTGCAGGTCGGGACCCCTTCTTTATTGTGGGCGATTTCAACGCTCCCGCTCGAATGTGGGGTTACTGCCGCGAAGTAGGGACGCAAGTTGGCGGAGCTTGCGTCAACGCTGGGCCTCACTCACTCTCCCCACTGACCCAGTCCACTCAACTCCTATAGGCAACTCCGTGACTAGGGATACATGTCCGGACTTGACCTTAACCCAAGCATTCAATATGCAGACTGTGTCAACACCGAGGAAACCGTAGGCAGCGACCACTGCCTCCTGAACACTGCGGTTAGGACCCATCCTTTCGCGCGACCATCAACACAAGCGCGACTCCCAGATTTAACCAAGTTCAGGCAAAATTATAACACTGCGACAGCCACAGATGAGCAAAGCTGCCAGTCTTTGTCCGAACAATTAGTCTCTAAGCTTCGATACTCCGAAACTCAAATTCAGCTCTTAGAGGCGGTCTCGGATGTGGACAACCATCTGCTCCACCTCTGGGAGGCCCCGCATTGCCTTGTCCGTCGGTGGTGCCGGCAAAAGCACAAGCAGAAACTTAAAGCTCGCATCGCCCAGCTAACTAACGAGCGGATGAGTATGCGGCCCAACACGCCGACTCCAACTGAGTGGCCCCATGCTACGGCCGCGCGGCAAATGTCCAGCAGGTACACGTGGCGACTTTTTCGAGCCCTAACTGACCGTACGAAAACACGCACGGAAACACAAAAACACCTCCAAAGAGCAATACACAGCTTTCAGGGCAACACAACTCAGTTTGCGCACAAGCTCCGGGACCAGTACTTGTGCACCACCCAGGACATCCGCGGGCCGGCGTACTCTTATGCAGGCTCTGAGAACTTTGAGCTGGATCAACCTTTCCAGCTCCATGACCTGAAGGCGGCCCTGGCAAATTGAAACATGGCACCACTCCAGGTCGGGACAAAATTACACCCAAATTGTTAGCTAACCTCCCTGACCCGGCATACCAGTCTTTATTGAATTACATTCACTCAATCTGGCTGGGGGAAGTGCCACCCCCATCGACTGGAAGACCGCCCCGGTCACATTCATTCCTAAATCTGGCAAGGCCATCAACACGTAAAACCACCGCCCCATCTCTCTGACTTCCTGTGTGGGCAAACTCATGGAGACGATGGTACTCGACAGGTTGTCCGAGTTCATGGAATCTAAACACCGTTTCGCAGACACCATAATCGGGTTTTGAGACGCCGCGGTGGCTCAGTGGCTATGGTGCTCGGCTGCTGGCCCGAAAGACGCGGGTTCGATCCCGGCCGCGGCGGCTGGAATTTCTTTGGAGGAGAAATTCTAGAGGCCCGTGTACTGTGCGATGTCAGTGCACGTTAAAGATCCCCAGGTGGTCGAAATTTCCGGAGCCCTCCACTACGGCGTCTCTCATAGCCTCAGTCGCTTTGGGACGTTAAACCCCATAAACCAAACCATAATCGGGTTTCGCCCGCATAGTCTGAAAAGGATGTCCTTCTACAACTCAATCGGGCTATCCTCGACCCCGTCGAATGCCCTCACAATGACAAGGTCGTACTCACCTTGGATTTGAAAGGAGCATTCGACGACGTTACCTACGAGATCGTTCTCACCCACCTCTCCCAAACTAACTGCGGCAGAAATGTCTTTCAACACAATCGGCAATTCTTTACCGACAGACAATCTTACATTCGAATCCAGGGTAAGGAACATGACCCTTTTCATTTAGGAACCAGGCATACACCGCAGGGCACGGTGCTCTCTCCCCCGTTATTCAGTCTGGTAATGATACACCTACCGGCCCAGCTGGGCGCTGTTGGCGGTGTGCAGCATGCACTGTACGCCGATGACATCACCCTGTGGGCCACACAGGGCTCCCTAGGAGACACTGAGGCCAACCTGCAGGAGGTGGTGACCATAGTGAGACGTTACGCTCGCCACTGCGACCTGCAAAGCTCCCCCAAAATGTCTCAATTTGTGCGCATGCGCCCCTCACCAAAGTGCACAGTCTCTTTAGACAGGTCAAATCCCTGAAATTACCGAATCCCAGGTACAGCGGCTGTTTATACATAAAGACAGACAGTCAGAAACAACATTGGCCAAACTCTGTCAGGTGCGGTACGAGGTGGACCGCTTGGTGCACCGAGTTTCTAATAAACGCAAGGGGTTACGATGTAGGACACCTTGCGGCTGGCGCATGTATTTGTAACCAGTCGAATTCTGTATTCGACTCTGTACCTCCACCTGTGGAAGCAAGAAGACGATGCACTCGAAGTCATCCTCCGCAAAATTATTAAGCGACCTCTGGACCACTCCACCCCCCCCCCCCCCCCCCCAAATACCTCTAACAAGCGCCTCCTGGGGCTGGGCATGGGGAACACATTTCGGGAGCCCCGGGAAGCCCACTTGATTAATCAATTCACATGTCTCTCGAAGACATCCGCGGGTCGCCGCCTCCTTGCCCGACTACAGATCCAACACACCATTCTCATGAAAGAGCGCGTACATATTCCATCTCAGTGGAGATGTGCCCTGGTCCGCCACTATGTATCGAAACCCGGTGTATTCTACGTGGATGCCTCCGGCCCACACCATGGGCATGGTATACGCCCGCAGTCGTCCACCAATCCGTAACAGTGAATGGCTTTAATTTCCGAGCCCGTTACATAGCACGTGGAGGAGGTCGCCATTTGTTGGCCGCATCTGATCCAACTTCGAAAACAATTAATTCTGACTCGCGAGGGGCCTGTCAGAACGTCGAACAGGGCTGGGTACCGTAACTAGCCTACCGCCTTCTCCAAAACAGCGTCCACACCGGGGACCCCACTCACCGGCGTATCGTTTGGGCTCCTGCTCATATGGGCCTTGAGGGAAATGAGGCAGCTGACGCCGCCGCCCGTGCGCTCTCTCACCGGACAACCCCCTCCGATCCCGACGATCAGGAACTCGAATTCACTCCAGCTTACTCCTTCAAAAGACATTCCTTCACTTTAGCAATTTTCCACGGTCTTTATCCCGACCCATGTAAAGGTCTTTCAAAGGCAGAGGAGCGGCTTCTGCTTCGCCTGTATACCAATACCTTGCTGTCCCCAGCAGCTCTCAAACACTTCGACCCTTTTTTCTCGGGCAGCTGTCCGCACTGCGCGGAGAAGACCGGAGATGTACCACATCGTGTGGGCCCGCACCTCGACACCTGCTGTCCCCCCTTCACCCCAACCCAACCCGACTGGTAGGCGACCCTCCTCGGCTGCTCTGACCTACAGGCCCAACGGGCCTTCGTCGGGTGAGCCCGCGCGGCAGCCGATGCCACTGGGGCCCGAACTAGGGACCTCCACCTGGTACTTGTAAGGGCTGACACCCTCTGGGTCAGCTCCTGCGTAACCTCCTTAAGTGTATCCGTACTTAAATGTTTTCCACCACCACCACCCAGCCCAGTGTGAAGCTTAATAATCAGCAAGTGGGGGCGTGGAGACGTCTTCTAACAGGCGTCTACCCGCACCGATTCATAATTAAACATATTATCCCGGACATTGAAGAAGACAAATATAGGAACTCTAGAGTGACAGGGACCCTCGAAATATTTTTTGGGAGTGCATGCAGTCCCCAGGAAGGGCGAATAGAATAGATAGTAAGATGCCTGGGGGACCTTGCTGCGTAGCCCGGGCCCTGAGAACCAGCTCCTCGCCGTCCGACTGGCTGAAGCGGCCGCCGTGATTCAAGAAATCCAGGCCAGCATCTGACGCGGCGACCCTGTTCACCCCAATCCCTCCTGGACTTCATCTCTCGACTGAGAGGGAGAGCCGGAGGGTAGTATGAGGTCGCCTTCTTTGTTGGACAATAAATCTTTCACTCACTCACTGCGGAGACCTCCACTACGGCACCTTTTCCTCTTTTTTCTTTCACTCCTACCTTCCTCCCTTCCCTTACGGCACGGTTCAGGTTTGCACCGAGATATGTGAGACACATACTGCGCCAATTCCTTTCATCAAAAATCAATTTATTTTGTAGCGAAAGCTACACTGGCCACGAACATGCAATTTCACTGCGGCGGTGCTCTGCTGATCCAACTCGCACAAAGGTAATCTGGGCTCCGGGCCACCAGGGTCTACGAGGCAATGAGGCCGCTGATGCGGCCGCCCGAGCGCTGACACACCGGGCTCCTCATCCTAGCTCTCCTGGCTCTGAAGCTCATAAACCACTTCTGCGGTTCCGCTAAAGTTTAATTCAGTACTGCGACAGGCACCGCCTCTACCCGACACCTGCCAAGGGGCTGAGTAAGGCAGAGGAGCGAACTCTACTGCGCCTGCAGATAGGAACTCTTCTCTGTCCTGCCATTGCCAAGCACTTTGATTCGAACATGGATGGGCACTGCCCGCACTGTGGAGAGATCTGCGATATCTTTCACACGGTGTGGACATATGCTCAGAATGCTCACCTTCCCCCTTCCCTCAGGAACCCGATTTTAATCCGGTCTATACATTCAACGATTGTACAACCTACTATCAAAATAGTCATCGCCTTTACCCTAGCCCATGTAAAGGCCTTCAGAAGGCGGGTGAGCGGCTCCTCCGTCTTCTCACCAATACATTGCTGTGCCCGGCAGCACTAAAACATTTTGACCACTCCTTTAGCGGCAGCTGCCCACATTGTAGTGCAGTGTCTTCTGACACCTATCACATGGTGTGGGCCTGCCCCTCCAACCCCGCTATTCCCCCTATCCCCAACCCAAGCCGGGAGGACTGGGAGGCGACCCTGCTCGGCTGCCACGACTTACAGGCCCAAGAAGCCTTAGTGGGGCGCGCCCGGCCGGCGGCCACCGCCACTGGGGTCCCATACTAGGGACCTCCACCTAGTGCTTGTAAGGATCGGTCCCTTACGGGCTGATCCAAACATACCTCCTGTCCTTTCTTAATAAATGTTTTCACCACCACCTTCCCTCACCCGACAGGCACGGGAGACTGTCCTCCTCAACTGCTCCCCACTGTAGTCCCAAAGGGCTCGGGTAAAGCGGCCGCGAGACGGGGCCACGTCGTGCGATGTCCCGGTCTAAGGATACCGACCATGTAGCGGGGTCTTCTCACCCCAAACTCTCTTTGACTATTAAAAATTCAGGGGCACTTTGACCGTCTAAGGTGCGTAGAAGCAAAAGCGCTTTCCACACCACTTTGACTGCCTCTGTGGCACTGGTGACGTCACTACGGGATGACGTCACACATAATTAATGACTATTTACTAAATGATGACAAATTACTAATTAATTGCTAATTACTGATTAATAATTAAACAGTTAATAACTTATAATTAATGACGCTTAAGCTTCGGCTTTAGGAGTGGAACGCGACAGCAAGGGAGTCCACAGAACCACCCGTTCGGCGCGATGCCTTGCCCTTTGAACGCAACGCTTTTTCGGGAAAGGAAATGGCGCAGTAATTCTCTGTAATCTCGGTGAACACCTGAACAGCACCGTACAGGAAGGGAGGAGTGGGAGTGAAAGAAGAAAGAGAAAGGGGGCCGTAATGAAGAAAATGAAAATTGTATTTGAGGAAAGGAAATTGCGCAGTAACTGTCTCATATCTCTCGGTGGAGGACGCACCCGTCAAATGCGTGACACCTCTGCTGACAGCCTTCTGTCGACAACGATGAGGCATTAAAGGCTTTCATCTTGAAAAATTTAGCGCGACACACAAGGACAGAAAGAAGTAGACGACACGAGCGCTGACTAACAACTGGAAGTTTATTCGAAAACACGTAGAATTATAAAGGAAGAAAATGCGATAAAATCGTTGGTCAAAAACCAAAAGAAGAAAACTAAACACAACAGTCACCGCCAGCTCCTGCTATCAAGACGCAAAGCACTTGTCCAGATAAGCTACCTCTTTTTCCCGTATAGTAACGGACGGTTTGGCCACGCACGTGTTATGAGCCTTGGCGATACTATATGCCTCGTAAATTTCCCTACACAACACGTTGTCATTCTTGTACTCAATCGTAGTGTTGTCAAGGATCGGCGAGCACTTGCACTGCCGTGAGTGCAAGGATCTCGGGACCAGCAAGTGCTCGCCGAACCTTGACAACACTACGATTGTGTACAAGAATGACAACGTGTTGTGTAGGGAAATTTACGAGGCATATAGTATCGCCAAGGCTCATAACACGTGCGTGGCCAAACCGTCCGTTACTATACGGGAAAAAGAGGTAGCTTATCTGGACAAGTGCTTTGCGTCTTGATAGCAGGAGCTGGCGGTGACTGTTGTGTTTAGTTTTCTTCTTTTGGTTTTTGACCAACGATTTTATCGCATTTTCTTCCTTTATAATTCTACGTGTTTTCGAATAAACTTCCAGTTGTTAGTCAGCGCTCGTGTCGTCTACTTCTTTCTGTCCTTGTGTGTCGCGCTAAATTTTTCAAGATGTATGTTAACCAACTCGCCCAATCTGCAGTATTGTTAAAGGCTTTCCTTTTAAAAGGTTCTCCACCACCACCACCGAGGCAGAGAGACCGACCTTGAGCCGTTGCCTAGCAACCGCCGCAGCTGGCGGACGCCACGCGCTCGCCGCGCTATCTGGCGTGAGGTCACATCGCGCGCCTCGCCGCGGAGACGCCGTCACCATTTGGTATGACGTCACACCGCTTGCCTCGTCGTTGCGCTCGACTCCGCTCGTTTCGCCAGCTGTGTCGCATGCTTTCGCTACTTACATCCTGGCCACGGTGTAAAAAATTCAGGGGGCACTTTGACTGTCTAAAGTGGGTAGAGGAGGAAGCGTTTTCCGCACCACCTTCGCTGTTTCTGTGGCACTGGTGGCGTCACATATATTTGAGTACTAATTACGAAGTGATGGCAAATCAGTAATTAATTGTTAATTACTGAATACTAATTAACTGCTAATTAATGACGCTTAAGCTTCGCCTTTAGGAGTGGAACGCGACAGCGCGTTGTAGCGCTGCCAGGGAGTCCACGGAACGCCACCACCCGTTCGGCGCGATGCCTTGCCCTTTGAACGCAACGCTTTTTGAGGAAAGGAAATGGCGCAGTAATTATCTGTCATCTCGGTGGACACCTGAACCGCACCGTAGAGGAAGGGAGGAAGTGGGAGTGAAAGAAGATAGATAAAGAGGAGCCGTAATGAAGAAAATGAAAATTCTATTTGAGGAAAGGAAATTACGCAGTAACTGTCTCACATATCTCGGTGGACACCCGTCAAAATTCAGGGGGGCACTTTTTTGACCTAAAGTGTGGTCACTGATGTGTGGTTAAGATGTTAAGCTTCGCCCCTAAGAGTGGAACGCGACAGCGTCTTGCAACTCTGCCAAGGAGTCCATAGAACGCCATCGCCCATTCGGTTCTACGCCTCGCTCGTCTGTAAATTGGTTTTTGAGGCAAGGAAATGTATATGTCTCTCATTTGTCGGTGGACACCTAAACCTCGCCGGAAGAGAAGGGAGGAGGATGAGAGTGAGTGAAGACACCGTATTCACTAGACGCGCCTTTGTTCATTCCAAACCATCGAGCTGGCATTGCCCATGTGCAGGCATTTCTTGAATATTATCAGGCGCTGTTTGCAAAGCAAGAAGTGGATGTGAGGGCATTCAAGGAAAAGTTTCTGGGCGCTTTGCCGCGATTAGATGACGAACAGAAAGAAATGCTGGAGCTGTCGATAACTGCGTCGGAGGTCGAGCAAGCGATAGAAAATTTGAACCTGGGAAAATCTCCTGGACCTGATGGGTTAAGCGCCGCTTTTTACAAAGCATATAAACACGAAATAGTGCCAGTACTGACAGCAGTTTTTAACGAAGCCTACAAAGAAAATGAATTGCCCCCGTCTTATGGTAAATCCCATACAGTGCTAATCCCTAAATCCGATGACGCAGAAAATTTAAAGCAGGTCACAGCATATCGTCCTATCGCCCTCACAAACGTGGATTATAAAGTGTTCATGAAGATTTTAGCCCGTAGACTACAGTCAGTAATTCAGGATATAGTCGGTCCCCACCAGACGTGTGGGATCAAGGGACGCTCTATTGTTTCCAATATTCATAAAGCGAGGTGTGTGCTGGAATGTTGTGATTACACAAATAGCTGTGTAGCCATCCTTCAGCTAGATCTTGAGAAGGCATTCGATTGTGTTTCGCACGATATCCTGTTCTGCATACTCGACCATGTGAATTTAGGGTCCATTATTTGTGAGGGAGTGGCCTTGGCGTACCGGAGCTGCACGACAAGATTAATTGTAAATAAGAGTTTGGGGGCCCCCATTAGCCTGCAGCGTTCGGTGCGCCAGGGTTGTCCCCTCAGCCCTCTGCTATTCTGCATTTACATTGAAGCGTTGTGTTTGAATATCATGGAAAGTGAAAAAATTCGAGGATTCCAGCTACAGGCAGCAGAAGTTAAGCTGATGGCTTATGCGGATGATGTCGCGGTGTTCACAGTGAACCGGGAAGGTATAACCGAGGCCGTGGCATGCGTAAAAGAATTCACCAAGATCACCGGTAGTAAAGTGAATTGGTCAAAGTCCCTGGGGTTGTGGCACGGAGAATGGCCAACGAAGCCCGGCAATTTTGCAAACGTGTCCTGGGTGACGACCCCAGTAAAGTACTTAGGCGTCCCACTGGACGGTTATCGCGATAGCGATTCGTACTGGAAAGCACAGACGCAAGCTACCCGTGAAAAGGTGGAAAGGTGGAAAGGGCGACACCTTTCAATTTTCGCAAGGGCCACAGTGTGCAATCTGTTTTTTATGTCTAGGCTGTGGTACGTGATGCAAGTTTTGCATTGTGCAAGGATGAACGTACAGAGACTGCACCGGATCTTTGCCGTTTTTGTGTGGGCTGCGGACTGGGAACGCTGCAGCCGGACCAATTTGTTTAGGCGGGTGAAGGATGGCGGCCTGAGTCTGGGACACTTATTTCTGCGGCAGATTGTAAGCAGATTTTGTTTTGTGCGCGATGTAAGCGATCCGTTTTTGCGCACTGTGTGCCAATTAAGGCTCGGAAATGCACTGCCGGACTTTGTTGTCACAACCGAAAGTTTCTCGGGACGTATTTTTGGTTACTTTAGAGAGGTTGTCGCGAGTGTTCGATTCCTGTCTGTTCGATTTTCGTATGAATATTTATCTTCTGTTAGCAGGAAGAATTTTTATAAAGATTTGTGCGATGTAGTTCTTCCACAACCTATGTACAGGGCCTTATACAATGGAGGCCAGGGACGCGACGTACTTAAGCGTGTGAAGGCGATGCAGGTGCCGCCAAGTGCAAAAACTTTTTTCTTTAAATTACATACCGGAACACTACCAGTAAAGGAATTCTTGGAAAGGAAGCAGTTATTTCTACCTTGGGGATCACATTGTTTAATTTGTAAACAACCAGAAACAATAGACCACGTTTTTTTGCACTGTTGGGAGGGGGTATACTTTTGGGACATCTTGCAACGGACTTTAAAAAAGGAATTTCCGCTCGACGCTCATGGTATTCGGTACTTGCCTGTAGAGAGTGAGGATGGGACACCATTCGACCTCATTATGCTAATGGGCCTCCATTGTATTTGGCGCTCCAGAATGGCAGGATATCATTGCGATCCTGATGCACGGCCAGCACGGATCTATTTTCGGGAGTGCATGCATAAGTATATTGAAATTCAGAAACTTGCTCCTGAAGCTCCCGAGTGGCTCGAAAGAGTCGAGCCTTTGGTGACGCTTAAGGAGTTTTAATATGATGAAGCCACGCACCCCCGGGCGGATAGTGTTGTTAATTATTGCTCATTGCGCTCTGTAAGTGTAAGTGTGTGTACTGTGGTTCTTGCCGAAGTCAGGCAATAAATAAATAAAAAAAAAAGCTGGCATGGCGGAGTGGATAGCATGCTCGTCTCTCACGCCGAAGACCGGGGTTCGATTCCTGAGCTCGCTAATTTCTTAATCGCTTTTATTTATTTTTATGGCCTGACTAGTAAAGCTAATTAGGCTAACTGGGTAATTAAGCAATTAACTAAGCTCAGTCCCACTTACTTGGAGCATCACTATACGATCCCTTCGATTGGTTGTATGGTTACTAGCCAAAGTGCAATTGGCCCCGTTTGAAATTCGCGCACTGTGACGTCACGACCGTTTCCACCAATTGAAAAGCGTGACATTTTCTGTCGACAACTGCTGCTTACAACGATGAGACATTAAAGGCTTCCGCCTTAAAATATTTCTCTTGCACCGCGACATGGGAGAAATATCGAGGACGTATCGCAACCGCAACGAGACGGCACACGCCAAGGCGCGCGAGCTCGCGAACCGCGCCGGCGACCGTCGTCCGTGGAATAGCACCAAAGACTGCTTGACCAGCTACAACGAAATTACCAAGGCCCTCTGCCTGGCCCGCCGAACCTTCCCTCCGCCCAGCGACAAGCTGGACAGGGCGCACGCGGTGACCCTCAGACAACTGCAGACGCTCACGTACCCCAACCCGGAACTATACCACAGGCTTTACCCCGGTACATACCCGACAAATATATGCAAGGTCTGCAACGCCAATGTATCCACTTTAACTCACATGCTCTGGGACTGCAACAAAAACCTTCACGGTGCTAATTCCGGAACCCTCCCGCCGCGGTTGGCCGCTGCCTTGCGCAGCCCCAGCCTCGGGGACCAACTCTGGGCCGTCCAGCAGGCCCGCGAGGCGACGGCGAGGCAGCGCCTCGACGTCCCCACGTGGGAGACCTAAGGCCCCGTCGGCGAAAGCTCTGCAGGACTATGAATAAAGGTTTTACCAACCAACCGCGATCCTGGCATAGCCGAGCTAAGCCACTGCCAGTTTTTTACTACTAATGCCTTCGCGTGAAAAGTCAATAGCAGCTCATAATAGCACAAAATTTTCATTTGCAGCCGAACGATGGCAGTTCGACATGCGTGCTTTAATCCAACATCACAGTCTTGAGGACTTTTATTGTCGAATAGAAGCACTTCCTAGTGTGATTTGGGCGAATTTTACAGGATTCGGCATTGAGATAGCGGGTGGTGGTACGTTGAAATAAGAAAGGAGAAAACGCAGTGTCCACTGCTTGCAGAGGAGCATCTAACATATCAGGTAATGAGCGCGTTCATGCGCTGGCCCGAGAACTCTCCTCTCGGACCCCCGATGATCAGGCACCCAACCCTGCGAAAGAGGCCCCATCGGTCCTCTCTACATATCACCAAATCGCCACATTTTACAAACTCAGCCGCATGACACTGCCACCACCCCACAGTACCTTGTCGCCCTCATCCAGCGCCACATGGCGACAATTGCAGACAGGCTGTTTTATTTCCCCCCACCGTCTCTCATGCTTTCACCCACCTTTCCTCCTGATTCTAACACCTGGGGCGTGCCAAGATTCCACTTTTCCACTACCTTTGGGAATGTCCTTCCCCAGAGGCAGTACCCACCATCCCCAATCCCACTCATTCTTCCTGGGAGGCTGCTTTACGGACCGATCAGCCCGCCAGCCAGAAATGGCTGGTGGATCGGTCTTTACGTGAAGCACAAGCCCGTGGATTCCTGGACCAGTAAAAGACCACCCTGGAAGATTTCTTTTTTTGTCTGTGTAATAAAGTTGTTTCCATCCATCCATCCATATCAGGGTGTAAGGAAAAAAATTGCAGTGGCTTAGCTCAGTTAGGCCAGGGTATACTTAGCGAAAGCAGTTTCGTCTAATGACATTTCGAAAAAGATGCCGCATTTTGGCTGGCGAAGCGACCGGAGGCGAGCGCAACGACGAGGCAAGCCGTGTGACGTCATACCAGACGGCGGAGGCGGCTCCGCGGCGAGGCGCGCGGTGTGACGTTATGCCAGACCGCGCGGCGAGCGCGCGGCGTCCGCCAGCTGAGGCGATTGCTATGCAACGGCTGAAGGTGCCTCCTCGGAGCACCGCCACAGCGAAATCGCAAGTTCGTGGCAAATGTAGCTTTCGCTACAAAATTGGTTTGAATTCGCACTAGCAACCGAAAATGTCGCGTTGGTACAAAGAAAAGATAAAGAAGCATCGCTGAGTACCTTTAGATGTCATCCGAATGTGAAGGAAGAAGATCACAAGCTTTCGAAGTAAACGTGTCAAAGAGCTAGTTGAGGCAGGTGCAGCAGGAACTGTGCCGCAAATGGCTGCGGCTACAAATGTTAAGGCGGGAGCCTTTAATTCCTCATCGTTGTAAGCATGAGTTGTCGACAGAAATGTCACGCTTTTCAATTGGTCGAAACGGTCGTGATGTAACAGTGCGCGAATTTCAAACGGGGATAATTGTACTTTGGCTGGTAACCATGCGATGTCAGCGCACGTTAAAGAACCCCAAGCGGACTCTCCCCCGCGGGACCTAGAGAACCTCAAGACCTGGGAGGACTGGGAGACCCTGCTGCGCTCGGAGGATACGGCCGTGCAGACCATCGCCACCGGCCGGGCTGCCAGTGTTATGGACCTTAGGAACATAAACACTTGAGTGCAGTGGGGTCGTGCGGGGACCCTGGGGTGTGCTCCGAACTCCTCTTAAAATAAAGTTTTTCTCTCTCTCTCCCAAGATGGTCGAAATTTACAGAGCCCTTCACTACGACGTCCCTCATAGCCTTAGTTGCTTTGGGACGTTAAACCCCAATAAGCCAACCAACCAAAGGGATCGTATAGTGATGCTCCAAGTAAGTGGGACTGAGTTTAGTTAAGTGCTTCATCACCCAATTATGGCAAATAGCATTTCTAGTCAGGCCAGAAAAATAAATAACACCGAGTAGGAAATTGGTCGAGTTCGGCAATAAAATCCCGGTCTCCTTAATACCTAAAAAAGACATTAGCACCCCAAGAAACGACGGTATACGTGGACGCAGCCACATACACCAGAACAACGGGGCAGCACAACAGCAATGCGGTAACAACGGTGATTGACTCGACCCTACGCCAGACCACCAGCGCAGCACTAGAACACTGTACGATAGTCGAGGCTGAAGAAGCGGCCGTCGCTCTAGCGTCAGCGGAGGGCTATCGATCTAAACGGTCTTTAACAATCCTTACAGATTCACAAACAGCATGCCGCAACTACCTACGCGGCAGAATAGGGCACAGAGCGCTCCGCATACTCCGCTCTGGGGGCCACATAACACAACGACAACCAAACGAAGAACCAGTCATGCATACGATAGTATGGACGCCGGGACACGCGGGAGTAACAGGGAACCAAGAGACGGACAGGATAGCTCGAGGGTACACTTATTACCCCAAGATTATTCGGCGATACTAAATTATTACAAGGGCTGCAGTAAGCGGTATCCATCACCACACAACTCCCTTAGCAGAGAAGACTGTCGCGTGGAGGCAGCTACAAACGGGCTCGTACCCGAACCTACACATACTCAAAAAATGTATCCCACACAATACACTGACAAATGCCCTTGGTGCCAAGAACCACCCACGCTGTACCACCTAACAGAGGATAAGCGTGGTACCAGTTATAACAAACCAGAGTGCGGAGCAATGGGAGGGAGTGCTCTCCAGCGATCGCCGAGTCGACCAAGAAGGTCTGATTCGGCGAGCACATCTGGCAGCAGCTTCCAGCGGAGCCCTGGACTAAGGGCAGCCGACCTTTGTACAAGCAGATGGACGAAGACATCTGACAGCAAAAAGCAAATCTAGAGCTTAATAAAGTTGTTCACTCACACTCCGGAGTACGAGACGAGCATGCAACCACTCCCCCATGCCAGCTAGATGGCTTGGAATGAACAAAGGCGCGTCGAGTGAATACGGTGTCTTCGTTCACTCCCATCTTCCTCCTTTCCCGTTACGGCAAGGTTCAGGTGTCCACCGAGGTATGCGAGACAGATACATTTCCTTTCCTCAAAAGCCACTTTACCGACGAGCAAGGCGTAGAAGCGAACGGGCGATCGCGTTCTATGGACTCCCTAGCAGCGTTGCAAGACGCTGTCGCGTTTCACTCTTTGAGGCGAAGGAAGGAAGGAAGGAAAAAACTTTATTTTACTCTAGTCCTTTTTCCTGCGGTTTGGGAGCATCTTCAGAGACGTTTTCTCCTTGATTTTACCCCCAGGAGTCTTCTCTGTCGAAGTCGTCCGCCTCTAATCAGTGGTCGGTTGCCCTCAGTCCAGGGCTCCGCTGGCCACTGCCGCCCGTTGAGCTCGCTGTACCAGACCTTCTTGGTCTTCACAGCGGTCGCTGGACAGCAGAGTCTCCCACTGCTCCGCACTCGGGTTTTGTATTTTGGGGACCACGTCTATCTTTTGGCAGGCCCATGTGATGTGATAGAGAGTAGGTTTTCCGTCGCACCAGGGACATTTGTCCGCGTATATGGTAGGGTGCATTTTGTTTAGTATATGTAGGTTTGGGAAAGAGCCTGTTTGTAATTGTCTCCAAGTGACAGCTTCCTCTCTGCTGAGAGATTTGTGCGGTGGGGGATACCGCAATCTTCTGCCTCTGTAGTTTTGTAGTATGGCCGAGTAATCCCTGGGTGCTGGCGCGAGTTCCGCGGGCTCATCGGATGCTCGGAAAGTAATGTATCCTCGAGCTATCCTGTCGGCCTCTTGGTTCCCTGCCACCCCCGTGTGCCCCGGTACCCACACAATTTTGTGTGGGATCTTGTCGCTTTGTTCTTCCTGGTTTTTAATTCTGTCGCTCGCTGCGAGGAGTATACGGAGCGCGTGACGACCTATCCTGCCATTCATGTAATTTCGGCAGGCTGTTTGAGAGTCGGTGAGTATTGTTAGCGACCGCCCGGTTCTATAGCCCTCCGCCACCGCTAGAGCAACGGCTACTTCCTCGGACTCTGCAGCTGTGCAGCCTCGGAGCCTAACATCTTAACAACGCTTCAGTGACACAAGCAGCAACACCGCGATTAAGGCTTTCGCCTCATCGCACTTTAGGTCAACAATGTGCTCCCCTGAATTTTTTAAACGCTGTAGGTATTCAAAAATGTGTCCATTCAGAAATGAAGAAACGAAAGGGATGAACACCGCTGAGTGGTCTTAAAGGCAACTGATAATTTTGACATGAAGTTTTGTTATGAACTCAGTATTGAGGTAAAAGGCAAACTGTCACTGCAAATGCTGGTTATTTCCTAGGGCTGGAAATGGAAATTGGATTTGAGGAAAGGAAATGACGTAGTAACTGTCTCACATATCTTGATGGACACCCGAGCAGCGCTGTAAGGAGGGGATAGAGGAGGGAGTGAAAGAAGAAAGGAACCAAGAGGTGCCATAGACCTCCGGATTAATTTCGATCATCTGGGTTGGTTGGTTGGTAAACATTTATTAAAACAGTCAAGGGGCCGAAGGCCCAGATCTAGGGGTCGGCCAAGACTCCTTGGAATCTGGCAGCCTCTAGAGCGAGACCGATGAGCGTTCGTTGGTCGTCTAGGGTAGAGCTGCGTAGATGAGCCTCCCAGGTATGTTGTGTGGGTGTTGGCATGTGTTGTCGTGGACAAATCCAGACCATATGAAGGAGATCTGCTGGGATATTGCAGTGTTTACACATCGGCATATACCGTTCAGGAAATATATTATGGAATCTTTTGGGATTGGGGAAAGTGTCCGTCTGGAGTTGGTGCCATGTGACGGCCTCTGTCTTTGTAAGTTCTTGGTGCGGACCTGGATAGAGTTGGCGAGAAAGACGATAGTTCTGGAGCAGATCGCGTGAAGTGATTATGGTGTCCTTCCTGACCAAGCCGGGCATGTTGGGGGCGGGGTGATAAGCTGCTCGGAAAGTGAGCCCTCGAGCTAGCTCATGTGCTCCCTCATTACCCTTCAGACCCATGTGGGCTGGAGCCCATATCAGTAGGGTCAGGTGTTTAGGAGGATTTGATACGAGTACGCGAAAAGCTTCGACTGAAATACGGCCATGAGTAAAATTAAGAATGGCGCGCTGTGAGTCACTTATGACTACGCTAGCTTTAGAAGTGGACAGCGCGAGAGCAATAGCTACTTCCTCCGCTGTAGTGATATGTGAAGTGCGTACGGAGCAGGAGGCATGAAGAGTCATGTTCTCATCTGTGGCAACCGCTGTTGCAGCAGTCCGAGTAGAATGGTCTGCCGCGTCTGTGTAAAGCACGTCAAGTCGGCCAGCATATCGCTGCTGGAGTGACGCGGCCCGAGCTTCTCTGCGATCTTGATGATGAGTTGGATGCATGTTGCGGGGGAGAGGGAGAGTCTTGATGTTGGCCCTGATGGCAGGTGGGAGATTGACCACCGAGGATGGTGGACGGAAGGGAGCGATGCGAAGTCGTTCGAGGATAGAGCGGCCTGCGGAAGTTAGGGAGAGGCGTTGGCGCTGGGCCAGGAGGGCCGCCTCAATGAGCTCGTCAACCGTGTTGGAGACACCAAGGGCGAGGAGCTTGTCGTTGGGAGTAGAGAGAGGAAGACCAAGGGCTGTTTTGACGCCGCTGCGGATAAGGCAATCCAGGCGGTGCTTCTCCGTGAGCGTGAGACGTAAATATGGAGCCGTGTAAGCAATACGACTTACTACAAATGCTTGAAAGAGTCGAAGGAGATTCGCCTCCTTCATGCCTGCCCGCTTGTTGGAAACGCGCCGTATGAGACGGGCTGTCTGCTGAGTGTATCGATGCAAGCGTTGTATTGTGTTGGTGTTGGCTCCGTTGGCTTGGAGGTGGAGGCCAAGAATTCGGATGGTGTCGACCGTAGGCACGGGAAGGTTGTTAACAGTGAGGCAGATATTTGGAGATGTGGGGGGTTTCCGGGTGCCGGGATAACGCACAAAGAAGAGCTCAGATTTTGCTGCTGAGCACTTAAGTCCTTTCTCCGATAAGTAGTCTTCAACTGTGTTGATCGCAGCCTGGAGAGTCTCTTCAATGTGTCCGTCACTGCCGCCAGTCATCCAGAGGGTGACGTCATCGATCATCTGGGGATGTTTAGCGTGTGCTGACATCGCACAGCACATTCGCGCCTTTTCCATTTTGCCGCCATCGAAACGCGGCAGCTGTGGTCGGGTTCGGACACTGGTGCCGCAGTGGAAAGCTCCATAATGGGAATCTATAGGACAACCACCTGCTCGATCTCTGGGAGGCCCGGCATTGCCTCGTCCGTAGGTGGCGCCGGCAAAAGCACAACCGGAAACTTAAAGCTCGCATCGCCGAGCTCACTCAACGAGCGGCTGAGTACGCAGCCCAACTCGCCGACTCCAACTGGGTGGCCCGATGCAATACGGCCGCGCGGCAAATGTCAAGCCGGAACACGTGGCGACTCTTTCGCGCCCTAATTGACCCAACGCAAACATGCACGGAAACTCAGAAACACCTCTAAAGAGCAATACACAGCTTTAAGGGCAACACAAATCAATTGGCGCACAAGCTCCGGGACCAGTACTTGTGCACCGCCCAGGACCCCCGCGGGCCGGCGTACTCTTATGCAGGTTCTGAAAACGTTGAGCAGGATCAACCGTTCAAGCTCCACGACCTGAAGGCGGCCCTGGCAAAAATGACACGCGGCACCGCTCCGGGTCGGGACAAAATTACAGTCAAATTGTTAGACAACCTCCCCGACCCAGCATACCCGTCTTTATTGAATTACATTAACTCAATCTGGCTTGGGGAAGTGCCACTCCCCATCGACTGGAAGACCGCCCTGGTCACCTTCATTCCTAAAGCTGGCAAGGCCATCAACACGGACAACCTCTGCCCCATCTCTCTGACTCCCTGTGTGGGCAAACTCATGGAGACGATGGTACGTGACAGGTTGTCCGAGTTCATGAAATCCAAACACCTTTTCTCAGACACCATGTTCGGGTTTCGCCCACAAAGATCTGCACAAGATGTCCTGCTACAACTCAATCGGCCTGACCTCGACCCCGTCGGATGCCCTCACAATGACAAGGTCTTACTCGCCTTGGATTTGAAGGGTGCATTCGACAACGTTACCCACGAGATCATTCTCACCCACCTCTCTCAAACTAACTGCGCCAGAAATGCCTTTCAATACATTCGGCAATTTTTAACCGACAGACAATCTTGCATTCGAATCCAGGATAAAGAACATGGCCCTTTTCATTTAGGAACCAGGGGTACACCCAAGGGCGCGGTGCTCTCTCCCCTCTTATTCAATTTGGCTATGATGCGCCTACCGGCCCAGCTGGGCGCTGTCGCCGGTGTGCAGCATGCGCTGTACGCCGATGACATCACCCTGTGGGCTACGCAGGGTTCCCTTGCAGACATTGAGGCTAACCTGCAGCAGGCGGCGACCATAGTGGACCGTTATGCTCGCCGCCGCGGCCTCCAATGCTCCACCCAAAAGTCTGAATTTGTGCACATACGCACCTCACCAAATTCCACAGCCAAAATTTCATTGTCTCTCGAGACAGGTCCAATCCCTGAAAATATCCAAGTCCGGGTACTGGGGCTCTTTATACGTCAAGACAGACGGTCAGGAACAACATAGGCCAAACTCCGTCAGGTGGGGGACCAGGTGGGCCCCTTGGTCCGCCGGGTTTCTAACAAGTGCGGGGGGTTACGATGTAAGGACGCCTTGCGGCTGGCGCATGCATCTGTAACCAGTCGAATTCTATATTCGACTCCATACCTCCACCTGCGGAAGCAAGATGAGGATTCACTCGAAGTCATTCTCCGCAAAATTATTAAGCGGGCTCTAGGCCTCCCCGTGAGCACCTCCAACTAGCGCCTCCTGGGGCTAGGCATGATGAACACATTTCGGGAGCTCCAGGAAGCCCACTTGACTAACCAATACACACGTCTCTCGAAGATATCGTCGGGTCGCCGCCTCCTTGCCCGACTACACATCCAACACACCACTCTCATGGAAGAGCGCGTACGTATTCCATCACAGTGGAGATGCGCCCTCCACGTGCGCCCTCTTCCCGCGAACATGAACCGTGAGGACCATAATGGCCGGCGCCTGGCGCGGGCGGAAGCCCTGGCCCGCCACTATGGATCGAAACCCGGCTTATTCTACGTGGATGCCTCCGGCCCCCACCATGGGGGATGGTACACAGCCGCAGTCGTCCACCAATCCAAAACAGTGAACGGCCTTACTTTCCGAGCCCGTGACATAACACACGCGGAGGAGGTCGCCATTGCGTTGGCTGCATCTGATCCGAGTTCAAAAACAATTATTTCCGACTCGCGAGGGGCCAGTCGGAACATCGAGCAGGGCTGAGTACCGTACCTAGCCTACCGCTTTCTCCAAAACAGCGTCTACACCGGGAACCCCGCTCACCGGCGTATCGTTTGGGCACCTGCTCACATGGGCCTTGAGGGAAATGAGGCAGCTGACGCCGCCTCCCGCGCTCTCTCTCACCGGACATTCCCCTCCGACCCCGACGATCAGGAACTCGAATTTATTCGAGCTTACACCTTCAAAGATATTGTTATACTCTATCAATCTGGCCACGGTCTTTATCCGCGCCCGTGTAAAGGTCTCTCAAAGGCGAAGGAGCGGCTTCTGCTCCGCCTGTATTCTAATACTTTGCTGTGCCTGGCAGCTCTGAAACATTTCGACCCTTCTTTCCCGGGTAGCTGTCCGCACTGTGCGGAGAAGTCTTCGGACATCTACCACATGGTCTGGTCCTGCCCCTCGAACCCTGCTATCCCCCCCTCACCCCAACCCAACCCGGGAGGACTGGGAGGCGACCCTGCTCGGCTGCTCTGACCTGCAGGCCCAATTTGGTCGCGCGAGCCCGGGCGGAGGCCGATGCCACTGGGTCCCGAACTAGGGACCTCCACCTAGTATTTGTAAGGGCTGGTCCCCTCTGGGTCAGCTCATGCATACCCTTCTGTAGTATACCTGTGCATAAATGTTTTCCACCACCATCCAGGAGAACCCGGGTATTCCTGGGGCTGCCACAAATGGCCATTCAGGAGCCTTCCACTGCGGCACCTCTTCCCCTCTGCTTTCTTTCCCTCCCTCTTTCATTCCTTCCCTGAAAGTGCGTTTTAGGCGTCCTCCGAAAAGTCAGACAGTTCTTCCTGCTCTCAAAAAGCAATTTGTAATGTTCTCAACAAGTTGTTGTTGCACTTCATCGGACTTTGAATAACAGCAGTGCGCATGCACATAAAGGAAGTGTAAGGAATTTGTTTTCGCCGACATCGGAAGTCTTCATGTGAAATGCATGGAGAGAAATTCTAAATCTAGGAGATGCATCTCAGCGAGTTTGTCGACATGGCATTGAGGTACGAGTGCATGGGACCGATGGCTCACTACGCGCTGCGACTTCGGGTTCCCCCTACGTGCATTTCATAAGGGCGCCACTTACTAAGAGCTCGATTTAACTATCTGCGTTGCATTTAACGGGCTGCGATGGGAACTGGAAATTCGTTTTGAGGAAAAGAAATGACGCGGTAACTGTCTCGCATATATCGATGGACACCCGAAGCACTCTGTAAGGGAAAGACAATTGTCTCAAATATCTCGGTGGACACCCGAACCACGCCATAAGGAAGGACATTTTTAGCACACGGGTTCGAACCCGACCACGGCGGTCGCCTTTTGATGGAGGTAAAACGCAAAAGGCACCCGCCACGCTCATTCCCGAATTCGCCGTTGTGCATCTCCTTTCCCCGATCGACCTGCTAGTATTGGCAACAGTGTCACACAGGACAGCTGCCCCGATATCACTTTCGCACGCAACATGCCAGACGCGCGCTGGGAAAACATCGGCATGAACATAGGTAGCGGCCTCTATGTTCTCAGCACAACCTTCACGGCTACACGCAGCAAAGCCCCCAACCGAACAATCAAGCACACAAACTGGGACGCCTTCAGATACGTGCGCGCCAAACGCACTTCGGCCTCCATAGACGGCCTGGACACATGGACAAACTCGCTGCTCGAAGACACCGCCAATGCCACCTCCACGACTAACCAGGACGACGATGGCCCCATTCCCGAACCAAAATGGTAGATATGTGGGAGGCCCAGTGCAGTCTTCATGCTCGTTGGCTCCGCCAAAAACACAATCGACCCTTCAAGCTCCGTCTCGTCCGCCTCGAGCGAGAGATCGATTCCTACTCCATCAAACTGACTCAGGAGCAATGGCATCAAGCCTGCAAGCGTCTTAATGGCCAGTTAAAATGCAAAAACTTGTGGTTCTTGCTCAGACATCTACTGTACTCAACTCAAACCAAACCCACATCTCACAAGAACCTCACCTGCGTCATAAACGTCTTTCAGTGCATAAATGAGGAACTCCTCGCAACCCTGAAAGACAAATACATCAATACTTCCACTGAAATTCCCATCCGTTCGGGATACACAGGCGCTCAGAACGCCAGCATGGACGCCGACATCACGGCAGGAGAAGTGCTCGCCGCCTTCAGGCACATTAAATCCACCGCGGCCTCTGGCGACGACCGCATAACCAAGATGCTCAGTAACCTCGACGATCAGTCCGTCCAGGCACTCGAGGACCTCATCAGCCAACACTGGCATGAGGGTCGCCTTGCAGACAGGTGGAAGCATGCCAAAGTGATTTCCATACTTAAGCCAGGCAAACGACTCGAGCTGGGCAACCTCCGGCCAATCTCGCTCACTTCCTGCCTGGGAAAGGAATGGAACACGTCATACTCAATGGACTCTACACTTACGTTTGGAGTCTATTGAGTATGACGCGTTCCATGACCTTTCCCAGGCAGGACGTGAGAAACCTGAGGAAGTCGCCCATGTAGACGCGGCTAGTGGAAAGTAAGAGGCTGCAGTATACACGGTGGTCAACGGCCGTGGAATACTAGTCGCCACCGCATCCATTAGGAGCCGAAACAGATACATCTGAGGAAGTTGCAATAGCACTCGCATGCGCTGGAACGGAGGAAAACATCATAATTAGCGATAGCAAAACGGCTGTCAGGAAAAATTGGCAGAGGAAGGGTCTCGAAAGAGGCAAACGAAATTTTAGCAAGTTTTTAACTAAACCGTAAAATTATGACAATCTGGACCCCTGCACATGAATTAGTCCCAGGCAATGAGGCGGCACACGAGTTTGCCGGAGCTCATTACTTCCGGGTAAGCGTAGAGCCAACGGAGTGTCGGGGACTGGATGAGCGCGCGCAAACCTACACTGAAATCGTCGAGCCCTATAGAGTTGCAAGAAGGCCTCTGCCCTCACCGGACCGAACTGTCGCTTGGCGACGACTGCAAGCTGGGAATTTCCCAAATGCAGTCTAGATGTTCCTCACGTGAACAGAAGATAGACCTGATGATAAATGTAAAATCTTCGGAGAAAGGGGCCCTCTTGATCATATAATCTGGCAATGTCCTGACTTCGCAGGCGTCAGGAAGAACATTAAAAGTAGAGATGCCTGGGAAGCGAGTCCCCCGCCTAACAGCAACAAGTCACCTTCCTCACCACGGAAGCCGCGAAGAATCACTGTACCTTCGCCTGTCTGTAGTCGCAGAGGCCCCGGCCCCGCCCCTTGAGCCTGCGTGCCAGGGGGGGGGGGGAGTAGGGGGCTTTTTACATCGGTGGAAAATACCTTCTTCCACACTCACGTACACTGAGAGGACCTCTTCCCCACCACTATCATCGGCTTCAGGACCGGCCTCTCCACCCAAAACATTATGTGGAAAATCCAAAATGATATACTCCGTCTGAGCCCATCCGAGCCACACGAACCATCCTAGGCCTAGACGTCAGCAAGGCTTTCGACAACGTGTCACACGCTTCTATTCTGGCAAACCTCTCACAAATGAATGTAGGCACATCGCCGACTTTCTTTATAGCCGTACAGCAGAACTTTACATTGCAGACCTCAACAGCGAGAAGATCACCCTAGGCACCCGAGGAACACCACAAGGAGTAGTCCTATCTCCGTTCCCTTTCAACACTACAATAAGTCCTCCCTCCACTTCGGGAAGACATATCTCACATTAAACTTAGTATATGCGATGACATTAACCCCTGGACCAACTCCGGCTCTAACGGGGAAATCCAGAGCTCCCTCCAAACAGCAATTGAGAAAGTACACGCCTTTGTACAGGCGAACGGGCTCACATGCTCCTCCACGAAGTCCGAATTACTTGTCATCAGGGACAGACGAGCTCGCCTGCCCGTCCCCGACCCGCAAGAGCCTTTTTTTCTCCAAGTCGACACACATCCCATACATCCGGTCCGGACCATCTCCATTCTTGGTATGGTAATACAGAACCACACGGAAAACGCACCACAGCCAATCAGATCAACGGCCTCATCCGCCGCATCGGCACCCGCCGCAGAGGTATGAAGCACAAAGACCTCTATCGGCTCACGCAAGCTTTCCTCATTAGCAGGATAGTCCACTCCTACCCCTGCGCCACCTTGAATGGAAGGACGAGTAAGCTATGAACAACATTACACGTTCAACGTACAAAGCGGCAGTGGGGCTACCCCATTACGCTACCACTCAGCACCTGTTTAGCAATGTCAGTCAGTCATAGGATGTTTGTAGAATGGAACAAAAGACTGGTGTTGTCCGCGTATATAATGTAAGTCGCTTTGTCGCTTAGGTTAGGAATATCATTTGCATATATTTTTTTAAGAGAAGGGGTCCCAAAATACTGCCCTGAGACACACCTTTTGTTAGGGCTAGTACGTCAGAACAGTAGCGGTCAATTTCTACGCACTAGGATCTAAAGCCTAGATATGAAATGACACAGTGGAAAAGAAAACAGTTCCCGGTACTGACCTCTGCAGAGCCGCAGGTGTGCAGAGGGACCTACCATTATCTTGGACACGTAGTCCTGCTGCCGGTGGCAGGCGGCGAAGTCGGCACCCAAGCTCCGTATCAGCTCCAGGCCGTAAGAGGTACCTGCCGTTCCGGCCACCTTGGCGCCAACCAGGTTCTTGGCGATCTGGATGCACGCTGTTCCCACCCCGCCGCTTGCGCCGTGCACCAGAAGGCGGTGGGAGGCCTGCGTCTTGGCTCTGGACCCACCGTCAGGGTCGCACGCGTGTAAGTTTTTGACATGGAAGCATGGTATAGTCACTGTCGGCCGAATTAGGTTCGTTACCAGATAAATGACTATCCAATCATTGTTCCACTGAGCCGGCACTGAGACCTGGTCTACAAAGAACCAAAAAGAGCAACTGTATCTTCCCGCTAGTGCAGTCGTTGTATTACTGTATTTTTTCCAACCTCACCACTACGGGTTCTCTTCTGCCACCCTCATCAACTGTTTCCTACCCTTAATGCCCCATTTATCACCTCACTACGCCTCCGGCTACTTCTCCGAAACCGAATCTTGTTCATCTGGCACAGACAGCCTAAACCCAGAGACGCCATTTCTTGATTTGCTGTGCTTGTATTTGGCGTGCCATCGTTTTTGAGGCAACAAAAACAACAACTTGTCCGAAAATTTCGCGTTCCGCTGAGCTCTAGTCCTTCCTCTTGCCTAGGTGTCATCTTCACGCATCATCATCATCAGCCTGACTACGCCCACTGCAGGGCAAAGGCCTCTCCCATGTCTCTCCATTTAACCCTGTCTTCACGCGTTTGTACCCAATTTTTAGTCTATTCTATTCTGATCTCTCAATTAAGTGTCCCTCAATTCCTTACTAACGTCTTCGCTGGCTACCATCCGTACAACAGATCCTACAGTCTCGTAGAAACAACAAATACAAGCATCGCAACGCAAGAAATGATGACTCTGGATTTGGGGTGTTTAGTGCCAGATGAGCGAGATCCGTTTTCGAGCCAGTTATGTTTCGTCCTTGCACCGATTTTCCGAACAAGGAATGCACTTGTTCGAGGTATTACACTAAGAATTGTTTCCACTTCATGACAGCGATTACAGCTGTTGACCGTCTTTGTCCGGTGTGCTCGCATGATACTAAAGCGAATTGCCGGTCGTCTCTTATGCACTAATTTTGGTGCGCAGCCATATATACAGTGTCACTACTGGTATCATCAAATAAGTTCTGGCGATGAAAGCAGCATATTTTCTTTTGTCATACAGGGAAACAAGTTAGATGATACGAAATTTTTTTAATGAGGTGTCACTAAATTAACATTATTCAGGCACTCAAATACTGACATAATGTCATAAGCTGGCAAGCCATCAGCATGCATGGCCACACGGATTCTAGCTTAATCAGATTTGCTTCATTCTAAACAGAAATTAAGTGATCTCCCTCATTAAACACATTCTGTAAGCCATGTGCTTGGAGCAGCACACTTATATTTAACCAGCATTCGTATAAAAGATCTCTTTTGATGAATTTTGACCACATCGGATAGGATTCTAACAACCCTGCCAACTTGCAACATTTTTATTTATAGCAGGGACTGATGTAGCTTCACGGCATGCGGTCCTCACTGCTTACGAAAACTTTCTCAACTTAGCAATTCGCATCTAATGCATGGGAAACAAAGATTATATTGAGAACTGTCGCAAGTTCTAAGGTAAAGTGAAAGAGACTAGAAGACTCCGGAAGTATTGTTCATTATGACCTGTCAAGACTCAAGAGGGATCAAAACCTGGTGTCCTGCGATAACGAACAAAAGCGTTCTGAGTGACACGTTTACTGAAGACACAGCTTTAGTAACTAAAAAATTTAACGAAGGTTAAAGGTCTTACTCCCAAAGTCCGGTACCATCAATCATGGGTACTCATTCTTCGCCGTTCCTGAATTCAGGGTCTTTAATTTCTTTGTCGAGGCGTTGTCCTGTCAGCCTCACGTTTGTGCCATGAACAAGTATCGCGTATTTTTTATTTTCCTGCTCATCGGCCTTCCGTTCAGTACTTTGATGTCTAGTGTTAATCACGTTTCCCACAAGCTACTCTATGCATGCAGGGTACTCTGAAGAGCCATTTTCAGCATTCATAACAAATGCCTGTGTTTCTTCGTAAACCAGTAATATCCATAGTAAGTCCGTGCTTTATAAAGCCATGTTTGTTTCGGCGTACCGCGTTTCCCCTCTCGTTTTCTGTTCTGGTTCTATAGCGCTCTTTGAAAAGTATATGAAGGAATATACCAACTCGCCTAATCAGCTGCTCTTCAGCAGGACAAAAACAGCCTTGTCAGCTGACTCTTCCCTTTTATAATCGATAAGATATGTGCTTTTATTCCGCAATGCCGTCTTTCAAGCATATTCATTTACTCTCGCCATGCGAAAAACTGAATGATGGTCGATTTCAGTCCAATCCACCAGCTGCTAGAATAGAGTATTAAAGGATTCTAACAGTGATATTTGTCAAGCAGTACCCCAAGATGCTCCGAGAAAAACACTACTGACAGAAACTCACAACACTCCTGACGTTTCCGACAGCTTCTTTGATGTCTGTGCTGGTACTGCGGGCTCTTAGACATTGGAGATAACGGAACCATCGCGTCCACCGACAGTCGCACGTAGATAAGAGAATACGAAGGCAGCGAAGGCAGCGAGGCGCCGACTCGGCCGACTGGGAGCTTCTGGGACGCAGTGACCTCACAGGGGCGATCTTTCAGTGTCAATGGCAGCAGCACCTCTTATTACGATTATAAAGTCTTGGTGAAGTACGCCGCATAGTCACGACGACTTTTTCGTTTTCAAACTGTTTTTCACCGCCGCGGTGTCGGCTCTCTTCCTCAATGACCCTGTACTTTTGACATATTCAGCAAGACGGCGGTCCAAGCGAGACGTAGTTTCAGTTTTTTCTTTTTAATGCGGCAAGGCAAGGCTAAATTTTCCTGCATACACCCGTCGCAGCCACAAGGCTAGACTATATGCACCCCTGTGTCCGAAATGGATTATCCGAACAGAAAGTTTTCTCCGCAGTTCAGTAATATATTTAGTGAAGCAAGAAATCCAGGAGCGTGGGCATGCGACGTGGGCAAAAACTGCGACTACAGTCGGAGACTGCTTCGTAAACAGCCTAGCCTCGGAAACACACCTCGCGGTATCATTTCGCGCCTCACAACGCAGTCACGTTGACGCCGATGTTGGTAGGTCGGGCGCTTAAGGCCGATTGATCAATCAGAAATTTGGCTCGAGCTTGTTGGTCTCGCATGGAGAAAAGAGGCAGAGAGCCAACAGCGCCTGTCCTATCGGTTGTATCTTGTTTTCCTCTGTTCTCACCGCCGTTCTCCGCTCAAAGCAAGCCTTCTCTCCTACACCTCCCACTCAAAACAGAGCAATCTTCTAGCCGTTTCTAAATTTCCGCACCGCATCCCCGCCGCGGTGGCTCAGTGGTTATGGTGCTCGGCTGCTGACCCGAAAGACGCGGGTTCGACACCGGCCACGGCGGTCGAATTTCGATGGAGGCGAAATTCTAGAAGCCCGTGTACTGTGCGATGTCAGGGCACGTCAAAGAACCCCAGGTTGTCGAAATTTGACCGGAGCTCTTCACTACGGCGTCCCTCATAGCCTCAGTTGCTTCGGGACGTTAAAACCCCAATAACCTATCCTAACCTAAATAGCCGTACCTGAAGTAAACAACTTCACAACCGTACACAGCAAGCACACTCTTGGGGATTCAGAATGCACGTTTATAAAGTGTATGTAAGGTCAATAGTAGAAAGCGCTAGCATAGCGGTGACGTCGTCAGGTGGGCGTATACTTGACCAGCCGAGTGCGTGCAGCGCATACGCATGCGCGCCCTATTACTAGCCCTGTATATGTATACAAGGCTAGTGCACACGTGCCTTAGTAAATGCCTTTGCTGCGTAAAAACAAGTAGAGTTTTAGCATACCGGAGTCATACTCTAGCAGGATAAAAATTCAGGTATAGCAGTTGTCAACTAAACATACCCTACAGAATGTTCAATCATACCGCTAACCAGTCCCAGCGGTAAATCAAGTTACGGTTTGGATCTTTTCTCTTATAAAAAGAAAGTAAAGGGCGCCAAAATTTGTTGTTTACAATTTTGTCCTCTGATTCGATTTTTGTCCAGGCAGCAAGCAATGCTTTAAAAATGGGCTATTTCCTTATCGCCGAAGTACACTGTGTGGCATTCATGAATGCGGGCAGAGCTCCACTGCAAGCTTAACTTGGATCCGACTTATGCCTTAGGCGTATATCAGAGGAGCCGGGTGTGAGTTGCGCATGCGCAGTAGCATAAGCCCGTACCCGCACGGTTTACACGCGCAGTTGACCACCGGCTAGTCCGGTACACGTCTAGGCTAGTGCCATTCCACTACTCCAGAAGTCTGTAACATCGAAGGTCTTCGAAATGCTAGAGCCCTCACTTGAGCACGATCGCCCTGTAGGCCGTGAAGTATGGGATTCCGAGGGCGGCTCCCTTCTCGAAGGACACGTGCTCTGGCAGCCGCCACACGTCGGTGCCGTCCAGAAGGCTGTACTGTGCGTATGATCCGTGAACGTTGCCGAGGTTCCGGTTGGAGAAGAACACGCGGTCGCCACGCTGCGCCGAACAGGGCAAAAAATTTCAGAGGACACTTAATGTCCGCCTCAAAGGTATGACGCGATAGCGTAATGAGTTAATTCGCACATATGCAGAAGGTCATTCTCTATATTCATAGATCCCTGAGAGTCCTCATACTCCTCCTGGCGTAGTGGTGCAGCGGTTAAGCGATGTTCCATTACCCCTGCGATGACAGGCGCTCCCAGCGGTGGGCCTTGTGCGGCCCAGATTTCTCTTCCCGAGCGACCAATCATTAAATGCCACCTTCCACGGTGGGCAGTTTGCTCACTATACGGTGGTCAGGCTTCGATGACACCGCAAGATGACGTGACCGAGGTGGCTCTCTGGGCATCACCTGCCAGAACAATGCCCGAGATTTTTTGCTCACAGTGCCGACGCCGACAACGGCGACATCGGATTTCCCGGCGAACGGGGCCTTTAACGCTATGGCGTTAAAAGTTCAGCGTACACTTACGTGCGCTGAACGTTCAGCACTGTACGCTCTACGTTCAAGCAAGTGCGGAGAACGTACACTACTTTTGTTGTCACCATACCATGCACGCCGTAGGTATATTACCTTGACGGCGGTTACTCCCTCGCCGACGTCTTCCACCAGTCCGGCGCCATCCTTTCCCGGCGTGTAGGGTATCGGGTAGGTGTGGCCGAAGGTGCCCTCGCGGATGTACGCGTCCACGGGATTCACGCCAGCTGCTTTCACTCGAACCAGGACCTATGCATGTGTAACATGAAAAGCATCCTAGCAGGTAAAAGTTTGTGCTAGACTATCTTATATACTTCTGGACACAGTGCACGTCCTGCTCAAACATCTGCCTCTATCCGCCTTCGCGTCCCTTTCAAGCACAGTTTCAAGGATCGTGATTGGACATTATACAGGGTGAGTGACCTGCGGGATCTCTCTCGATGGTTTACTGTCACACTGCAATCTTTAGGAAGGATACCCAATATCAGAGCACCAAAAGAACCAACCACCTAAGGAGACGCATGCTGCACTAAACCGAAGGCAGGTAGTGACAATGCAGGCCTGTCTTGTTTGTCTCGACTTGAGTTCTTAATGATGACACTTTAGAGGTCCATATTTTTCAGGAGAGGCAACAGGTTAAAAAATTACCTAATTATCGTAAACCCCGATTAAGCGTCCCCCGCTTCTGTAGCGACCCGCACTTTACGACGAATTAACGTGGGCTGCAGACGAATCTTTTATAGAGTTCATGAAACAAATTGCGGATTATACGGAGCAAGATTATACAAAACATCGCCTTGGACGGCTACCAGTGGGAACCGACCGCAGTGACAGAAACCGATGAAGCACTTCAATGGCAGACTTCATGCCAAAATGAATGTTAAGGCGGAAATACACGCGCGTAACAATGCTATCCGGCACATGACTTCTTGCAATAAGGTTTGCCGTCCGTTCGGATTAACGCTTCGCGCGTGCGACCAGCAGCTGCCGGTGCGAGTCGGCTCTCGCCTTGCCTACTTTATCGCTCGCCCCGCTGCCGAAGGCTCTCTAGAAACTAGCCGCCCTACGAGTGAAATACGCACCGACCGGTTCCCACTACAGCAAGCATGTCCTCCGACGACGCATGCGTAGCTCATTGATATCAAGGCACATATGATAGCATGGCTTCCGGAAGAATGTATTAGCTCACCTAATATCGCTGGCAGAAAAATAAAAATATTACCTTGATTGGGAATGTTGACACGTGCCTGTTGTACTTTGATATTTTTTGTTTCTTACGCATGACTCGTGTGCACTGCTTTGCATTTCTGGCCACCAGTTGGGTGCTTATTCCGACTGGTCAGCCAGTAAAGATTTCAGCCGTGAGTCAGCGCTGTGTAGTGTCCCTGCGCATTTCCTTCTTCTGTTTCCCGTTCATCGCACCGTAGTTATGGAATACCGTCCCCAACTCGCCGAACTACCTTGTCGAAGCTGCACTACTTCTGGGGCATGTCGAGCGTGGGTTTTCGTATCAGTTAGTTTTGTGCGCATAATTACAAGTTCGATATCTCGAACCAAGATGTCGATTTTTTTTGTTTTTGAACACTAGGTTCCCCTCTATAGTTGAAAGCCTTCAATTCCGCAATATGAAATTGTGCCCTAAAACCAAAAATCCAAAGGTAGTTCTGTGATAGCTATTAACTGATCCTCTCGTAACTACAATACAGTAGACACACTGTCCGCCTTCCTTACAGCCCATGTTACCATACTGCAAAGACATATGTTTCATTAGTTTTAAAACATTTAAATACACTAAAAAACGCCCGGTGTTCCCGATATATACACGAGAGGCCTCAGTTAAGGGAATGAAAACGAAAACTATAGCTTTCAGGAGATGAAAGACGGAGTAACGTATGACTTCTTGGCGGACAGCAGAATCACGCCCTTAGCGAACGCATGAATTAGGAAGTGAAAGAAGGAATGTTTAGGGCAACTAAACCTATAACAAAAAAAAAAAACGCGCGTGACCGGCGTTCTAGCGACTCGACAAGACATCCCGGAGCCTGCGAAATGATACAGTATGAAATAATTTTGAGCCATATTTTAACCCTCCGAACCCTGACATTGAGTTCGCATTGCCGCACTGCACCTCAAAACGCTTGGTATGGAGACCAGGTATTCAGGGACTTAGAGGGAACGATGCCGCAGACGCGGCTGCCTGACCGATCATTCACCGGGTACCTCATTTGAGCTATATGGACAGGACCCCACAACCCTCGCTGCTGCGGTGCAAAGAAATTATCGCTCCCGGATATCCAACCCCCCCAAGGGCCTGGATAAAGCGGGAGAACGAATTCTACGCGACTCCAAACACGTTGCTTTCCCCGACTATATTACAGTGCTTTGACTCCGCGGTCACTGGCAGGTGCAGGAACTGTGACAGCCGATGTCTACCACAAGGTGTGGACCTGCCAGAGGGTCACCTCGATCCCAACCCTACCCAAGAGGGCTGGGAGGTGACCCTGCTTAGCTGCTCCGATCTCGGGGCCCAACAAGCACTCACTGCACGATCCAAAGCAGCGGTATCGTCATATGACGTCCCGTACTGAGGATGTCACCTAGTCTGCACTGCCCCTTCGGGGGCTGATACGCTCTCTTTTCCGTGATAAAGTTTCCACTACCATCACAGCCCACTAGCTCACTATCGTTTTTTAAGCAATAACTTACGATTGAGAGGAAGGATGTAAGATTTTTATGGTGCATGGGCATATGTGACCAAAGAGCGCCATGGCACAAGGTATATTTTTTTTACTCAAGGTTGGCGTCAAAACACTTTTCCCGAGCATTTCAACCGAAATAAGCCGAGCACCAGGCCAGAGAAAAGCTTCTACCCATTGTATCACCGGTGGGTACCCGGCGGCTCTGGGGGTCGAACCCCGCACTTCCCGCATGCGAGGCGGATGCTCAGACCACTAGACCACCGCTGCGGTCCTAACTTATGAGAGAGTGAATGTCTTCAAAACTGCGCTTGCACTGCATTCCATTTTGTCATGGCATCAAGGTAGGCAGGCGAACTATTCAAGGCATGCAGCTACTTTTTGCTGGCGCTGCTAGCAACCAGTTTGCTCACATATTCGCACTAACTGCACAGAAACGTGCACCGAAACTTGGTCTAGTAGTAAGTGAAAAGCCGCAAACCCCATTACCTTGTGGGCCTCCACTTTAGGGATGGGCACATTGGTCGCTAGTTGAAGGACCTCCGGACCGCCGAATTTCTGCACTTGGATCGCTCGCATCATCTTCGCTGACTCTCCTGCCTTCAGCTGGCAGCGCAAGTCCCTTCACACCAAGCAGTGCGGGACCCGCCTCTTTGTTTTATTGCGCCGTAAAATGTCGAAGATGATAAGACAGTGTGGCGATATAGCGACACGCCACTCCAGAAGCCGTCAGGCGCTAACCGCCGCTTTTTACTATGTGCGCTTTCTGTCGCTATATATATATATATATTGTCACGTTGCGATGACTGCAATCCGGAGAGCAGGAA
This sequence comes from Amblyomma mixtum, assembly GCF_055824585.1. Classification (NCBI taxonomy): domain Eukaryota; kingdom Metazoa; phylum Arthropoda; class Arachnida; order Ixodida; family Ixodidae; genus Amblyomma; species Amblyomma mixtum. Next base: position 106,182,573 of record NC_143018.1, read on the forward strand.
TACAGCGAAAATTGTTTCTAAACAGAACTCTTTATTTGGGCTGACTTGCGCCCGCAAAGAAGTGAATCACTCGGTGGCGGCGTAGCAACAAGCGTGCACGGCGGTCGTCGAACCGTACGCCCGCCGCCCTCTTTTCAAAGCTGATAGCGAACTTTCGAAATGAAGCTTGGAAAGTTACTAGAACACTGTGGAACAACGTAGAGTCGGCTCCGCCCGGATGCGATCAACCGAGTTAAACCTGGGCGCGTCTGATAACAAGGGTAGCCTTAATGGCCTAGGCACTCATGCCTTGAAAAAAACGTGACTTAATATACGCAATCTCCGAATATCATAACTTCACACAAGTCGATATTTGTCACATCGGCTCTACGAAAAGCATGCATATACCATCATCATCTCATTTTCCCAACGGGAAGTTGTTTATGAACTCATTTTGTTCGCGTATCGTAAGATTGCACCATAGAAATCAATATATAGTATTTCTTGCTGTATTGTCAAGGATGCACCGGATCGATTTTCTTTGGCAGTCTAACATTTCGGGGCAAGCGCGGAACAAACATTAAAATCAAGATTTCATGATGCATTCAGAGATTAGACCATTCTCATCAATAGGTGCATAACTGTATCTTACAGTATCACCTTTGTGGCATAGTGTTGCCAGTGTTGGCGGACACCGGAAAGCCGCTGGATTGTCTTAAGTAGTAATCTGATTGACTAATTTCTGGTAATCAACTTTTTAACTGTCACAGCTAAGCAACTGGTTGCAATTAGAGATTTGTATCCGGCCTTTAGTAATCGCTGTACCAGTTTTTAGAATTTCGAAAACGCGATTATCTTCAGCGCTGTAACTCGACAAAATTTGACTGGCAAAGTGCATGCGCTTTCGAGAAACATGCAGGCAAAGCAACCTTATCAGTGCACATAATTAGTAAAAAAAAGCCAAATTTTGTCGAGCCAGCAGCGCCAAGGGTAATCGCGCTTTCGAAATTCTAAAAACTGATATGGCTGTTACTAACGACCAGCTAAAATTCTCTAATTGCCATAAGACACCTAACTGCAATAGTTGACAAATTAATTATTAATAATTTGTCAACCAGCTCGTTACCTAATACGATTCTCAATGTTTTCTGGTGCCCGCCAACACTGATAATACGATGGTGGAAAAGCCATATTTTTACCTCGAAAACCTATTTTCGAGAATTACTTAGCCTTCCTTGAAACACGTGGTATTTCGTGTTTTCATTAAATTTTTTTGTCAAAGGACGCTGAGGTTTAATGAGGTTCAATATACAGTGCAGCACAAAAAAATAAAGCCAATAAAACACCATTTTCATATGTACTTCGTTAAGTGTTATACGTCGTATCAAATTTTATTTGTGAAATCAAGGTCGCTGGAAAAAATATGAACAAAGCATGAAAAGATAGGAGTCATTTAAAAAAGGAGAAAAGTATAAAAAACTTTGCAATACACAAAATGTCCACTTGTTCAATAGCAAATACTTCTAGAAAACACAACTTCTATCTTGTAGAGCTTTGCGGCTAGGAAGCAATCACTTTAGGCCCTCTATAGTTGTGCCCGCCATTGGGTAAAATAGTTTGGCTAACCCTTCGCAGTCCGGAAGGAAGAAAATCCTACCCAAGTGATAAAAAAACCTTAAAAAATTCGCTGTGGCTTAGCTTGGTTAAGCCCGGTAATTGCGAAAGCAATATCCGTACCTACGCCATGGTTCAGTTGGTAGTGTAGCTGGTGGTGGTGCTTGTGGTTAGACTTGTGGTGATGCATCGGTTATACAATCCAATCTAATTCAATCCAAACCAATCCAATCCAATGCAATCCACTCCAATCCAATGTAATCTAATCTAATCTATTTAATCCAATCCAGTCCAGTCCAATCCAATCTAATCCAATCTAATGCAATCAAGGTCAAATGGAGGTGGTGGTCACCGCCGCGGCACGGCAAAGGCGTGAAAGTGCAAGTAGTATTGGTTTCGCAATAAAATGAGCCAAATAACATCGGTAACATCAACAACCATTTCAGAACGGCCGCTGAGTCGAGCAAAACAGGCCAAATCAGAATCCAACCAAGGCGTTGCCACCACTATTCTGGGCCGGTTGCTCGGGTCTTCTTCGCTTTCTATACTAAAACGCCGGATGATCAGGCAGCATCCTCAGTACCACTCCTAAATTGATCGCCAACAAAATCAACCGTGAACGCAGCTGAATCACGAGATTTACACTTGTATCAGCGTACCAGCGTGCCACGCTGTGCGTTCCGCCACGTTCATAAGCGGTTCAAAAGTCATCGCCACGCAAAAAAAAGAGAAACTAAAGAGAAAATTCAAAAGTAGTTTCCTAGCTTCAAGTCAGATTTCGGGGCATGTTCGAGAACTGCGCGGAAGCTTTTGAAACCGGCGTTCGCATCCATCGTTAGTGCGCTTACTATGGCCAATAGGTGCGGTACAGAAAGGCTTAAACTAAAAACAATCTTGCCCAATTTGCCGCCGGAGTCATAAACACTGAGCTAGCGGATAACTGCAGTTTGGAGCGATTAGTGCAGCACAGAAATTTTCACTCCGGGCTATGGTAAATCATTGCAGCATAGATACGGAAGCACTCTGGAGCAGGTAGCTCTGGTTTGCAAATCTTTTCAGTTCGCAGAAAGGTTTCACGCTGACGCCAAGATGTGGCACATAACTGTTTTTATCTCAAGTGGCACAAATAATTGAAGATGTCAGAAGTGACTTCATATTTTATGCTATTTACCTGAATATGACGTACCTGCATGAAATGCATTATTTCAACTGCACATATTTTAGGAACCATAAGTGCTATATACTTACTTGAGTTGCCTTGCGGCTCTAGATCTTTCTTTAGAAAGTAATAACGCTTCCCTAAAACTTCGCCACTTTTATACATTTATGCCTCCCAGTGGGATCAAGCTGCGTGTGCGTGCGTGCAGACTCGTGTTCGATCGCTCCACATTCTCGTGTGTAAGGCCGGTCCCGATTAGTCCTCATGATGGCTGAAAAATCGTTTTTCTCGCCGCGGTTACATGAATGCGACAGAAGTAAACTCCCACTTTTTGAGGGAAAGAGGAGGTTTTGAGAAGGAAAGGCGTGACTCGTCCTCTACTCTCTCTCTTCCTCGACGTTTTTGCACTTTCCCTCAAAAATGTGGACTGGAGTCTACTTCTATCGCATTCATGTACAAGCGGCTATAGTGCGTCCGTGTGTGCCGGCTGGGCAAAATTGGTAAATTGGTTTTTGAGGAAAGGAAATGGCGCAGTATCTGTCTCACATATCTCGGCAGACACATGAACCACGCCGTAAGGGAAAGAAGGAAGGTGGGAGTGAAAGAAGAAAGAGAGAAAGAGGTGCCGTAGTGGAGGTCTCCGGAATAATTTCGGCCACCAACGAGGTCGCCGCTAGCCATGGGCTAGCGGCCATCTAGTACGTGCCTCCGCAACCTGCTCTCGACGCAATAAATGCTTTACAATTCAATGGGTCTTTAACATGCACTGACATCGCACAGCACACGGGCGCCTCTTGCGTTTCGCCTCCATCGAAACGCTGCCGCCGCGGTCGGGTTCGAACCCGGGTACTCAAGCGGCCTCTTGTGTAGAGCAATACCTCGCAGAAAGAGGACTCGCATGCTCGACCGAGAAATCGGAACTGCTGAGAGTCTGGAGAGGCAAGCAAAACCGGGCCGTCCCAACCAACGAGGACCTAAAACTCAACGTCTACCTTGACGGGACACCCATACCCGAAAAGACAACAATAAGAATTTTAGGCATGTGGGTTCAATCCAACCAGCGCAGTACTCACACTTTTACCCTGCTCAAAGCAACAACACTACAAGTCTCACGCATGATCACCCGCATCACCAACAGGCGACATGGCATGCGTGAAGAGGACACACTCAAACTAGTCAGAAGCCTTGTAGTTAGTAGAATCACGTACAGCCTACCCTACCAGTGCCTCAACAAAAACGAAATACAACAAGCGGATGCCCTGCTACGCAAAGCGTATAAGACAGCGCTCCGACTTCCGCGCAACACGTCAACCGAAAAACTCATGGCCCTGGGATTACATAACACCTTTGAGGAGCTACGAGAGGCGCAGCTTGAGTCGCAAAAACTCAGGCTGTTGCAGACAACGACTGGAAGAGCGCTCCTGCAGAGGCTCGGATACCGCGAGCAGATGCGAGAAATGACGAGGACGGCAACGATCCCCGACGAGCTTCGCAAGACCCTCAAGGTAGCGCCAATACCAAAAAACATGGATCCCAACCTCCATCGAGGCAGAAGAGAAGCGAGGGCCGACTTCATCGAAAGAACATACGCTCCTCAAGCCACGACCGTGTATGCAGACGCGTCTTGGAGAGGAGGAGACACCAAAATCGCTGTGGCGGCGGTGGTCGATTCGTCTTTACGCGAAATGACCAGCGCGTCTCTCCGAGGCTGCACAGCTGCAGAGTCCGAGGAAGTAGCCGTTGCTCTAGCGGTGGCGGAGGGCTATAGAACCGGGCGGTCGCTAACAATACTCACCGACTCTCAAACAGCCTGCCGAAATTACATGAATGGCAGGATAGGTCGTCACGCGCTCCGTATACTCCTCGCAGCGAGCGACAGAATTAAAAACCAGGAAGAACAAAGCGACAAGATCCCACACAAAATTGTGTGGGTACCGGGGCACACGGGGGTGGCAGGGAACCAAGAGGCCGACAGGATAGCTCGAGGATACATTACTTTCCGAGCATCCGATGAGCCCGCGGAACTCGCGCCAGCACCCAGGGATTACTCGGCCATACTACAAAACTACAGAGGCAGAAGATTGCGGTATCCCCCACCGCACAAATCTCTCAGCAGAGAGGAAGCTGTCACTTGGAGACAATTACAAACAGGCTCTTTCCCAAACCTACATATACTAAACAAAATGCACCCTACCATATACGCGGACAAATGTCCCTGGTGCGACGGAAAACCTACTCTCTATCACATCACATGGGCCTGCCAAAAGATAGACGTGGTCCCCAAAATACAAAACCCGAGTGCGGAGCAGTGGGAGACTCTGCTGTCCAGCGACCGCTGTGAAGACCAAGAAGGTCTGGTACAGCGAGCTCAACGGGCGGCAGTGGCCAGCGGAGCCCTGGACTGAGGGCAACCGACCACTGATTAGAGGCGGACGACTTCGACAGAGAAGACTCCTGGGGGTAAAATCAAGGAGAAAACGTCTCTGAAGATGCTCCCAAACCGCAGGAAAAAGGACTAGAGTAAAATAAAGTTTTTCCTTCCTTCCTTCCGGGTACTCCGGCTCGGTAGACGAGCGCCTTACCACTGAGCCACCGCGGCGGGTAACCGGCTGGGCATAACTTCTGAAATGGAAGAAGCGTGGTGGTCGCGTGATAGCGGCAGCGTTGAAATGGAAATCACACGGTCGGTGAGGAAACAACGGTAGCGATGTGATCAGTTCGGATTACAGTCATGCTGTATGTGTTGTAGGTCCAGTCGGTCACGTGGCACTCGTTGCCTGCCTAATCGGCTGGAGACCTTGTGCGATGCCCTTGCGTTCCGCGCGGACAGTATACAGTGGAGTTGATAAAATTGGTTTGATAAGTTCTGCGCGCACGTCCGTCGCGCTAGCTTCGTCGTAGAATGGGCCCACGAACGACAGGTGGCGCTTGTCGAACACCACGTGATTAGGCGCATATGGATTTGGAAACGCATCTTTGATGCAGAGCTGGCTGGACCTGATGTCGCCTGGGATGATTTCGTTGGTGCGTATGATGATGCCGATGTGGCAGGGCCACGAACTGACGATGATGATCATGATGATGAAAAGCATTTCATAATATTTACAGAGAGATTGACAGGGAAGCAGCCTCCAGTGGGCCGCTCCCCATACCATACTAGGTGGAGTCCCTTATTCAGGGACCCCATTGGTCTGGACCGCCACACGAGCTCGCTGAACCAGGGTTTGTTGGGCCGTTGAGTCTAGGCAGCCGAGCAGGGCCGCCTCCCAGTCCTCTCGAGTAGGGGAATGGGTTTGGGGTGGAAGAGAAGGATTTCGCTGACATGCCCAGACCATGTGCACGTGGAAGGTGTCAGCCACCTCCCCACAGAAAGAGCAGAGGCCAGAGAAGGAAGGATCGAAGCCACGCGAAGTGCGTACACTTCCTGGCTTGAGCGAATCTGATGAAGGTTGACCAGGAGGCCGACCTACCTCCAGCTGCCTTTACCACTTCAATGGCGATTAGTCGCGTCGTCTCTAGAACAGCTTTTAGTAGACAAGGATATCGGCGAGAAGCACATGACTGCGCTGGGCAGCTTGGAAATCGCCGTGATAGGGCGCTTTGTAGAGGCAGACATGCATAACGAATAAAAAAAAATAGACAGCACTTTCGTGACAGAAAGCATTTTTGGCAGTAATATGGGAAGTCCAGTTATTACAAACTGCGGATGGTACCAACGCAATAAGCGCGGATGTCATTTTCGTTGTAAGTGGGCTCGACTGTAATTCAAAGAGGAAAAACGTTCCCATTGAGACAAAACTCAGATCTATGCGTTTTCATCAAACTTGATTAATATGGTAGAATAGTGAATCTACTAACGCAGAAGACAGGGGCGTGAAACTGTAGATTCACTATGAGCTGGTACATTCACTATGACACTCCAGTGGAAAAAACGTTCATGGCCCATCGATGACCCGTCGCAGGCAGCCAACCAGGCCGTCCGTGGCCCAAGCACGGCAAACCAGTTCGGGCCGTGGTTGGGGATTGACATTGGCCTTGCACGAGCCGATTAGCGCTTGCAGATGTCGACACTGGACCATTCACAGCCCTTCGATGACCTAAAGAAAATCAGGGGGGCACTTTGTTGACCTAAAGTGCGGTGAGGCGAAAGCCTTAAGCGCGGTGTTGCTGCTTGTGTCACTGATGTGTGGTTAAGATTAAGATGTTAAGCTTCTCCTCTAAGAGTGGAACACGACAGCGTCTTGCAACGCTGCCAGGGAGTCCACAGAACGCCATCGCCGGTTCGGCTACATGCCTTGCTCTTCGGTAAATTGGTTTTTGAGGAAAGGAAATTTATCCCTCTCGCATATCTCGGCGGACACCTGAACCTCGCCATAAGGGAAGGGAGGAAGATGGGAATGAACAAAGACACCGTATTCACTAGACACGCCTTTGTTCATTCCATGCCATCGAGCTGGCATGGCGGAGTGGTTAGCATGCGCGTCTCGCACTTCGGAGACCGGGGTTCGATTCCCGAACTCGTCCAATTTCCTACTAAGTTTTATTTATTTATCTGGCCTGACTAGTAGGGATATTTAGGCTAATTGGGTAATTAAGCAATTAACTAAACTCAGTCCCACTTACTTGCAGCATCATTATACGATCCCTTTAATTTGTTGCATGGTTACTAGCCAAGTACAATTGGCCCCGTTTCAAATTCGCGCACTTTGACGTCACGACCGTTTCGACCAATTCAAAAACGTGACATTTCCGTCAACAACTCCTGCTTACAACGATGAGGCATTAAAGGCTTCCGCCTTAATAAATTACCTTTCATACTAGAGAGTATACTCCCATTTTAGTGGAGATATATGTACATCAATTATGTCCACTAATATGTACACTAATTTTCACGAGCTTATATGCTCCAAATTTAAGACCCTGCTGTTGTAGTCAGTAATTCTTGAACGTTAAGCAATATTATTTCAAGCAGTTGTGGTTCTGTGATGACACGAACAAGAAACGCAAATCAGCTGGCTACGTCTCAAATACCTTCTATTAGAAAGAACTTAATAGTACACTCCGCAGTCTTTGTTGAGAACATTATGCAAACGTAATGAGACTAGATTTTGTCAGGCATCACGACTGTGCGACATGCACATGTCATGAAGGCCATTCGTATATTTGAAAAACTTCCTGCCGGCTGTTACACTTACGATCAAGACCAGGCTTGCATTTATGAGCCCGACAGTGCCGCGCCAATTTACTGGAACCGCCATCCCTAACTTCCCCGTGGTGCTCGCTTAACCGCTCATAAAGGCATCTGCCTGACTACCCAATGTACGCCTTGCAGCATGACAGCATGATCTTGTAGATTATTTCCTCAGTGCATGGCACAAAGGGGTTTCTATGCCGAATCATGCAACTTTTCTGAACCCTGCTGTCAGGACAGGTGGCCTTGCAAATGCGGGACAATCTTTCCGGTGCAGACAAACACACCTTCACTCCCACTTTTTGTGCTACCTTTTTGAGGGAGTGTGTCAGCTTGTGGATATTTGGCACCACCACTACCTTGCTGCCCCCTTCTTTATCAGTTGCAGTCCTCTTGGCCTTTTCCTGCTGATGCAAGCTCTCAGCGATTGAAACTAACAACTGTCTCGGGTATCCTGCTGCTCTGAGATGGTCAACCTGCTTATAAAAACTACTTTTCATCAGGCATGCGCAGGACTTGCTAACTGCATTTTAAAAGCAAGTTTTCAGAACCACTCCACACTTGACCAGCTTCGTATGCGCAGACAAAAAGGGTAATAGGGCCTTCTTAGCTCTGGGCTCATATATCCAACAAACATGCTTCAGACTCACGCTTCATGCATCAGACTCTTCCAGCAATGCTAAGCAATGACCCGAAACAGTTTTGGAACACAGTGAAAGGCAAACGAAATACCACGATACAACTATTTACCCTGGAAGTGGATCCAGTTCCTGACCAACTGTGCGCATCCCTTCTCAATAGCACTTTGATCAAAGCCTTCTCGAGCCCCACCGACACTTCTGTCCTACCTTCGCTCATAGACTATCACTTTTTACCAATGGATCCCATCTTCATCTCCTCAGAAGGAATTCGTGGCATTATTAACCAACTTCAAATGTCATCCTCTTGCGGTATCGATGGCCTCAGTACTAAATTCTTGAAAAATACCGTACAATATTCTTCCATTATACTACAGTGTATCTTTTCGCAGTCTTTAAACCATCACACCCTTCCTAATGACTGGCTCACTGGCAAAGTTATCCCAGTGCACAAATCAGGAAAAACGCAAGATCCACGTAATTACCATCCCATCTCACTTACTTCCATCCCATGTAAAGTTCTAGAGCACATCATATTTAGTCATCTTGTTAATTTCCTAGAACCAAACCAGTTCTTTACTCCAAAACAACATGGTTTTCGCAAATTCTTGTGTGAAACGCAATTGATTTTCACTAACGACTTGCATGTTTAGACTCTGGACTCATTACTGATTGCTTATTGTTAGATTTTTCAAAAGCCTTCGATAAAGTCAGTCATTCTCTTTTACTTTTAAAGCTGAGCCAACTTAACATTGACCCTAATGTATTCAATTGGATTCATGCCTTTCTTAGTAACCGTACTCAGTTCGTCTTCGCCAATAACCACGACTCATCACCAGCGCCAGTCATTCAGGTGTGCCCAAGGGGTCGGTCCTTGGCCCGTTATTATTTCTAATATACATAAATAACTTACCTTTAAAGATTTCATCTAACATGTGCTTGTTTGCTGACGACTGCGTAATTTACAGTTTTTAATAGCACTGATGATATTGTTCAGCTACAGACAGACTTAAATAAAACTTATTGCCAATCGTGGAAAATGGAATTAAACATAGCTAAATGCAAATGCATGCGCTTAACCCATAACCAGCAAACAAGCCCAGACTATTTTATTAACGACACTCAGCTGAACTCAGCCTCGTCTTACAAGTATCTTGGCATTAATGTTTGTTATAACCTTTCTTGGAATGCTCATATCAGGTTCATTACTTCGAAGGCTAACCGCATGCTAGGGTACGTCCGCACGAATTTTTCATCCTCTCCACCTTCATCGAAAATGCTACTATATACTACACTCATTCGTCCGCAACTAGAGTACGCATGTTCGATTTGGGATCCTGACACCATCACATTAACAAATGAACTCGAGGCCGTGCAGAACCGAAGCGTCCGTTTCATCGTTGGAAACTACCATCGCACTGCCAGTGTAACAAAAATGAAATCTAATCTTAAACTCCCCTTAGTCTCCACTCGCCGTAATCTTTCACGCATTTGCCTCTTCCATAAAATTTACTATCACAATCCTTGCCTGAAAGCCATCTGTGTAAAGGCACCATCTTTCATCTCGCCTCGCATTCACCACAATCAAAAAGTAGCTGTTCCACACTGCCGCACAGTGACCTGCTCTAATTCCTTCCTCCCTAAAACATGTCGTGACTGGAATAATCTTTCACCCACAGCCACCTGTGTTAGCGACACTGCGCGTTTTAAAAGCAAATTACTCGCACTGTTAGAATCAGACCAATTGTGATATGTTGCTTACTCATATATAGACTATATAAGGCTTTCTTTTTGTAATCCTCTTATTTTTTTACTTCTGTACTCTTGTTCTCAATGTTTTCGTCCTCTGCCTCTAGCATCTTTCAATATTCATATATATAGAGCTCTTTTTGATTTATGTATTTTTTTTTCACTGTCCCACCCCTTCTGTAATGCGAAAGCCCTGAGGGTAAAATAAATTAAATGAATGAAATCAAACCAGCTTTAGGTCAAAAAACCGAATAGTGCCCTCAATGGAAGCTCGTGGCCGATCTTCAGAGGGTGCAGACACTCAGAGTGGAAATAGCGGCTGTTACAGAGACGTCTCTATGGCTCTTACGAAGGACCACTAGGTAGTCATCAACAAATCTAAAGGTTCGAATGGCTATAGTACCATCCAGTTTATTTTGCAGTTGCCTGTCTAGCCTCGCAAGGTAAAGGTCACTGAGCGCAGGAGCAATGCACGAGCTGATGCATATGCCATCCTTTTGTAGAAATACCTCCCTATTCCAACTAACAAAGGTCGACTTCAGATATAGAGACAATAAACTCAAAAACCCGTCAACAGACACATCTGATTCATTCTGAAAAGCAAGTTCCCCAAAGCCATGAATGCAGTCTTTGATAGATTCTAAAAGCTGCTGATGTGGCAAAGAGTAATATAGGTCTTCCACATCTACTGAAAAAAGTTCTACAACTTGCTCTTCTTTTAGAAACCCAACAACTTGTTCTGAGCTTCTAATGAGAAAAGGATCAACGCTCAAAAGTTTGAGATGTCGTTGCAGAAATAGCCCTACTTCCTTCTGCCATGTGCCGCATTCAGATATGACGACGTGGAATGGTGCTTCAGGCTTGTGTCTTGACCAAAAAAAAACATGTCGAGGCCAAGTTTATCCACGTTTTGGACTGCAAGCGCAAGCATAGACAGTTCAAGCCTTAACCATAATCTTTTCGCTTGCGCTTTTACCTTTCCCAAAGACACGCTTTGCTGCTGATTAAAAACTGAATCTACTGCATCACACGCCTTCTTACAGTTCAAATCCCATGGAAATTCTGCAAAGCCACCTTCTTTGTCAGAAGGAAGGGTACAAAGACTATTGTCCTTTAAAAATGATATGACCCTTCTCACTGGAACGGGGTACTGGTGGCCTCCACTTGGTGAGCACTTTCAAACCCTCTACATTACAGCATTCTTTCTCAGACGAGGGTGCACGGCTGGACACGTTTCACGATGACAGGAGCTCAGGCACACTTTTCTTGGGTTGCACCGTGTACTTGGGTCCAAGGAGTTTGTCCCCCCCCCGAGTTCTTGCTACGCTATGGAACATAGAAACAGTATTTCAAGCTACACTAAAGATCTTATCAAGATTTACCTTTTGCTATGTGCCAGACATCAAAGAGGCGGCTTATTGAGGGATGGGAGCTTTTGAGGAACGACAACATCGCTGTGCCGATCAGTGATGATGCTTGAAATCACCGCACCTTGTTTAACGAGGTAATCCAGCCCTCTCTCCAAGCCTGTTTTCTCCATCTTGTTACTAGACGCAACTTCAGTGGACTGCCATAATAATGCAAAAGTACTTCGTGAACCTGAAAGAGAGATGCTGCTTTCCAGGTCGAAAACATGCCCAGAAAGAACTGTGCATGCATATGAGAGAACCCAACAGCCACAGAAACCAAGGGGCACAGGGGATTTTTTAATTTTATTCATTTATTTCGTGCTGTTGTTCTATTTAGATTATTACTGATGTACAGGTGCGTCTTCGAAGCGCAGGTCGGAGGCCGTTGATCGAAGACTTGTCACGGCAGGCACACACCCAGAGTCACTCCGGAACCAGCACAGCACTTCGTTCACCTCTTCGTCGCACCGCGTGAACGGATGCCTGTCGTTCCCATTACAGTTACCTCCCCGGCGAAAAGGAGCCATCCTGGCGACTTACGGGGACGAAAGAGTTGGCGGGTCATAGTAGGGCTTAAGACGCTCGACGTGTACAGTTTCACGCCCCCGGCGACGATGATCCGGAGATGGGTTAAGAGGCTCAACTACGTAATTCACGGGAGAAGTTTGTTGTAGAACGCGGTAAGGGCCGTGATAGCGGGAAAGCAGTTTCGTGGCGAGGCCGGGAGTGGAGGAAGGCACCCAGAGCCAAACGAGTGCACCGGAGGGATATGACACGGGAGGGTCCGAGGGGTCCCGAAGGTGCTTCTGGTGCCGCTGCAGTTGTGTGGTGAAAGAGCGCGCAAGTTGTCGACATTCTTCGGCATATATGTGAGCGTCGGAAAGGGATGTGGTCTCGGAAGGCTCAGGACGGTAGGGGAGGATGGTGTCCATGGTGGATGTAGGCTCGCGACCATATAAGAGAAAGAAAGGGGAGAATCCCGTCGTTGTCTGCGTAGCCGTATTATAGGCGTAGGTTACGAAAGGAAGTACTTTGTCCCAGTTGGAGTGGGCGGTATCAACATACATGGCGAGCATGTCACTGAGTGTACGGTTGAACCGCTCAGTCATGCCGTTGGTTTGTGGGTGATAGGCGCTGGTACAGCGATGAACGATTTGGCATTCCTTTAGCAGCGCCGCGACGACTTCCGAGAGAAAAACACGGCCACGGTCACTGAGCAGTTCTTTCGGGGCTCCGTGACGAAGAACAAGACGGTGTAGGATGAAAGAAGCAACATCCTGTGCGGTAGCAGATTGGAGAGGCGACGTTTCTACGTAGCGGGTGAGGTGGTCAACGGCCACGATGACCCAGCGGTTGTTAGCCGAACTCGTTGGAAGCAGACCGTAAAGATCGATGCCGACGCGGTCAAAGGGGCGGGCAGGGCAGGGTAACGGCTGCAATGGAGCGGGGTCGAGGCGGGGAGGGTTCTTGCGACATTGGCAGGCGGTACATGACCGAATGTACTGACGTACGAAGCGGTACATACCGCGCCAATAATAGCGCAGACGCAGGCGAGCATGCGTTTTCAATACACCGGAATGGCCGCATTGTGGATCGGCGTGGAAAGAGGCGCAGATCGCAGCACGGAGGTGGCGAGGAATCACCAACAGCCACTTCCACCCGTCGGAGAGGTAGTTACGCCGGTATAAGAGGCCATCACGAACGGCAAAATGGTGGGCTTGGCGACGAAGAGTCCGGGACGAAGAAAGTGGCGAGGGATTAGACAGTAAGGTGAGGAGGGAATGGATCCAAGGATCCTGCTGTTCGGAAAGCATATCAGGGACACCGAACGACGAGAAATCGTAGGCACAGACGAGGGCAGAGGCGGAATCGCAAGGGAGTGGTGAACGGGAAAGTGCGTCGGCGTCGGAGTGCTTGCGTCCAGAGCGATAAATAACGTGAATATCAAATTCCTGGAGACGTAAAGCCCAGCGGGCAAGTCGGCCAGAGGGATCTTTGAGCGAGGACAGCCAGCAGAGAGCATGATGGTCGCTGACGACATAGAACGGCCAGCCGTAGACGTAAGGGCGGAACTTGGCAATCGCCCAAATGATGGCGAGACATTCTTTTTCTGTGACAGAATAGTTGGATTCCGCCTTGGTGAGGGTGCGGCTGGCGTAAGCCACAACATATTCCGGATGGCCAGACTTCCTTTGGGCAAGAACTGCACCCAACCCCACACCGCTCGCGTCAGTGTGAATCTCGGTCGGACAGTCGGGATCAAAATGGAGGAGTATTGGGGGGGAGACCAGGAGGCGACGTAAAGTGGTGAATGCTTCATCGCAAGCGGGGGACCAAGACGATAGATTCGGGCTGCCGGCAAGAAGCTGTGTTAAAGGTGCAATGATAGAGGCGAAATTCCGGATGAAGCGGCGGAAGTAGGAACACAAGCCTACAAAACTGCGAAGTTCTTTTAAGGTGGTCAGTTTGGGAAAGTCAGCGACGGCGCGGAGTTTGGCAGGGTCAGGAAGGACGCCATCTTTGGAGATGACATGGCCTAATATCGTCAGTTTCGTGGCACCGAAGTAACATTTCTTCAGGTTTAGCTGTAGCCCGACAGCAGTAAGGCACGTGAGAACGCGCTGGAGGCGTAGTAAATGAGAAGAAAAATCTTCGGAAAAAACGACAATGTCATCCAGATAGCACAGACACGTTTCCCATTTGAGCCAGCTGAGAATATTATCCATCATTCTCTCGAATGTGGCTGGAGCATTGCATAGGCCGAATGGCATGACATTGAATTCATACAGGCCGTCTGGGGTGACGAAAGCGGTTTTAGGTCGGTCAGCGGCAGCCATGGGTACTTGCCAGTAGCCAGAACGTAAGTCTAAGGACGAAAAATACTACGCTCCCTGCAAGCAATCCAGTGCGTCGTCGATTCGGGGTAGAGGATAAACATCCTTGCGAGTAATCTGGTTGAGACGACGGTAGTCCACGCAGAACCGAATGGAGCCATCTTTTTTCGTCACCAGGACAACAGGAGAGGCCCAAGGGCTGTGAGAGGGCTGTATTATGCCGCGCTGTAGCATATCGTCGACATTGTCACGGATGACGCGGCGCTCTGTGGGCGAGACGCGGTATGGTCGCTGGCGCAAGGGGGCGTGCGTACCTGTGTCGATTTCGTGAGAGACGGCAAATGCACGGCCCAAAGATGGTTGGGAAAGGTCAAAAGACGTGCTGAAGCGCTGGAGAAGTGTCAGTAGCTGGTCACGTTGAGCGAGCGGAAGGTCGGCAGCGATGGCGCGTTGAAAGACGTCGACGGGAAGCGGATCGGGCGTGGTCGCACAAATGTCCAGGAGAGCAACCTCGGGACAGGCACGGTGATCGGAGAACTCGTGGGCAAGAGCAGGGTCCAGTTCTTCGACACGACCGAGGCATTCACCGCGAAGGAGTGAGGACGGGCAAGCAAAAGGGTTGGAGACATAAATGGCACAGTGACCATCGGAAATCGTGAGAACGGCGAAAGGAATCAGAAGGTGGTGTCGGCGGGTGGCAGCTGCAGGGTTGCCAGATGGCTCCGACCTCAGGTAGCCAAATTGGCCTCCCTAGTAGCCCAAACGTAGCCAACAGCGAAATTTTTGCGTAGCCCAAAAGTAGCCAAAAAAATTTGCTTTTTTGACGACATTTCTTAAGCATATTGAATTAATTTTCGGCAAGAATATTTATATATAGATTTCTTTCCCGCAGATGATGTCTGAGGGGGTGCACACGGCGTGTTCTTTCCGTTGTTACGTTTCGCATCCGTCATGCGCGCTAACCAGTGCGGCTAACAGGTGCGCTAACCAGGTCCTAAAGATGGGGCCGCAGTTCCACTTTGCAGGCGCGGCAGTAGGCCATATCACCTGAGGCAGGTGACGCCAGCCAGTCTGCACGCGGAAAAGAACGGCGGCGCTAAAAAACGCAATCGCAGCTATAGTTTAGGAATATTTCACCTTTTAAATGTTCGCGCGCAGATTAGACACGTCGACAGTGAAAATACCTTACTGTATACTTACGCAGCCTCACTTTCAATTGCATGCTTTAAGAGGAAGGTTCTCACTGAGAGCGTCACCTCAAAGCATCGAGCATGTTCCTTCTTGAAGCTACATTCTACGATATGCATGAGCTCAGAATAAATCAAGGATATATGCCATTAGATGATAATCTATGTCGATTTTATCTTCAGTCTAACAGCACCTTCACAATGATGAGAAAAACAGTTACCCTTGAATTCCGCCTCCTTTTTCCATTTCTTTTTGTAGTTCCGGATGTACTACATCGCCCACTTGCCCATTCTGAAAGTTCTCGTAGCGACGGATCTAATGCCATTTCATGCCACTAACTTCCGCCACCTTCGTTAGTTACAGTGCGTTCCGCGCCGCGCCGAAGGATGGCTCCACGGCTCCGCATGAGTGCACGCAGATTACGCAACGGACACGGCGCTCTCGCGTCGCTTGCAATGAATCTCGAGGGCTGCACGTGTGCCGCTTGAGGCTGCAGAAAAAGCGTAGGCTCTTGCGAGTGGCACGCTTGCTGTGTCCAGCACGAGAATAGGAAGAAACAGAAAAAGACCTTATTAATGCATAATACGGAAAAAAATGAAGTTGTGTTCGGAACTGAACCATTGTTAGTAAGAAAAGTATTCTGCTTTTTCGCCGCCGCGGTGGCTCAGTGGTTATGGCGCTCGGCTGCTGACCCAAAAGACGCGGGTTCGATCCCGGCCGCTGCGGCAGAATTTCTTTGGAGGAGAAATTCTAGAGAACCCCAAGTGGTCGAAGAACCCTAGGTGGTCGAAATTTCCGGGAGCCCTTCACTACGGCGTCTCTCATAGCCTTAGTTGCTTTGGGACGTTAAACCACATAAACCAAACCCTTACTTGCCTCATGCGCGAATCTTGAGCAGAATGTGTCCGCAGAACCAGAATGAACAATACAAGAAAAGAACATGCCTGGCGGTGGGTTTCCAAACAGCCACCTACCGCAGCCGAAGCGGACGCCCAAACCACTAGGCCACGTCAATGGTTAACGGTTAACATGTGAGTATCACGAAACCAGGCAACAGAAGCGAAATAGTAGCATTTAATGCTTACGCATTCGCACCACGTAGGGAGACTTCAGTTATCTTAATGTTTCCTCTCTATTCTGGTACCATGGTTGTCATGGCAACCCGAGGTGCACCGTCAATGGAAGAACGCTCACATGTGCAGACGGTAACAGTCTATATTCAATGGCGCGCGCGCGGGTGGCGTGGATTAAGTGGAATCTATAGGCCGTGAAGTGTTTCCGCGGGGGCAACTTTCACGTAGTGTCAACTCTTTATAAAAGAAATCGAAAGGCCATGATCCTTGACCGCCTGAAATACAAGTTTTCTCGAACACAGCGTTTACAAATTGTCATTTTGTAGCAGACGCGCTCAATTTCTTTTTCTGTCACTGTATAATTGTAACAGAGCACATTATAACTACTTTAACTTTTTATTTTCACGCATGAAAAAGATGTAGCCCAAAAGTAGCCACATAGCCAAAACGAAATTTCTGACGCCAACTCGGACAACAAGTAGCCCAATTTGGCTATTAATAGCCCAATCTGGCAACCCTGGGCAGCTGTGGTGGGTGTGAAGAGAACAGGGCTACTGAAGGCGGAGTCAGGTAGGAGCGGGACGAGGGCAGAAGAGAAGGGAGGTATGGCGGTGTCGGCAGCTACGAGAAGTTTAGCGGTGGGCACTGGCAGGTCGCACACGGAAACGTTACACACCGAAGATAGCGCGAGTTCAGCACGAGCACAATCAATCACTGCACGGTGGGTTGAGAGGAAGTCCCATCCTAGAATGACATCGTGAGAGCACGCACTCAGCACAACAAACTCGATGATATAAGCTACGTCGTTGACAGAAACTCGTACCGTGCAGGCTGCGATGGGGTGGATGCGCTGTGAGCTGGCCGTACGGAGCGAAAAGTCAGACAGGGGCGTCGTCAACTTGCGAATTTTGCGGCGAAGAGAGTCACTAATCACAGACACGGCAGCGCCCGTGTCAACGAGCGCGAGAACAGGGACACCTTCGACAATCGCATGAATCACGTTGGCGGGAGGAAACGGAGGACTTGGCGAGTTCGCAAAAGACGCAGTTCTTGCCTCCGGAACTGCGGCAGTTAGTTTTCCTCGAGGATGGGTTCCGGTCGCCGAAGCATTGGGGAAATTGAACGGCGGCGAGGGGAAGGCGAGCGGCGAGTAGAATACTGGGAGCGAGGCATAGACGAGCCAGAAGAGCCATTGGTCAAGGGCGGCTCGGGATCGTATCCATACGGATGCGCAGCCTCCCCAGAGCGAGGCAAGCGCTGACGGCAGAGACGTGCGACGTGCCCTGGAAGCCCACAAGCGTAGCAGATGGGCCGATTATCGGCGGTGCGCCAAGGGTTCGTGGGGTGTCGTCGTGTGCGAGGAAACGAGGCTGGGGGAAGTGGCATGGACTGGGGTGGAGCATAATAGGCAGGGCTGCTGCGATACGTGGGGGAGGCAAGCGAGCCCGGTGTCCGGGTGACGGCTTCAGCATAGGTGAGGGGTGCTGTGACAGGAGGAGGCGGGGGGCTGGATGGCAGGACTGCAGCGACCTGCTCCTGAACAACACGTCGGATAGTCGGCGCAAGGGAGGGCGCGAGGTCGGCAGTAGGGCACACAGGGTCTGAAACGTGATGGAGAAGAGAACGTGATGGATATATTATCGCTTAAACCTAATTGATTAGAAAAGCAGAGGAAAAAACAACCACATGCCGCCGGTGGGATCCGAACCCACGACCTCCAAATTACACGTCCGGTGCTCTACCGCTGAGCTACGGCGACGGCTGTCTCATCTTCTGCTTTCGGGGGTATTCATGTTTACAAATAACCTAACCTTGAGAGTGTTCATCAGCACCACCCACGTTCTTAAGCGGCGGACGTAGCACGTCCTGAGTTACCACTGATGTGACGTAGAACGTCATCGAACGGCGAGGGTGGAAGCTGTGCGAGAACCCTCTTATGCTTCCTACGGCGTCAAGGCTGCCAGAACCGAGATCCTCGCTAAGCAATTAAGCAAACAAGGAAAGGGGAATGAGGGGATCGTTAGAAATATGAGAGAAGCCAACAGCCACAGAAACCAAGCGGCACAGGGGATTTTTTAATTTTATTCATTTATTTCGTGCTGTTGTTCTATTTAGATTATTACTGAACATATTATCACTTAAACCTAACTGATTAGAAAAGCAGAAGAAAAAACAACCACATGCCGCCGGAGGGATCCGAACCCACGACCTGATGCAAATGTTTTTAAATAGAACTGCCATCACAAGAAATCTACCAGTAAGATTATTATGCCATTGCAGAGTAGATCAGTAGGTTGCTTCGGTCTTCTCAGACGAGAACAAACTTAAAGGAGTATACAGACACGTTATTTTGGTGGCACGTTTTCTTCTCTATAATGGTGCGCATGAAACACTATGTGGTATTCGGCTACAACAGCTAAATAATTTATAATCGAATTTTTCTGTCATGCCGTTTCAGTTTCAACAGCCGAACGATGGCCGTGGTGTCGAGAGGTTATATGTCACGCGAGGCAAAGAAAAACTGCAATATAATGGCTGCTTCATCGCATTAATTCACTACAGTGCTGAAGTCAGCATTCCTCAAGAGCCAGAATGACAACATATGTAGAAGCACCGATTATTGCAGTTTTTCATGCATCACATGACCTATAACCGCTCTTTGATGTCACAGCCATCGTTCGACTGTTGGAACCGAAACAGCACGAAAATAAATTCAATTACAAATTATTTATCGCTCAAAGGGGTATACCATGTGGTAATCCATGTACAATAAGGCCTTACACCTATTACAAGGAAGAAAACGTGCGCCAAAAAGTTAGGAGTCTATACTGCTTTGAGAACCTTGATATACGGCTATGTATGGGAATTGAGTCTCCTTTTGTAATTTAAGGATCAAAATAAATTCAAAGCTTAAAGCATTCTTAATGCTTTAAAAGAAGTTGGGACCAGCCCACTGCTCATAAAAAAACTTGTATTTATACTGCTTTTCAATGTGCAAGGAATGCAGTGTGTAAACTAACGGATGAAAAGCAATGTGTCTCCTGCATTCACAATTACTGGCATAGATAAACCAACCATAGCCTAATAAAAGTAAACCATCCGGCGAAGACACTAGTCTATCTGAAAAATGGCACCAAAATATAAAAACAAGCTCTACCTTGCCAAGTTCGAAGTGCAGGACTTTGTTGAGGGTGGTGTCTATAAGTATGTATGTCCCAAGGTCTGCAGAATGGCCTGGTGTGTCGCATCTGCCGTCACAAGATAAGCAGCGTGGCTGACCTTTGATTTTATTAATCAGTCTTTCTTGTTCAGAGGTCCATACTTAAAAGGCAAAAAAGTGTAAATTGATGTATTGTGCAGTAATAAACATAAAAAGAGCATAATTAGATACGATCTCCTCTGCAGCATTTCTGCCAGAATCCAAGAAGGATATCATTCAATCAGTCTATGAACGATGGATTTTAACTAAATCCAGTCTGACAAATCTGCTAAGGCTCTCACATATCCAGCACATGCAAACTGAGGAATAGGCCATTGTATTTATACTTCTCCAGTGGCAAAATGCCTGGATGCACTGAATGATTGAAGGGAACTTTGTTATGTACGATAATTTGACCACATTTTTATACTGATGGTTTTGTATGATTGCATTTTTTTCAGGTGCTGTATGTTAGTGCACCTTTTGTTATAGCCAAAATTGATGATCCTGAAAACGAGGAAGATGGTTTGGTTGGTTTGGTTTATGGGGTTTAACGTCCCAAAGCGACTAAGGCTATGAGAGACGCCGTAGTGGAGGGCTCCGGAAATTTCGACCACCTGGGGTTCTTTAACGTGCACTGACATCGCACAGTACACGGGCCTCTAGAATTTCTCCTCCAAAGAAATTCTAGCCGCCGCGGCCGGGATCGAACCCGCGTCTTTTGGGTCAGCAGCCGAGCACCATAGCCACTGAGCCACCGAAAACGAGGAAGAGGGAGCAGTAAAATCACAACAGTGAAGAGGAAGAGCGCATGGTGTGGATAATCGAGAAGAGGAGAAAGAAAATCGAACATTGGAGGGTGGGGGGTATGTGCCTTTCTGTCAAAGGCTACAACAACAACATCATGTGGGGAAGGCATGGCAATCATGATGAGTCTCGTCCGTGGAGACCGAGACCAAGAATATGGTGACCTTAGACCTGTGATTACTGGTTGTTGCTGAGAATTAGACTCCAAAGGTTGGCATGACAGACACTGTTGGCAGCTCAAGAAAGCGGTGAGACGTATTGGATGCGGTCAGAGGGCCTCAACTGAGCACTTGAGTTCCTGTTTGGGAGGACCACTTCGATGCGAGTGACCTCGGAAAACTGTTTCACGAGTTTACGTTGTGCCAATGTGTGCAAGAAGCTTAAGTGAGCTTTCCATGTACTTATCGTGCGACATACCTCGTTGACTCTCTATAGGTGTGTCAAAGCTTGTTGTGAAACCTTGTGGTGCCTTGCATTCAGCTTCCTTGTTCAGTATACAAAATGTCCCTTCTGTGTTCTTGCTGTGCTCTCACTCTCGCCACAAGCAGAGGGGACCCACTCGATAGTTTGAGGACGGTAACATCTCACAATTATCCTAGAAACATGTACTTTATTCTGTCTTTCAAGACTTCCTCTTACTTTCATTTTAATGGAAAGTTCCTTTATTATTTTAGGAAGTTGTATCCTGCTTTTGCTCTATGAAAATCCTGTGGTTCATGCGTGTATGCTTTTAAGTAGCTGAATAGATGTTAGTGTGAATTATGTGCACAACAATTCGATTTAAACTGCAGCATTAGAGATCACAACTACCAATGGTAACACAAACCTTCTCCACAGCAGGTAGGAGGTAACAGTGTTGAAACTGAAAGTACTGCGTCTTCTATAAAGCCTGGACACCCATAATTGACATCATCCGGATTACTTTTGTAGGGTTGCTACCAGAAAATAAAATGGCCGAACAGAAGAGGACGTTGCCCAAAGGTTTACTGCTGACCATCGGCTGGCTCTGCCACTTTGCCTTGTGCGCATTCACACAGGTGATTGTCGCAGAAATCACTGTCCCTGCTGATGCGATGTCAACATTGATGCAGCTCCACATATGCGGCAGATTTTCAGAAGTTCTTCTAGACTGGAATGAAACAATGTACTTTCTTTCAGCGGCTTTGTCTCCTGGCAACACATCTGCTGGAAGTACCCTGCATAAATATTTGTAAACACATTTATTACTTTTTTTTATTTGCACCTTTCAACAGGACGACTTCATTGAGAGACAGATTTTATGATGAATAGCAACAGAGCTGGAGGCTTGATGAAAAAAAGCCTGAAAAATGCAGTACACTTACTTAGAATCACTGTCATCTGCTACTGTGTCATCACAAACATATGAGGATGCGCTGGTGCAGTCACTGCAATTAAGGAAGTTCATTACTCCAAAATGCAGACTAGAAAGTTATAATCTGCTTGCATCTTTTTTTTCTATTTAGGTATGCATGGTGTACAATGCACTCTGGGAGTGTTACCATGATATAAAGGACACATTCATTATGACAGCAAAAGCCAAGGTCTGTAAAATGAGCTATACGCATAGCTAACGACATGCTGTTCAAGTCATGCTAGCGTATTTCACACTCACGCCACACAATCTGCACCACAGTATTCCTGTCTGCCAGTCCATGTTATCTTCCCAAGCAACCACAGATATCCGTCGGACATACGAGCTAGATCCGAACGTCCTTTGCCGAGATCGGACGTCCATCGGACGTACTAACACAATCCGATTTCAGATATCCATATTCGTACATACGCCGGACGTACGGACAGTGTTTACTTTTGTATATCCGCATGAGAGACGATGTGTACGTCCGAAGGATGTAAGGCCGAGTATTTTCTCAGGCCATGAGTATGGACGTTTTTTATTTCACAGAAAATTCGCGTCTTTCGTGTATGTATACTGTTTTATTTGCATCAGTTGGAGGGTTTGACACGAAGATGTTTGTAAATTGATGCGATTCCACTCCTTCCTGCAGTGCAAGAGCCGCCAACGAGCTAAATTTATCTAAGAGGAGAAGCAGGTGTTGCAGAATTTTGCAAGAACTCAATGACTAGTTTTTTATTTATAAAACTTCTCCAAATTAGTGGAGTTGTGCGACATGTCCACCATTTTGCTAGTTAAACTTGCCATTAAAACCATTCGTAAGTATCAAAACTCCCGTGCATTCTGCTATCACCATCATCATAGATGTCAGTTCGCAGTCAGTCCAATCCAATCCATCAGTACGGCTCCGTAGCGCTGTTGTTAATTTGTCGCGTAGTGTTGTCGCGCAGAGCTTTATAGCTCTGTTATTATAATGTGTGGCTTTGTTCGGTCTGTGGACGTAAGTAGTATGTAACTTAAGCAATTCGAAAGATACGGGAAGCGCCTGAAGCTCTTCTGGAACACCGGAATCCCGTACTGCGTCAACCTTGGTTTAAAGAAGGCTTAGTGCACATGTGATTGCCTACGAAGGTATGTATCCAGTACACTTCTTGGAACTTGCTTCTAGGACAATGCAGCATGCTCATATAACATTCGTTCACAGGCCAGTGGGAGCAGTAAGCGCGAGGAGATGGCTTCCCCAAGTGTGTGCTGTTCTCACACTTTCGGGAGCCTACATCACACAGCCGCGGGAGCCCTCAACTCGCGCGGCTAATTCCCAATCCTCTTCAAAGTTGCGGGACGGAGTATTTTCGCATCTTGTTAATTTTTAAGGCATCGCTAGGTTCACTATGCGTATATAAAGTGACAACGCGCGAAAGGCAGACCATAGGAAGCACGTGTAGTTCGCAGTGGTTCGCAACGGAAGCTTTGCGGCTTTCTGTGCACAGTCGCGTACAGTGCAGCGCAGGTTAGTGCCCTAAGGCCCATGAGAATAAATAAAGAACAGATATAATGTCAAAGATGGTGGGGAAAAGTGAGAGCTGTTATTGCCTTATACTTAATGAGGTGTTTGTTAAAGTGCATTGTCTGTTATACTTGCAGCAATTGGTTCCAATGTTTTTACTTGGGCTGCTGCATTGTGCCATTTGTTTCACATGACTGATGTTTGCCGCGTTTTTTTATTTCAGAAATCCGGTGGGTGGGAAGATTACGGATGTGTGTCCCAAGCTTGCCACATTTGAAGAGTCACATTTAAGAAATTTTCCGAATATAACCCATTGCTCTGCTGACGTATCAACCACAATAAATATTGCGTGCTATGCATCAAATTGTTTTTGGTTTTATTGCATCGTGTGGTGTGAAAAAAGCATGCATGCACCATATATGCGAATATTCGAGAAAGATCCGCCAATGGACGTACTCAACTGGACGTCCGTCGGTGGGGGAACCGTATACCTTTGGCCACCTTTAGGACGGCCTACGGACGTCTACCGGCTGTTTGCGGATGTTCAGCGGACGTACAGAACATCTGAAACAGACCTCTGTCGGCCGTCCGAAGGATATCAGTGGTTGCTTGGGTTTGATATGACATTTTTCTTATATTGTGCAGGTGAAGAAAAACCAAACTAAAAAATTAGACATGTCCAGTAAAACAGGCTTGATTGCCCAGCACTACTAACAGCAGTCAAGCACTTTTCAAAAGTGGGGTGCTACCTGTGTGTTATTCACATCAAATTTGTAATAATATTGGACACCATTTTAATGTAAGCTAAACAAGTGGATAAAACCAAACTTGGTCATTGGTTATGTACATGTCTACAGTCTGCACACCTCAGTAATTTGAGTAACGAAGGAAATGGCAATGTGTAAATATCATAGTCCTTACACATCATCATCTGATCCATCAGAGTCGCTGGGATCACTCAGGTAATCAGTCCTGTAAAGAAATGTTGCAAGAAACATGTCATAACACTCTAATGAAGTGAAGAGAAATCATCCATGTTTTACAGTTCAGCACAAGCAACATACATGAAATTGTCAAAAGCTGGGGCCTCAGTGCTTGGTCATGGAGATGAGATCAGCAGCCTAGACTCTCTAAATACCTCTGCAGCATCAGAATGCAATGGGTGCTCTGTCTGCAGAGCAGCGTTTTGAAAATTAGCTGCATCCACCTGAATCCCTGTATAGAAATAAAAAAACGCTGTTCTAGCAAAAATGACTTCCACAATTTCCATTGCTTGCTGCAGCATTGAACTCACCAACAGACGCGGTTGCACGGCGTGTTTGCACAGCTCTTGACTTGTATGGCCTGTAGCATACTTGCACAGCTTTCGTCTTGTTTGGCCTGTAGCATGCTTGCACACCAAAGTCACGTCTTTGATGCGATCTGGCATTTACACCCGATGCCTCTACATCGCCTGCACCATACGTGTCAGTACCGTCGTGGTAGGTGGGGTCAATGTTTCTGCTGCAGCTTGCAACCTGACCACGTCGCTGCGCTTCTTCCAGAGCCTCCTGGACCAACTGTGCAGAAATGGAAAGTAGAGAGAGGATGCTAACAATCTGCGAAATAAGCCTGTATGCATGTATCGCGTGTTGTGCAAATAAACGCACACGGTAGAATGCTTCTCCCAGCTGAACGGGCGCATTGTTCGAGCTGAAATTTCGCACACAAGTGGCATTTTGTCGACAGAATTGTTTCATCCTACATCTGTTTGGATTGCTTGCCTGAATCGATTAAAAAAAGTCGCATATTCGCATCGTCTGCGGCGACAGCAAAGGAAATCACGCCGTTCCGTCAGCGATCGCACCGGTGGCGCCATCTCGTTTGTTGGTCGTGAAGATTCAGCAAAGAAGAGAGGTTCGGGAGGTTTGAAGACGCTCTTTTCAACTGTTCTTTTAATGGTCATAGAAAACCTAACTTGCTGAAAACTTAGTTTGGCCAAGCTAAGTTTTCTGTGACCATTAAAAAACCAGTTGAAAGCACGTCTTCAAACCTCCCGAATCCCCCTCCTTTGCTGAATCTTCACGACCAACGAACGAGATGGTGCCACCAGTGCAAATGCTGACACAGCGGCTTAATTTCCTTCGTCGTTGCCGCGGACGATGTGAATATCCGACCTATTCTGTTCGAATCAGGCAAGTGCCCCAAGCAAATGCGGTATAAAACAATTCTGCCGACCAAATGCCATTTCTGTGCGAAATCTGAGCTCAAACAATGCGCCCGTTTAGCTGAGAGAAGCATTTTACAGCGTGCGTTTATTTCCGCAACACACGATACATACCGCATTGTGCGTTTTTATCGTAGACTTTCAAAATTTTTCTTACCTCAACCGCTAGCTCGTTTGCGGTGAAACTGCACAAAGAGCTTGCGTATTATGGTAACTTTTGTATCGTAGCAAGTTTTACAACGGTACTTACTTAGTTGAGCCGTGCATGATGCAAAAGCATAGTCGTCTGCGTCGAGATCGGCGTACCGAAACCCAAAACACCAGGTTTTTGCTGAAGGGCGGCAGTAGCGCCATCTGTCTTCCACAACGAAATTAAACAAGAGAAACACAGCTCAGGGCTTCGCGACATCGTCCTCCGACGCTTTAGGAGAGCCACGAAAGCAGACGATATAAGCTGAATTGGATAAAGTCATTGGACAGACGAAAAGGCCGGAACGGCGTATTCAAAGGGCTCGCGCTCCTTGCAACTCTCGCCTTGGCGCCTTGTGGCGCTTTCCACCGCAGAAGACAGATGGCGCTACTGCCGCCCTTCAGGTTAAAAATGCTGAAGTTAAAAATTGGATGAATTCAATGGAAAAGAAACATAGTGTAGAACTATATCGATACTGGAAAAGGCAGATCAGGAAAGAATTTTTCTATGATAACTCAAGAGGCAGTGCCCTACTTTTTGAAGCTAGGTCAGGGTGTCTTATACCCGTGCCACACGCGCACAAGAAATGGCAGTAAATGCTTAAGGCCTTAAGTTTGTTAATGCCATTATTTTCGGAGTTGGTGCTACACGTCCACTTTTAATGCCAGTATCGAAAGTGACGATGGCGATAACGCTTGCAAGGTAGTCAAAAGTTTCATCTTAATATAAACATTCCTAATGAGCAGAATATATCGGAAATGGTGTTCAAATGTAATGTAAAAACGATTTTCCAGAAAATATGGCTGTTCCTGCTTTACAAGTCGAAAAAGTAGCCATAAACTCGCATGTCAGCACATAAGTCGAGAGCACCAGTCAATAAGGCTGGTTAAAATGGCGCTCTTCGCATCGAAAATGCGGTTTAGGTGCCTCATCTGGCTGAAAGTTAAGAATTAACCATTTTATAGTGGGCTAGGCAGTTGTAACTGACAAAGCTGCATGCTTTTCTGTGTGTGGAATGGGAACGAGAGTACACATTGCACGGGCGAATGAGTTGTGGCGAACTCAGTAGGTCGCGAATGGCAGTAAGGCTAATGCCATTAAATTTATGCGTGTGGCACCGCACGAATGCCATTAAAACTTAAGGCAGTAAGCACTTAATGGCATTAAATCTGTCCGTGTGGCACGGGTATTAGAACGCGCAGCTACAAAAAGAAATTTAACGAAGATGACACGTGCAGTGTGTGGTAGATCTGTGGAAACAACTGAACACCTCATAATCAAATGTGATGGTATCCATCCGGATGTCGATGCAGGCGCAGTCACTCTTCCTGAGGCCCTAGGGTTTAAAGATAACAATGGTCATGTAAATAAATCTGCAGTGGAAGTCAGCAAAAAGCAATTGGAGAATTGGTGGCTGAAAAGCAGAGATGTGGCATAAGGTTAGAATTGTAGGAAACTGTAGGTAAAGATGGTGACGATTCTTAATGAGAATTGCCAACACAGTAAACAAAAAAATAATAAAGAAAGAAAAGCTGAGCATGGTGGCAACTGCCACCTCCTCGTTCCATCCATCCATCCAGCAAAAACCAAGACCTACTGAACTACAGACCTGCACATATGGCGGGGTCCTATGGAGCAGCGTGCGCCAACTTTCGTTAGCTTATTGGCCGTTGAGGGCACTCGGTTGACCTGTTCGTCTGCTGTCATCATCATCATCGTTTGCCAATTTGAGCAAGATATTTAATACATTTGTTTCGTCTTCTTCTGCTATCTTAACATCAACGATAAAAATATCCACAATAACTACTTTTTTCGCTCTGGATGAGTATAAAAAACGTCTTTCTTTTTATCCGCTTTCTTTTCGTCAGTACCACCGTGCCTAGCATAGATAAATAGATGTAATGATTACGTGGACAAACGACGAAACTGCCTTGTTTGAAACAAAATGATGGAGGAGGCCATCTTCTTCAACAGGTATAATGTAGCGCCACGCTTCCCGTAGGTGCCTTTTCCTAGCGGCAAAAGGCATGAACTAGAACATGCGCGCTGGAGCAGTGCCAAATGTGCAGGTCTGTATATACTTCAGTAGGTCTTGGCAAAAACTCGGTGTTTTGGGTTTCGGTACGCCGATCTCGACGCAGACGACTACGCTTTTGCATAATGCACGGCTCAACTAAGCAAGTACCGTTGTAAAACTTGCTACAATACGAAAGTTATCATAATACCCAGGCTTTGCGTGCAGTTTCACCGCAAACGAGCTAGCGGTTGAGGTAAGAAAAATTTTGAGTCTTTACGATAAAAACGCACAATACGGTACAATACCAAACAAAACCAAGGGATGTGCATCTAGCTTTTTTCTTAAACTGCGCAAAGTAAACAAAAATAACGCTTAGGCACAAAGTTCACGCAGCCATGGTAATCAATTTAATTATGCGCGATTAGCAGACGCTACGCAGCGGTTCCGCTACTGCATTTTTTCGGCTTCTCACGGTAGCCCGCACAGATATCAGCGGGCGGCATCCAACATATAATTGCCCGCGGTGTGCTGCTGCGGGTGGCCATTACTGATTGAATTAAAAATGAATTCGAGCTGTTTTTAGCTTACCCTGGTCCGCTTCCTCTTGACGACCGCGCTTCGTTCAGCTGGCCGTTGCGATGGGCGGTTGTACTCGAATAAAGTTGGCACAGAAGCTGCCTTCAAGTGCCGATTGAACGAAGCCTTAGCGAGTCCAAAGCTCTCTCTGAGGTACACGCTGTCTTCATAGCAATCTGGCGCGAAATGTTCCGAGCACAAGCGGGTATGCTTACTCGGAGACCAGTACACACGGCGGACAGCTCTCACCCACTTGTCGCGAAGGTTCTGATTGCTAGGAAACCTGTGGTAGATCACGCCCGTTGTCACAGATGAAGAATTCGAGCAACCCAAAGCACAACAGAAGTTGCCGTGACCCATCACTCTGGCGTTGATTACATCAAGCACGTTGAGATGGCGCGAAATTGCACAGGTGGTCGAAATAATTCCCGAGACCTCCACTACGGCACCTCTTTCTTCTTTCACTCCTTATTTATCCCTTTCCTTACATAGCGGTTCGGGCGTCCGTTACTGCCTAATTTACTTTCCTCAAAACCAACTTTCATTTTTCTTCTCCACTACCTCCACAGCCAACGCCAGCCCGCGCCCGGCCGCGTGTTTCCGTTTGCTAGCCGCTACAGACAAGCCCAATGTTGGCCACGCCCGTTCCCGACAAGTGCAATGTTGCCAAAACAGACGCTGCAGCCAAGTTCAGTGTTGCTCACGCCCGTTCCCGACAAAATCAATGTTGCCAAGGTGTTGTCTGCTGTTGCCATGACGCCCAAACAGACGCCCCGCTGGGTGAATGCTAGGGAGCCTACATGTTGCGCGCCACCGTCTTTTTACATGTAGGCTCTCTAGTGAATGCAGAAATGCAGCGCCGCGTCTTTCCTGGCCCAAGTGTATTGTAGCAACGTTTGCCTGGCCTGCATATGTGCGAAAATTATCGGTGAGTGGTTCAGCGGTAGAGTGAGATTCCTGGCCTTTCAAGCCAGCATTGGTGGCACTTGTTTTGATTGTCGGTGATTTGACTGTGTAACTGTCGCTTTTTTGAGTCTTTTCTCTTAGCGGGTTTCGTGTAAAGTCCACGGCGGAGTGGTGTTTGTATGATCTAGGTTTTGAGCGTATATTTTCGTGGTTTACTGCAAAAATTGTCGTGACAGCCCGTACTCATTGTGCCCATATTCTTCGTCTTAGGTTGTGGCACAATTTTTTCAAATTGCTGAATCGTCAAACTCATATCTATCTCACACCTCTCATGAAAGCTGCAGTTACGGATGACGTTGTCGCAAAACTGAAATAATTAAGGGAGCTGGAGTCAGGTAACCTAGAACAGTGCATTGGGCTGTAAGATCATTTCCTTTAGACATTGTTGCAAACAGTTTCATGATGGCATATACCTGTTGTCTTATCTTATATTGGACACAGGAATGATGATACGTCCACACAAAGTACTAGTGTTAAACGGTTCCGAGTGCAAACAGTAGGCGTTAGTAATATTGCACCCACTGCTCTGTGTGTAATCTGAGATGGATGTGGCAGCCACATATTTTCTGCAGTCTGTGATTTTGTTGGTAGTTCCTAAGCATAGATGATCTGAAAGTGCAAGCTTCTCTCATCTAGAGACCAGCTTTCCATGCTTGGCTTATGTGCTTGCTCCTTTTCTCCAATGCATAATGACTCTTTTGGTGTAAATCGTGCCTTGATGGAAACAGCGCTGCTAGCGATTTTTTTAGACAATTTACAACTTCTACATTGACACTTTGTTCCTCAATTCAATAATGAAAAAGTTAGCTAATTATGCTGAACTAATTAATTAACTTTGAAGCACGAAAAAAAAACTGCAGACTAGGTCCATAGGTCGGCACACTCACTCTTGAGTGCACTCATATCAGCTCACATGTGAGTGAGTGGTCGTGCGTGTGAGTGGACGCGAGTGCGAGTGAGTGTGGGTGGTGATGGGTGTGAGTGCGAATGAGTGGACGTGAGTGTGAGTGAGAAGTTGTGATTGCTAGTGAGTGATCGTTGTGAATGCAAGTGGTCATGAGTGTGAGAGTAAGTCGTGAGTGCGAGTGGTTAAGAGCGTGAGTAGACATGAGTACGAGTGTGAGTGAGTGGTTGAGAATGCGAGTGGTTACGAGTGTGAGTTGACATGAGTGTGAATGCGAGTGATTGGTTACGAGTGTGAGTGCACATGAGTGTGAGTACGAGTGAGTGGATGTGAGGGTGAGTGGCTGTGAGTGCGAATGTTATTGAGACACCCCCCATGGTGCCGAGGTATGACTAGGTCACATGACTCTGAACTACCCTCAGTTGGTCTCACGCAGCTAGGACATTCTGTGTTTCTTAAAAGCTTGGATACTTTTAGCTGGGGCACCTCGTATATGACGCATGATAAAATATGGTAGATAGCAACTGCATACCGGAAAAAGGTGCAGTGGGAATAAACAATCATAACAAAACATTTTATTAAGCATGCTCAATTTTACAAACATATTAAGGAGCACCGCAAAAAGAGAACACAATACGATATAAAAGCACTCAAGCAATAAAAGCCGTACACAATAAACACAGGGTTCATTGGCATGGCAAATGAAGGTATTTAAAAAGGACACACTTTTTCAAGTTTTTATGGAATGATGCTTCTGTACTCGATGATTTGATGATTGTTAGTAGTGAGTTCCAGACACAAATTAATAAAACATAAATGAACAAAATGAATAATGAATAAAAACGAAATATCATCATTTTTCAAGCCAGGTATAGGGCTGTTGTCCTCACCAATATCTCTCACGTATTCCAATTACTCCGGGGAATTAAATGCCTTGTACTTTTGGTACACTTACTGCTAACTTTGCATAAGGGTTCCTAAGTCAGCACTGAACCGTAGTTTATCTCAAGCTTGCCTAGAGAATAAACTCTTGCCAGGACAGAAGCATTGCATATTTGAAACACTTTCTCTGCAATTTATTTATTTATTTATTTAGAGCATACTGCAGTTCCAGTGAAGGGCCCTGTCAGGAGGGGCACAATAAGCACAAAACAAATTTGTACAAGGCAAGTCATGAAACAAAAGCAATTCAATGAACGGCCTGTTCTAAAGCATCAGTGTCAACTGCTGATGATGGTGGTAGCTGATTCCACTCGGTAATGGTGCGGGGAAAAAAAAGAAAATTTGGATATGTTAGTTGTAGCAGCTCTGCATGCAGCACACTTGTCCGTTTTCGTTCGATGTTATATGAAACTAGTTGGGACGATGTGCTGTCTTTAAAAGACGTGAATGACGCATATAATGCTTTTTTGTTCAAAGTTAAAACTGTCTATGATAAATGTTTTCCACTAGTCCGTCCGTGCAAACGCAATCCAAAGAAACCGTGGGTTATGCAAGAACTGCTGCGCAAAATAAGGACCAAAGAGAAAATGTTTGCGCAATTCATGAAATCACGGGAGCCTTGCAAGCTTGAGAAATATAAGAAATACCGAAACCAGCTGAATAGAGAATTGCGAACTGCTAAGCTAAGCTATTTTAGTAATGCATTTTCAGTGGGGTCCAATAGAAGTGTTCACAACCATTGTGACCAACTGAACAAATTACGAAATCGCACCTCAAAAACAACTATTACGACAATAATGAAGGATGGTACACCAAGAGGTGGGGAGGAACTGTGTAATGAATGTAATAATTACTTTGTTAACATTACCAAAACATTATGCTGTCCCTCTGACACACCTGTGGGTTACGCGTATAATACACCATGCATTCCTGAATCCCTGTTCATGTATCCCACTGATGAAGGTGAAACAGTGACAGTGTTTAGAAATCTAAGAAATAGCAGAGCTGAAGATAAAGATGGCTTTCAGATCAAACCCTTCAAATTTGTAGTTGACATACTAGCTCCAATACTAATGCATATCTATAATCTAGCTATAGAATCTGGCGTGTTTCCAAAAGAAATGCAGGTAGCAAAAGTGGCTGTCATTCACAAAGGTGGTGCTACCTCAGATATGGCTAACTACAGGCCTATTTCCATTCTTCCGATATTATCCAAAGATCTGGAAAAGATTATTTATGTGAGAATCAATACTTTTCTAGCCAAACATTCAGTTCTATCAGACAGTCAGTTTGATTTCAGAAAACAAAGGTCCACGGAAACGGCACTAATTAAGCAAAAAGAAATAATAATAAATGCGTTTGAGGAAAAGCTCCTTGTACTAGGAATATTTGTTGATTTTTCCAAAGCATTTGACCTGCTTAATCATGCTTTACTGGTACATAAACTCAATAACTATGGAATTAGAGGTAACAGCTTATCTTTAATTGAATCATATCTGAAATATCGTAAACAAATCAACCTTGCAAGCTATCCTCTCTGGTGTACCACAAGGCAGCATTCTGGGCCCCCTATTATTTAATATTTACATTAATGATATATTTTCTGCTCCCCTTCCTCTCAACATAATAGCGTATGCAGACGACCTCAAAATGCTTTCCTCAGGTAACACAGAAACAGACCTGCTAGAACACGTCAATAAGTTCTTAGAATTCCTGCGTCAATGGTCCTTTAAGAACTACCTAAGGGTAAACATCACGAAGACCAATGCAATAACATTCTGAGCTAAAAACAGAATGGTGCGTGCAAATTTTGACCTTTGGTTAGCAAACAAAAAAATTGATGTCGTGCCAGCTGTGAAATGTCTTGGTATTGTTTGGACTGAATCACTTAATTGGGATAAACATACTGAGAATATCTGCGCTAAAATAAACAAGATTAATGGCATCCTATGCCGCCAGAGGCATACACTTCCGCCTAGAGTTAAAGTATTAATTTACAATGCATTAATATTGCCACATATAACTTATTGTCTCATGGTCTGGGGGACAACAACTAAGCAAAAGCAAATGAAAATTCTAATGGCGCAAAAACGAGCAATTAGATTAATAGCTAATGTGCTGTGGTGTACTCATACGGGTTCTTACTTTGTAAGGTTCAGTATAATGAAAATCTCTGAGTTATTCCCATTCAAGTTAATCTCTATGTATAAAAATGCTGTTTCAACTAAGAATGATTTCCTCTTATCAAGTTTCAACCTCATTCGTTCGATTCCATCTTATAACACACGGAACAAAATGTTATGGTCCGTACCTTTCTGCCGCACTACATACGGTAAGCAGTCACCGACATACAGTCTACCACATTACCTCAATATTGTGCACAAGAACAACATCATACTTGAAAAGACTTCACGGCATAAATTAATAACACTTATTCCTTTGTTTCAATGTGCATAATTTTTGACGTCATGATTAGAACATATACATATAGCTTTGTGTATCTTCTTTCTACTTGATTTGTATCTCGGTTGATTATAAATGCGTTTCCTGTACATAAATATTTTGAGCATCTTTTGTCAAATAATGTCGAGTGATAATAGAGGCATAACATCATGCAAATGTTAATGTATATATTTTGTGGCTGTATTTTCTTTTGTGCTTGCGAGTGCGCTCTTCCACTGCTGTTGTGATTAGCTGCCAGGCGATACCGCCGGCAGAGGGCGCAGGGTGGCCCTCAAGCTGCACCAACGCAGCTTTTTGCCTTGCGTCTTCTCTCCTCTGTTGCTAATGTAACCTTGTGAGAGTTAATAAAGATGTATGTATGTATGTATATGTATGTTTTAGTTAAAAATGCAGAATCAAGCCTGGCTTTCACAAATGCACAGAACTATCTCAAAGAGGAAACTTACTGAAGCGTTTTAACACACAAGGGACAAAAACACTGACTGGGCTGCTTTACCAATGGCTGTTCTGACAGAGTTGCTCGATGGGAATGCTTACAAGGTGATCTTGAGGCCCAAGATCAGATTATGTTTGATTGGTGCAGCAAGCATATACTTTCTAGAAAGCCCAAGAGGGAACCTGAACTCAAATGTCAGCATGTGTTAGTTAATCCTCTAGGTCATCCCGCTAGGATTGCAGCCACAGCAAAAAAATGTGAAGTTGCTTCCATGCATGTTGCACAAAGCATTATCTAACATTATCTCTAATCCTAAGTTTCAATGTACTCCATAAATGCAGAAAGATGACCCCGAGAAACTGCTAGAAGGCACATGTTAGGTCCAACAGGTTTGCAGCATAAGAATCCAGGTATCTTAAAGCTCTGCTACATTTTATTCCATTGCAATGACAGTAACTTCGAACACTCTGTGGACTGCAGCTACTAGCCTGCTAAATGTACCTATTAATTGAAACAGGTGCAGTCAGACTCCACAGCCTTGGCAAAAGAAAAATAGGAAATTGGAAAGGGTTAGGTAATGCAGCCAGCACTACAGCAGAAACCCTCCCATAACCAAACAGTAAACATGAACATTCATCGTGAGAGTCACTGAATGGAAGAACTGTAAAGTGAGAGTGTGATTGATTTGTGTCCTAAGTCTGTGTACACAGTGCTGTATCAAAAGTATCGTTACAACAGGATGCATATATTCTCAAAGACTGAATAGAAAATTCCTGTTGACAGTGTCAGCATGGAGCCTCTTGTTTTGTTTTGAGTTTCAGATCGCTATCTGTTTTGGGGCAAGGAGAATGTTGGGGAATGGAAGATGCCCTTGGAGTGCACATTCAAAATGTAGTCCATTAAGGGAAACACCCTAGGTGAAGTACATTTCAATTAGGCAGTAATTACTCATGAGTTTGTACTTGATCGCAATTATACGGTTGTAGAGCAAAGCTAAACAGCTTTCTCAGAACCTTTGCAGCTGAAGGGAAATCCGTCTTAGTCTGGCGATAGAGCCAGGGACCACTGCCTGCCTGGGCAGTCACTCTACATTTAAGCTAACCAGGGTGCCTAGCAGATGCCATGGTGAGGCCGAATTGATCATCAACCCGAAGCAAGAACGGTGTTAGTCTCGCTCTGAGTTGTTGATCAATTAGCTCTCTTTATCTAAATGGTGTGAAGCTTCTGACACCATGAGACACTGTGCAGGAAATAGTTGGGGATAGCCCTTGGCCTTTTGCTTCTGACAGCCTATGCAAAAGTTCTCGAGGCAGCATGGTCACATTGCATCAAGTGTATGTCTCTTCAGTCTTCTTTAGATGCTTTAAATTAATCCGGAGCCCTCCACTAAGATGACCCTTGTAGCCAGCGGGTTCTTTTGGGATGTTAAACCGTACAATTTACAATTTTTTTCACGCGCGGGATGCTGGAGCCATAGATGGGGCCGAGAGAAAGTCAAGAAGAGAGGCAATCCATTGATCTTTACGATGCTCACGAGGCATGACGCAGGTGGTGAGTGAAGGCACAGCGGAGTGGAGGGCGGAGAGGCTGGCAAGCTCGGCCGGGAGCGGGACAGGGCATCAGTGTCCTGGTGCTTGCGGCCCGACCAATAAACGACACGTATGTTTTATTCTTGTAGACGGAAAGCCCATCGAGCAAGGCCACCGGAGCAAAGAAAGCCAACATAGGGCATGGTGGTTGGTGATCACGTGAAAATGACGCCCATAGAGATAAAGTCTAAACTTGCCAAGGGCCCAGGCAATGGCCAAGCACTTTTTTTCTGTCACGGAGTAGCTGGATCCGGCTTTCATGATGGTGCGACTGGCGTAAGCAATGACACATTGTTCGAAGCCAGACTTGCGTTGGGTGAGCACAGCCCTGAGGCCAATGCCACTGGCGTCCGTGTGTGGTTGGAGCTTTGCGGGTCGAAGTGATGCAAGATGGGTGGTGCCATGAGGAGACTTCGCAAGGTGTTGTAGGCGTTGTCACAGGAAGGCGACCAACTCGAAAAAATCCACGTTGCTGCCGAGAAGCTGAGTTAAAGGGGCAACAATGGCCACAAAGTTGCGACTAAAATAGGAACAGAGGCCTAGGAAGCTGCGCAGTTCCTTAATGCAAGTAGGTTTTGGAAATGCAGTCACAGCATGAAGTTTGGCGGGGTCGGGGCAGACGCCCCCTTTTGACACACAGCGTGGCCTAAAATTTTCAGTTCACGAGCAGCAAATCGACACTTCTTTAAGTTCAGCTGAAGGCCAGCATCCGTAAGGCAGGTTAAGACGTGCTTCAGCCAGGACTGATGAGTCGCAAAGTCGGGCGAAAAGATCACGATGTCGTCGAGATAACGGAGGCACAACTTCCACTTCAGGCCGCACAGAATGGTGTCCATCATGCGCTCAAAAATAGCTGGAGCATTACAGAGGCCAAAAGGCATGACATTAAATTCATACAGGCCATCAGGGGTCACAAATGCGGTTTTAGGGCGATCGTTGGCTGCCATGGTGACCTGCCAGTAGCCAGAGCATATATCGAGAGAAGAGAAAAGTTCCGCTCCTTGAAAGCAGTCCAGAGCATCATCAATGCGGGGAAGAGGGTAAACATCCTTTTGCGTGATTCAGGTGGCAGTAATCAATGCAGAAGCGAATAGAGCCATCTTTCTTCTTCTCGAGTACCACGGGTGAGGCCCAGGGACTGTGTGAGGCCTGAATCACGCCGCTCTGAAACATGGTGTCAACTTGTTGTTGAATAACTTAGCGCTCACTGGCGGAGACACAATATGGGTGCTGACGCAGAGGGGCATGGTCACTGGTGTCGATGTGGTGGGCGACAGTCAACGTGCAGGTCAAAGTAGGTTGGTGTAAATTGAAGGAGGAACGAAAGTGATGAAGCAGTGCGAGAAGTTGAGTGCGTTGAGGTGCAGAGAGAGAGGCGTTGATGGAGGGAAGGAAAACGTCTGGAGGTGAAGTGTCGAGCGAAGTGTGGAGGGCATCTACGTCGAGGGACAGCGAAGCGTCAGTCTCATCGCAATAGAGAATGAAATCAATGATCTGGACGGTACCAAGGCACTCACCGCGACACACAACGGAAGCATATGTAAACAGACTGGTCATGAACAATGCGCTAAGGCCAGCTGACAGGGTGAGGACGGCGTAAGGTATGGGCATGTACTTGTGGCACAGAAAGTGTAATGGTGTAAAAAGTATGTTGCCGTCGCGAACAAAGTCAGAAGCGATGGGCACAAGAACAGAAGAACAGGGAGGCAGTTGAGTGTCTTCAGCAGTGACGGCTTTGGCAGGAGCAGCAGAAGGGGCATCGGGCAACGAAGAACCGCTGATAGCAAAAAGAACTCGAGTTCAGCCCGAGCACCATCGATGACTGCGTTTTGGCGCGATAGGAAGTCCAAAGCCAAGATGATTTCATGAGAACAGTTTGGCAGAATGATGAATTCAATCATGTAGAGGAACTCCTGAATAACGACGCGAGCTGTGCACGTCGCTAATGGCGCAGTAGCCTGCGCACTTGCGGTGCACAGCGAGAATCCAGAAAGTGGGGGCGTCACTTTTCGCAAGGAGCGGCAAAAGGTGACTGACTAGCGAGGTGGAGCTACAATGGACGTTTTTCCAAGAACTCTCGTCCAGCAAACTTTTGTCCCCGATAGTACATATGTGAACAGCGGCGCGTCGCGTCCGCAAAATATACGGTGCGGCACTGCTGCATTCTTGTACACGCGGCTTATCTTGGCCTGCATTCTTTACCCGTCCTTGTGAATCACAATACGACGCCTTGAGAAAAGGGATTGAGACTGCAAAATTAATAGCTTCGCCACATATTCCGTGAACCTCCATGAATGCTAGCACCTCCGTTCAGCCGCTGCTGTGGTTATTGTGTTCGGCTTCTGACCCAAAAGACGCGGGTTCGACCCCGGCAGCTGTCGTATTTCGATGGAGGCGTTAATGCTAGAGGCCCGTGTACTGTCCAATGCAGTGCACGCTGAGGAACCGAAATCAATCCTGTTTATTTATTTATTTATTTATTTATTCAAAATACCTTACAGGGCCCAGAAGGGCATTGAGTAAGGGGGGCAAAAACAATAGATTAAGCAAATAGGAACAATGAGTTAAAAACAACGCGCGATACAAGGCAAAAAGTAAACACAATTATAAATATACAGGGCAAAACGTAACTACAAGACATACATCACCGCATCGAAAGAAAAAGCAGTAGCCATAAAAAATATACTAATGGTTGAAATTGCACAAGAAACCAAAACTTAATACTATACCAACGAGAAGAAAAGGGAACCAAGGACACAGAACAACCTGAAACAAGACACAATGTCGTTAAAGAAAATGTTTGTGCAGCTGGTCTTGAAATGATTGGTGGTTGCCGATAGATGCGATACAGTTAGGAAGATCATTCCAAAGAATAATGGCACGTGGAAGTGCAGATGAATTGAAGGCTAGGGTTCTTCCGTAAATGCATTTAATGCTGTACTGATTATGTAGGCGGTGTGAAATGCGTGAAGGCTCTTCGAGGGGCAATAGAGATGGCCTGGTGCTGTGACGATATTTATGAAGTAAGCATAAAAGAGCGATGGAAAGGCAAATATGTAATGGTTCGAGGGAGATATCAAGTTTGATCTTAGTGATGCTGGACGGGGGTGGTACTTTTGTGTGATGAAACGAGTGGCTCTATTTTGTACGGGTTCAAGCATGTTGATTAGGTAATTTTGATAAGGAGACCACGTAGGTGAAAAAAATTCTAGTTGAGGACGCACGATTGTTAAGTAAGCGACTTTTCTCACGTTATTAGGGGTGTTTCGCAAGTTCCGCCGCCGGTACCCAAGTGATCTTGAAGCTTTGGCACAGATGGATTGAATGTGCGTGGCCCATGAAAGATTATCCGTGAGGTGAATACCTAAATACTTATAAGATGATGCCCGAGACACTACAGTACCTTCAATGGAGTACGAGAAATTAGAATTAGTATGCTTGCGGGTGAAAGAGATAACCTTGCATTTAGATGAGTTGAGCATCATTTGCCATTTACTACACCAATTTGAAATTAAGTTCAGGTCAGTTTGGAGAGCAAGGTGATCATCCATAGAATTAATGGGCCGATAAATGATGCAGTCGTCAGCAAAGAGTCGTATAGAAGAAGATATGTCTGTGGCCAAGTCGTTAATGTATATTAGAAACAATAAGGGGCCAAGAACACTGCCTTGGGGTACGCCAGACTCTACATCACTTAGTGGGGAGGTGAAATTGTTTACTGTAGTGAACTGCTGGCGAAATGAAAGAAAGTTACGTAGCCATGACAGGGTTAAAGAATCTAGGCACAGAGCAGACAATTTTGAGAACAAGCGGGAATGTGCAATACGGTCGAAGGCTTTAGCAAAATCTAAAAAGATAGTCACTTTGAAGGTTAGCATCCATGTTGAAATCCAAGTCAGTTGTAAATTCTAGCAGTTGGGTGTCACAAGAAAAACCTTTCCGGAAGCCGTGCTGATTAGGAAAAAAGAAAGAATTAAGTTCCAGATGGCAGTAAATGTGGGAAGCGACAACATGCTTGAGTAATTCACAGCAAATGCAGGTTAGCGAAATGGGGTGGTAGTTTTCTGGTGAATTTCTGTTTCCACTTTTGAACACTGGAATGATCTTAGCAATTTTCCAATCTGTAGGAAGTAAACCAGATGATAATGATTGCTGATAGATGAGGCATAGAATTTCACTGGAGATTGATACAGTGTTTTTCAATATTTTAGAATTTATGTTGTCAACACCAGCTGATGAGGAAACCTTAAGATTTGCAATGAGACGAGCGATACCTTCAGCGGTAATGGTAATAGGGGCCATATATTGGTAATCACGATCAGGAACAATGGGTATGTTGGAATGATCTTCCCGAGTGAACACTGACGCAAAATATCTGTTAAATGCTTGGGGACATTCACTCTCCGAAAGCTGCACGTGATCGTCGCTGTACAATGAAAATTGGTTGCTAGTACTCTCGGGAGATATCACACGCCAGAGCTTTTTGGGATTAGATTTTAGGAGGGCGGGTAGGTCATGAGA
The DNA here is from genome assembly GCF_055824585.1 of Amblyomma mixtum. NCBI lineage: Eukaryota > Metazoa > Arthropoda > Arachnida > Ixodida > Ixodidae > Amblyomma > Amblyomma mixtum. Next base: position 106,223,105 of record NC_143018.1, read on the forward strand.
AAAATATTTTTTCTTTGATGCCCGGAGGGCCGAACAGTGAGATTTCAGACAATCGTATTTTTTCCAAGCATCCGATGTAGATATACCAACCGAGCTTTTCTGTACAAACGCTTTTTTTTGTTTCGATGACGGCGGAGAGATCTATTGAACCATGGATTAGATTTGTTGTTTGAAATTGAAACCAAGGGAACATATTTGTAAACTAGATTGGACATCATGATCTTATAAAGTACCCAGTTCTGATCGACGGACCTGTCTGCAAATGAGGGCAAGAACGTTTGAATAAAAAAATCATTAAGTGCAATATTCATATCTCTATAATTAGCTCTACTGTAATCGCGAATTTTCCTGGATGTAAGACCTTGAAACGCTAATGGGACATTAAGTCGTAGATGAATGAGCTTATGGTCACTAAAACCGTCAAGGAGTAACACTTCGTTAATCGTTTCGGGCGCATTGCAGAAAGCTAAATCTAAAATGTTTGAACCGCGAGTGGGTTGGTTAATCACCTGAAAGAAATTAAAATCTAACATAATGTTGATAAGCTCTGTTGAGGCGCGGCAAGATGACAAATGTCACCAACCAGTAAGAGACAGCATTTCTAGACCTCCGATATACATATACAGCTTCTAAAGTTCTGCTTGAAATATTACTCGCGCCTGGCAGAATTGCCGCTGCCGTGACGCAGACGCGACTCATACAGAAAAAATAATTGTGCCGCTTTCAGGAATAACAGCGTTTCAATGGCAAAAAAAAAAAAAAAAACCAAAGTCGCTTGCCGAGTTTCAGTTTTGATTTCATGGTTGGCAGTTTTGTGTAAAATCTATTCTTTCGTTATTTTTGCTGTCAGCTCTCATTATTTTTATAGTGCTATTGTGGTGTCGTTTCTTACGAATTTTGAGCCATGCTTCCAGCGCATTTCGCATCAGTTGCAAAAAAAATTGCATTTCGTAGGTGGCGCAGCAGCGCCATCTGCCTGGGACGGCCTGCCTATCGACATCAGCATCATTCTCTGCGTGCCGCGGGTTGTTTATATCTGTGGCTGGATTGGTGCTGTTCGTGCTGTTCGTGTTTTTGTTGCGGTCGTGTACGTTCCAGCTTCAGTTTATTGTGCAGTTGTAACACTAAATGCATTTTTAAGCATAAACAAAAAGTCATGCTGCAGTGTTCAAGTATGACACGTTGGAACCAGTTCAGGTGAGCTCTCCGTGCTGCGCAGCTGCCTACACGGCCTTCTTTGGTACTGTACTAATTTATGAGAAAACAGCGGTTGAGGTACCTTATGGTCACTTTTTTTATCATTTACTTTTATTTTATCGTCCAGAAATCTTGAGTCACAGTCATGACCTTGTGCTGCACTGCTATCTTCTGTTTTGTCAGCCTCAAAAGTTTGCGGAATGTGGCTGTATAGGAAAAACTTCATTGCTGTGCCTTGTGTACCAGTTTCCTGGCATTACGCCAGTGAATGGAGCGTGCATGTTCTCTCATGATTGCCTTGCAAATGTTGCTATGGGTTATGGCGCATGTATATGGGTTTTTCTGCGCACCCAAATTTCGTTGGGTTTTGTCAAGATCATACATGTCAGAAGGGCTGGTGGTTATTACATCAGAGCAGTGTGAATGTGAAAAATTTACTGCAGTGGGTAAATGAAAACTAAAAAGCATGGTACAAGGCAAAGCTGCCGAAACCGCTCACCAGTTCTTGAAACAAAGTGAACATAGCAGCACTAATTCTGTTTGGGCGAGTAGGTAATGATCCATTTTCTTCAGCAGTTGTGTTGCTTGTCTTCCTTTCATGTGTCTTCTCTTTCCGCACTGTTTAACAATGATATCACTACTATGCCTCACCATTTTTTACCTAATGTGTTTCTCTTGGGTGGCTTGCAAAAATGGCTCACGCTGGCATATCATGGTCCACTGAATGTTAAATTATGGAATAACTTGGATGGTTCTCTGTGTGCATTGCCGAATAATCAGTTTCAAAGAGAACTGCCATACCATTTCTTTGACATTGCTGTAATCAAATGCTGTGTAACCCATCCCTGTTATGCCTCTAACAGAAGAGACAGCAGTATGTGTAAGTAAATAAAAAATACTTGAATGCTTCCTTCTCAAAATTGACGCCATGCAATGACACCATTTTAGTGAGCAAATTAGTCATGAACTGATAATTCTTATCACATGCTTTGTAGCGTTTCAGTGCCTGTTTTTGTCAGCCTGTCTGTAAAGGCTTTCTTTGTTTTTGTTTAGGCAAATTAGGTGCCGATTAAACCAAGGCGCAGTGTTAGTGCATGAATCTGTCAATAAGAGCAGCATGTTTATTACTGAACAGGTTCCAGTTGACCTCCACTGAACGTGTTAAAAAATTGAGAAGAAAGTGCTCAGAAAAAACTGTCAACTCAGCATTTATTTTGGCGAAGTTTGCTCGGTTGTAGCACTTGATTTGTTTTTTGCGAGTTGCTTTTTTGTGGGGCTCGAAATTGAGATTTCCCGTGATTATGGAACAATTAGTAAGGCCTTCTAAAAGCGTAATATTGGAACAAAGGTTTACTGGTTAGGATAAGATCAAGAACTGTGGTAGAACGACGCGTGGGTTCAGAAATATGTTGTTGCAATAAAAAAACAAGGCAAGACTGGAGGAAAGTCTGAGCTTCAGGATCATTAGCTGGAGCTGTTAGTGAGGACCAACTAATTGCTGGAAAGTTAAAATCACCTATCAATAGTAAGCCTGAATTAGGAAATTGAACAGTAACTTTCCTTAACATTTTACAGAATTCACATAAGATTAAATGTTAATGTCAGAAGGGTAGTAAACACCAATAATGACATCCGTAGAGTCACATTTCACACGAACCCACACTGGCTCGAGGCATGACATGACCTCAATAAGCACAGCAGTGACTTCTTTTTGTAATGGCAAGAAGTACACCCCTACGGCTTACGCGGTCACAATGAAGTATGTTAAATTCGGAGTCGCAGAGGAAAATGCAATTGTCAGGAACCATGTCATTTAACCAGGTCTCGGTAAGTAAGATGATAGACAAACTGCATGAATCAATTAGTGAAGAAAGAGCCTTATTTTCAGATGGAACGCTTCTTATGTTAGTGTACAGGAAACTAACATGTGTCTCGTCTCCCCTTTCTGCGTCCTTCGTGAAGTTCGCGCTGTTTTCGTGTGTGTGCTAACATCTAAATCAGTGTGGCGCTGCATGTGACTGAGAGTGTGGTTTGACTGCCAGTTTATGAGGACTGGAAGGAATACATCACTCGTTTAACATCCGCACTGTGCAGAAGAGTTGTCCAGTTCCTTAACTTATGTTTCGAACAGAGAACTCGCAGTGCCTTGGTGCGAAGTACATTGTAGGAAATGTCTTGTTCGTTGAGAAGGGGTCTGGTCTCGCAGCATCAGTACTAGTAATTTTTATTTTTGGTTAAGTACACAGACAATGAAGACAGAGGAAAGGATGACACACTGCTGCTGCTGCTTGCCATTTACTAATCGCACTCTTGCACAGACTTGTGCAGTAAAGAGTGCTGGCACTGTGAATGCATAAGCATCATCATGACTGCAGGTTTTTGCAGTAAAATGTCGGATGGAGTAGACGTGCATTTTTTTCTTTTCAGACTAGGGATTATTTCTGCTCATACAATTTCTCGGTTTGTCAGAAATGCTTCTTCCCGTGACAATATGTCAAAGGTATGTTGGCATCTGCATACTCTGCAACGAAAGTTGAGGAAACCACCATTCTGTGACTTTGATATTTTTGCAATGCTCATGAAAACAGTCATTTTAATGTACCCCAGTCTGCCGTTGAAGAAACCGTACCTAAGACAGCGGGATCCAATGTACAGTGAATCCTGCGCACTGAACAAATCTGATATTATGTTTGTTTGTTTTTTCACATTCTTTTCATGCATGAAATGGCTGGCCTAGTCATCTGGCATAACGATTGCAGCTCGTCTGGCAGAGAAAACAACCACTTTGACATTGCATCACTGTCCAATTTTCTCTTGGCTATATATATGGCAGTTTGGTTGCTCTGATGAGCAATGAGGAGACAGTGCCTTAATAAAGGACTGCTTCTGTACAATTCATTCCACCGTAAACTTGTCAAGACAGCTATCGTGAAGACAGCTCTTGAATGTCATGTTCACACCATGTTGGCGTCAGGTCCTCAAACAATGCACACTTAGCAGAAGCACAGTACCTTAACTACATTTTGGCCAATGTTGCTGAAGGCTTCACTGATATAGTCTCCAGGGCACCTTAGCTGTCGCATAGCTTGAAGAAAATCAGACAGCGAAATAATGTCAGTGGTTTTTTCGTGCATAGCACAAGCTGCAGTACTTTGTTGGATGACGGGGGCAACCACTTCTGGAAAAAAAAAATGTTCAAAGATACATGGAAGGGAAAAAATCTTCACTGCACAATATTCATTGTATATTAGATTCTGCTGTCATTGGGCAGGTGTTTAGAAGGGCACACTGGGGTATATTTTTTCTTTCATCTCCTCATGCCACAGTTTCACCTGAGGCTGCAAGATGTGAAGATAAATGTTCAAATGGCCATCTCCATAAACGTTTAAACATTGTAAGAAAAGAATGGAAGCTTCCTCAACCTTTGTTGCGCCAACCTGCATTGCAAATTAAGCAATGTTTGGTATTGAGATATGACTGCGGTTAAGCGCAGAAGAACTCAGCTTAACAGCAGTTCGAAGCTCTAAATTTATAGGTATAAGCAGCAGGAACAATTTTAGTCTAACCAATGAGGGATGAAACTGAAATTAAACTTTGGGAGTTAGACAGGTCCCACGCTTGACCTCAGCTTTGACACACACTCTAGCATCGATACTGCTGGACTGGGGAACGGCTCAACTCAGCAGTGCAGTGTCTGTCATTGTGGAGCAACATCAGAATTGGGATTTGGTCAGGGAACATGCAGATGGTGCTGTCATGAACAGAGAACCATATGCAAACAAATAGATGTACCAGGGAATCTATGACTCCAGTACAAAAGGTGCAAATGCACACACAAACCTAGAAGGATTCCGCAAAGTCAACAAAGCCCACCTATACATTGGCTCACCATCGTTGTCACAGATCAGCCAAGAAATCGCATTCCTCGCAGGAAGGTCACAGGCAAATGAATGTGCGCATCAATGACATCCTCCTTGCAAGTCTTCAGGAATGCCTGCAGCTGATGCAGTAGACCCAGGAAGTGGTGAACAACAAGTCATCTACAGGGCCATTGTGAATACAACAGCAAACGCAGAATCGGACACCCAGTGCTAATCCTGACATGTCTCTCAAGGCCTGGGAGGCATTTCGCACTGCAGTGCAATTTTTGTGACCAGGAAAATGTTCAATTTTCCAAGATTATAATTTGGAATTCACTGCTTGCTGTTATGTAGAAAAGCATACTGTAACCTTAGTGTATATATCTGAATAAATGTGTGTTTGTTTTATTTTTCTTCCCAATTTGTTATGGACAGTTTTGATGGAGGACCAATGTACCATAATTAACGAGGCACGCCTGTATAACCATACAGTATCCAAAAAACACCACCTGGTTTTGCATGATATGTATGGCCTTCCTAAGAAACATCCCTCGTCCCTGCTATGACAAAGCAAATGCAAAAATGGTAGAGCAGTTAGTTGAGCTCACAGAAAAGGTATTATGCAAAACTTTCTGAAGTAAACAGCAGCCAGCCAAACAAGTGTCGGTGCTCATTTTCAGAGTCCTTTCAATGCTCCTGTTATGAGGAAGCCCACTAACTTTGCATGCATCTTCTACTGCTGTGCCTGTATCAAAGGATGAACAGCACGATAAACACTGCCACTATAGTGGGAGCAATGTATAGGAGGACTCTCAGGATACCAATGATGGCAGGGGGTCACCTTTATTTTGGCCATGGTAGAACAGATGCAGTAACTTGCAGACAGTGGCTATTTAAGAGGGCTAGAAGGTGGCATTTCTGGAGTGCACCCATGCCAATAAACAGCCTCACAGTAAAGGTGTTCCTGCATCACAGTCGGCTGCTGAAGTGTCGAGAAGCTTGATTTCTGCATATTTCCAACCAGTGTGTCGCCGTTTAGTGACTGCAACGAATATGACCGCTGCTTCAAACTACATTTCTGGTCATGTACCGCTCTAGTGTCAAAAAGAGGTGGCACCTTGCTCATTTTAAAAGTTCACTCGCACTTGACAAGGAAATGTGAGAACCAGTCAGAAAGGCAAAGTAGCAAGCAGTACGGCACTTGATGTAAATGATAGGATTTCAAGTCAACGTAATGTGCCCAGCAGTCTGTACCACATCTCCATTTGAAGGGACACAGCTTTCAGCAAAATTTACTTTATTTCTAGCAGTATGAGGATCCATAGCGCACAAAATTGAAGGGACACAACACTTCGAATGAGACTAGAGCTTGTGTTGTGTCGCTTCAATTTTGTGCGCTATGGATCCTCATGTTGACTACCCACTAGCCCGAACCCTGACCCTTCTAGCTGTATCTACATGAATTTTTTTTTAGCAATTTAAAAATAATTTTACTCATCAAATGTCACTGTTTTATGTGCAGAAAATTATTTTCTGATATATATTTTTCCTAAATCTTATGAAAAGGCTGCAAAGCTAAGAAAATGTGGCAGAAGGCTAGTTCAGCATTCATTGCTCTTGCAGGGTGAAGTCATGTAATTTTTTTTTGTTTTGCAAAGGTCAAATTTTTGTTTTGAATTTTTGAGATTCAGTGTTTGTTGACATATTCAAGTTAGAAGACAATTTCATACACGAAGTTTAAAATTTTTAAATGTGAAAAACAAAGGTTGCCTAGACCTGCCGCTGTGGTCCTAGGAGTGCAACAAAACAAGTGCTCAAAAAAGATAAAACTGTTGTGAAGAAATATGCTCCAGGAGGCAGTATCTAGGCAGAAAACCTTAACAGAGAAAATTGCCCGTTTCTTGAATGTTTCGTCACAATTCACAGCCGCCGAGGTTCACGAAACAATTTTTTTACAGTACTTCCCAGTTTATTTCAAAAATAAAATTTGGGGACAGGAGGGTCATTCCACGCGAAAGGAGATGCGCCAAATTTTTGACATTGTAGATTTGGCTGAGGAAATTCATGCCAGTTAAGACCAGTCCCAACAGAAGTGTAGAGACCTTTCGAAGAAAAAAAAATTTTCTCCAAATATCATGCTCCAAAGTGTAAGAAATCCCCTTCATGTGGGCATTTTGTGAAAATTATTGTTCAGGAGCCGTTCTGCCGGCAAAGTTTCTCTCCGCATGTAGTCTGGTATTGAGATGCCCTGTCATGCCTCAAAAAATAAACCGTGGATGATGCCATTTTGGTTTCAAATGGAAGTGCTTAACATGGTTTAAAATGGAAGTGAAGATTTCCGCATTTTTTGAACTAAACTTGGAGTCTAAATTTAAGCAAACTTTTTTGCAGTTTTGCCTGAAACCTTGAAATAGCACTGTTTGCATTAAAGTTGAACCTTGCGTTGTTCTGTAATTTAATTACAAGTATATCGATTTCTCCGAAAACGGCCACATTGTGGACCAGAAAGCTCTAAGTGGGCAACTGTGCTAGACACAAAAAAAAATCCAAATGGTCAACCCATTCAATTAGTTTCACATATAAAAAAAACTAGAAAAGTATTTTTTGTTGGTGAGAAATAAATTTTTAAAAAGGAGTTGCAGAATGTGGCGCCAGCATCTGTTATGGTACGATAAAACACTGCTTTTATTTCCAGCCTCGCTAAACTCTAGTAGCTGCCATTAGCATTTGGACATACTGTGAGAAGCCACTGCACTGTTTCAGTTATCTTTAAAGAATATGTTTGGGCAGAATACTCATGGTATACAGGGTGTGCCATGTTATTCCCTATAGATCTGACCTAAACGCAGGATTTAAAAAGCCAGTCTGAACGGGTTAGATGGATAAGCATTTATTATTTACATTTGACTTGACTGAGGCATCAGCCTGTCAGATTATTCAACTTCCAAAGCTGTGGTGTATAGCGAATACATGCAATGTTTAATAGACCATTTGTATTGACTTAAACAGGATGCGCTGTATATACACAAAATATGAAGGGGAGATTGCATAGTACAACAAAAAAAAAAAAAAGGATTATAACATCATGTAGGTCTGTTCTGTGAATACTGAAAATTTTTAAATACCGAATCCAATATCCTGGTATTTTATTTGGTGAATGAATGAAACAGCGTATGTTTAAAATTATTTGGAATGAACTGAATCTGTCCTCAAGTTTGCTAATCATAAGCAAGTTCGAATAGAGCACGTCAAGCAGAACCTGCTCTGGCATTGCACAACTTGTTGTAGCTATCCGTCTGTGCAGAAAGGAGGGTCCAGCACCACGGCACAGTTAATTCGTGAGACGGCATTCATAATGCTCATATATCGCCTTCAAGATTGTGCGATGCTGCAGGGTTGAACCTGGTTTAGCAAACACTGCCGTTTTGCCCAGTCTCTGAGGTCATGGCCTAAACTGTCGTTCCTCTCATCAACCGAGATATTGCATTAGTTTGTATGCTGTCATCATCGGTAGCAAAAGGTAAATGCCCTATGCAAATTTCCTAAAGATCATAGTGGTAACATACAGACTTCGTGTTGCATGTCCCCTGGAGGACGTCGGTGCTGCGTCTTTCGATTGCTACAGCTGCAATTTCATGACTTATAGCGTAGCCGTTGGTGATTCCTTGTTTCACTTAAACATTTGTTTTGCACTAATATTCGTATAAGTCTGCACAAGCAACTTCAAAGCTGCAAATAATCGCACATATATTCAATTCATATTTCATTCGGTCCTTTCACTGTTTGATTCCTGTTCGATTTGGTTTTTAACTACATTATTCATGTTTTATTCGCAAAGCTGGCCTGCTTGTATTAGATTCAATTTCAAAATAACGCTGTTCGCACGCCCCTAATGCTGGATTTCCCAAACAAGTTTGCAAATTGGGCTCTTGTACACCTATTACATACGCTGGAAGAGGTGCAGACAGTACTCTGCAGTGCAGAATTTTCAAATATCATTCAGTTTCGGAAGACTGAATAGAGGCTGATACAGGGGCAAAGAACGGCGTCCCTCATAGCCTGAGTTGCTTTGGGGCGTTAAACCGCAATAAACCAAACAGAGGCAAAGAACAAACTCATAGCAAGTTCAGCATGTGTACCATTGACTGCTTATTCTTTTGTCTTCTGCGGTAAGTCAGCTGAGTATGCTCAAAAACAAAAATGCACCAACTTGCCGAACTTTCACTTGTAACTGTAATATCCGAGAAATTAAAAATGTGTAATGACAGGCATAGTCCCTTGACCTCCGCAGACTGCCACTAGCGACAATTTCGGTGCACTCAACAAAAGCTCTTTTCAGCTCATAATCGGAGCATCAGGAACAATTCAATAAGTGAGTTGCTGAAAGACTGCCAAACAAAAAATACTGCTAGCTGCTTTCTATGCAAGGGTGTGCGTTAGCAATTTTTCAAAACCGAATCAAATACGGAAGTAAAGCTGGAAAGTGGATAGAATATGAATAGGATAACTTTACAAATATTCACTGTTTCACCACTTGAACGAATATTTGTATGAAACAAGTATGATGTAAAACAGTGAAGCGAAAGTGGTGGCATTGTAGCACGCTGCTATGCTATAATTTATCAATTTTTAGCTACAGCTGTCAAAAAACAGCAGTGGTGACCTCAGCTAGGGACTATGCAGCACTAAGAATATAAACTCTGACTATCATGTCCAATGTATAGAAAAAATTACATTTGCTATTGATTGCACTATGCTCTGCAAGACCTTCATGCGCGTGCGACTTGTATATATGTTATTATGTTAATATGTAAATAGATTAGTTGCCAGTGTACCTCTCCCCTGTCCTTTCTACTTTCCCCTCACCTCTTTCAATTCCTCTCTACACACTGCCTGCTATCCTTTATTTCAGCTGCCCCAGCTCAGATGCTTCCAGCAGCAATGGCAGATGCCAGGGCGAGCAAAAATCTTTTTCCTTCCATTTACCATGTTTAATAAAACTACTTACTATTGATTGCAACAGCAAATACACCAACGCCCTGCGTCGATAAACACATGAGAGGCAAGAAATACCTATAAGTATGGCCTCAGAGATCAGGGCCATTTGGTAAACCTGCCAGAACACTGTTGCGTCGCCCAATCTTGGGGGCCATGAGTGAGCATTGTGAATCCCACCACACAAATGGATGCCGTCACGAAACTGAAGCCTCTATCTCATGCAGACCAGTACCAGCAAAATGCTGTGTGGTGTTGTAGAGAACGCTGTTTTTAAAACGGTCATCAAAGAAAACTATGAAAACTATGGTGTGCCTGATTCAAGCTTCATGCCCATTATACAGAAACTATTTGAGAACAAAAGAGCATATTCGAACCATTTCACATAATTTTGAATGTGTACTATTGAAGGCGTTCAGAGTATTGAATAACATGATGATTCGCTATAACAATTTTTTAAACGTTTGCTCACCCATAGTTTCATGGCATAGCATCACCATCATTTCATCTAGCTACAGGCTTGGGCAGTATTGAAGATACATATATCTTCTATACTATTTTATGTATCGGTATTAGGTATCGCTTGCCAAGAATGAAAGAATCAGAGTATCCGTATCAAAAACATATATTTACTATACCGTGCATTTTAAAGATACAGTGAATGAAGGCACATTAATGAAGGCAGTGATAGCATAGCAGTAGAGCATCTGCCTCACGTGCAAGATGACCGGGTTCGAATTTCGGTGTTACGCAATTCTCCACCGGGTTAAAACAAAAAACCATGTCGATCGAATTGCACAACCAGGCCTGGTTGTGAAATTCGATCAACATGTTTTTTTGTTTTAACCCGGTGGAGAATTGCGTAACCGGTGACCAGAACCGACAACGCACTCCCTCACCAGAACAGGATTTGGCCGCGTTTGAGTTAATGGCATGATCGTAATATTGACATTTTTTCACACAAGTCGAAGAGTTTCAAAATGAGTGATTGTGTCTTGTTTGTTTCCTTTTAACTCATCCTGAGGCATCTTTTGACACCACTCACTGTTAACCCTAGCCTTTCCATAAAAACACCATCAATTACTTCCTTTTCCAGGTCGTCACTAGTCTCCTCGCTTAGCTTTTTTATACTGTAAATGACCAGGTTATTTCTGCTGCCTGTTTCTTAAACAGAGGTTCCTAACTGTACTGAGCCGCTCCCGAAGTTCCAATATTGCCGATTCTATGTCTTTTACCTTCGTGGCTAAGACATTTAGGCTCTACAGCAGTTTCTCAATACCATCAATTACGAATGCTCAGTTAAATTGGAAAGTTTGTTCTCAATTGTGTTTTCAGATGCCTGCAAGCCCTACATTGTCAAATTAATCTTGCTCTGGCCTTCTAGCAATTCCAATAGCATTTGTTTTTCAGTCGGGCCAGGATTTGCTTCAACATCGCTACAATGTCACGGATCCCCCGAGAACACTCGGGCCGAAAGAATGGACTAGGCGAAAGGTGTACCCCCACAGACGCACATTTAATACACCCTACATGACACAAACACTAGCACACAAAACTAATACAAAACACAAAGACTACCAATACACACGACCTGGGAACACCCAGTCAGCAACTAGCGTTCGGCGTTCGTGCTCATGGTTTGGTGCTGATGAAGCGTTGCATGGGTCCAGTCAGGGGCATCTAGGTAGCCGACGTCGAGGTGGCATTCGAAGTGCTCAGGCTGGCGTCGCCTCTTTAAAGGAGGCATTCAGAGGACTGGATTGGGAACAGTTGGGGATAAGAGTCAATGGAGAATGACTTAATGATCTGCGATTCACTGATGATATTGCCTTGCTAAGTCACTCAAGAGATGAATTGTACATCATCAATGACTTACCTAAAATATAACACGCAGAAAACCAAAGTAATGTTGAACTGTCTCGCAAGGGAACAGCAGTTCGCAGTTGGTAGCAGATGCTAGAATTGGTAGGGCAATATGTCTACTTAGGGCTGTAGTGACCACTGATCTGTATTATGGCAGGGAAATAACTAGAAGGAAAAGATTGGGGTGGAGCACATATGACAGGTTCTCTCAGATAATGAATGGCAGTTTACCAATATCCCTCAAGAGAAAAGTATACAACAGCTGTATCTTGCCGTTACTCACCTATGGGGCAGAAACGTGGAGGCTCACAAAAAGGGTTCAGCTTAAGTTAAGGACAACGCAGCGAGCTATGGAAAGGAAAATGATAGGTGTAATGGAGGTGGGCAGAGTGGGTGAGGGAACAAATGTGAGTTAATGACATCTTAGTCAAAATGAAGAAGAAGGAATGGGCTTGGGCAGGGCATGTAATGTGAAGGCGACATAACCGCTGGTCCTTAATGGTAACGGAGTGGATCCCAAGAGAAGGCAAGCATAGCAGGAGGCGGCGGAAAGTTAGGTGGGCAAATGAGATTAAGAAGTTTACGGGGATAAAGAAGCTGCAGCTGACGAGGGACACTTAATTGGAGAGACATGGGAGAGGCCTTTGCCTTGCATTACACACAGTCAGGCTGATGATGATAATCATGCAGAAGATAGACGGCGTGCTCATATACTTTTGTCGGCATTCTTGGCGATATGAAAGCCTCAGTTACCTTCCTTTCAGTGTTACCTCTTGCCTTTGCAAAGAACACTGTGTTTTCAAGGACAGGGCAGCAGCCATGCTTCTTGCACTTACTACAGTGCATTGCCAAATGGGCATACTCCCACATGGTAGGCGAATCTCAGCCTGCATTCCAATGTGTGTCCCCTTTGAAAACATCCCTTTCAGCGATACCTGATTGGCCAAAATGCCAGAAGCAGATGTGCATTCACTTCCGCCATTTGGGCCAATCAGTTGTCACCGAATGGAATTTTGAAAAAAGATGATGCGCAAAACAGACAACACAGGAGAAAGACAGGCGAAACACGCGCAACTTTGCAACTGTTTATCCACTTAAGCGAGTGAATAAAAGGCAAGAGCAGGCTTCAGCAAGCTGGCTATCCTACTTTGCTGATAAGCTCAGTTGCCGAAGCATTACTGAAAAAGGTGAAAAAGTAAGTGCAATAACAGTGCAAAAAACGATGTTACCAAACAGAAACTTGTGATAATTGCTTATATTCATAAGATGGCACACAATCTGAAACATGTTGAGAGAAAGTTTAATGTTCCTGTAGTTTTTTCCACCCGCAAGAAGCTGTTCTCCTTGTGTGGCAAAATGGATCCCAACAAACTGAAAAAAGCAGAATGCCAGAAAAAGCATGTGATGCCGCTTGTAAAATGTGCAGTGGGCATAGTTTATCAGATCCCGCCAACGTGTGGGAAATCTTACATTGGCCAAACGGGCTGATGTATTAATTAATGATTGCCTTGCTGACCATAATCGCGCGTTAAAGAAAGGCTCGGGTACTCTTTTACCACGTAATTGTAAAGCCTGCGGGGAAAAAGAGAAAAAATTTCAGGCGAAGCTGAAGGAAACAAAAATTCTACGCAGGAGCAAAGACACCACAGCCCATGTAAGCACGCCCTGTCTTACAATTTACAAAAAAGAAGGTGTCTTTTTAGATATGTGCCGAGACACATTTTTTTCCTTGAGCCTTTTGTTATCTTTTTGTTTCTACTTGTGCGCATGTGTGGGTCCCTCTCTGGTTTTGCCTATATATTCACTCGCTCCCTAGGTGAATAAACAGTTGCACTTGTTTCGTCTGTCTTCCTCCTGCATTGTCTGTTTTGCACGTCTGTTTTCAAAACCATGCACCAACTAGCCCCCCCAGCATGTATTACTGAATGGGATGTTTTTGAATGAGCCGCAAGTTGGAATACAGGTCCTCGTTGATGGCCATGAGGCATATTGTGTTTGCTGATGTCTTTTTTTTAACTCTTTCAGCTATTAATCTTTTGGTCAACCTTGGGTACACCTCAGCAAGCTTACGAGAAGAGGTCTAAAATTTTTGGCCTTTAGCTGATGGAACGAAAGACAAGGGTTGTACCAAAAGAGTGTATTCATGCAAACATTTTCAACGTATTTGCCACTGATGTCAGTGCATTTTTTCTTGTAACAGATTTATTTTTCCTAATATGCTTTGAAATCATTCCTTTGTGACTTTTGCAATTCACTGTTCCCAGTGGCAGTGGTCTCATTTGTGGAAATAAACAGTGGTCCTAGATGAATCTTCACTCCAAAGATGCTGTTGTAGCTCGAAAAGTCGATAGGTGGGCCTGAGACCACAGTGAAAATGGTACAGTATCTTTGTTCATTTTTGTTCTTTCAAGAATGCCGCTGTTGTCTTTGTACCATCTCCACTTTTTTCTCATATTTATAGTCAGTATGTGTATTTGGAAAAGCACCATGAAGCAGTTATGGTTCAAAAACGACGTAGAAACACCACTGTAAGCTTGACAAGACAGAACATTCATGTATTGCCAAAGTTCACAAAAATTGGACCTCGTTGCATAAATGGCATCAAAAACAGGCTTACTCGTTACCTGCCTGCAACTTTCTTGACGTTGTGGGAAACGTAATGCAGGTAATGCACAGAACACACTTGCTTCCTCTCTTCCTTGCCCTTCAAATGGTATGTGTGTGTGTGTAGTTCTCATTTCTCCTCCTTCCTTCCTCCTTGCTTTTTCACGCAGTTTTTTTTAAAAGGAATATATAGCCACTAAATATTTTCTTGCATGTTTTCTTGTTTGAAACGATGCCTTAAGATATTAGTATATATGGATCACCCCGTGTATGCCAGGACTGCTAAATAATTTACAATCGAATTTCATCTTGGTGCTCTTTCGGTTCCAGTGGCTGGGAGATGGGATGGTTGTGACATCAAAGGTCTGCGTATGCCACATGCGGCATAAAAAAAAACTGCAATATAATTGCTCCTTCTTTGTTTCCATTAAGTGCAATGCTAAAACCAGCCTGTCTCAAGAGCGATAGTGACTACAAATGAAGAAGCAGTGACCTATATTGACCTTTGATGTCATAGTGATCGTCTGGCTGTGTAAACTGTTCAAAAACAGCACAAGAAAATAAATTGAATTTCAAATTATTTAGCAGTTGTAGCTAAATACCATGTGGTGATCCATGTATTCTAATATTGTGTGCTTCACTACAGAGAAAACAACATGCAACTAAAACTAGGTGTCATTTCCAAAAGTGAGTGACAGTATGACATTCACTGCGACCTACTGCGACCTCCCTTTATCCTTGTTTAACCATGTTAGGACCTTGTTCATAATTCATCAACCTTTTCATGCAGTTCAGATGATAGTAACTGCATGAAGCTTATCTATGTAATAAGGTACACTACCTGTGCAATATATGACACAACTCGGATTGGCACCTACAAAATGTGCCATCTTCTGTCAGGAGCATGTTTGCAATTCGTAACAGTGGGAGAAAGCTAAGCTGGTAGCACAAGCGGCCACTTCAGTGAGAATGAAGCAATTAATGACCTCATTGACACCGCGCCTGGCCTCTTCTTTTTTTTTAAATGCATATAATTTCGTGTATGTAGAATTGCTAGCAAAATTAGCAGAGCTCAAAATGGGACTAAGAGCCTTTGCAAGTTTGTCCAGTGTTACACTATGTGTATGACCCTTTTAATTGTTGAGGACTGGAAGTGATTTCCTCACTAAATTCCCTTGAGATATAGTTTCATGCATCTACATTTCGAGCAATCTATCCCGAGTCAGCATACACTGCAGCTGGGTGCAACACTAATGAGGTGTATACTTCAGTGTTTGCCATTCAGCAACTTTGTACACCACAGCTGTCTGGAATATGAAATTGCACACACGAAAGCTCTGTTTTTAGATGGACAAGCTTATTATTAATCATTACACAACCTCACTTACACAGGATATCTAAAAGCAATCTTTGTACAACGTGCAGTTATGAGCAGGTTTTATTGCTCTCTCAATGCATAGCAATCGTGAACTTCATGTTAACAGTAAATTATTTAAAGAGAAAGTGCACTTTTTAAAGTAATTTTAAAGAAAGCTGCATAACTACACACAACTTAAGCTTCAGTTATCACTGGACAACCAACTGATCGGGAAGCCGCCGCTATGGCTCATTGGTTATGGTGCTCGGCTTCTGACCCGAAAGACGCCAGTTGGATCTTGGCAGTGGCAGTCGCATTTCGATGGTGGTGAAATGCTACAGACCCATGTTCTGTGTGATGTCAGTGCACTTAAAGGAACCCCAGGTAGTCAATATCATCTGGAACCCTCTATTACAGCATCCCTCACAGCTTAAGTTGCTTTGGGACGTTAAACCCCATAAATCAGACAAAAATTAAAAGGACACTGAGGATAAATTAAAGTTGACCTGCTTTTCGACAGACTATGATATTTTAATGACAAAGGAACTGCTCTCGCCAAAAACTAAGCTTTAATAAGATGAAAAACACCAAAAGTCGAACTACAGGTGTTGTCATCACCAGCTGATTTTGCAAGTAAACTGCGTGCGTAAGCACCAAATTTTTGGGTGTGGATTGCAAAGGCTATGCAACACTGCCATTCACTTCAAAACAGCGGTAACCCGACCTCCTCAGTTCGGATATCATGAGTGTGACCATAGAGTATAAAGGAGGCTATGGTGTGACTCATGGGGCGGGGAAATTTTTAAATTCAAATTCCTCAGCCATAATTAGCGTTTGCCGGACAAACTTCAGCATATAAAAAAAAAAAAACTCGAAAATACCAGAAGATTCTAAAACATTTGCATGACTGAACAAGATGAAAATAGCCCAAGTTGTGGGAAGTGGACAATAGTGGCTTCACCCCGACAACACACCAGCACACAAAGCTGCCTGTGTGTGAACCAAAAACAGCATTACCTAGAATATTTACCTCTACCATTCACATCACCTTGTTCTTCACAACTTCTTTCTGTTCCCTGAAAGAAGAAAGTCCACAGGGTAAACTATTCTGTGGTCGTGGAAGAGGTAGAGAGAAAAAAAGGTGCAGCCACTGAAAGACCCCACTTCTCGCAAGAATTTCTGGACTGGTTCAAAAAAGTGAAGAACAAATTTCACAGCAGAGCATTGGATCAAATGGGCGTTACCTTGAAGGAGATTAAATGTGGGGCACCGCAAACTAATTACACAATTTTTTTTTATACCAAATCTCTCCTTTTAAAACACAATGTTTAGTTCATTTCGGCCATATATTTGTTCACAGTATAAAGGACGATTTTGTGACAGAGGTGACAAGATGCACAACAAAAGAAGCACTAAAAAAAAACATATCTCTATATGCGGCTCACAAAGTCATAATTTCACACATTTGTAAAATCATGCGTAAAGTTCGTAAAGTTAGTCATGTATTTCATGCAGTCACCGTGGTGAAAAATGCTACTTATTCAAGTCCGAGTTCCTCAACTATAACAACTGCTGTACAATGTTGAGCAAGTGGAAAAACAGATGTGAGAGTAAACTGTTACACTTGAAGAGAGAAATATAAAATGAATATGGTTTTATTTTCCTGCATTAAACATCCCAAGCGGCAGACATCGTTGCTTCTCAAATGGCGTGTAAAATTACTCACCGGCATAAAATAGATTACCTGCGTTATCGAAAAGCACGACAAGCTGCCATCGAAAAGCATGAAAGCGAATAAATTACTCACCTTGAATTAAGCTTGTCCAAACGGCACTGTGATGGTCACCGCAAGCGGCAGACATCGTTGCTTCCGAACTGGTGGGCAGCGATACGCCTAAGCTTGCCCAAACGGCACACATCGTCGCTCCTGATAATCACCGCCTCACCGGCGTTAAATAAATTTACCTGCGTTGTCGAAAAGCTGGACAACTTGTTATCCTAAAGGCACGAAAACCGGAAGGCGGCAGGGCGCCGCCATTTGCAATTACCAGCGTCGCTTTTTCTTGCCTGAGTTGTCGTAGCAACAGCTGCTCCGCGCGCGCGTTGGCGTAGGCAACATTGGCGTGTTCATAGTTGTCATGGCAACAGGTCCTCCGCGCGCGCGTTGGTGTGGGCAACATTGCGTTTGTCTGTAGCGGCTAGCAAACGGAAACACGCCGCCCGGCCAGAGGTTGACAAGCCGACACATGGATGGATGGATGGATAGATGATAATAGCTTTACCCTTTGTACCAGGCGCTTTCGCCACCTAGCCTATACTTCCCCCATTGTTAATTTATTTTTATTTTTCCTTTCTTTCCCCTTCGCTCTTACAATGTCTAGTCTGTCTATCCTTTTGCCCTCCAAATTCACCCCTCCCTTGATTTCCGCCACCAATCCTCCAACCTCCCCTTCGTCAATGTCACGCTTTTCCCATCCACTCGCCCGTCCTCCCCAGTAAATCCCAGCGCTATCTCTATGCCTGTTGCTGCCCCCTCTGGGAGGGTTAACGTTTGGGGAGGGTTGGGCGGATTTCTGCGCACCTTTCCTGCGCACCGTTTCCCAAATATCCACTTCTTCAAATTTGGCGTCACAGCACAGGGTGGCCTGTAGAAGTTGCTTAATCAATGGGTGCCGCTCGCAGGAGCGCTTGTCTTCAAAATTCGCTTGCGGAAAACCTACGCCGCTTATAGGTGCAAAATTTTACATGAGACATCAGACTACCATAAAGAACTAAAGAACAACAACTTTTGACTGTCTAAAGTGCGTAGAGGCGAAAGCGTTTTCCGCACCACTTTTACTACTCTGTGGAACTAGTGACGTCACCCATGGATGACGTCACACATAATTAATAACTAATTAATGGGTGGATGGATGGATAAGTAATGACAAGTTGCTAATTAATGACTAATTACTTATTGATGATTGCTAATTAATGACGCTTAAGCTTCGCCTTTAGGAGTGGAACGCGACAGCGTGTTGTAGCGCTGCCAGGGAGTCCACGGAACACCACCACCCGTTCCGCGCGATGCCTTGCCCAAATTTGAACGCAACGCTTTTTGAGGAAAGGAAATGGTGCAGTAATTCGCTGTCATCTCGGTGGACAACTGAAGCGCACTGTACAGGAAGGGAGGAAGTGGGAGTGAAAGAAGAAAGAGGTTTTAGTGGCCGCCGCCTGATGGCGCTACGTGCGCGCCAAGCGAGGAGGAAAAGTAGCGGGAACGTATTTTGCTACTCGCTGAACTGCAACTTCTGCAATTTCCATGCTCATAATTAATAATGTACACCGCAGTTCATGTCTCTAAAGCACCCTTCTAAGACAACACTGCATTCACTAGATGTGCCTTTGTTCATTCCAAACCATCGAGCTGGCGTGCCAGCCGGAGTGGTTAGCATGCTCGTCTCACACTCCAGAGGCCCAACTCGACCCATTTTCCATTCGGTTTTATTTATTAATGGTTCTGGGAATTTTCACTCACAGCCAATGCTGCCGACACCACTTTTTCTGCAACACAGGGGCCTTTAGGCTATCGCGTTAAAAGAGGGTTATGATGGGTGCACTGTGGACAGAATAGAGATGGGAATACGAGCACATCATGAGCGCTTTCGACAACCTCGGTTTGATACCCATGTTGTGCAACTGAAACAGAGGCGCCAGTAAGCATTCTTGTCTGAAGAGCTTTCCAACTGTCCACCCAAGCTCCTTTAGTACAAGGTTCACCGATAGTGGCCTGCTTTCGAAACGAGCCAACAAGTGGACAACAGCATGCTATGCAGTCTTTCACGCATGTGCATATACAGGGTGCATCACGATCGCATGGAAGTGTCAGCTACGTGATAGTAGGAGCAACTGATGAGTGCACGAATCCAATTAAATGCAGTATATAGCAAGGAAGACAATGAGAAAGCAAAAATTGGAGGGGACACTTAAAAGAGTAGAAAACTGAGCTAGTTGGTTCATACTTCTTGGTGGGAACAGCCGAAATAACAAAACGCGGACACAGAAAGGAACATACAGAACGTATAACGAAGCTGACTGTCAACTAAAATTTTATTGGAAAACCCGCACTTTTTGTTTCCTTGTCAAAATGATCTTGCTTTTATCTCCAGTGGGGTTCATTCAAGAAGGAAATTTCTTTTCTTGATAGAGAGATTGATGGTGTACTGTATACGTTACAGTACGTTCTGTATACGTTCTGTATGTTCCTTTCTGTGTCCGCGTTTTGTTATTTCGGCTGTTCCCACCAAGAAGGGACACTTAAGTTTGGCCTTCAGGGTGCGACGCAATCGCGTTAATGCCCATATGTGCAGAATTGGTCATTAATGACTTTACATAGTGACAACACTGCCATGCAAGGGATGCCCTTGCAAAATCTTGAAAGGACAAGAGGATGTCCCCAGAAAGGGGGGAGAAACTCCTGTAGACATGTCTCACATATTGGTGGACACCCTAACGGCACCGTAAGGAAGGGATAAAGGAGAGAGCGAAAGGACACAGGAAGAAAGAGGGGTCGTAGGGGGGTCTCCGGGATAACTTCGACCACCTGCCATGCAGGTTTTTCAACAATACTAGTGGCTGAGAACCCATGCATGATATTGTGTTCTAAGAACTGTCTATTTGTTGGGTCACTTTGAGGCAATCTTTTCAGGTTCTTTTTTGCAGTTAACAAGAGAGAAATGTCATATATTTTCTGTGGTTTAGAGAGAATGGAAATTCCTTCGGAAGCGCATTGTTACACACAGTGGCGCAGGGACTGCCTTCTTTTGTCGATTTCACACATGAAGGTAAAAACTACTGCGTATTAATATTTTGTACATTTTGTAAATCCATCACAATGACATTAATGTTTTGTGACCATTCTTCTGCATCTTTGCGCTGAATTTTGACTGATGGGGCCTCGATGAAAGGTGGATGGGGGTGGGGATGTTGCAGTGAAACTTGACTCTCCTTAATGGAGAACCCTGCGCACACCTATGCTAGGTTGCTTCTCCGGAGATTTGTCGCTCATAACACCGACGCCGGATTTTCTCTATAACGAGAGCCTTGACACTATCGCTTTCAGAGTAGCCGCAGGTGCTTTCCATCTGTCTTCCATCATCCTCTCCTATTATTGCACTGAGTTGTTCTAAACATGCACAACCATGTCCCTGAGGAGCATGCTTCACTGATATAAAATGCAGGTACAGTCTTTGTCAAAAGTTTAGAGTCCAGGGGGTTTGCTTCTAAGCCTCACAGTGGGACTCCTGTAACATTCGTGGTAGTCCTACCCATTGGAGGAGGCAGGTCCAGAAATCTTCTTACCTTCAGCAAATTTGGAGCGCCAGAGATGCATTACGAACCAGACAGTGTGCTTCAGAAGCAAACCCCATGGACTCCAAACTATAGACAAAGGCTGTACCTCCTCGCGAAAGCAACGCACAGCCTCGTCTCTGCACAAGGCTTGCCTTGTTACACTAATGCCACGTGAACAGTAAATGTCATGGTCGTATTCAGCCTTTGAAGACGTCTTCGTCAAGTGTGTGGTTGAGCCCACTGTCCCGCCCTCTCACCATTCATAAAATCGGAAGGAAAGCAGGAGCCATCCTGTCTCGAAAATACCACCGATGCTTGTACACCAACGTTTAGGATGCTCTTTGCTTCTGCGTGAGCATGCTCATTTCTGTGGAGCCCGTATTTACCCGGGATCCACTTAAACACCATGTGGTGGCTCTTTTTGTGTTCACATAAATTCATCTCAGCGACATCCAATGCCAAAATAATGGCAGGAGCTTTGCTGTGAAATACATACCAGGCTTTCAGCACAGGTATGGAATTGGAAAATGCACGTCACGCTTGAGGAGGCTCTCCACAGATGCAACAAATGGCTTACCGCACTGCCAGAAGCTCATAGGCTCAATTTAGCGCTAGCACCCATTCTGCTTAAAGTCCAGCGTAGTTGTTGAGCAATTGAGCAAAAACGCACGTGACTCACCGTCACCCAGATCACGTGACCTTGAGACATCATCACAACCTGCCCACCGTGGCAGTTAAATTAATGATTGGTCGCTCGGGAAGAGCAACCTTGTTCTCACAAGCCCCACAAGGTGGCAGTGCCTGCCACCTCAGGGAAGTGGTGCATCTCTTAATCACTGCACCGCAGTGCCAGGAGTGGTATCAGGACTCCCCGCAATTTACTAGCGTAAGGTAGAGAATGACCATTTCTACATATGTGAGCATGTAGGCAGAACCTAGGTTAGAGACAACAAGTACAGCCTTTGTGAAAGGTTTAGAGCCCAGGGGGTTTGCTTCTGGGCTGCATTGATTTACTCGTAATGCGACCTCAGCGTCCCAAATCTCCTGAAGGTAAGAAGATTTCTGGTCCTGCTCCCTCCGATGCGTAGGGCTTCCACAAGTGCTTCAGGAGCACCACAATAGTGCTTAGAAGCAAACCCCCTGGGCTCTAAACTTTTTACAAAGGCTGTACTTACACGGGAGGGATCTCTAATGCTTTTGCATTGTACTCTTAAAGGACTATAAACACCAAATTTTTGTTTACGTCTTTTCTTCTTTCAAATGATGTGTTAGGGCCGTTTCACATGCTGAAACTAGAACGAAAATATTCAGCCTAGTAGGTGACGCCACAGCGTGATTTTCACTCAGTGCTATCACATGCAACGCGCACCCAGCGAATTCGGTCGGAGGGACACGCAAGGTTGCTCGATGTTCGCATAGACAACTCACGATTAAACGCGACAGAAACGCTGCACGGAACATATTGATGATGTTACGACCAGCATGTTTTTAGATGCAAGGCAATATTTCGTATGTTTTCGTCGGAATGAACAGTTTTGCTTACGCCGCGGCAACAGCTGTGCACGTGACCCCAAGTCACACGCCGTCTCGGCTCTCCCCATTGGTCAGTCGCAGAGCGATCACACCAACACTGCGACTGAATTTCAACCGGATGGAACTTGGTCGCAGGCTGTCTGCGGCTAGACCGACGGCCCTCTCCAGTCGCAGACCGACAGAATTTGCAGCGTCGCAGGCAAGAATCACATGCATGTGAAACGGCCCTTAGATATTCATATAGTACATATGGAGCACCCTGTGGTATTCATGTATGACTGCTAAATAATTTATAACTGAATTTCTTCTTGACGCTCTTTCGGGTTCATCAGTCGAACGATGACTGACGTGTAGTTGCTGTTTAGGCCACATGATGTATAAAAAATCGGCCATATAATTGCTGACACGTCATTTCTTGTCATTCCAGGTCTTGGAAGAGGCTGGATTGATTGTCACAGGGAATTAAAAGTACATATCAGTGATTATATTAGTTTTTTAGTGGATCACGTGACCAAAACATCAACTTGACGTCACAGTCATCATTCAGCCGATGAAGTCAAAACTGAAACAGCATGAGAGAATAAACTCAATTATAAATTATTTCGCAGTTGTAGGAAAATGCTAGCCAGTAATCCATGTATTCTAAGGCATTGTTTGACAGAAGAAAACACGCAATAAATATAGGTGCTTGTAGTCCTTTAAAGGGACCCTGAAATGATTTTGATGAGCATATTCTAGTCAAGCAGATCTGTAGAGGTAATCTTTGTCAGTTTGCGAGCCAAATTTGAAAACCCTGCATGGACCCTATAAGTTAGAAATATACTTCATTAAAACTTCCTGTTGGGCGAGTTGGTAGTTCATCTTGAAGTAGAAATGTTATAGCACCAAACAAAGACACGGACAATAGAGACGAAACACACACACAAGCACTAGTGTGTGTTTGTGTGTGTGTTTCGTCTCTCTTGTCCGTGTCTTTGTTTGCGCTATAACATTTCTACTTCAAGTTAGAAATACTTTTTAAAATTCAACTCTCGCAATAGCTTGCAACCGATTAGGGTGACACATCACTGTGCAGCGTCCCTACCCTGGTGACATCAGTGGGCAGTCTCGGCCAGCCTTACCATACCCAAAAAAATTACTAAAATTACAAAAAAAAAATGGCTGAGGCTTAACTTGGTTAAGCCTGGAGAATGCGAAGCATCATCGTGTCGCGTAATTTGGAGGCGCACAACCACAGCGACGGCGCGAGGTGGGCCCCCGTTTCTCCACTGTCGTGACGTCATCGTGTCCCGTGGTGTGACGTCATGTATCACGTGATTTGGAGGCGCACAACCACAGCGACGGCGCGAGGTGGGCCCCCGTTTCTGCACTGTCGTGACGTCATCGTGTCACGTGGTGTGACGTCATGTATCACGTGATTTGGAGGCGCACAACCACAGCGACGGCGCGAGGTGGGCCCCCGTTTCTCTACTGTCGTGACGTCGTGTCACGTGGTGTGACGTCATGTATCACGTGATTTGGAGGCGCATAACCATGGTGAAGGGCTGAAGTGGTAGCTAAAGTAGTATGCTTCGCATAAAAATTACACTGCTCTGTATCACACCTCACGTCACCGGTATCAAAATGAGCGATGTGGTTGTGGATCATGCCATGAACCAAGCTAAGTTTTAGGACAATGATGGTCAAGAAGGGCGAGAGAGGGAACGGACTGCCCCCTCCCCCGACACCTCCAGCTATATGGTCTGGGCAGCGGTAGATATTACTGTTGTGCCGTTATCAACACTATCGTGCATCGCTTTTTTTCAGGGGCCGTTCTGAAAGTAACAAAGTTGCAACAATGAGGAACAGAAATTGCAAAGCCTATCTACAGCAATCTATACGAATAAATCTGTTTTAGTCAAAGATAACACATTCCACAATGGCAAATAATTGACTGGTAGTAGAAGCGATGCTTACTCGGCTCCGTGTTAGGCCGAAAATTACCTTTTTTTACTCCACGGAGTCTTTCGGGGACCTTAATCCTAAAAATCGAAATTCTGGAATCCACACAACCCGAAATAATGGTTGTCGATGCGCACACACTCCTATGATGTGAATGACGGTTCCTGCATAGTCTGAATCAATGGAGTAGGAAAAATCAGCCGGTTACCATATAAAATAAGAATCAAAGCTCCCTTTACCTAATCACACAGTGACTTTCACAGTTTAAAATAAAAACAGATTGTTTTTTCTTGCATTGAGAAAAAATAAGCACTGTTGCAAGCTCTCCTCTGTTTTCAGATTTCTACAGCTACAGGAGTTTATTTATTTATTTATTCACGTTGCCTCACAGGCTCCAAGCATGGAGTATTGTGTGAGGGGGGGATTACATAAATAGGGGTAATAACAGGAGCATGCATGACATGATTATATAATGCTGATTGACTGTTAGTACTCATTAAACAGTAAGAACATCATTACACAATGAAAACTGACTGTTAGTACTCACCATAAAACAATAAGAACATCATTACACAATGCGAACTGACTGTTAGTACTCACCATCAAACAATAAGAACATCATTATACAATAGTTATTGACGCGTCAGTAATTAGAAAAAATGGCTGTTATTTCGGTTCTAAAAGAAGCTGGATCACGAATATTGACGATGTGTTCCGGAAGACCATTCCAGTGAACAATAGCCTGCGGCAAAGCGGATGAATTGAATGCAACGGTTTTACCTGAAAGGCGTTGAAAGCTGAGATGGTTGTTTAAACGGCGCGAGGTGCGGTGAGGTTGGGCAAGAGGGAGAGTCGAATGATTAGTGCTATAGACTATCTTGTGAAATAAGCAGACTAGGGCAATTAATCTTCGTGATTGCAAGGTACAAAGAGAGAGCGATAATTTAATGTATGTGACGCTTGAGTGACGGTCATAGTTTCTGGAGATGAAACGCGCAGCACGATTTTGGACTGATTCAAGGGAGTTAATTAAATAAGCCTGGTGAGGTGACCAAATGGATGACGCATATTCGAGTTGCGGACGAACAAATGTTTGATAGGCGAGCTTACGGGTAGTAGCAGGAGTTCCATGAAGATTCCGTTTTAGGTAGCCTAAGGTCCGGGATGCTTTAGCTGTTATTTTCTGTATATGAGTGGACCAGGACAAGTTACATGAAAAATGGACACCGAGGTATTTGTAAGAAGACACCTGAGAGACTAAGCTTTTATCGAGCATGTAATTGAACGAAGAGTTAGATTTTTTGCGGCTGAATGTCATTAACTTGCATTTTTCAGCGTTAAGTGACATTTGCCATGATGAACACCAAGCGGTTACATGATCGAGGTCCCTTTGAAGTGCAAGATGATCTGCAGGTGATCGGATTTTGCGGTAAATTATGCAGTCATCTGCGAACAAGCGAATGGTTGATGTAATGTTGGATGGCAGATCATTAATGTAAATCAGGAACAGCAACGGGCCCAGGACGCTTCCTTGAGGAACACCAGATAGAACATCGCTAAACGGAGATGAGTGGCCGTTAACAACTGTGAACTGTTTACAAAAAGACAAGAAATTCCTTAGCCATGAGGTAGTTAGTGAGTCTAGGTTGAGGGAAGTAATTTTACCTATTAGGCGTGAATGCGCAACGCGGTCGAATGCTTTTGAAAAATCTAAGAATATGCAGTCTGTTTGGAAGTTCTCGTCCATGTTGTGTAGTAGCTCGTTAGTAAATTCCAGTAGTTGAGTCTCACAAGAGAAGCCTTTCCTGAACCCGTGCTGGTTAGAAAAAAAGAAATTATTGCTATCTAGATGCTGCGCCACTGCTGATACGATGATGTGTTCGAGGATCTTACATGGGACAGATGTCAAAGATATAGGGCGATAATTTTGCGCGTTCGTTTTATCACCTGATTTGAAGATGGGGATAATTTTACCAATTTTCCAATCCCTTGGAATCTCACCAGTTGATAGCGACTGACGAAAGATATGGAAGAGAATATTGCTTGAATGGATCACTGTGTTTTTGAGAATTTTTGTATTAATATCATCTATACCAGCAGAAGTCGAAATCTTGAGATTATTTATTAATGCTGCAATACCGAAGACACTTATTTCTATGGGACTCATGTACTGGTAATCGGCATCTACTAATGGTGGAGTAGTGGAATGGTCTTCCTGTGTGAACACTGAAGAAAAATAATTATTAAATATAAGTGGGCATTCTTCTTCTATAACTGGAGCACCAGTGTTATCCAACAACGAAACAAGAACCGGAGTGTCAGTAGGTGATATCGTTTTCCAAAATTTTTTAGGGTTGTGTGTCATAAGGGATTGAAGGTCATGGGAATAATATTTAAGCTTTGCTTTGCGGATGGCACTACAATATGTTTTTTCGGCGATTTTGTGTTTCTGCCATGAAGCCGGTGTGCCAAGGCGTTTGGCAGCTTTGAAAAGTCGCTTTTTCTTGTTTTTTAGTGCATGTAGCATCCTGTTGAACCATGGTTTAGACGCGTTCGTGCGGAGGGTGAGCAGTGGTATATGACGGTGCACTAATTCCAGTAAACTATTTTTGAACAAAACCCAGTTATCGTTGGCCGAACGCTGAGAAAAAGTCGGAAGATATGTGTCACAAAAGGATTGTAACCCGATATTAATGGCATTGTAGTCAGCGCGGTTATAATCAAAAATGCGTTTATGTGTTTGTGCACGTGCGCATGAAGGCATGGAAATCGTGAAATTAAGCAGTTCGTGATCACTGAAGCCATCAGAATAAGAGATAGGGCTTATATTGTCTGGGACTGACGAGAATACGAGGTCAAGCTTATTGTTTCCTCGGGTAGGTTTTTCGACTAATTGGACCAAAGAGAAATCGAGAGTTAGTTGAACAAAATTAGTGCTATCACGTGTTCTCGAACTTAAGGTCGGCCAGTCAATTTCGGGAAAGTTGAAGTCACCTAGTAGACAAATACTTGCTTTTGGAAATTCAGCTTTTGCTTCAGTTAGGTTATCATGTAGATCGGAGACGAATGATTGCGGACTATCTGGTGGTCTGTAACAAACTCCAAGAAGATGCTTGGAAGATGGCGATGTGATGCAAACCCACAAAATTTCTAATTTACTAGGAATATCAACGAGAAAAGAAGTTATATGCTTTTTAGCTGCAATCAACACCCCTCCTCCCCTTCTGTCGCTCCTATCGTTTCTGTAGATAGTGAAACTGTCCATATCAGGCAAGACTTCATCGTTTCTAATATCTTGATGGAGCCACGTTTCGGTTAGTATTAAAATGTCGCATTCACAATTGTCAAGGTATGAACAAAGTTCGATGCGCTTAGGAAGAATGCTGCGTATGTTAGTGAAAAGTAAGGAGAGCTGCGATTGCGCGGTGTTATTGCGGTAAGATGTTCTACAGTTACACTAAAAAGCTACATTTTCCAAGATGCTATGTTGTTGAAGTAACAGTAAATTTATTTCTGAACATCAGTAACATAACATTCATTGTTAACACATTGTTGCGACACATGCAGCACTACATTCTTCAGATATCTCCACCAACGAAACAGTTATAACAAATTTTGCATCACATACAAATGTAGATGCTTTTCATCCTTGGTAACACTGCATTGACACAGGCTGTCTTATGATGACAGCACAAGCACATTTGGTTGGCACTTGGAACTTTAATAAAAACAATTTATTCTGGTGCCCATAGACTTGGGGGAACAAACTCAGGTTCAGGTTTACTGAAGGATAAATGCACACATAAAAACTGAACACAAAAGATTAGTAGAAAAGGATATCCCAAAGTAAAAATTGTCTGGAAGACTGCCTGTTACTAAGTGCAATTAGTAAATGCAATGAAATTCTGCAGGTGAATATCACAAAAAAATATGGTACCAAGATTACAAAAGGAAACAAGTTACATTTAGGAGTGTGCAATTATTTGAAATTTCGAATATAAATATGTTTGTTATTAAGTTCACATGTGATTCGAGAAACTGATATTCAAAAATTTCAAATATTATAAAATTTCCAATACTAGGCAGCAATTGCATACCTTCTAGATTTCAGAAATCCAGCCACGGTAAAAGCACAATATCTGCCCAAGTATAATCCCATTGTATGGTTTAAAGCTACAGGAAACAGTTCAAAGGCACCCTCTCTGCGTTCTTCACTACTCTTTATCACGTGGACTCTTCACATTCAGAGGCTATCACGTTTCGGCATTATGCAAAATTCTGCGAGTCGGCTTTCCGAAGCAAGAAGGCCAACGATCTGCTTCAAACAACCATAACGCAAAAGCGTGCTGCCTTTTTGTTTGACCTTTCTATAATCCACTTAAGACTAAATGATCCCACCTAACAGCGCTCATCTTGTCACCCTCACAACTCTTCTAGCAGAAGCTCCGGCGACTCGTACTGCCGAACTGTGATATGCAGGAAAGCCTTCCTGTGGAATTTCGCATGCAGCTTCCAACAGGGGACCAAATCGTGGTGTCAAGTGACTGTGTAAAAATCCCGCCTCTTGCATGATACATTGTAGCCAGTGAACCGCCAACGTTCGCATAACAAAAGGCATGAAAATAGGAGGGCCCCTGTCACAAGGCTAAAAAAATAGCATGGCCGCATAGTTTCCGTTTCTAAGCTTCACCATCAGCCCACGGCGATGCCGGCTGTCAGTCGTGCATTCGCCAGCCACCCAAATGAAGCTGTGCGCCACTTTCGAACACTGACTGGCGCATTGATGGTCGCTTTTTTTTTTTTCATTTCAGAAGTGGTCTTACTGTTATGCATCCCCCTTGCTTACGCCTGCATTGTTCTTCTAACAAGCCCAGACAGAGTGCTCGTCACAAGCTATTTGCTCTTTGCTGTACCCTTCTCATAAGCCTTCACTGCATTTTTAGCAATTTTTCATATCAGGGTAGGGGGGCACGGGGTATTTGATAAGTTGACCTTTGGATAATTCGGGAATTTTCTTCCACTCCCTTGAATTTCAAATTAATGAGCTTCTGCTAACCATAATGTTCATTTATTTTAGTAGCGGACCATGTATCGATTCAGGGAATTCATTTTTTTCCTCCGTTTTAGCGACCACACTACAGGTTGTATACGTCTATGTGCAGTATACGTCTATGCAGTATACGTCTACAGTTATGCAGTATACGTCTATGTGCGTCTTTTTTTTGTCTTTTTTGCATGGTGCTTAGCCATTGTGGCTTTGTTAGATTTCAGTTGCAAAGACCATGCTCTATTTGGAAAAATAAAGGCAGTAACATTTGCCTATTAGTCCCTTCCTGAAACTTTCATGATGAACAGATATTTGATATAAAATTCGATAGTGAAGACATTTTTTTCTTTAGTCATATTTGATTCGGATTCGAAAATTTCAGTATTTGCACACCCCTAGTTACAAATACATCATAATATGAAGTACCCAAGTAGTAAAGCCCCAGTGAATGCTAGAAAAACCGCATACAGACATTAATTGAGTTGAAGATAGGAAAAAAAAATGCCTTTAAAATCTTAATCATTTCACATGAAAAGATAACTGTACTTAAAAAAAAAAACCTCTTATTTGTCTTCCTCCAGCAAGAATTGACAGCTGTCAAAGCACTGAGTACTACTTGCTATTCCCCCCTTCTCATTAGACCAACCACTAAGCGACAAGATCACACAGGGCACATTCTAGAAGCATCCACTCTTGATGATCAACATCATCATCATTAGCCTAACTACAACCACTGCAGGACAAAGCCTCGGCCATTGACCTCCAGTTAAAGCCATCCTGCATCAGTGATACAAACTTCCTAATCTCATCCAACCACAGCGGTGGCCTAGTTGCAAGAGCATCCGCCTTGCATGCAAGAGGTGTCGGGTTCGATTCCCAGTACCGCCAAGTACATGCTGAAGATACAATGGGTACAAGCTTTCCCTTGGCCTAAAGCCCGGCTTATCTGGGGTGAAATGCTTGGGAAATGGGTCTCTGAACCCACCTTGTATAGAAGCAATACCCTTCGTGCCATGGCACTCTTCGACTAAACCTGCCCTTACCATAACAATTCATAGTCATCACCATCAATCTCATCCACCCACCTAATTTTCTGCCGCCCCCTGCTACGCTTGCCTTCTCTTGGAATCCACTCCGTTACCCTTAAGGACCAGCGGTTGTCTTGCCTGCGCATTACATGACCTGCCCAAGCCCATTTCTGCCTACTGATTTCGACTAGGATGTCATTAACTCGCGTTTGTTCCCTCACCCACTCTGCAAGCTTCCGATCTCTTAACGTTACACCTATCATTTTCCTTTCCATAGCTCGCTGTGTTGTCCTTAGCTTAGGCTGAACCCTCTTTGTTAGCCTCCATGTTTCTGCCCGTAGGTGAGTACTGGTAAGATACAACTCCTCTTCAACCTCTGTGAAAGATATTCACTGGACAGAAGGTTAGTGCGGAAGCTTTCAGTTACAATGCACACTGTTTATCCCAAGAACGAGTGTATCCTGGGTGGGAGGCATGAAATCTCGAACAGAGTTGCACCAACCACAAGCGGCAAATGGTACTAAAGTAGTTTTTACACTGTTATGACACCCAAAAGATAGCAACCATTGGTCCAACACTTTTTCTTGTGAAGCTATGTATGCAGCTCACTATAGTTCGTATACTACAGTTTGTATATGTATACAGTTCATGGAAAGAGATAGCACCAGGAATGGAAAGTAAGCATGTTTCCTTATCATTATAAGGAAATATACTTAATTTCCATTCCCCGTGCAATCTCTTTCCACGAACAAAGAAAATTCCAAATGTGACACATGTTGCAAATCTGACCCGACTGAGCACTGTTACGTCCCACCTAAAAACCATAATTCTGAAAATTTTTTCCACATTTCACACATCCTTCTTTAGGAAAGAAGCCAACAGCCACAGAAACCAAGGGGCACAAGGAATTTTTTTTTTAAATTAATTTATTTTTTTTGTGGTGTTGAACAATTTAGAATATTACTGAATATGTTATCGCTTAAAGCTAATTGATCAGAAAAGCAGAAGAAAAAACAACCACTGCCACCAGTGGGATCCGAACCCACGAGGGCCTCGATTCTGGCAGCCTTGACGCCATAGGAAGCATAAGAGGGTTCTCACGCAGCTTCCACCCTCTCCGTTCGATGACGTTCTACGTCACACCTGCGGTAACTCAGGACGTCCTACGTCCGCCGCTTGTCAACGTTGGTGGCGCTGATGAACACTCTCAAGGTTAGGTTACTTGTAAACATAAATACCCCCGAAAGCAGAAGAATTGACAGCCGTCGCCGTAGCTCAGAGGTAGAGCACCGGACGCGTAATTCGGAGGTCATGGGTTCGGATCCCACCGGCGGCATATGGTTGTTTTTTCTTCTGCTTTTCTGATCAATTAGCTTTAAGCGATAACATATTCAGTAATATTCTAAATTGATCAGCACCACAAAAAAAATAAATTAATTAAAAAAAATCCCTTGTGCCCCTTGGTTTCTGTGGCTGTTGGCTTCTTTCATATTTATAACGAGCCCCTCATCCCCTTCCCTTGTTTGCTTAATCCTTCTTTAGGGGTATGCGAATGCAGATTCGCTTACATTGGATCTGTACAGTACTGCAGTTAAGGCAACAGCATTTTGCAAACTGCGCTAGCGGCAAACCACACTGCGAAAGATAGCACTCACGATTTGGCAAGCAAAATGTAAGCCACTTCACCAAGTTGAGACGCGGCAGACAAAACGCAGTGAAGTCCCTTAATTCTGGCAGTGGCATGTGCGAGGTATGATTATGTTCCAGCTGCTGCGCTGGTGATCCATATGTATCTGCAGCGCGAACACAACACAGGAAGGAGAAGAAGATAGCACAGAGTGCTGAACTTCCAACTTTTATTTGAACAAAACTGAACCCGCACTTATGTACACACACCGGGTAAAAGCCCACCAGGGGGAGTAATCAAGGCACGTGATCAAACTGGGACCCACACAATGTCCAGGGCATCAAAAGATAACAGGAATCACACCATACAATGAGTTCCATGAAATGTAATGAAATGTTTTGTGTTCGCGCTGCTGTGACATATGGATCGCAACCAACTAGCCCGGCAGGTGGCGCCGGTGATCACAGATCTGGGTTGATCACCATGTTGCCCTTGGCACCCTTTGAATGCATAATATCGTGGTGCGCAGTCTTGGCTTCGGCCAGTGGATAGGTGCGGTCCATGACGGGGTCCAGCCAACCGGCTTCGAGCCCCTGAATGACGGCTTTGGCTGTGGTCTGCCACTCTTCCTGCAAAAGAGAGCAATTCAGGAGAGCAAGCTGCCGGGCTAGTTGGTGATGCATTTTCTGGAGAAGTTAGCGTAAGAAACGGTCAAAGGACCGAAAGAAAGGACACATAAGACATTCACGAGCGCTACTACCAACTGTTTATTCATGCGGTCGTACAAGGCGTATAAAAAGAGAAAAATGGCGAGCATGCACGTAGAGAGGGCAGATAAAGCACAGCAGACTGTAGCAACAAGTCACTAAAAAAACGAGTCTAAAAAAGCACATTCAGCACAATACACGTGAACAGACATGTCACTCTCACAACCCTCAGGCAACTTTTTGATGTGCTTTTTTAGACTCGTTTTTTTAGTGACTTGTTGCAAGTCTGCTGTGCCTTATCTGCCCTCTCTATGTGCATGCTCGCTGTTTTTCCCTTTTTATACGCCTTGTATGACCGCATGAATAAACAGTTGGTAGTAGCGCCCGTGAATGTCTTATGTGTCCTTCCTTTCGGTCCCTTGACCGTTTCTTACGCTAACTTCTTCAGAAAAGAGTGCAAATTGCAGAGAAGAAGAAAGGATGCTGTATATTAAGAAGGGGCACAGTGATGGGTACTTCAGGCCGCAAAATGTGCATGTGTCCACTGGGGAATAAAATATCCTAGAAGCGTCCCAAGCACTGTTAAAAAAATACAGTGCCTAAATTCTATCAGTAAGTGCTTAGTGACGCATTATGCAGACCAGGACCTGAAATATATGATAGGCTCGGTAACTTAAATTCACTTTCGCTTCAGTTTCAGTTTCAACTGTCATGGAAAGCCTCACGGAACAAAATAACTTTCGGCCCTTTTGTTCGGCCTTGGACACGTGCGAGATTTTGGAAAAATACACTCTTACCCACACATCTGCACAGTTAGGCAAGAGGTAATGCTGCTTGAGCATTCAACACAATCGGCTGTCTTGCAGTGATGACTTACCGAAAGACACTGAAATTTTTCTGTCTACCATCCAACATGCAACATCATTTGTGCACCTTCTATAAAATGTTGATGGAGTGCAATTTTGGCACATGAATTTAATTTCTTTGGTCTGGGGGAGCATAGCTTAATACTTAATGTTTCGCTAGGTAATTCGCAAGCTAACAATCTGGTTCGTGTATGCATGCTTTGGTTCACAGAGCTATTTCACACTTAAGAATCCACATGACACTACCAAACTGGCAGGTTATCAGCTAAAAAAATAATAATAGTAGGAAGGTGCTTTGCACTAATCTTGCCTAGACTCTCAGAGAGACAAAAATAAATCACAATAACTTTAAGTTTGTTCTGTCTTTTTGTAATTCACTCTACAAGCTCTCAAGGACTGTACCTCATTCAGTTCAAACAGTTTTAGATGAGACAGTTTAATGAAAGGAAATAAATCGTTGCAATTTATCCCATTTATAAAGCCCACTTTGCTAGCATTGCTGTTTCTGCGACAATCTGCAAGTAACTGCCATTCTTCCATAACTACGGTGTGGAAGTAAATAAGTCAGTGAGTGTAGAAAATCTGAGCAAAACAATAACTGGCTTGCATGCCAACTTGCAAAACATGGCTTTCATCACATTTTGTGTAGCCCCTACACTGCTGTGAGGGCTAGTTGGTTGTATCGTTTTCACCAGTAACGGCATATTTTCCCACCTGTAACGACTGTAATAAATTTTAAAGTAAAGGATAAAAAAAAACATGAACCAAGCGAATCACTGAATACTTATATAAGTGCTTTTTTCTTTGCCTGTTAACCCCTTCAGACATGCATTATGTTTTACTACGAAGAAAAATTTTTAAATTAACGTGTGTATGTTTGAAGCCACTTGTTTCACAAAAATAACATCAATTTCTAAGAAACTTTGGGAATTTATGCGTGTCGCACGTTTTCTCGCTCCCATAATTTCTGCGCTATTCATCAGAAAAACACATTAATGAAAAATTATTTATTTCCTTCATAATCCACAGCTGTTTCCCCAATGGTAACTCAGCTACAGTGTCCTTAAGTCCGCCACGTCAGAGAAGAAAAAAGTTACAGCACCAGATAGCACTCCCTAGCAGCACTGCCAAACTGCAAGATATTCATATTTATTTCTCGTTTTTGAAAAGCGATCTTTTATTTCTAGGCACGAAATGGCCCTAGAATTCTCTCCGGCAGAGATACAAAATGCAGCCAGCATCATTCATGAAAACGCCTCTACGTGCTTCGAAAAAAAAGTTTGAAAAGTTGTGCGCACAATCCTAGACGCCATGCTGCACATGGTTGAACATGACTGTAGTGAGAGAACCATGGTAGCCAGTGTCAGGGATAACCAAGAGCAAGAGCCAGCAAGAGATGACTCACAGGGGTGGAAGAAAAAAGAGCGGCCCCGATGATGGACGTCTCCCGGCCCATCATGTGCCGGGGGTCGATCTCGATGGACCCACGATTGCCCACGACCTGCACGGTGAGAATGCGACACTTAAGTCTGCAGCTCACTGCAATATAGCCTGCACGAAGTAACTCAGGGCATTGATATACAATTCCCAATTACAGGCGCTCTATTCCAATGAAAAATCAGCAGCATTTTAAAGAAGTAGTGGAGCTTCACTAAATCAAACCTTTTTTATTACCATGGCAGGGTTTATTAATGCGAAAGCAAAGACAGCTGATTGGCACATAAACCTGGTGCTGCCCGAAAAGTTGCTCCATTACAAAGCTCATGACTAGTCGAAACGGTGTGATATCATCAAAGGCGGGAAAATACGTAATGTTAACCAAGATTTAGTACTAGAAATTACTACTGCACCCATTACAAAGGAATAAAAAAAAATTGAAATGGAATTGAAATAGAATTAGAATGGATTTAGAATAATAGAATCTGAAAACAACTAAGAATAGAATTGCTATGCTCTCGCATTCGTTGCAGTAAATTCCTTAAGTTCCCCAGATAATTTTTTTTTTTCGCAATAAACCCTGCCATGGTAACTAAAGACAAACAAAACAATAAGAACAAGAGTACAGGAACAACTAGTGTTGAAATAAAGAGAATGCGATGAGATGAACTCAATGCCACTTCATGACTTACTCTAAGAAGGTTGCACAAAGGCTGGCACTCAATGTCTACTTAAGAACACAGGAAGGCTATGAATGGCCACAGTTCTGCAAGTGCGCTAGCGAAGCTTAGAGTAATTCAGAATTTATTAAGTTACTTATTGATTTATTTGAAATATCTCAAGGGCCCTTTAGGCAGAGGCCTTTATTTGAGGGGTGGGCTTATAACAGCATGTTAATAGAAGAGCAACTTTCATCACTCCTGTAAAAATGCAGAAGCAGCCATACTGCCTCTGTTTACATACACATGCCATTCCATATGTGTAAACACAGTGAGATAACTCCATCCAGCAAACACTTAGGAGATTTCTAACAATTGCTTCATCCTGGTATATAACTGCTCATCAATGGGTGGACTCAAGCTCATTGTGTTGTTCTTTCTTTCCTTTCTGCTTTGCCATTAAGTCATGGCTAGCAGCAACTGTGGGCCATTTGGAAGACTTTGCAAGCCAGGCAAATCAACTAGTATGATACTGCCGCGTATCATTGCAGTGTCCGATTGTTCACGCTCAAGAATGCAGGAAAGGGGTGTTATCATTTTTGTTCGTGACGCGAGAAGCGACCAGACTAATCTTGATTGATCGCAGCCATGAAGAGCTGCATCTACGTTTTTCCAGATTGCTGACCTGTTATCTCGAAGTTTCCTTGTCGTCTTTAATATGAGCGATGCCGCGAGTGGCGGGCATTCGTAGTTCGACGACTGACAAGCACATCTGTTGCTTACGCCGCCGCAGAGTGATTCAGTTCTTTTGCGGGTGCAAGTCAGCCAAAATAAAGAGCTTCGTTTGCAAGTTGTGTTGGTGTATTCCTGACCGCTGGACTGCCGTCACTACAACGCGACAATACTGAGGCATACTGCATCCATTACAGGTCAAATAGTAAGGACACTGTTGAGTTCAAAACTGTTGTACGGTTCAGGAATGGATTCGGAAAAGCAGCTGCCATTCCTGCATTAGAAGCACATTTCTCCCTGACAGCCAGCTACACAAAATGTCCATATCTGGTAGTCCTGGAAAATTTAGTGACTAGCCCAAACATTTACCTATCTCCCTACTAATAAAGTTGGCACAAAGCCTATCCTCTTGCTGCTGGTCACTTTCCGTGACCTCCAATGTGAAAAAAACTTCCTGTAAATTTCCTGTAATTTGCTTTTGCCCTCCCTGCTTGGACCAAAAGGTCTGCAGTATTATGTAAATAATAAATAAACTTGGTCTTATGTGGTGGCAGTGGTCTTAGCATGCAATGATGAATGCTTCATGCAACATCGCAATTCTGCATTAAAGAACGGCAGTCAGCATTCCATTTTCTGATATTCCACTTCCTAATCACTCCTGGAATCCATGCGTGATACACGATGGGGCACAACTGTCTCACTATGAAGTAAAGGGGAACTGAAAAAAATGCATTCTCTCTAGTGGATGAGTGTAGACGTAAGCATGAAATGCTTTGCAGTGCCAGTGTAACAGATTCTAAAGTTGACCCTCATTGCAAGGCAATGTCTCGTCTCAACTAAATACAACACACATCCAAAGCATTGTTTAGGCGGGAGAGTGCAATGCATCGTGCAGAGCCACAGCGATATGCCACGACAGTGCACAGAAC
Organism: Amblyomma mixtum; assembly: GCF_055824585.1. Classification (NCBI taxonomy): domain Eukaryota; kingdom Metazoa; phylum Arthropoda; class Arachnida; order Ixodida; family Ixodidae; genus Amblyomma; species Amblyomma mixtum. The sequence goes on from NC_143018.1 coordinate 106,260,818, forward strand.
CCGTAAAAAGTACCGGCGGCAGAAGGTATTGCCTGTGGGGGTGCCGATTATGCAACAGTCATGTCACTCTCGCATCGCTGATGATCTGTCGCGAGGCTTGTACATGCACTGCTCAGACTGCATAACCTACTTTGCGCTGCTCGCTAGCTTTGCCCACCACGGGACTAGGAAGAAGCAGTTGTTGATGTGTGCACTGCCCTAGCGGCAGCGTAGCACACAGGCACAAGAGGACAGACAGAAAGTTCTGCCAAAGTTCATTCAGGTTCGCCTCCATGTTCTCCCTCCGTTCTGGCACCAAGGTCACCTGTGACGTGCTGACAACGGGAATTAAAAGAATTGCATGCTTAATACTAGTCGAGGCAACATGCAGCATATTACTTGGAATTGGTGAAAAGAGGGAACCTCTTGCAGGCTTTTCCTGTACATCCGTGCGATGCTAAATAAGCATGGTAGAATTCCTTGCACATTTGTCCAGAGAAGTTTTGGATACAGAAAGGTTTGGTTTGTTGGGGTTCAGCGTCCCAAAGCAACTCAGGCTATGAGGGACGCCATAGTGAAGGGGGTCCGGAAATTTCGACCACCTGGGGTTCTTTAATGTGCACTGACATCACACAGTACACGGGCGCCTCTTGCGTTTTGCCTTCATAGAAATTAAGCCGCCGCAGCCGGGATCGAACCCGCGTCTTTCGGGCCAGCAGCCGAGCGCCGTAACGACTGAGCCACCGCGGCGGGGCAGGATAGAGAAAGACCGCTTGTTTTTGTTAAAGGCACTTGCTCAAGGTTAAATGGCTTTGTGCAGGCTAGCATTAAATTTCTCTGTGTTCTTCACCAGTCACATTTAGCAACAGTCCAAGAACACTCAGTTTGCATTGAGAAGTTAACATTTACTTCAAAGAAAATGAAGAGAATGCAAAGCTGCTCTCAAGGCTGTCTTCAGGTGCATGCGTTCAAGCACTCCTCGCATGTCAATATTTACAAAGCAGAAGCAGAAGATTAGCACAGAGGGCAGGCTGTAGTACTCACCACAACAACACCATTCTGGCCCAGGAGGGTGAGGTCATGCTCGAGGTTGACATTGGCCAGCATTTCGATGATGACGTTCAGGCCGTGCCCTTCAGTCCACTCCTGTCAGTAGTTAAAAGATGCCGACGAGTTGTATACATCTGACAAGTTATTTACGCGCTGAGCCAACGAGGATGCCATGTGCTGCAAAATGTGTTCCTCTGTGCCCTTCACACTGCAACTGGTGGCGCCATCTCTGGGAAGGAAGGAGCACCACTGTCCAGCTCCAGCATGCAAGAGACTCAGCCAACTTGGAGGAAGCCAGGCTTATGAAAGGCGGCGTACCACTTCGCAGCAGTCCCCCACAGTGCTGTGTTCATTCGTTGGCATTGATTGGACGACAGAGCTTTACCTTTCACAGTACTGCAAACAACTTGCGAGAGGAAGTAGTATAGTGGGCCTTACAACATTATGCCAGTCAGCAAGAATACCAATGATAGCATTCTTATTGTCCTCCATTTTCAGATGAAAAGACATCGAAATAGACACTCCTATTTTCAGATCCCAGTGACAGGGCTGCACAAGCACAACTTTTTCAACACTAAGCTGATTCTAAATATTTATTATTGTGATGGTTCATCGATACGAAAACCTGACGTCCCCAAAAAGTGGCGGTGTTACAAAACTCACAACTCGTTGAATCAGTGTGACATCATCAAAGGTAGAAAAATATGCAATGTTACTCAGTAACAGACAGTACTACAAGTGAATCAACTACAGAGGAACAGAATTAGAATAAACATTGGAATAGAATTGAAATAGGATTTGAATAGAATTAGAATGGAACTAGAATAAAATTGGAATAGGATTAGAACAGAACTGCAATCCTTTTTCACTACTTGCATGCAAGCTACTGAAGCGCCCCTGGTACTTTTTTTACCTCACAGGCCTCCAGGGAGGCATAGTATTGCTTTTTACTGCATCAAGTGTTGACATCTCCCTGCTGCAAAATAACCTATTCTGACAAAAGATATTTTCTCCTGTAATTTCCCAGAACGCATTCGAAATATGAGCTGAAACAACAGTGCCCAAACCAAAAGCATTAGCCACAGCGAACACAGAAAGCCTACAAGCTTGCATTTCTACAAAAGCTTCTACAAAAGATTAGCTCCTATAGCTGGAGTTGGATACGACTCCAGAACAAAGTGGCAGGTGTCCCTCAAAGGACGAACGCCAGCCAATAGCGTCGGCCGATTTTCATGAGGCTGAGGTGTGTCCCTTTGGGCCTGCTATCACGACATCCCAGAGGATGGCAGATGAACGAAAATTAACCATGCCTTAATTGAATTAACCACAGAATCATGAAAACTGATCCACACTATTGGCTGTACGGCCTTCTTTGGGGGAATCTGCCACTTTGTTCTTGAATTGTATCCAGCCATAATGTATACTTCGCTTCTGTCTCAAAAAATATTTCCTTTTGATCAGTTTTGAAAACGCAAATCATACGTTGCAAAGCATACATGACAGGAATAAGAAGAAGAAACAGCAGTGTCACCCTCTCCTCCGTTCTACGGTGGTTATCGGGAGAGCTTCCAATAGGGTGGCCCGGAATATTGTGGAGGCCCTCGGGATATCTAGTACGGCAGGCTGCGTGAGTAAGGCATCGGTAGCCCTTCTCAAAAAAAGAACTTGATTTTCTTGGCGACCGATAACCCGCTTTCGTGTTCCTGCTTTCTGGGCATTTCCGCTGAGTTTGAATTGTCTTGTGCCTATCACTGATGCTATATTTGCTGTACCAATGTGCTCCCACACGCGTTGCACTGGCTATCGTACACGCTTGCGCCCTTTCTGCTTCTTAAGGGGGGAGCCTGGTCTTGAAAAAAAAAATTTTATTAATAAAGTCACAAGAAATCTTCAGGGAATACGTATTTTTGTGTGCAGGTCCTAAAAATGTCATTTAATTTCATGTAAAACAATTCCTTGAGCACTGATGCAATTTTTATGCAAGTATTTTGCGACGAGTTTTGAAAAACATTTCTTGTGGGAAACTTGCTGAAATGTATGCCATTGGGTTCTCTTGATACCAAGGAGTGCAATAAGGGTAAAATTGTCTTCCTGCCTATCATAGAACTTACATCATAGACTTTTGAAGTTGTTGCTTCCGAAATGAGAAGAAAATTCTGTATTCCTGTTTCTGAAGTGGCAGCTTCAGTAACCTATAACTCAAGTTCTATGGCAGCCAGGATGATAATTTTACCCTTATTGCATTCCTTGGCGTCAAGAGAACCCAATGGCATACATTTCAGGGAGTCTCCTGCATCAAATTTTCTTCAAAACTCTTCGCAAAGCACTTGCATAAAAAGTGCATAAGTGCTCAAGGAATTTTTCTACATGAAATTAAACGACATATCTAGAATCAGCACACAAAAATACATGTGCCCTGAGAATTTCATAACTATGACTAGATTAATAAAATTTTCTTTTCCAGACCAGGCTCCCCACTTAGGGCGATGCATTTCCGAAAATACAGTTGCAAGTTTGCGCTCGTGTGTGTGTACGTGTTTCTCCCTCCGTCTTCTGTTATTCTGTGCAAAGTTTTCTTGAATACATGACGTTTCATGAAAAGAAGGCATAATGTATTTACTCGCGTAATTTGCGCTCTCGCATAATTTTCGAACTGGTAATTTATTAGCAGTTTATAAGAAAAACTTTCTCATATATTTTACTCTCTCTGCTGCGCCAGACCACCAGCATGCACGCGGTACGCACAAGGCAGGTTTGGGAAGATCGGCGTGTGAAAGGTGCGAGCGGATGAACTGCACGCCGTTTACCCGGCTTGCTTGCGCTGGCGCTCCCTTTCCTGGATGAACTGTTACTCATGCCCAGGAATCCGAAACTACGGAACAGTTTGCTGTTCGGTTTATCGCTTGTCAGCTGCACCGCACGCAAGGGTGTCGTTTTATTGCCCATTATCTCCAGTTGCCTTTGACGGCTGGCTTCACAATTGTACCGTCGTGCGTTTATTGCTTTGAGCTGCCCATGTGCCATCATGCCATCCAATGGGGGTGCAAGTTGGTGGGTCAACGTACAGGCGGTAATATACAATGCGTTGTGCATTATGACCTTTGTTGAGTTTTTTACCACGTGTTCACAAAATTTCAACGCTGCACCTCCCTTTTTGAAGACATAATTTAAAGAAAGAAAGTGCGCAAATTACACAAGTAGATACAGTATTTACGACCAGACACCATACGGTATAGTTTATATTCCATGATTACCCTAAAAGTGATGATTCATGACCATAAGTGTCAACATCGAAGGTTTTGTCTCATTTCTTCCAAGAATACTATTTGAATACTCGTTCTTGTTATTTTCCTATTTTCCATTTTTCTTATTTGTTAAGGAGGTACACACAACAAACTTTGGTTGTGTGTTTTTTCTTCTTAATGATGCACAGGGTAGCAGTAAAAATAAATTGCCGCACAGAATTTTCCCACTCCGATCAAATAATACGTATAATTGAATTTGTCCTCTCAAGGTGACTAATACAGCAAATCTTTTATTGAGCCCATATCTGTGGTATCTTAACCATGCTGCTTCAGTTTCAACAGCTGAGTGGAAGCTGTAGCAGCTGATATCATTTATTGCTGCGATAGCACTTGGTCAAAGCAGCATGGTGGGTCTAAAAATTAGTATGCAGAAAAGTAATGTTCAACGCTCTCAGAAGGGAGTGTTCCATAAAAAAAAGCTTGCAGCCAAAAATTTGGTGCATCTACTCCTTACCGCCAAGCTATCTCAGGAGATGAAAGATCTGATTAAGAAACACCAAAGCATGAGGGTATCAAACTTGAGGCCTTTTCCCTGCAGTGGCCGTAGTCAGGCTGATGATGATTATACGGATAGTAAAGACAACTATATATCCATCTTTTGTTCTTAGCAAAATGAAGTGTTTCGTTGCTTTGCTTACAATTGTCTGGCAGCACAATAAGCATCTATTGCTGAGAAAACTGAATTTAAAAATGGAACATTTTATTTCCCACCACTTCATTTGAACTTCTAAGGGACTATGTGACCACCATTTGAAAGTGAATGACAGTGTAGCATAGCCAGCTTGCTTGTGAAAATGACAATTGGTTGTGACGGCGATGACACCAGCATTTCCACTTTTTTGGACTTTTCTATCCCAAGAAAGCACCGTTTTAAGTGAAACCAGCGACACTAAAATGTGGTTATCTACCCAGATCTAAGGTAATCTGCCGCCGCGGTGGCTCAGTGGTTATGGTGCTCGGCTGCTGACCAGAGAAGAATGCGGGTTCAATCCCGGCCGCGGCAGCTGAATTTCTTTGGAGGCGAAATTCTAGAGGCCCGTGTGCTGTGCGATGTCAGTGCACGTTAAAGAACCCCAGGTGGTTGACATTTCCGGAGCCCTCCACTACGGCGTTAAACCCTATAAACCAAACCAAAGGTAATCTATCCAGTCAACCTCAATTTGTCCTGTGTGCCCCCTCGGAAGAAGAGTCCTGCATTCCATTCTTTGTGCTAGTTACCACAGTATAAATGTGAAATCTGCCCAGGTCCAACAAGTGCACCATGAACAGTGCGCAGGGGAACCTACCGTGATCTTGGAAACGTAACCCCGCTGCCGGTGGCAGGCAGCAAAGTCGGCGCCCAGGCTCCGAACCAGCTCCAGTCCGTACGGGGTGCCTGCGGTGCCGGCCACCTTGGCACCAACCAGGTGCTTGGCGATCTGAATGCAGGCCGTGCCCACCCCACCACTTGCACCGTGCACCAGGAGGTGGTGGGAGGCCTGCGTCTTGGCCCTGGCACCAGCACATAGAGCGAGAGAGATGACAGAACCTGACACCACAAACTAGACTGCACCGAGCACCCATTAAAATAACATTAGAACACTTGGAATGGTCCAAAGAAATCCCGTGCACTTCATCTTCAACTGCTATCATCGCACACATTCACTCACAGAACTTCTATAATCAGCAGGTCTTCACACGCTGTCCAGCCGTGCTAAATTACACTGTCTCAAATTTTAAACAGTCTAGCCAGAGAACAGCAGTTCGCAATTGGTGGCGCAGTGCTGGAAGTAGTAAGAGAATATGTCTACTTAGGGCAGGTAGTGACCGCAGATCCGGATCATGAGAGGGAAATAACTAGAAGAATAAGAATGGGGTGGAGCGCATATGGCAGGTTCACTCAGATCATGAATGGTAGCTTACCAATATCCCTCAAGAGGAAAGTATACAACAGCTGTATCTTACTTACCGGCACTCACCTATGGGGCAGAAACGTGGAGGCTAACAAAGAGGGTTCAGCTTCAGTTAAGGACAACGCCGAGAGTTAAGGAAATAAATATGATAGGTGTAATGTTAACGAGATCGAAAGCGGGCGAAGTGGATGACCGAACAAACGCGGATTAACGACATCCTAGTCGAAATCAAGAGGAAGAAGTGGGCTTGGGCAGGGCATGCAAAGCGAAGGCAAGATAACCGCTTGTCCTTAAGGGTAACGGAGTGGATTACAAGAGAAAGCAAACGTAGCAGGGGACGGCAGAAAGTTAGGTGGGCGGATGAGATTAAGAAGTTTGCGGGGATACAGTGGCGGCAACTGGCGAAGGACAGGGTTAATTGGAGAGACACGGGAGAGGCCTTTGCCCTGCAGTGGGTGTAGTCAGGCTGATGATGATGCTTCTTTCTACTACAGTCCATGCTGTTGGAGTTTCTCGACGTCAACATTTCCTGTACGCAGACAGGTGAGAGACAGAAGAGACTCGAAACTCAGTAGCCAATTTAGCCCTTCATTATTTGTTGATGGTTTAATACTGGCTGTGGCTAACAAAGGACTAGCTGCCTAGTGTCAATCATATACGCTTTGTGACAATGGCACCGAGTCATCCTGATTCCATTTCCGTAACGTTCACATATTTTCAACAGGCAAACATTTACTAGAAACACAACCTGAACTATGTAAAAGAAGAGGAATATTTCTCTTTTTTACAAAAGAGTTCCAATCATTTTTTAAACGTGTATCTTCATTGACCCTCCACGAATACAATGTTGCTACCCGTAGTACCGACCCTTAGCTCATTCTTCATTTTCACACCAACTATAAATTGCAGTCATAAAGCACAATCTACCTGTTATATTAAATAGCCATAAAGATGTGAATAAATTTTCGTGCAAAAAGCAACACGAGTACTTCAGTAAATTGTAACTGCCTTCTGCCTCGCATTTTGTGGTTATAAAACTCTGTATATATGTGTCTGCTTTTGTGTGCTTTGCATATATGTGTGTACTCTGTTTAATTTTGCACTGTATAGCATTTCTCTCTAAATACTGCCTGTCGCTGCTCTGTAAACGGCTCCGGGACTCAGTCAAGGCCCAGTCGGTCCTTTTAGCCCGGAGAGCGTTGCAGTGCATAACTGGAGAATAAACTGAACTGAATTGAATTGAAAAATTAATTACAGCGGTCTTATGAACAGACAGTAAGCACGAAACTTGCGTGCGGTAGTCCCCAGTGTCCCTTTAATGTACTTAATTGCCACAAAGTGGGAGATGCATGTATATGTAGAGGAGGGTGCCTTACTTGAGCATGATAGCCCTGTAGGCTGTGAAGTACGGGATTCCGAGGGCCGCGCCCTTCTCGAAGGACACACGTTCCGGCAGTGGCCAGACATCGACATCATCCAGCAGGCTGTATTGTGCGTATGATCCATGCACATTATTCCGGTTCCGGTTGGAGAAGAACACACGGTCGCCACGCTGTCAAAGCAGGAGAGCATAGGATGCAAATGGCACAGATGAAAGAGTATAGACATTGCTGTCACAAGGTCAACTCACCAGTTAATCTTTCTGTCAAGAAGTGCTTTCCCAGATAACGCATGTGGACTCCTATACAAGAACTAGAAGAGGAGTTTTACAAACTGGATTGTGTGGGACCCTTTGGTTCACTGGGGTGCTCCAGCACCAGAACGCCAGAACACCCGAGCACCAGAACCCATACATGCCTCAACACTATGTTTCCTTTCACCCGCTTTATTTTGGGACTAATCACACTCGTTCATAGCAGACTTTTTCCCTATGCAGCCAGTCATTAATAATTTAATTTGGGTGTACCCTTCTAGTGGCTGTGAATTTCCACAATGTATTTTTTTACCACACATGTTAGGCAGCAAAAAAAAAGAAACCACGACATGCTGGCTTCCTGGGCACATTCTGACACTGACGGTGTTTTACAAGGCTAAAAAGTTTAAGAGCTAGTTTGACATCTGTGCTGGAACTCAAAGCAGTGTCTCAGGTTTATGGACATTGCACAGTCAAGGTTTGTGTCATCGAGTTCATTGCAGTGAGGCAGCGCTGTTGTTCATGTTCTATGTTACAACACAATCAAAAAATCACACGTTTATGCACTACCATAGCTGGACTGGGTACAGGGACCATGAGAACACAGTGGCTTTAAACAGGGTGTGCACTAGCTCCTGTAGCCACTATGAGCCGATGCAGGAGTGAACACGCCTATGTACAAGCAAAATAACTACCACAAAATATGTTTAGCTGGCAAAAAAAAGGAAAAGATAAAATCAAAAACATAAAAATACATTCAAACTGGGAAGTCAATACTAATACAGCTCAGAAACGAATGTGAGGCAATATAGGCTACAGCAACCTCAGACAAATTACTCCAATATAGACACAGATACAGCATGCAGGCAGGCAGACACTCTACTACAATAACACTTTTTATCGCATTCATCATTCAGGGCTGACCAGGCAGGAGTGTGTTCTCTCTGCTACACCCATCTCAGAGCAGCATAAACCTCACAAGCCTCACTTCTTACAGCTAGCTCTGTGAAAATAAAGAAAGATGACAGCCAGCTTATCTACAGTTCCAGTCAGGATGACAGCCCTATTAAGAAGTCTCCTCACACAAGGTTTCACACACAAGGCTGGAAACACAAGTGGGTCACTGAGCTCTCTTTCCAGCCTGTCCCAACATCCTACATTTCTTTTTAAGGCGAAAGCCTTTAATGCCTTACACAGTCGTTAGCAGCCGTGTCGGCAGATGTGTCCGCATTTTGGTTACGTGCCTTTATGGGCATATGCCAATCATTGCTTAATCGATACATAATATATGGCAGTCGAATGATATCGGAACGCCATTTAAAGCATTCTATGATAATTGCATTATAATTAATGACTAACTGAGTAATAATAGCAAATAAATAACACCGAGTAGGAAACTGGTCGAGTTGGGGAATTGAACTAGGCTCTCCTGAGTGTGAGACCAGCACAAACCACTCCACCATGCCAGCTCGATGGTTTCGAATGAACAAAGGCACCTCTAGTGAATACAGTGTCTTCGTTCATTCCCATCTTCCTCCCTTCCCCTACAGTGAAGTTCAGGTGTCCACTGAGATATGTGAGACAGATACATCTCCTTTCCTCAAAAACCAATTTACCAAGAGCAAGGCGTGAACGGGCGATGGCGTTCTGTGGACTCCCTGGCAGCATTGCAAGATGCTATCGCGTTCCGCTCTTAGAGGAGAAGCTTAAGACCTTATCAACACATCAGTGACACAAGCAGCAACACCGTGCTTAACGCTTTCGCCTCACCACACTTTAGGTCAGCAAAGTCCCCCCCTGAATTTTGTTTTTTTTTAAGCACTAGTAGTTTCTTTAACTGCCACCCTGTGTCTACCACCTTACCTTGACACTGGTGACTCCTTCGCCAACTTCTTCCACCAGTCCGGCCCCATCCTTTCCTGGTGTGTACGGTGCCGAGTAGGAGTAGCCAAAGGAGCCTTCCCTGATGTATGTGTCCACAGGGTTGACACCGGCTGCTTTAACACGAACCAGAACCTGCACACGCATGAAAAGAAGTACCACAGCAAGGGTTGTGCTTTGACCACAGCAGGAAAACCAGCCTGAGTGTGAGCGAATTGTCGGCGTGTTCTCCTCTGTGCTGCACTAGTGTACTTCATCATCATCATCATCAGCCTGACTACGCCCACTGCAGGGCAAAGGCCTCTCCCATGTGTCTCCAATTAACCCTGTCCTTTGCCAGTTGCGGCCACTGTATCCCCGCAAAGTTCTTAATCTCATCCGCCCACCTGACCTTCTGCCGCCCCCTGCTACGCTTTTTTTCTTTTGGAATCCACTCCGTTACCCTTAAGGACCAGCGATTATCTTGCCTTCGCATTACATGCCCTGCCCAAGCCCACTTCTTCCTCTTGATTTCAACTAGGCATTACCCTGCGTTTGTTCTCTCACCCACTACGCCCGTTATAGTGTACTATAATCAGCTTCAAGTTTAGAGCGATGCATCCATCCATAGAGACACAAGTCGCAATCCACTGTACCAAACAGAGCCCACGAATAATCTTTGTCTGTTTAAGCTACACATAGCTCCCCTATGTTCAGCTTTACCTTGAATGGGAACACGTTCAACATACCACAACTCAGTCGGATATGTCACAAAATTTTAAGATTTGATATGCACTTTATCAATATGTCCAATTCACAGGCTTTTGCTTTATTAAACTGGTGGTGCCCCCTTTTTATACTTGAAGTTCTGTAAGTATCGAGAGCCTGTTTGTGGCGATGTGACTTCATAACTACTGTGCTGTCATAAGCTTGCAAGCTGATTACACTATTTTCTTCTTTAGACACCAGCATTTCTCCCACACACACAAACACACGCACATACGCACGCACATTTGCAGTACCACTAGGTTTTCTGGGGAAAACAGGTATATATCAAAGCAGAGATATTGGAAACTCAGCAAAGGCTAGTCTACTTTTGACAGCTGGGCGCACGCTGCTGTAAATCCCCACAAACTCTTCCCATCACAAGGGCGTGCGAGCGAGAGATTAATATAGCGACTCCGGTTACACAGGCTCGCCCGAATCGGTACACAAAGACGTTAGCCGTGGCATCCCTTAAGCCGATACCACCAGTTTAAAACGTGTTCGGTACTGCGCAGATATCGTGCAATAATTTTCGCACATGCATGGTCGATCTGCATGACGTAAATCGTCGCCCGTACTGCTGCATATGGCTATCAGTATTCGTTCTTTCTCTATGCTGTCAGCGCCCGGTACTTTTGATCGAGTGGATACGGCAGATTTCAGGAACTGACTAACGAATGGACAAAAATAATCGAATGCATCGGCCGCCGCGGGCGCTACGCGCTAGTACCAGTTAACGACAAAGCGCAGCAGAACACTAGAACCTCACGTTTAAGTTATGTGAACTGCAGCAAAAGCTGTAGCACGTTGGCGTCCTGACACACGCTGACTACTTTTGCACGTGTGCGCGATCAAAACGCAAAGTAGGACGTCAACAGATATATGCGAGCACCTGTTACAGCGCACACGGAGCAACTTCCGCACACAGCTGTGTTTTTGTCTTTCTATGTGTGCGTGTGTCACCTTATTTCACCGCCACCAACGTAACTCGCGCAGTTCAAGCTCACAGATTCGCGCACTCATCGCACCAAACTGCAAGCGATAGATCAATAAACGATCAGACGCAGTTTACACGTTACAGCAGACGACGCAGCCGTTACCTTTCGGGGCTCCACTTTGGGAATCGGAACGTTGGTCGCCACCTGAAGGACTTGCGGCCCGCCGAATTTATGCACTTGGATCGCTCGCATCATTTTCGCTGCCACTCCCGCACTCGGCTGGCTGTAGAAGTATGTAGAAAAGTGCTTTCGAGCGACCCAAGGCTACTGTTTTTGTTGTGTTGGCGCCGTAAAACCAAAAACGACAACACCCCGAAGCGATAGCGATACGTCGCCTCTCCGTTCCAAAGGCCGTCGGGCGCTAACTGGCTTTTGTTTGTGTGCGTGTTTTTTATCAGTGAGCGCAACACCTTGACACAGGCGCAATGCAAAGACATCGTTGTAAGCAGCTTTTGATTAAAAAATTAATCCAAACCTATTTCCTGTAAATCATTGCAGTAAAGCGCTTAAATCGGTATGCACGTCTTGACTGGTCGGTCTAAGCATAGAGTTTCTTAGTAGTAGTAAGAAACTCTATGGGTCTAAGAAACTGGGTTTCGTCCAACGTTCCTAGACAGTTTCAGTTTCGCAGCTCCGCTCGGAAGGTGGCTAAAGTGGCGGTCACGGGAACTAGTGGCGCTGCAGTCGAGCTTTTCTACATCGTCTGCTGTCGCGGGAGTTTCGCTCGCTGCAGCTACGACAGGCTAGTCAGATTTTCAAGCTGGTTTTCCGTGTGGTGTTGCTGTTAGTGTTGTGAAAACGTGTTTGTGGTGAAATATGTGCACTTGGTGACTTCAAGCGAGAGGTACACATGCCATCCTGCTTTGCGCCCGGCTGCACAAGTGGCAACAGAAACGATGCCACCGGTCGTCATTTTTTCAAACCGCCTCGCGATGCAAGCGAATTTAAAAGGTGGGAGCAGATGTTGCATCGCAAGGACAGACGGCTCTCTCACACGTCTAAGATATGTGAGTGTCATTTTGAGCATGAAGATATTATCAAGGAGTACAAACACGTTGTGAATAGGCAAGAGGTTCGAATTCCCCGCGGGAACTGGGCGCTAGTGCGCAGTGCCGTCCCTCGACTCTTTCCCGGCCTGCCAGACCGATTCTCAAAGCCAAAAATTGTGAAATTCAGACGGAAGTCACCAAAAACGCGTGCTGTCATGCAGACTGATAAGTGTGAAGAATCTTGCAGCGACAGTACGTCCTCTTCAGGCGATCCTTGCGTAGAAGCAGTCAGCCCGAATGAGCTGATGCCTCTTTCCTGCTCAACGGAAACCTGTACTACGTCGACTGCACTGACGATTGGTGACCTGGCGACTGCGACTCTGCCATCTACTGAGTGGCAACATGATTCTATACAGGACGAAATAACTGGGAAGGTGTGTGCAGTTTTCTACTGCAGAAAGCTATAGCGGCAAGCCGCCTAGTCATTCCCAAGGCTCTTGTCGTGGAAGAAGATGGTAGCTGCTTCGTGAACGACTACAACAAGCTGCATAAAGGTAATCCATTAGCTTGGTACCAATTTGCCTTCTTTGGGCTCTCCTCACTGAACCCTGGCCAATCCCCCGTCGTGGGTATGTGCCATGCCACCAAGGCAACAACAACAACAACAAGCTGCACAAGCAGCTGTTCAAAACTGTAGCTTCTGTCACTGACCTTGAGAACATTCTGCTGGAAACAGATGGCTTAAATATCTGTGCAGGAGTAAATACAAACCTGGCAGCCGACGAAGTCGGAAGCTGTTCATCACAAACACTGTTATGTTTTTTTCGAAACAGCTAATCTGTGCGCGTTGCTTGCGTTTTCGAAGACAGGTTCGAGCGAGGATGAAAACGTCAAAGAAGGGCCTGAAGCTGCAGAACTTGAAGAGGAAAGCTTTTCGAGCAACTGCCGCGCGGGAGAAAAAACAGAGCGAGGTTGTGGCACTGAAAGCAGCACTATCAAAAGCTTACAGATCAAGGAATTGAAACAGCACTGGTTGATCTCCCACCTTTGCAGCGCCTGGCATTCATGACATCCTTAAAGCAGCTGAAATCGATCATACAGGTTCAGCTAGATTTAAAGGCTTTTGTACCTGTTCACTCCTGTGAAGAATGCAGTGAAAGGGAACTGCTGGAGCCGCTGAAAGTGTCCTCGTGTCGCTCCATGACAGCCACGGAGAAAAGGCAAAGGCTGCTGCGCAGCTCAGAAATGCTGTGGAAGAAAAGCTATGCAAGAAGTTTCTTAGCATAAGCTCTTTTTCGAGTGAAAGTGATGACTTGGGCGAGCGTGGATACGAAAGAGCTGGACCAGAAGAAATGGTTGTCTATTACTTAGCAGGATATGTGCATAAGAAGATAGCTAAGGCAGCTTGCATTGTAAGGAATTGCCAGGTCACGCTGACGACTGCTCCTGGACACACCAGCCCAAATGATGTTGTTCAGAGGCACTTGACTGACCTGTGGTCGTTCAAGCCAGGATGCCTTCGCGAGCCGTCGCTAAGGCTGTACGCAGTCACAAATATGATAGAGAGCATTGTTCACAAAGCCCTTGAGAAACGCGTTGTATTTGGCGACCTGTTCTGGGAGGTTCTAGACAATCTTGAAGAGTCCTCTGTGCCTGCAGTCGGTTGTCATTCTCACTGCCAGGAAGTCACTCCTAAAGTGATCAAGTTTTACGTCATCATGAGGATGCACTTTTTTTCCAGGAAAATGAACTCTGAAATGCTGGTAACTGCTCAAGTGCAGTCAGCGAGAAAGAGAGCAAAGCTGCTTTAAGCACCCATTAATGGAATGCTTTATACAAAGCAAGACGTTTTTTTTCTCTTTCCATGGCAGCGTTTGACATTTAAAATAATTTTCTCCTCAGAAGATCGATAAATTGTTTTTAAAAATGGCGCAGTTTAACGAACGATGTGTCGTAAAAGAGCTGTACAATGAAATATTTAAACAAGTTTGTCTTACCTTATTCAGATCACGTTCAATTATTCGAACCTAATGAACACAAGAAACGGTAGATTATTTCGTTGCACAGGTTGGTGTGAAGTGCTATAACCGCCAGAAAGAACATAATATATACAATGACACACACGAGAAGGTTGGGACTATAGACACCTAAAAGGCGAAGCGCGCCGATCGTGCGTGCCTCCTTCAGATATTGTTCGCCCCAACCCCATAGGTTGTACCCTTGTACCCTCCAAGCGGAACAACTTTTCGACACGTACCAACAGCAGTTATGCCATATTCTTGTTTGGTCACGCCGGAAAAAAATAATTAACCTGCAGGTATGGGCGCGGCGCCGCATGTCTTTACAAGGGTGCAGCAGACGACGCGCGAGATGTGTAGAAAAGCGCGACTGCAGCGCCGTTAGTTCCAGCGACGTCCACTATAGGCACGCCATCAAGCGGCGAGTATAGGGAGCTGCGAAACTGAAACTGTCCAAGAACGTTGGTTTCGTCCACATACGCGCGTACATTCAGAATGGCTTTACATTCATTATAACATTCATTTTCATTGTTCCTGCGCTGCAGCAGATTAATGAATTAAAATGATTAAAGCGCTTACATCTCTTAGCTTCTTTTTCACAAAACGTTTTGAGGTTTTACAAAATTTACCATAAAAAAAGCCACCAGAAGTCAACATAAGCCGAGCTTTTGCTTTTTATTCTTTTGTTACTTCTTTTGCGGGGCTGAAAGTTTCGTTGCCGGCATATTTGAAATCTGGAGGGAACAGCACTGCTTTTCTGCGGGTCTTAATTTTCACCAAACTTGAAGCCTGTGTTCTCATTTCCACACGACTTCATAAAGTAAGTCAAATGCAGTGGCGCGAAATCTCAGATGTAATCTGCATGTGGCAAGGTTTGAAAACATCGTTCATTTGTTCGATCAGTGCGCGCGTTCGATGCGTTCGTTAACGTGTCGAACGTCGTTCCAGCGTTCATTTCTTTATCGCAGCTTGTGAGCAACATGCAGCCTGGACTCGACCGCGAGCTGAAGGGCTTGAGGGGGCGTATTACCGGTGTCCACTTCAGTCCCGATGACAAGCGAATGGGTGAGTCCATAATTGTTTTAATTCCTATTGGAGCACCGATTACGCTCGCACTGAAGACGCGAGCGATATTTTTTGGCCCCGCGTTTGTTTCGACATGGTATCTGTGTTAGTTTGACTTTTCTGGTCTTTGCTGCGCCAATTAAGAACTTCCGACTCGAGTTTCTGGCGACAGTTTTATATCTTTGCTGCCGCAAGCGATTCTGTCTCGTAAAATGAATGCAAAAATAACAACACGCGATCCTCCCTTCATTCTCTGAGCCTCACCTGCCCGTTCACCGGTCTGTCACAATACGTGGCGAGTTTTCTTATCTACTCCTTATGATAAAGTGCCAATTAATACTCTCACAAGCAGGCTGTATACAGATCATCACCTGGGCCCGAGCCGACGCCTGGACCGATCGAGGAACCTCTAAATCTCGCCCCATCACATTTAACAATGAAAGTTTTCACCACCACCTCCACTCGCGTCTTATCACGGACCAGTTGGCTTTGGTGACCGTGGAGCTGAATATCTTTAACTTAACTTTACTTAACTTTGCATCGTAATTAAGTTGTTTTGTTCTCCTCCACTTAGTTGTGGTCGCCAGCTAACCATAGTGACGCTCTTGGAGGCGTTCCTATTAATCTAAAAGTGCAACTTCTCGTGGCGTTCTGCCACAGTGGCTACAGTTATGGAGCTCCAGCTGTTCCTGCCTTCAGCAAGGCGTAACTTAATTTCTCTCCCCATTGTTCTGTTATCTTCAGCAGCTGGTAGCTATCTCCTTAATAATAGTGCTTCTTTACTTCACTTTGAAGCTGTGGTAACTCGTTTTCTTATCGACACTTTATTTTCTTTACGAGCAGATGTGCTATGACGCATCTAATTTAGTTTCTTTACTGAAACAGAGAGTTGAGCTAGTTGGTACATACTGCTGGGAAAAAAACAGCATTGAGACAAGGGAGAAAGAAAGAAGAAGACAACAGGACCGGCGCTGACTATCAACTGAAGGTTTATTAGAAACAACACGCAATATATACTCCATCGACAACCAAGAGCACATAGCAACACCAAAAGCTATAGTGATACATCAATCACCCGAACCAAGATACTTTAGTTCACTGTCTAATTCACACAAAGTGAAGCGTTTCATATCCACAAAAACACTGACTCATGCGTGAGCGCCCCCTCTGTAACAGTTCATGACTGTGAGCTAAAGTATTTTGGTTCGGGTGATTGATGTATCAGTATGGCTTTTGGTGTTGCCATGCACTCTTGGTTGTCGATGGAGTATATATTGGCGTGTTGTTTCTAATAAACTTTCAGCTGACACTCAGCACTGATCCTATTGTCTTCTTCTTTCTTTCTCCCTCATCTCAGCGCTGTTTTTTTCCAAGCAGTTGAGTTTCTTTCTAGAAGCATTTTCAAGGAATTCAAGAGTGCCTCTGATCCAAATTTCAACTACTTAGTTACTCCCAGGTGTTCCAAAATACTTATATTGCTGTTTGAAACTTATTGTATTTCAGCTTCAGCGCTGCTTCGGAAGGCAAAATTTTCTGCTCCAAGTGCTATTGCAAAGCCTCTCCTGGCTTATCTCCTGTCCCTGTTATTTGTTCACCCTATAAACAGAGAGTTTGCTTGAAAGTTTGAAAACCTTCCATGTGTAGAATCCTTGGTAAACTTTTGGAAGTACAGTCGTGCCTCGTTAATATGGACACTTTGGTTCCCGAGCAAAACTGTTCATGAAGCGAGTTATCCGTACTAACGAATAGGGAAGAAAAAACAGAACTTTAAAAATATTTCATGATTAAGATGTGCTTCAGTGCATACTGGCCAGCAGTGAAGTGGGAATTAGACAATTTTTGTGAGCTCCAGCGTGTTATTCTGGTAGTCATTGTCATTTGAATAATGTGGTGCAATGTTGACTGCATTGTGGTTCATGGATGCATAGTGGTGGCTGAGGTAATGGTGGTGGATCTCCTACTACAGTTTTCCACACCCCTCTTCTCTGTCGGTGTTCAGACTCACCTCAGTGCTTTCTTACCTCTGTATATGATGTACATATAAGCGTTTGTTTATTCCATCAAGGAGTCCTCTAGAAGCGTCTCTTTCTCTTCAAAGTGTGGGCCTCGTACTCAGCTTCCCTTGAGGCAAATAAGCATATTCTTGACAGCTATTCATGCGGTAATACAGATAATAATGTACGTCAGGCAGTCGTGTTGGCGGAATAAAGCATAGAAAAAACAAAACATGTAGGTCGTTAGTCAGACATTTGCGCCTTTGGGCTGTCTTTTCTTTGTGCCCTGCATTCAAAATAAGGAAAAGGAGTATCTGGTTTGGGTAACTGAAGTTTGGTCTCATCGCTATCCATGTTAGTGTAAAAAATTAGATGCGCTTCAATGAGTTCTGAACATTTTCACCCTGTCTATAGACTCTACAAGTTTCCATATTAACGAGGTGTAAACATTGTAAAAGTTTCATCCCCAGAATAATTCTCCATAATTTGAGTTGTCCATATTATCGGGGATCATATTAATGGGGCACGACTGTTCTTTGTTGTAGGTGAAGGCCGATAAAGGGCATTTTGTGAAATACTCCTGTTTTTTTTTAAGCTTTGGAGGATGGGGAAATTTTTGTTTTGCAAAGCCCAGAACTTTGGCATGCTGAAGGAGCCGTAGCAGCCCAATGCAAACTTTGTTTAACCATGCAGTGGGTAGTTAAGTCACAGGTAGGAAACTTCCATATGCATTATTGTCCAGAAAATAGAGATGTCAGTGCCAATTTCTCCGACAGTGGCCGGAGGTAAGCAAACTAAAGTGTCGTATCATTGCCATGACAACGGTACCCAGCAGAAAAAAAACTTCATCCCCGAGCGAGACTCGAACCACCAGCATTGAAAAAAGAGCAGTTTCATATCCTGGTCACTGAGACAATTCGGCCATGGCTACAGCCTTACTGCGCAATATGTGTGGGCAGGATTCATCCAGTTTAGTCTCCAGGTGCGCTGAAGTACTTGAAACCGAAAGTGCTTTAGACTGCCATAGCATTCTCGAAGCAGTTGATGATGATGATGATGATACCCAGAAATGTTCCCTTTAAATGCCTGCTATGGGTTCGTGCAGCATCTAGAAGGCAACAGTGATGGGCGCTAAACTTACCCAGAAAATATAGGTAAACAAAAGGCATTCAGTATAGCATTTCGGCGTTCTTGCTGAAATAACGTGGCATTCAGAGCATTCTCATCATTTCTTGCTCACTGCTCTCGGGCTGCTGCGTTGTCTGCCTGTGTTGGCTAATCGCCCTATTGCTGATTCAATCCTCCATGCAGTGGCCAGCTCGACCGATCGCTCGATCATGCTGTGGCACCTGAGCGAAGATAAACGGGCTCTGCACTTCAAGGGACACACGGTGAGAAAAGTTTGAATGGCACTTTCTCTCTTCTGGCCCTCATTGTGCTTGTCCGCTCTGGCTGATTGTTCTGTTCAGCACTCTTTAATGAAGCTTCCCAAACAACCACCGATATCCTTCGGACGGCCGACAGAGGTCTATTTCGGATGTTCTGTACGTCCGCTGAACATCCGCAAACAGCCGGTAGACGTCCGTCGGCCGTCCGAAAGGTGGCCAAAGGTATACGGTTCGCCCGCCGACGGACGTCCAGTTGAGTACGTCCATTGGCGGATCTTTCTCGAATATTCGCATATATGGTGCATGAGTGCTTTTTTCACTCCGCGCAATGCAATAAAACCAAAAACAATTTGATGCATAGCACGCATATTTTATTGTGGTTGATGATACAGCAGCAGAGCAAGGGGTTATATTCGGAAAATTTCTTAAATGTGACTCTTCAAATGTGGCAAGCTTGGGACACAGATCCGTAATCTTCCCACCCACAGGATTTCTGAAATAAAAAAGAACGCGGCAAACATCAGTCATGTGAAACAAATGGCACAATGCAGTAGCCCAAGTAAAAACATTGGAACCAATTAATAGAAGTGTTTAATGCTGCAAGTATAACAGACAATGCACTTTAACAAACACCTCAATAAATATAAGGCAATAACAGCTTTCACTTTTCCACACCATATTTGACAATGTATCTGTTCTTTATTTATTTTCATGGGCCTTAGGGCACTAACCTGCGCAGCACTGTACGCGACTGTGCACAGAAAGCCGCAAAGCTTCCGTTGCGAACCACTGCGACCTCACGTGCTTCCTATGGTCTGCCTTTCGCGCGTTGTCACTCTTTATATAGGCACAGTGAACATAGCGATGCCTTAAAAATTAACAAGATGCGAAAACACTCCGTCCCGCAACTTTGAAGAGGGGTGGGAATTAGTCGCGCGAGTTGAGGGCTCCCGCAGCTGTGTGATGTAGGCTCCCGAAAGTGTGAGAACAGCACACACTTGTGGAAGCCATCTCCTCGCGCTTACTGCTCCCACTGTCCTGTGAACGAATGTTATATGAGCATGCTGCATTGTCCTAGAAGCAAAGTTCCAAGAAGTGTACTGGATACATACCTTCGTAGGCAATCACATGTGCACTAAGCCTTCTTTACGCCAAGGTCGACGCAGTACGGGATTCCGGTGTTCCAGAAGAGCTTCAGGCGCTTCACGTATCTTTCGAATTGCTTAAGTTACATACAACTTTCGTCCACAGACCGAACAAAGCCACATTTTATAATAACAGAGCTATGAAGATCTGCGCGACAACACAACGCGACATATCAACAACAGCGCTACGGAGCCGTACTGATGGATTGGATTGGTCTGACCGCGAACTGACATCTATTTTTCTGTGGCTGTTGGCTTCTGTCATCTATGATGATGGTGATAGCAGAATGCAAAGGAGTTTTGATGCTTACAAATGGTTTCAATGACAAGTTTAGCTAGCAAAACAGTGGACATGTCGCGCAACTCCTCTAATTTGGAGAAGTTTTATAAATATAAAACTAGTCCTTGAGTTCTTGCAAAATTCTGCAACACCTGCTTCTCCACTTAGATAAATTTCTCGTTGGCGGCTCTTGCACTGCAGGTAGGAGTGGAATCGTACCAATTTACAAACGTCTTCGCGTCAAACCCTCCAACTGATGCAAATAAAACAGTATACATACACGAAAGACTCGAATTTTCTGTGAAATAAAAAACGTCCATACTCATGGCCTGGGAAAATACTCGACCTTACATCCTTCGGACGTCCACCTCGTCTCTCATGCGGATATACAAAAGTGGACACTGTCCGTACGTCCGGCGGATGTACGAATACGGATATCCGAAATCGGATTGTGTTCGTACGTCCGAAGGACGTCCGATCTCGGCAAAGGACGTTCGGATCTAGCTCGTACGTCCGACGGATATCTGTGGTTGCTTGGGTTGCACTGCACTGTCAGCACTTATCATTGTGTCTGTTCTGATTGTTTACTTGAGTGTGATTGCTCCTCATCCTCCGTCTCCACTGGAAATGATTGCTTAGGTGCAGTAAGAAAACTGTGGTGATAGGCCATCAGGTAAACCATCGTGCTTGATGACATCCCAAGGGTGGCAGAGCTTCTGGGATATGTCAGTTGGAAGTCACTTCAAGGTTTAATCTGGAAACTAGTTGATGGTGGCACGTAGAACAGTGCACTAAAATGCAGGCATGAGCTGGCACACTGGTACCAAAGGAATGAAATGACGACAATGGTAGTTAAACTCAAAAGGTTTTACAAAAGGTTTTACTTGTCAGAAACCAATAATTAACAATTGGTTTAGTTTTTCCTTACAGAACGCAAATGTATACATAGAGAAAAGTATACAACAGCTGTGTCTTACCGGTACTCACCAATGGGGCAGAAACATGGAGGCTAACAAAGAGTCTTCAGCTTACGCGTAAGTTAAGCACAACGCAGTGAGCTATGGAAAGAAAAATGATAGGTGTAACGTTAAGAGATCGGAAGCGGGCGGAGTGGGTGAGGGAACGAACGCACGTTAATGACTTCCTAGTTAAAATCAAGAGGAAGAAGTGGGCTTGGGCAGGGCATGTAATGTGGAGGCAAGATAACTGCTGGTCCGTAAGGGTAACGGAATGGATTCCAAGAGAAGGCAAGCGTAGCAGGGGGTGGCAGGAAGTGAGTTGGGCTGATGAGATGTAGAAGTTTGAGGGGATACGGTGGCGGCAGCTGCAGGGGCCTTTGCCCTGCAGTGGGCGTAGTCAGGCTGCTGATGATGATGATGAACGCAAATGTACTGCAGTTATGGCTCGTTAAGAGTTGAGCTGAGCTGCATCCCTATTTATCGTTCTCCTTCCCCAGCCTTCTTGGTGAGCCACTAAGAGTCATACCTATTTAATTCTCATTTCTCGTGATGAGTTTGGGGAGAGGTCTTTGTAAAAATGCATTTTGTATTTTTTTTCTTTTAGTTGCCATCTGTTTTACCTGAACGAAGTGCCATTCTCTCACAGAACCTATAATGCATCGCCTCTATGCTGGTGTCATTTCGCTTCCAAGTACAAATTTGTGGGTTTGATCCCAGCTGCAGTTTCATCGATGAAGAACACCAAGAGCTGAGACTTCAGTGTGGATTAAGGAATCTTATTGTTAGCTGAAATGAATCTGGAGCCCTCCACGAAGGTGTTGAACACTCTTGCCCCTGATGCTGCTTTTGGGGTTTAAAAAGCCGTTAGCCATTACTAATTCTTTCATACAATTCTGTGAAGGTATTTGCTTTGCGCTCCTTTTTTTGTTAGTGTTCTTGGGCCAGTTTAGAGCAGTAGTTAAAGCTTGCAATGCTGGTTATATGGCATTTAGCCACTGGGAGAGATTACATGATCATTCCTCTGCCTTTTGAGTTCTTCCCTTGTGATTCTTTTTAACGCGATTGCATTCGAGAGCTTGTGTCGCAGAAAATCCGGTGTCGGCGTCGTTGACCGTGAGCGAAAAATTCTTGAAAATTCCCCAGATAAGCAATTTAGGAGGTAGATGGGCCACCTAGGTCATGTGACCTTGTGGCGTCATCACAACCTGCCCACAGGATTGTGAGCAAACTGACCACCGTGGCAGGTGGCAGTTGATTAATGATTGGACGCGAGAGGTTGCTGAGAAGAGAAACCTGGATCGCACAAGTCACACCGGTGGCACATTGCTTAAGGGGGGATGAAGGGATCAAAGGTAACCTTTCTATTTTTCGACTTAGAGTGATGAAATTTGGCAGACTGGCTTAAAACAGCATCAAACAAACAGACATAAAGTTTCACAATGACAGCTTCAGTAGGTTCCTTTTTATCATTGTTCATATGTTGTGCCCATATTGCTTGCTTGTGGAAAGCCTAGCGTGACAAAAAATGCAGGCTACAGGTCTGTACATGCTTCTAATATTTACTAACAAGTGTGGTGTAAATCAAGACTCTCTTAATTTTCTTTTTAAATTTCTCTGCTCTTTTTTTAAAGGACACAATATGCACCTTATCTTTATGTTTAGAATGTATCATGCTCTAACTACCATGTAATAAAAATGCGTGCCTAAATGGTAAATCTGAGACTGTCTCGACGCAGACCACACTTCAGTGACCACAACAAAACAAACGGGGAAAAAATACATGCACCTATTGCTGTGCTACGCTTTCCGCAAGCAAGGTATTAAGCTGAAAACAAACTTTCGAAAAAACAAGCCTGACAATTCTAAGCTAGCACTCACTGCCTATGTGTAGATGCCGACAAATGTATGTATTTGGAGTGCTTGAAGTTTATTTTTGGGTGAAATATTTCAGCACAACATAGAAACAGTGTTGGAGACGCCAAAAAGTGTACTCTTCAAAAATCGACTTTTGTCGCGATTTATGCGATCTGATCCCCACATCCCCCGTTAAGCTAGCAATGCACATTCTTGAAAGAATCTTCACATAAAGCCACTCTTCTTTGCTGTGTTCAGGGCGACGTCTACGGTGTCCGATTCGCCCCCTCAGGCCAGCTTCTGGCATCCGCATCCCGCGACTGCACAGTTCGTTTCTGGATGCTGAACGGGTAGGTGGCGGTGTGCTCGTTTTCTCCTTGGGCACTCGAATCACTGACACAGTGACTTGATGAGAACTCAATCCTGTCTTGTGGTCATAGCGACGTTTTGCTCCTCACGCGAGACTTTGTGAGGGCGCTAGATTGGCAAGCTGATGAAAGCCACCTTTCCGCCTCCATTGTACCCATCACCACACCCAACACTTTTAGGTCTGCTTTATGTCAGATCGCAATCCTTAATTCGCTAAACACACCTGCGTGCTTATTCTTTCTGTTCTTTTTACTTTTCTTTTCTATAATGCCACTTGATCGTGAAGATGGTTTAGTTGGGAAGTCTCAATTTTGCTAGCCTCAGAGAATCTGCAAAGCTTTCGAAAAGTGCTGAGCGGAGGAGCCATTTGTGTCTTCGCTTGTGTCCCTTCCTGTCGGGCCTGCGTGCAAAAAAATGCATGCATAGACCTCAAGAAAGGCTCAAATTCAATTAATAATGACAGGCTGTATAGGGACACAGTCTGCCGTGAGCGACTGCAGTGGGATAAGTTGCCCATTCTTCTGTCACCGGTACGGTGTGAACTACTGGTGGATGTGTCTGTCAGGCTTTGCGTTGGTCAGTCTGTGTCATGCGGTCAGTGTTAGTCACGGACATGTGGGCCGCCCTCTTACCAAACAGGTTTGGGTAGTGAAATACTGCACCACAAATATTTCGCCTCACTCGGTGAGATAACAGGTTGCTGCTCCTGAAACTGCAGGGATGCCCACTATGGCACTCACTGGCTGCCATTTCTTTCAGGAGGCTTGCTGGTTAGCACTTTGAAGTCTGCGTTACACACCTGTAACCTTGTACAGTCCACTCTCGATAATTTGTGCAAGTTGTGCGGAGTTTGAATTGACGAGAGCATTTGTGATCCATGTTGTGTTGACGAGGCCAAGGCATCAGTTTGGATAAGCTGGCTGCTTGAATTAAGCGGGTTGAATGAACAAGTGTCTTTTGTACAAACATTGTGTGAATGTTAAGGGGCATCAAGAGGCCCAGTGGAGACAGTGTGCAAAGGTTGTGGATCGAAATTAGCATGCAGCCCTTCAGTGTGTCATTCCTCATTCCTGCTCAAATTTATCATGTTACTTTAGTACATAGATCGTTTCCTTGCAAGCCAGAAACCGTCCTTCTATGTGCTTGTAACTAGTAATGGCATGCCCATGTTTTCCATAGGAAGTCGCTTACCTCTGTTTTCGTAGCTTTCTGGTTGATATTGCGGTCGAAATCAGTGGACCACTGTTATGCAAAGTCTGCAATAAGATGGGATTGAATTTTATGACTTTAGGGGAAAGGAATGGTGTGCAGCTTATGAAAAGTGTGAAGAAAATAAACCCCCTTCGATTTCTGAATGATTGGTTTCTTGCGAATTTTTTGTCATCTGGAACATTGTTGGGCGACTCTACTGTGAGCTCGTACTGAAAAACCTGGAGTTTTTTTTGCACAGTCTTGTATTAAGAATTACATGCCTTCTTGCATGACCGTAGAGTTGAATGCCTTGTTGTACTATATGCACTCGTGCACTTTCAATACTTATGTGTCTAGTATTAAAGCTAAAACCTCTAATGCCTCATCGTTGTCGACAGAAGGTTGTCAGCAGAGGTGTCACGCTTTACGGTTGGTCAAAATGGTTATGACGTCAAGAGTGTGCGGATTCGAAGTAATGTGGTCACCCACAGATGCCTGACGCCCCCTTTTGGGGCAGACGACAACTAATACAATATAGTTGTCTTCAGCTCCTACAGGGGGCATAAGGCGTCCATGGGTGACCACATACCTCATTACTGTGAACAGAGCCATGGATACAACCGAACTCATCGAAGCTGAGAGAGAGAGTCTTGCTAGAGAAGCAGTCAAAGTCGGCAGTCAGAGTGTGTAGTTGTAATGTGTAGTCAAAGTGTGCAGTCAAATAAAGCACTAGTGCAGCACAAACAGTCAATGCCACACAGCGCGCCAGGAAAGGCTTTCACCTTGCAGCACTTTAGAGAGCCAAAGTGCCTCCTAAACTTTTTTGTTGTACAGCTATGTGTTTCTCACTGTTTTCCGTCACCTACGTTGTCTGCTTAGCAGCCCCATCAAGCTGTACTCATAGCTTTTTTGCTAGAGGGGTCTCCAACAGATTTCTATATTGAAAATAGTTGCAGTACATTCCACCAAGCATTTGGGGAATCCATAGGTATGCTCGTTGTACACACGCTAAAGGATTGAGTTGTGTGGCAGTAGTACTGTCTTTAAAATCAGTCATTTGTTTCATGTCTCCACAGCAAGGATGAGAGCCGAGTCCTGCGAGCGCACACCGCAGCCGTGCGGTCCCTTGACTTCTCCCCCGACGGTCTCTCTCTTGCCACTGCCTCGGATGACACGAATGTCAAGGTGGGTGTCCAAACTGGGAGGGTAGGGAAATATAGTGTTGCCCTAGGCAGGTGTTCATGCTCTTCACTGCTGCCTCTTTTTTAACAACAGCTGCTCAGACAGACCGAGAGCCATCACAGGGCATTTGTGACATTCTGTGCATGCTAACGATCGCGAGAGGCACAAAACCTTGGGCCCATCAGGGTTGTTCGGTGGTTAGGGTCAGGCTCGAGTACTGAGCCGGCCCATCGTGGTTGTTCAGTGGTTAGGGCGCTCGATTACTGAGCCGGAGGACTGGAGTTCCATCCTGGCCGCGGTGGCCGTGTTTCGATGGAGGTGAAACGCAAAAGGTACCAGTGTACTGTGTGATGTTAGTGCACATTACAGAACCCCAGGCGGTATTAGGGACACCGTGGTGCTATGCTCTGCAAAGCCTTCCACTACAGCATCTCTAATGGGCCATGTGTCGCTTCAGGATGTAAACCTCACAATTCACAACACCTTGCAAATTCCAGAGGAGCACGTTGCACATACTGTGGAAGAAAAAAAAGAAATTTCAGATGATGACATTTTATTCATGTGTGTTTCCTGGCTGGTACGTTTTATTTCTGTGGTCCCATGAAAAACATAGCACTGGGGTTCTAAAGTAACAACAGTGGCAAATTAACATTTTTGGTTTCTAGTAGCACCTCGCATTTATTCTGGTTGCTTCCTTTTGTTGAGTACTGGGCTGTCCAAAAATGAAAGTGAGAGGTGGGCTGGTGCCATACTTGTGTAGGACTGTGTCCCGCTGACAAGCGTGGTCATTGCTGCAGGTGTGGGATTTCGCACCGTACGTCATTATTGATTTGAATTTAAGTTTATTTCGGAGCATTTATACAAAGCACGTTTGAAACAACATCTGGATCCCAGCTAAAAGGTAGTTGGGATCCATGCAAAACATATCAAGTGAAACTACGAAATGCAGGCATCAAACTAACTATTTACATTACACATGATGAAGGCTCTTGCATTCAAATGGGAAGTTGAAATCTTCTTAACCAACAAAGGTATAAACAAACAAATGTGTATATACATATAAATACCAAGTCTCTACACAATCCAGCATACAAAGAAAAAACAAACTGCACAGAAAATACAGAAATTGGAACAGTTCATTGACTTAAGTGGGCATTCTGTCATATAGGTGTCGTTCTCCCAGATGAGAAAATGCCAATTCACTGTATGATATGAGCTGTAATAGCCACGTTTGCTTTTGATGAAAGTTACATTGAAACAAGAGTGCCATGTTTCTTAGCTAAGCTTACATAGCAGGACCTAGCTGATTCGACCTCTTGTTAATTCTGAAGTCTGGGGGATTCGGACTGCCAATGTGGTCCTGCCTAATGGCCATGTAAGTCTATGCTGTTGGATGCTCGTTAATTTGCACGCTGCTCGGTCCTCACTGATTAACTCGGGCATGCTCCCCACTGAAGGCCGTGTTGATGTACGAATGACATAGCAAGCGATCGTGCTAATATCCCGCGTCATGTCAGATATCACATCAGAGAGGCACCCTTATGCCTATTCTGTCAGGTGTTGCTGTGGTGGCTCAGTGGTTATGGCGCTCGGCTGCTGACCCGAAAGACGCATGTTCGATCCTGGCCGCAGCGGCCGAATTTCGATGGAGACGAAATGCTAGAGGCCCGTGTACTGTGCAATGTCAGTGCACGTTAAGGAACCCCAGGTGGTCGAAATTTCCTGAGTTGCTTTGGGACGTTAAAACCGTATGAACCAAACTAATCTTATGGCAAGCAACGGCACCAAAATATTGTGTGGCCACATAGTTTTGGATTCCTTTTCCCAAGTTTCGCTCCAGACTACCGTGTAGGCGGCCCACTCGCGCATCGGCCAGCCAGCTAAATACAGCTTTACACGGTTTCAAATGCCAAATGGTGCGTTCCACCATTTTGTTGCCAGCGCTTTTCCCTCGGTTCCGTCCGCATGATTCTTATTTCTTTTATTAGGGTGGCACTGGGTTAATGACATCCTGGTTGAACTCAAGAGGAAGAAGTGGGCTTGGGCAGGGCATGTAATGCGAAGGCAAGATAACCGCTGGTCCTTAAGGGTAACGGAGTGGATTCCAAGAGAAGGCAAGTGTAGCAGGGGGCTGCAGAAGGTTAGGTGGGCGGATGAGATTAAGAAACTTGTGGGGGATACGGTGGCCGCAACTGGCCAAGAAGGACAGGGGTTAACTGGAGAGACATGGGAGAGGCCTTTGCCCTGCAGTGGGCGCAGTCAGGCTGATGATGATGATGAACTCTGGTCATGCACTGTTTGCAGTTTGTTTTCTGGCACCTCTTCACTGCGAGGACACCGCTTGTGAGGAGACTCCACTGCTACCGCCTCACAGGCACCATGAATGAAGCAGGCCACGGTGGCCTTTACATTCTGGAGCAGTCCTGCGTTACAATCCCGAGAGTGTGCACGCAGTATGCATTTGATGCTATTCAGAAGAACTGCCATTGCTGTGCAGTTTTCATCTCAAAATCAAATGGCCACTGTTATGGTTTTCATCAGGCAAATTTACTGTGATGCAAACGGTTTCTGGCATTTTTTGGAGGAGGGTGAGGGAGGAATTTATAATTTGGATGTTTGGACAGTTCAGGCATTTTTCCCAGTCCTTTAAAGTCCAAATTAACGAGCTTTTACTGCATTTTTGCTTTATGTATGTTACGTCTCCTGCAGAATACTGTTAACTTTTCGTTCTGAACTTGCATAATTCTAAATTTTTCTCCACAAAAAAATTACCCCCCATAGCTCTACCAATGACCACGGCGTTTCATACCTTAGTGGCTGCTCATTACACGGCGCTCAAGTCTGCCTTCAAAGCATTCTGTCGAACAGCTTCCACTGGTCACACCAGCAGGTGGTGAAGCATTCCCTGTGTTCACAGGTGGTCTACCTCTGCTGCAATTTCTGCTTCTCCTTTTCCTCTCTGCCCCGCCTCGGTGGCTCAGTGGTTATGGTGCTCGGCTGCTGGCCCGAAAGATGCGGGTTCGATCCCGGCCGCGGCGGCTAGAATTTCTTTGGAGGAGAAATTCTAGAGGCCCGTGCACTGTGCGATGTCAGTGCATGTTAAAGAAGTCCAGGTGGTCGAAATTTCTGGAGCCCTTCCCTATGGCGTTCCTCATAGCCTGAGTTGATTTGGGACATTAAACCCCAATAAACCAACCTTTTCTCCTTTCTCTCTCTCTCCTTGCAGGTGTGGTCTGTGCAGCGTCAGAGCCTGCAGCACACGCTGTCACAGCACACGAACTGGGTGCACTCGGTCAGGTGAGGGCCTTCTTCTCCAAACACACCATGCGAGTACACATATCCGCATTTGGCCTAATTACCCAAGTCGACTGACATTTTTTCACCACTGGGCAATGCAGAGGTGGACATAGTGCTGGTTTTGCGCTTTTAGAGGGAGCAGATTGCCTTATTTTTTGCTTTTCTGAAGCCTCTCGTTCCGACCATTGGGTAGCGTAACATTGAAATGCAACGAGAGCTGAAAGCTTGAAAGGGTGCATGGTGGAAAAGTTACCTCGAAAAGGATGAGCAAATTGCTGCATGAGCATCCGTACAGGATGCATCAATCTTGACAGTCATGGGGTTATCTGCTCAGAACGTTACCTTTGCTGTCTTTTCTTTTTTTTTTAATCTTTTGCTGGTTTTTTTATTTAATTGCAGCACCTGGCAGCATTAATGTTGACATTACCAGCTCAGAGGTGTTCTATATCGGTGCAAAGTTTAGGGTCACGTGTTCTCGGACAAGTCACCTGGTATTGTTACCGGCAGATAGAACACGCACCTTGCCTCATACCTTGACACATTTCCAGCGACTGGATTATGTGACTGTGCTGAAATAAATTTTTTTGTCGCGCACTTGTGTTCTGTAAACTTTTGCTTTCAATACTACTAGTGCTATATACTTTGTCTGTGCTGCTTGTATTGTATGGCATACTATGTGGCATCAAACACCGCCAAGAAGCTCATGTGATATGAGATTAATTTCGAGCACCAGTGCGGAATCTTTAACATACGCTGATTTTGCACTGCAGATGGGCATACAGTTGAATCCCGCCACAACGAAATCGGCGGGGCGTACGAAAAATTTCGCTGTCGCGGAATTTCGTTGTCGAGAAATTACAGACGAGTCGGCTGATCCCGGGCTGGCGTTGCATATGTCTCCTCGCCCAACGCCGCCTCTCCTCCTCCTCTTCTCTTCTTGCCCAACGCCGCCTGTCCTCCTCCTCCTCTCTTCTCGCCCAATGCCGCCTCTCCTCCTCTTCTCCGTTCTCTCCTCCTCCTCTTCTCCGTTCCTTCTTTCACCACCTCCTCTACTTGCCTCCTCCCCCACATCGTTTCGAGAGCCGTTGGGCCTCATCGCATCTGCACCGCTGCGTGCTACCACGGCGCTCTCGCGGGCTTGCTGCCGCCGGCCTGGCGTTGCATAAGTCAATGCTCACGCGCGCTCCAACGAAACGTCTTGATACTGCTACTCGGGGTTCAACAGACCCCTGCGATGACAAAACGCCGGCTGCAAGCCGCCCTAGGCTAATATCGCAGTTGGCTGCGTCACCTTCTTGTGTTGAGCTGAAGTGCCCGACGCAAGTGCCTTACCGATGTTTTCTTTGCTCTTCAGTATCGTTGATAACGAACTCGGCGCGATGCCAAAATCTGCGGCAATAATCGACTTCTTCTTCCCGCTTTCTGCTTCGGCGATAATACGCGCTTTTTCTTCTAGTGAAAGAAATTTCCGCTTCTTCGCTAGCGGCGACATCCTAGGAATTCAGCAGAGCAGAGACGCGACGAGACCACGCTAAACGGTGCACACACAAAGGAAGAAATGGTGAAGCGGAGTGGGCTTCTTCCTGCACTCTCGCGTTTTCCTTTTTTTTTTTTCTCCGACAGGACACGAAGCTCCGCCCACCGATGGCTCCGCCCACCGGTCCACACAGACTGCCTGAAACGCGCTCGGTGCCTAGCAGACGACGCGGCCACGGAGGACGCGGCCGAAGACGCTAGCAGATGGCGTGCGCTGGCGCATTTTACACGCGCTTTCGAGGAGCCCCTCTTCGCTTGGAGGCCGCGAACGCTTACCAGCCAACACCGCTAGCAAGTTATCATGACGCGCTTTCGTGCTTGACAGGAAACCGCGAGCACCATGACAGCGAGCTACATCAATCGAAGAAGCCCAGCAAAGAGCCAATGAGCGGGGCGTGACGTCACTTCAAAAATCACGTGGGCATCTGGATAAAAAAAAAAAAGCACACGAGGGTGTGCGCGAGGAGGATGTGCGATTGAGTGCGCGTACCCCCCCCCCCCCCCCCCCCCAACAGTCTGCGATGCAAAAAAATTAACGGCGGGAACGGGAAAGTCGCTCTTCAGCACTCAACTTCTGAAGAAAGACAAGACGGAGGGTCCACTCACCCGCGAAAATTCGCAAAAAAAATTCATAGAAGCGAACACGTGCTCGCAAAGTACTTCGTTTTTGAGGAAATTTTAATACATTAAGTCCTATGGGGGTTTCACGGGGAATGCAAATTACTTTGTTGTGGCGAAAATTTCGTTGAAGCGGCGTTCGTTGTACCGGGATTCAACTGTATTTGCATTTTGCCCCCTACGGGAATGTGGTCACTGAGGCTAGAAGTTGTTCCCTCAACGTTAGGCTCATGAGGTGAACACCAATGCCATTGAGTGACCATGGCTGATGAGTTTACTGAATGTTATGTTGCGGTAAGTGTATAGACCAGAGAAAGAAAAAAGTTTGAGCGGCACCATTTTGAAAGCACTGTGGCGCCATCTATTGAACACGAACTTCCGTGCTGGCATGCGAGGCGACTCGACACAGGGCTCACACGTGAGCAGCAGCTAAATGGCACTATGTAAGCGCTGCACAACACCGTAATTGATGACATAACTTGCAGTGATCGAGTTTATTATCCTGCGACTTTCGGGCAGGCCGTTGTGTCTATTGGCGATGGTTTTGCAGGCCCCTTGTCTACCACCGGGGGCGTCCAGTGAGAGCAAGAACTTCGCATCCGATTTTCTCAAACCATGTATTGTTAGAAGTCCGCTAAACAATGAGTCATACCTCATAGCCTGAGCCGTTTTGAGACATTAAATCCCCATGAAACCAAACTAAACAATAACGCAGGGTTCAATAATGCAGCGAGTATTGCTACGAACTGTTCATCTGCATGTTTGCCCTTTGCGCCGCAAAG
Source organism: Amblyomma mixtum (assembly GCF_055824585.1). Taxonomy (NCBI): domain Eukaryota; kingdom Metazoa; phylum Arthropoda; class Arachnida; order Ixodida; family Ixodidae; genus Amblyomma; species Amblyomma mixtum. The sequence continues at coordinate 106,292,967 of NC_143018.1, forward strand.
CAGGAATACGTGTACAGATAGCAGGTCTGATATGGTTTTGTCAAGCCACTGTCTGTCTCGAACCCTCAGAGGCTGGCAGTTGTTGCAAGTCACGACTGCCAAACGTGCGTAGTCGCGATGCTCCAAAATACGGGGTATAATTTGGGGAACCCTGACGAAGCGTTACCCGCCTAATATAGCACTTGAGCACTCGAGCTGCAAATGCGATCCGATTCCAACGACCAAAGTGGGCTTACAGAGGATCGCCTCATTTTACCAAAATCATTGGATTCTATCGGTCATACTGCAAACCACCGCACTATTTGAGCGCGACTAGATAAATCGATGTCACTAACGAGAAAACACACAAAATCAATGCTGTAGCCGCTGCGGTGCACGCAACCTCCACAGGGAGGAGAGTGGCAGAGCGACTAGCTGCAAGAAAAGAGGCTTTCAACTCCACAAAGAAGACGTTTATTCACCCTGTCCCAAATACTCCGAGCATACCAGCATGTTCCCATATCACGGTCACTGATCGCTAAACGTATTGCAATGGTCATGCAGTTAGGTCGACCGTTTCAAACACAGTACTTACTCGTGCTTTCATACTTGCCTTATAGGTATTCCGCTCTATGCACTGCAACAGTCAATATTTGATACAGGTCACACCCGATGGGAAACGATACAGGTTGAACACTCCGCAGCAGCAGAGCTTTTGACACATGTTGCGTACATCGCACAAAGCGCTCCACAACCCAGCTGCTTTTTTTTCCTTCGGCTGTTATTTCATACGTAGGCAATGCAGTGGTGCCCAGATGACTTTTTGTACTTCCAGTAGAATGACACGGACATGTTTCAGCACTGTGAGAGGTTACTTTGTAGCATTTGGCAGCCCGGTGGAAGATGGCGCCGGTTACCTGGGCTTGAGAGTGCGCGTAAGCCGGTCCCGGTGCGAGAGCATAGTATTTTGGCCTATAGCAGGCCTTGTCATATCATGTTACACTATACAATCGAACCTCATTATTACAAAACGGCTTGTAACGAAATAATGGATGTAACGAAGGAATGACGTTTCCCCTTGGAAGCTCTGTCGACACAGGCTATTACGAAATAATTGCTGAGCCCCTTCAACTTTGTTATAACGAGGTTCGACGATAGTTTGAGTGGATTCTTTGGATCTTGTAGAGCTACCAGTGCTACCTTGTAGTCTGCAAAGTCTGCCTGGCTTTATAAAAGATAAATTGAATGTACTAATTGAAATGGGTTGCTGCATTCACCCTTCGCACTGTGCAGGTATTCTCCTGATGGCCGAACGCTGGCAACGTGCAGCGACGACAAGACCCTCTGTATCTGGGACATCGCATCGAAGACCTGTGTGCAGCGTTTCGCGGATGGCGAAAAGTGAGTCTATCCATTCTCTGCTCGGGCTGAGTACCGTAAAAACAGGAATACAGGTCGAATTTTTTTTTCAAAAAATCGTGGCAAAAAGTCGACCCCCATCTTATATACCAGTCACTGGCGGAAAAACTATGCAAGTCTTGCAAAGATGGCCGGCTAAACTCAACAGCCTCCATCAGCATTGCCATCAGCAGCAGCGTGGTATGGCGATGTTGTGGCACCGCCAATTTGCGTTTCCATTGTCACAAAGTTATCTCGGTTTGTGGCTGGGTGTTGTCGGCGTGGAAATCTCTGCCCGCAGAGATGGTGCGCAAGTCTTTTAGAAAATGCAGCATAAGCACTGTGCTAGACGGCACAGAGGAGGATGCTCTATGGGACGTGGGCAGCGAGAAGCAATTGTCATCCGACTCGAGTTCGGATGACTCTGATGACTCGGAGTAACGCTTGCGCACTTCGTGCCCTTCTCTGTACTGTACACCCGGCCAATTCTTTGGTTTTGGTTTGGTTTATGGGGTTTAACGTCCCAAAGCGACTAAGGCTATGAGAGACGCCGTAGTGGAGGGCTCCGGAAATTTGGACCACCTGGGGTTCTTCAACGTGCACTGACATCGCACAGCACACGGGCCTCTAGAATTTCTCCTCCAAAGAAATTCAACCGCCGCGGCCGGGATCGAACCCGCGTCTTTCGGGCCAGCAGCCGAGCACCATAGCCACTGAGCCACCGCGGCGGCTGCCAATTCTTTAACAGTATCTTGCAACCATTGCCTCACGTGTTTGTCAGCACCTTATCACGGAACGGCGAAAGAGGCGAGAGTAAGCGCATGTGTACACATGTGCATACCTCGTTTGTTTCGCTGCTCAGTGCCATTGATAACGCGCTGACAAGCACGCGGGTCGATGGTCATGTGATAGTGTTAAGAATTGGCCGGGTGTACATACGAGCAGCATCTAAATGAAAATAAATACTGTCACCATTCTGCAGCCAGTTGAGTCACATTTGCTTCAAGGTAAGGGTGTCTTCCGGTACTTTTGCCGTTGAAAAAGATTTTTTTCATTTTTAGAATTGGTTAGTTGGGGGGCGACCTACTACAGTCAAACCCGGATATATCGAACCCGCATATTTCGAATTATTGGCTATATCGAACACACAGACTACCCCCTTGAAAATACTATGTAAAAGTATAGGACAGTTGCGTTGTATATCGAATTCCATTTTCGCCGGACATTGGATATATCGAACGCCGCGCCGCGCCCCTGGAAGGCGCGCTTTCCCCAAAGACATTCCTGTCCGGTCCTGAGCCGCCTCAGCGGAGAACATTTCTGCAGTCAGTCAGCAGGCGCAGGGCCCCCCTTTTTTTTTTTGTTCCCCGTTTTTGCGCCCCACCGGCGCGAGCTTTCCCCCTCCTCCTGTACCGCCGGCATGTGCTCCGTCAAGGTCATTGGAGCTTAGCGAAGAGAGAGTGCGGCATGGAGCAACACCCTGCAGACGCGCGGCGACGGTTCTATGCCACGCTTCTTGGGGAAAGAGAGAGAGAGAGAAAACGGTCGCTCGTGGGCACATCGTGGGTCTGGGGAAAAGAGAGAGCTCAGAAAAAAAAAAAAAACGAAGCCCAGAGCGTCGATCTTTCTCCCTGATCTTTCTTTTCCCTCTGTCGTTCCTTCGCAGTCACGTTGACTGCCGCTCGCATAGGCTTCGCTCTTATCGCTCCATCTGCGCCTCGCGTGTTTTTTTTTTTTTTTGTGTGTGTGCCTGTGTTTCAACGCGCGACGTGAAGCAGGCCCCAGTAGCCAACTGTTTTGGCAAGGCAGGCCTTGAAGTGGCCGGAGATGAATGCCCGGAAGATTTAGATGACGATGAGTGCTTGGACGACGCGTTTCGCGACTTGTCCAATTTTCTCGGCGCCGTTCCGTCCGAAGTGACTGTTGAGGACTTTAACGCTGACAGCGAACTTCAAGCGGTAGCTGGCGTTAAGACACCGACTCCAGCGACGACGAGGGCAACTGTGTTGTCGAAGAAACGCGTCCGTGCGCAGCCACTGAACTGCCGTCAGCGTTAGCCTGATTCGGCGCTGTTGCGGCGAAATGGAAGGCACTGTGCTCTCGCACCTGGACAGTCTCGAGAAAATCGAGGCCAGTGTTTTGAACTTCGTTTCCCAGGGAAAAAAGCAGCCCAAAATTAGTAATCTTTTTTCCGCGAAATAAAGCGCTTTCACATTGCGTGCCCATACTATGTGATTCGCGGCTGTTCCAAACGGTAAGCCACAATTTGTTATGATCGGGAGTGCAGTTTTAGCCTATATCTGTATATCGAATTTTTGCTATATCGAACTATTTTCCGATCCCCTTCGAATTCGATATATCCGGGTTCGACTGTATATTCCGGTTTTTATGGCACTTTATAGGTACGGATGAAAATGTTTTGACAATCTGTCCTATGGGTGGTGTAGCGCAAAATAGCATGGACTTGGCAGTATTGCTTTCAAGCCCGAAATATGAGAAATTGTGGAGTGCCTGCATGAAATCTATCTCTGGGCAAGGGCACAAGGAAATACAGGGTTATCTTCAGTGCGGACCAAAGGTGTGTAGTTCAAGGTGCCCAGATCCTGGTACGTTGAAACAGACTTGTGATGTGCCAGTCAGTCCTTGACATAACGAACTTTGATATTACGAATTATTGACTACTGTATATCAAACCACTCCTATTACGAATTATTGACTACTCTATATCGAACCGCTCCTATTACGAATTATTGACTACTGTATATCGAACCGCTCTTAATATTTGTAACAAACGTATGCGGTTGTCACTGTATATATCAAACCCAGTTTGCTATAAAATGGATATAATGAACTGCTGAGTGCCAGGCTGTCCCCAGTCGGATGGCAGGTGGCAGGCTTTGCCTCGCTGCATGAATGAGTAGTGGTGGTGCGGGAAGCGTTCGCGCAGCAGTTCACGCTTTATCTCGCACTTGCCAGCAGCGCCACGGAATATATATAGCAGCGTGAAACAGTTGGTAGCCATGCGGTCGGCACCCTTTTACACCTCTCTCACCCGTGCATAGTGTCCCGTAGCCAGTGGCATGGTCGGCTGTAGCCTTGCAGTGAAAACAGTGATAGATTTGGTCTGACTGCTGCTTTCCATGTGACGCGGCTGTAATGCAGAGAAGGCACCCCACCTGACATTTGACCTGCCGTCGCCGCAAGCGGCTTTGAAACGGGGCCTAAGCTTCGGAAAACATCTCTCCCTGTTGCCGTGCTTCTGCCGGCTAAATTGCGCTTCTCCTGCTCGAGTGTTCTGGTGAAATATTTTATTACGAACTTCGGCAGTATTGAACTATTTACAATTTTACGAGGTTTGACGGTATATAAGCTGGTTCGGGTTGTGCTCTTCCAATTAGCTGGCTACATCATGATGATGCTGCACAGCGCTCAGGGAAGTAGTTGTTCTCACTTTTGGAGTACTGCGGAAATTGGGCCATCAACCATGCAACTCACTGTCATAGTCAACATGTGCACTGATAACCTGCTTTTTTGTCACCTTAACAAGCTGGCAAGTGAGTATTGATGTCTGCCGAGCAGAGCACAACTGGCATGGCCAGTAAGTTGCTTTTATAGTCAGATACAACTCGCGTCTGCAGTCAAGCTCTGCCCTCAGTCAGGACCGCCAATCAGAATTCACCGGCACCTCCAGGGGTCTGACGTCACCATCATTTACAAGTCCGGACGAAAGCACTCTGATGCCGACTGCCTGTCACGAGCCCCTGTAGATGCACCGCCGCAGGATGACGAAGAGGACGCCTTCCTGGGACCCATCAGCTCCAGCTCTTTTGCACAGCAGTAACGCTCAGACCCCAACCTAATACCCGTGTTACACGGGCGTTTTCAACGGCGGTTCAGTTAACCCGCAGTTGAGTATTTCAACTGTCATTGAACTCAATTGTATTTGCTTGCTGTTACACGACCACTTCGCGTTCAGTTAAGTTAGCACACTAACCACGTGACATCGCATCTAGAGCGAAGTGAAAATAAAGAAAAAAAGCGTATACAATTTTTCATCGCGCACACATTCTTTCCTATAGCGACAAATTTTGTGTATTTTTTTGCTTTAGGGTAAAAATTTGTGTGACGACATCGGTTCGTAGCCAAGACTATCCGATGTGGGTCGGTTCGCTGGTCGTCATTTTTTTGTGTTTTCTCACTTCGACTGTTCGACGCACGCGCTATCTCTTTGAGTCGGTTGGCATATCAGCGCGATCGTGATCGCCGCGATGAGCTTATGGAGGGAAAAAAACTGGATGAGTCACTGCTTTTTTTTGGTTCAGCAGCAGGCTTCGGTTTCGGCCACGTCGTCATGTGATCACGGTACAGAATACTTATGAATAACTAAGTAAACCTCCATGTAGTTTTGTGTTATTTTTATACCTGTGTTTAATGCGTCTCCAGTTTTATGTGGAGTGCTTTTTTTAGTTTGCTGCTTTGCGCATGCCGCAGTACACTGAGCCAAGACAATCCACTATGGGAAGTTTTTTTATCCATTGGACGCCATCTTGTCAGTTGGCTGTTCAACTGAGACCCTCGATCTCAGTCGAACTCAACTGCCGTTGAGATCTGAACGGCAGTTAGCGCTGCCGTGTAACACTGCTAACTGCCGTTCAGTTCAACTGGCGGTCAACTGAACTGTCGTTGAAAACGCCCTTGTAACAGGGGTATTAAACGCCTCATCAAAGTCTTGGAACGCAAGGTTTCTTCATCACCCGCTTTGTTCAAGCAAAAATTGTCTTCATTCTGTCTACAGAACGATGTCTTCGTGAAGAAGAAATTCGCAGCGAACAAAACAGCCAACCTCCTTGTGCCAACCTGCAAGTGTGCGCAAAGTTCAGACCTCACACGATGAGCCGACAGCTGGACATCTCGGGTTTTCTCGCACCCTCTGCCGCATTCAAGACAATTGTTAGTGGCCCCGACTGTCTGCCGATGTCGCACATTATGTGAAAGCCTGCCGAGGTTGTCAGTGACGAAAGAACCCTCCCACTTGACCAGCAGGATTTCTGAACCCCATCGAAGTCCCCTCAAGACCCTTTCAGCAGATCGGCGGACTTGCTTGGCCTTTTCCCGAAGTCAACGTCTGGAAAGAAGTGAATTCGCTACGCCGAGGCAAAAGCCCTACCGAACAGAACAGCAGCGGAGGTCCCCAAATTTTTTGTGGAGTGCATTCTTCTGTGGCATGACACCCCTGATGTCCTCATCACAGACAGAGGAACAGCATTCACGGCGGAACTGACCCAAGCCATCCTGCGTTACAGCCAAACCAGCCACTGGCCAGACAACTGTATAGCAAGCTCAGACCAATGGACTGACCGAGCGCCTCAACAAAACCATCCCCGATATGCTCGCCATGCACGTATGTCGATTCCGAACACAAAACATGGGACATCATTCTGCCTTACATTGTCTTCGCCTACAACACCACAGTGCAGGAGACCACCCTGATGACGCCTTTTAGGCTCGTCCATGGCAGAGAGGCCACGACCATGCTATACGCCATGCTGCCCAACATTGGCGAAGATAATAATGTCTACGTCACTGCCTACCTTCAATGCGCAGAAGAATCCCGAAGACTTGCCCAATTACGGATGAGAGACCAGCAGCAGACCGACATCAGATGCTACAACCCACGAAGACGCAACGCAGAATACAAGCCAGGAGCCTGAGTCTATGTTTCGATGCCCGTTCGCCACAGCGGATTGAGTGAAAAGCTTTTGCGCCTCTATTTCGGCCTGTACAAGGTTCGTCTGCTAGGTGAACTGGACTGTGAAGTCACCCCATGACGAACTGACTGCATCCCAGCGACGCAGCATACGACCGGAAGTTGTTCATGTCGTCTGTCTGAAGCCCTATTATGCACACTAACGGACGCTGTGTCTCCACGCTCGGTGTCTATTTGTACACAATCCGCCTTATTTATTTTTAGTTGCGTTATGTTTTAAAGCGTCGGGTCGATGCTTCTTTGAGAGGGGAGTAATGCCGCGAATCTTTGTAGTGTTTGCTCATTCTTCAAAGATGCCAGCACGCCTCTTTATCGCTTTGTTTGTGATGCAAGACGCAACCAGGTTTGTCTCGATTGATCGCATGCAGGTGGAGCTGACTCTACGTTATTCCAGAATGTTCTAGTAACTTTGAGCGCTTGATCTGGAAAGTTCATTATCCGCTTTAATTTGAGCACAGCTAAGAGTGGCGGGCATTCTGTTCGACGACCGCAGAGCACGCCTGTTGCTACGCCGTCGCCAAGGCTTTCAGTTGTTTGCGGGCGCAGATCAGCCCAAATAAAAAGTTTCATTTGGAAGCCATTCTCACTGTTTCCTGTTCACTACACTGCAGTCACCACTACATGACAGTATTATTCTCGTAGTAAACAACACGGCAAATTTAAAAAAAGATGGGAGCATTCTTCCATGCACCTTGATTTTGGTGTCTGTTGGCTTCATCCATATATATATATATATATATATATATATATATATATATATATATATATATATAAGGGCCGTACCCTATCTTCACAAAGGGAATATTAAAAAAAAAAGACCCGCACGCAAAGTTTCCACGACCCACGCCGGAATAGCCTTCGAAATGCATGCGCCGTAGCCTCCGCGATCAGCTCCGGCTGCGATCAACGGCGCACTTGATCACGGATGTCATGCACGCACACAGGAGCTTCCTGGTGCCGTCTGCAGATGGCGCCCGGGGGCGTGTTCGCCAAATGCAGCCGGTACAGCCAGCGATGACAGCGCCGCCCACCGGCAGGTAGCAGCCACCATTAAGGCTGGTTATAAATATTCATTCAGAACGACGGCTTGACATCGCCGCTATGGCGCAGTGGATTAGAGGCACGTGTTGCGTATGGAAGGTCGGCCGTTCGACTCCGCTCTCTGTACTGTAATTTTATTGTTTTTTTATTTCATTTTTATATTTTTTTCCCTTTTAGGTCGCAAATCGTGCTGCTTAGTGGCATATAACACCGTTTAAGATTTTCAAAACATTTACTGCATACTTTTACACAGATTATTCAGAGCGCTGGAATATCAGTTTTGAATTTAAACTAAATATTACATGGTTAGTAACAATAGGTTGGTATAGACTTTTAAGCATTATTTAGGGATTTATTATCCCTTTTAGGTAAGCCGTTGTGACAATCTTCAGTCACCGTGATCAATTCACCGTGGTTTCAAGCCTTGTGGCTGTACAGGCTGCAGTTGGCGAATACGCCGCCCGGGGCCACGGGTCATCATCATCATCGTCAATTTTTCCTCCGCCGCGAGCTTCCGCTATCCAAATCGGCATCAGTATCGCCAGCTCCAGCATTTTGTGGCTCTCAAAGGCGCAAGAGTTTCGGGAGCATGTTAGCTGTTAGTGTGTTAGTTCACAGTTGTTGTGGCTTTCGTGTGCTGTCGCTGAGCGTTGCAATTTTAGCACGATGGGCCAGCTCCTGAATAGCTACGTGGCTGGATTTTTCTCTCGAACACGCCAAGCGTGCGGCGGAAAAAAAAAAGTTCGACGTGGCCAAGAAGAGCGTCTGACGATGGTGCAACCAAAAGGAGCATTGAGGAACACAAACTGCAGAAAGCGTGCTTTCTGAGGCAAGCCGTGTAATTTCCCGAACTGGAAGAAGAGCTGCTCTGCTACGTCTAGTACACTGCAGCTATGTGATGGAAGTGCTGTATGACAGCTGTGCATTGACAACGGACATGCTGCGTGACTTCTTGTGGGATGTTCATGCACCAGAGCACAACACCAGTTCGGAGTCTGAAGACTCCGTGAGTGACGATTGAACGTAGAATAAATGTCGCTCATTTCCTGACTTGTATATCTACTTAAGAAAATTTTTTTTTTTTGCACATCGAGCATAGAGTCGCACCCCAGAAATTGGCCCTCGAATCTAGTAAAAAATTGCTGGTCTCACACACGCTATACATGTGTGTGCGTGTGCGTGTGTGTTTGTGCGCATGCGTGCACGCACGCCCGCACTAGTATGAGTGCTTTGCATGGTTTTACTGAAGTGTTAGATTTGTGGGATAAATTTAAACCGAAGCAGGCACTAGCTGCATAGCACAGTACGGGTTGGCATTACTGTGGTGGTCCGCGCTTTTTCTTGGCCACATCGAACACAACAGTATGCACCCATTAAATAATTTCGTCGGGCCCGATATCACTTGACCCACACTTCAAGTGACGTGTATTTTCTACAGTGAAATGAGTAGCGAGCACACTTTTTATTTCCGGTGAAGGAAACATGGACACACACAAGAAAAATAAAAAGGTGTGGCATTACTGCAGTGGTCCGCGCTCTTTCTTGGCCTCATAGAACACGACAGTATGTGCCCACTAAAAAATTTCGTTGGGCCCAATATCACTTAACCTACACTCCAAGCAACGTGTAGTTTCAACGGAGAAATGAGTAGCAAGCATGCTCTTTTTATTTCCGGTGAAGTTTCGTGAACACAGAAAAATAAAAAGGTGAAATGGGGGCGAGGTACACTGTGCAAACTCTCTCGGTGGATGATGATGGTGGTGGCTTAGCCGAAGCGTCGCCGGTGCCTGAAGAGCTGTCGGGCGGAGCGCGGGTGTCTCTGCGCCTTCCTGACCCGGGCCGCCACGGGGGGCCTTGGGGCCGTGTAGTGCTTCAGCGCCGAGCGGAGGGTACGTGCCAGCACGTTGCGGGGCCCACACATGCCCATGTAGTCGTCAGCCGCCACGTCCACCAGCGCCGCGCCGCCCAGCGTCTGGTTGCGCAGGAAGGCCACCTGGGCACGAGGATGGGGGGTGCAGTTTTAGCTTAGTCGCCGCTCTTCCCGAAGGTTCCCCTTTGCAGCACACGTAGAAACGAGTTGCGGAAGATAACCGTTTTCTCCCGAAATTTGTTTACATTACCACTACCGTAGCCCATGCCGTAAAGTGGGCTATGAGGTGGGAGCCCCTGTGCGAAAAGTGACTGTCTCCACTGGTTCGGGTGCACAATGGGTTGGTGTTGATGCTGTGTTCTTGAACGCTTAACACAGTGATTTGACTCCCGTTTCTAGTAACAGACTCTTTCTCATTTCTTTTTTACTAAGCAGAGCATTAACAGCAGGCGGAGCATTTATCATTTTACCCTGATGGTGTGTTGCTTTTTATGCTGCATTTTGAGATTCTTTCGACCCAAAATCATTGTTAGAACCCCTTGAGTCGCAATTTTTTCTGGCCTTTTATTTTCTAAGCAAAACAATTTTCACTGCGTGAATAATTTAGCCTTCACCCTCGAGGTGTGCGTTTCCTTTTTTTAGGATGGATTATCGAGATGTTTTGGGGGTAAAATAGATGTTTAAGAGCTTTTATAAGACTGGAAGTCCGAAACCGGAAGATGGTTTGTTGTACCATTGCGCATGTGCAGTGCGGTGCATCGCAAGCCAGCGAATGTCAGGTGGCTGGACGTAGAGAGGGCAAGCGTAGCAGGGGATGGTAGTAGCGAGTGAAGTGGACGAATGAGGTTAGGAAGTTTGTTTGGTTAAGGTGGCCGCAGATGGCACCGAACAGGGTTTATTGGAGAGACAGGGGAGACGTTCTTGCCATGCAGGTGACGTAGTTAGGCTGGTGGTGCTTCACATATGGAGGCCCCCAGTTGCAGCCACTGGCACACAGCCATTGTGCTTCGGATTTTTAATTTTATAATATTAGAATGGGGTGGAGCGCATATGGCAGATTATCTCAGATCATGAATGGCAGTTTACCAATATCCCTCTGGAGAAAAGTATGCAACAGCTGTATCTTACCGGTACTCACCTGTGGGGCAGAAACGTGGAGGCTAGCAAAGAGGGTTCAGCTTAAGTTAAGAACAACGCAGCGAGCTATGGAAAGGAAAATGATAGGTGTAACGTTGAGAGACAGGAAGCGGGCGGAGTGGGTGAGAGAACAAACGCGTGTTAATGGTACCCTAGTTGAAATCAAGAGGAAGAAGTGGGCTTGGGCAGGGCATGTAACGCGAAGGCAAGATAACCGCTGGTCCCTAAGGGTAATGGAGTGGATTCCAAGAGAAGGCAAGCGTAGCAGGGGGCGGCAGAAAATTAGGTGGGCGGATGAGATTAAGAAATTTGCGGGAATACGGTGGCTGCGGCTGGCGAAGGACAGGGTTAATTGGAAAGGCCTTTGCCCTGCAGTAGGCGTAGTCAGGCTGCTGCTGATGATGATGATAATATTAGACTTCTGCAGTGTAAATGGTTAGTTATGTTGCTCACATCAAGCTGCAAACATCGTTTACATGGAAGGTTATACTAATTTATGCCATGTTATATGAAAGTTGTACGAAATGCTCGTTAGGAAGTGCCAGCCGGAACCTTTTCTAACGAAAAATCTTCAGGGGCATACTAGCAGTAAAAAAAAAAGCGGGGTGCAGGACAAGTGTTACCCTCTTGACGACACCTTCTTTACTAACATTATAGACATTGTTACAGTAGTGTAAGGGTGTTATGCTCTTAGGCATGTAGACAAGTTCGCTTGTGGTGTAGCCTGTTTCCGCTTTGGCACGCATTCCTCATCTTGCGAACTTGTAAATAATTAAAGGCGCCATGAAACACAGAAGAGATGACAATGGCACAGAGCGCCTTAAGGGCGCCAAAAACACTGGCACTTTTAATTATTTACGTTAACCGGTTACCAACTCACCCAGCAAAAAGTTCTCCAATGAGCTGTATTGCAAACTCAATGGAGCTGTGCGATCAAGTACTGAGACATTTTGAACAGCAGAATCTGCGTCATTTTCTTTTTGCACGATATTTTGTGCTTACCAATGCTAAACCACTGGTCATTTTTTCGAAGCTTAAGTTAAAGTCGGGAACTCTGGCTTTCCTCAGGACTCTTGCGGTTTTCACTTTCATTTGACCTTCACATAAAGCAAAAGTGCATGACTGGCTCCCTGAAACAGTGGACACCTTAGTTACGCTTTTTGTATCCCCTCACCCCTTCCCCCTCCCCCATGTAGGGTAGCAAACCGCTTATTCTTCTGGTTAACCGCCCTGCCTTTCCTCTTCTTCCTCCTCCTCCTCCTCCTCCTTAGTCGCACTTTAACCGATGAAGAGTGGCAGCTTCGAAAGCAAGGAAAGGCGCATAACTGGCCCCCTGGAACAGTGGACGCCTCAGTTGTGCTTTAGGCTATGTGGCGGTAGTGACAGATGTGCGCTGCATGCGTTGGCATTGACAACGTTGTGGCAGAAACGCGGCACTGAAGCCATAGGCGTTCATTGTGTTCATTGGCGTCGGCGTTTTACACTCGGATCATTTTAAGGAAAGGAAGTGCGCGTAACTGGCTCCCTGGGTCAGTGGACGCCTGAATCGCGCTTTGAGGTATAGGGGGTGGTGAGAGAGAAATGTGGGCTGCAAACGTTAGCGCTGTTGTGGCATACATGCGGCACTGCAGGAATAGGCCGCAGCGTTGACTGGGTAGAGAAAACTCGCGATCAACCATTAACTGCCACCAGCCAGGGTGGCAGGATGGGCGCGCTGCCTATCCATCCACTGTCCGGCACACACTAAACGTTACAGACGCCAAGCCATGTACATTCGCTCTCTACCAGGTTCAGCAGTAGTTAAACTGCAGCTATTTTATTGCGAAAGCAATACTACTCGCACTTCCAAGCCTTCGCGTGACCCGGCCGCAGTTACATTTGACCTTTAGCGGAGTGAATATGGGCGACCAACTTGCTCCTTCAGATAGCCCGGCTGCAGTTACGCCACGCCGCGCACCTGTGGCGCTACTGCCGCTGTGACGTCGTACCAGCTGTAGATTATGGGCGACCAACTCGCTCCTTCAGAGAGCCCGGCTGCAGTTACGGTGTGTGTTTTCCGCGCCGCGCACCTGTAGCGCTACTGCCGCTGTGACGTCGTACCAGCTGTAGATTATGGGCGACCAACTCGCTCCTTCAGAGAGCCCGGCTGCAGTTACGGTGTGTGTTTGCCGCGCCGCGCACCTGTAGCGCTACTGCCGCTGTGACGTCATACCAGCTGTGGATTATGTTTTCTTTCTCAGTCGCAACAACATCAAAAACAAAATATTAAAAAATACCGAAGATGCTTTCAGTCGTCGCGCAGCGGCGGCCGGTAGCCACGCGTGACCTGTAGACGCGGCGCACTGCGTTCCTTCAGGTGGAGGCACTGCGCTTTTGCTTTCGCAACCTACCAGGCTTAACCAAAGCTAAGCCCCCGCCAGTTTTTTTAGAAAGACGGATTGACATCTTATCCGGGCGTGGGACGCCGGGGGAGCGTACCTTAGCCCTGACCGAGTCGGCGTCGTCGTAGGTGACCCACTCCTGCCCCCGGTAGGCGTAAGGGCACGACGTGGCGGCGTCGAACACACGTGCCCAGCTGTTTCGGTACACGTTGTAGCAGATCTCGAAGTAGGCCATGCGGCCGGGCGTCATGCTGAAGGGACCCGGCTGGCCGCGGCCGTCCCCGCCCCGCAGAGGGGCGCGCACGTCAGTGTCGGCCCTGCACACAACAGCGAGAGACCGCTGGTTTTGACGTGTCCTTACACGATGTCAATGAAATGGTCTTGGACGGCAACGACCCGCGACACAAGTCAGACCACGCCTCGTTTGTCGGCCTGTTTCGGTTTTTCTTTTTCTCTTGTCGCACTCTCAACACGAATAAGCCTATATGGGAGTAAAAAGGGGATAAGCTGCCCTTCAGTGCACCGCCCTTTAAAGGCAGAGTGTGCTGTCCTAGTCCCGGAGTATATTTTGACCACTATAAATGTACGGAATGCTTACGCTTGGTAACGGAGCCATATTACCGCTGTAAAGCATATTACTTGATGTAGTTAGCAATAGGAAGATCTTAAAGCGGCACCGGAGGTCTTGAGCTTAGCAAATAGAGGAGGTTAAAAGCTCGGTTAAAATCTTCATAACTGCTATAGTAGTGTACAACTCCAGAACGAAGTGGCTTTTCCCCGTCAAAGGACCCCTTCCAGCCAATGGCGTCGGCTAATTATGATCATGCTAGCGTGGCAATGCAGGGAGGTGACTATCCCCGACCCCGACCATAGAGGGAGGTTACCATCCGCTTTCATCTGTCACTCCCTGCATTGTCACGCTAGCATCATGAGACTTAGCCGACGCCATTTGCTGGAAGGGGTCCTTTGACGGGGAAAAGCCGCTTCGTTCATGAGTTGTCATCATCATCAGCCTGACTACGCCCACTGCCGGGCAAAGACCTCTCCAACCCTGTCCTTCGCCAGCTGCGGCCACCATATCCCTGCAAACTTCTTAATCTCATCCCGCCACCTAACTTTCGGCTGTCCCCTGCTGCGCTTGCCTTCTAGGATGTCGTTAACCCGAGTTTGTTCTCTCACCCACTCTACCTGCTTCCGATCTCTTAACGTTACACTATCATTTTTCTTTCCATCGCTCGCTGCGTTGTCCGTAACTTAAGCTGAACCCTCTTTGTTAGCCTCCACATTTCTGCCCCACAGGTGAGTACCGGTAAGGTACAGCTGTTGTATACTTTTCCCTTGAGGGATATTGGTAAGCTACCATTCATGACCTGAGAGAACCTGCCATATGCGCTCCACCCCATTCTTATTCTTCTAGTTATTTTCCTCTCATGATCCGGGTCTGCGGTCACTACCTGCCCTAAGTAGACATATTCTCTTACTACTTCCAGCACCTCGCCACCAATTGCGAACTGCTGTTCTCTTGCTTTTTTTCCACTCCCCCAGCTCTTGGTGTCGGAATTAACGGAGGGAGAGGGTTACCTGGCGAGCGCGTAGGTGTATCCGCTGGCGGACACGGCGAGCAGCAGCTTGCTCCGGGGCGCGCCCCTGTCCACGAGGAGCACCACCAGCTCGTGGACGCTGTTGATGGGCGAGCGGCCGTCGGCCGACGGCGGCCGGTTGTACAGCGGGCTGGTCACCTCGGCGTGTCCGGGCTCCACGTAGCCGAACGAGCCCATCACCGCGTAGTGCACCGAGCGCAGGGCGTTGCGCAGCTCGTAGCCCCGGTCCACGCGCTCGTCCTCGTGGGGCAGGTACAGCGTCAGGTGCCAGCGGCTGCTCTCCGACTGCCCCGCGACGGATTAGGACAGCTATATGAATTATTCTTGTCACTTCCTATGGCGAGTGTCCGCCGTTGTTGCGAGCGAAAGTTCCGACCTCACATCCGGAATTCCTAGAATTACGGCATACGGGGAGTATGCTTCCAAAGAGCTAACTGTGGGGCTGTAGTTGTCTGATCGCCGCCCCGGTCAGCTGCTTCGCAGCCACTGGGGACTGAGGGCCGAGGGTTAATTGGTTGGTTGGTTTATTGTGGTTTAACGTCCCAAAGCGACTGAGGCTATGAGAGACGCCGTAGTGAAGGTCTCCGGAAATTTCGACCACCTGGGGTTGTTCATAGAAGGTTGCGGCTAAGTACTACACCAGGGCGGCCAAATCCTGCTCTGGTGAGGAAGTGCGTTATCGGTTCTGTTCACCGAGATCAGGCCGCACCACAGGCCTGTTCGTACAGTTCCATCGACACATGGAGTGCCCTCTTGCTAAAAAAAAAAAAAAAAACCGGTGGAGAATTCTGATATCGCATTCTTCTTAGCTCAAAGGACAGGACGATAAAAGCCCGTGTTCCTCTTTTCGGTTGTCCTTTCCTTTGGGCTAAGCTAAGATGGAGGGAGTGTGCACCTGCGTCACGGTGGGCGCCATTTTGTCGCTCATAAAACAGGGCGAAAAACTGCAGGCGTATCTTACCGTGTCGTCGCCCCCTCTCTGGTTTACGCTGCTCAAGCTGCCGGAAGTTGCACAAGATGACGCTCGTGACGTCACTTGAATACTTTTGAGGATTTTTTTTTTTTGGGGGGGGGGGCTGCTTCTTAATATTATCGGAGCGTTGACTAGGAGCAGGGTCTTTGAGTAGGTCGTAAAACAGTCGTTAGTACGCGAACAGACGCCAGTTGCCATAAAATGCTCACATCTGGAAACGGTTGCACTAAATGCTACTTCCCAATAGGCATTGGAACTCCTTCGGACGTACTGCGGATGTTCAGGACATCCGCAGGACGTCCGTGGGAGTTTCAATGTCCACTATGTCATTGTGAAGGCAATGGCTTTACGAAAACAGCACCCGTCCCATGGTTGATACGGCCGCCTCTATGCCCTTTATCGATCAGGAAATTGCTATGAACAGATAAATGTCTAGGAGAAGAACAGTGCGTGCACGCCCTTGGCCGGATGTGCGACTCGCCTTGAAGGCGCTCCGGAGCTGCGCCAGCAGCTTGGGGAAGTTCTCTCGGTCCGAGGGCCGTCCGTTGCCCTCTCCCGGGTACATCCACTGGATGTGCATGCCGTCCAGGTGGCGGGCGCGCATCCAGCGGACGCTGCGCTGCGCAAGGTGCTCGCGCCGACCCTCGGTGATGAGCTCGTCCGAGAAAGACTTGGAGTCCACCTGCGCGGGTTCCGGAAAGGGGGCCCACCCACCGCACGTCATACGCGCGTGCCTGCCTCTCGCATGCGCGGTGGCTGAGAAGTACACCGGTCGTGAGCGTGTTCAGTTCGAGCCACAGGGCGTACGCGGGTCTTGCAGCGAGGGCGTTTTAGACGGAACGAAGATCTTGGGCTGACGTCCACGCGATGCTAAGGCCTGGGGAGCAATGTGCTTCATTGTGTGGCGTAGTGTCCCCGACGTCTGGAATGACCTGCTTCTGCGTTTTTCTGACACAATATCTGGGCCCCTAGATCGCATGCACCTGGTCAACTATAGCTAAGTATTTGCCTTTTGAGTAACCAATTTCAACCTGTATCGTTACTACTGTGGCTGTCCGCTGCTGTGGTCTGCGCCTGCAGTCTGCGCATGATGAGTTTTTATTTCGCTGCTTAGGAACTCCAGCTATACACTCCAAGCACGAATTACCTTGACCACATGTTTTAAGGGAATCCCCCAAGGTGGAGTAGATTTCTAACAGAGTCGCTCTACCAATTGATCTAACCGGGACGGCAAGCTCATGGTAAGGCGAGAGCGAATTGATCAATAACTCGAAGTGGGAACAGTGAACTGTGGTAAGGCGAGAGCGAATTGATCAATAACTCGATGTGGGAACAGTTCACTGTTCCCACTTCGAGTTATTGGTCAATTCGCTCTCGCCCTACCATGAGCTTGCCGTCCCGGTTACCTCAATTGGTAGAGCAACTGCTCCGGTGAAGCGGTGGTCCCGGGGTTGAACCCCGGACCAGGACGAATTTTTCTTTAACTGCGAAGTTTCTGAGAAAGCTGTGTAGCTTTCCTTTGTAGCCGTATGGCTGCGCTCGGGTGGACGTCAATGAGTAATTACTCCCTTATTACAAATTACCTTATACGGGAGTGAACAGGGAGTAAGCTGTCTGCACTCGGGCAGCACACCCTGCACCTAAAAAGGAATGCGCTAGAAGGCAGCTCACTCCCTATTTTACTCCCATATACGTGGTCGACTCATTGGTGTTTGGAGTGTGGCTTCCTCTCTCAGGGGTTCCCTCCGCTCTTCATCTCACAAAGGAAAGCAGGGTGCACAGTTATGCAGTCTTGACCCTAAGCCCACTGGGGGTGCGAATACTCGCCTTGGGTCCTCCCACACCGACCAGCACGCGCAGCGTGGGGTAGATCTGCTTGAGCTGCACCATCTGGCGGATGCGCCGGTCGGCGTCGGCCACGGAGCCCGCCTGGGAGTCGCCGCCCGACGAGCCGTTGTTCAGGTCCGAGGGGCTCACGAAGCCGTACACCAGGTGCGTGCAGAACCTGGAAGAAGAGCTGGACACTTCATAGCCTGACCTTGTGCCGCGTCAAGGTGACCCAAGTACAGTATTTGTCAAAAGTAACTAGGCTCTATGATTTGCTTCTCATTCGTATAACAGAGCCCTCACGGCTTCCCTAAAGATAAAAAAAATCTTTGAAGGTGAGAACACGGGTTCTTCAAACCATACAGAGATTTAGAGCTTGAGGGCTAGCGTAACAACTTTAATATACGACTGAGAAGAAAAACGTGCCGCCTGGTTACTCTTGACAAAGACTGTACATGTGGACAGGCATGTCTGCGTTCGCGTCGTGCATATACTTCATATCACAGATTGTATGCAGCGCTGTGAAAGTAGAGCTGTCTCGTCCTGTCAGGTCCAAGGAAGACGGCAATTAGTCCCTCAGATGTTTGGGCAGTGTTCTGTTTTTTAAGCAGTACTCTGAAAAGGTAGTTGAGCACGATGTTTTGAAAATACGGCGAGCGTTTCATTCACTGATCAAACTAGCGAACTCCGCGCGAACAAAGCACTGCGGAGGCTTGCTGCAATGTGGTACGTCGCCATTCCGATACGTGGCGTTCTGTGAGTCGGCCGAGGTTCCTGCGCGCTGCAACTCGACACTGGTGGAGTTTCCTGCGCGCTGCAGCTCGACACTGGTGCTGTTTCCTTCTCAAGGATGGAGCCACCAGTCGTGGCAGGAGGGGGCCGGAGGAACAAGTTTTCAACGCGCACCGTTCTCATTGGCTCAGGTCGCCGAAGTTTTCACAGCGCTGCAGAGGACCTCTCAGATGGAGTGTAGGCAGGTTTCTAATCTCCATGACATAGCGCGCTCACTACGAAAGTACCGAGAACTCGGGGTTTTTAGGCAAAACCTTTAATGGCTCATCATTTCGTGCTTCCGTCACACTACAGCTGTCAATCATCCCGATGACGTCATGAGTGGTGTAATACGCCGTAACCAGAAATCACTGAATTCATTAAGGCATAGTATGCCGTAACCATTAATTAGTAATTATCAGTTACCAATACTTGCAGTCAGTAATTAATTGACAATTAGATATTAATTAGTAATTAGCCATTCGTTGATAATTAATAACTGGTGATTACTGATTAAACATTAATTGGTAATTGGATCACTGCGTGGTTGGTGGCGCTCGCGTCGCTCCTTACTGCGCATGAGGCGCCACTGTAGTATAGGGCTGACATTTCAGCTGACCGAGTCAGACGTCTCGTTTCATTTGTAAACGGCATTCAAGCAGTAACAGAAGCAGCCAAAGTGGCGCAAAAAGGCTTTAGATCGGCTTTAGATCGAAAAACTTTAGATTGTCAAAGTGCCCTCTGAATTTTTCTGCATAGCCCGTGCCCCAGCCTCATGATGCGTACAGAATGTCAAAAAGAGTTCGTGAAAGCCGGCTGGGGATGTAAAGACTTTGCTGATTACGTCCCCGTCTAATTGTGCGCTGTTCCCTTTTGATCTGCGTATGCATCCCTATAGGGAACTGTTCGTCCTCGTAGCAGAGGACTTTGCCTCCGGAAGTAAGTGAGGGAGACTCGCCTGGCGGGCAGGTGCTTGAGCAGCTGGTAGTGGACGGGTTCTTTCTTGCGTTCCGTGTTCCGGTCGTAGAGGCACAGCAGCGGGGCCTCCTCGTCCGACCTCGCAGCCGCCCCCTTCTGGCGAGAGAAGACTATGCCGCGGGAGCGCCGGATGGTCCGCTCGTGGGCCTGCGCCCGAGACAGTCGCGTGACGTGAAAAAGCGGGCCTGCTCCCGCGGGAAGATTTGTGGAATTTCGTTGGCGATTTTCTCAGGAACGTGGTCACCTTTGTGCTCAGAAAAAAAAAGTTGCCTTTGTTTCCGAAGACTTTTGTATTCTAATCCCGTCTTTATAAGTTTATTATTTCCCTTTGGTGTCTCTTTAAGGTGTAAGCGCGATAAAATTGCGCGTAAATAGGCAGCACATAGGGCAAATCAGGACCTAAAGGGTATATCAGGAGCAAAGTTTGAAACTGTTTCGTCGCCTGCCCGAGCAGTTTTCCGTCCACATAAATTTTGGCCTGTTCGGCCGTTAGGGTTAGCTTTTGCATGAATCTCTTCCAGATGACCGTCTGCATCTGTGGCAGCTTAGATCTCGACTTTGCTTTGATAAAAATGTGTTGGAAGCGGCCATTCCTGCTATTATGTTCGCAGTTCATGTACTTCTGCGAGCAGGTACGAAAATTATAGACTTTTTACACACTGTACCACAGATGATATGCCGGGCTTTAGAGGGTTAATAACCGACTGACTCGTGCCGGTCACTTCAGCCACCGCGATAGAACGCCCACGGCGTACGATGCCAGCAGTGCGAGCGAGTCACATTCCGTTTTTGGGCAAGATCAACACTTTTGTTGTCCTTCACTAAGGTCCATCTGCAGGGATACGATGGCCGCAGCTGGCAAAGGAGGACAGGGTTGATTGGAGAGACATGGGAGAGGCCTTTGCCCTGCAGCGGGCGTAGTCAGGCTGGTGATGATGGTGTCTAAGGCCAGCGCGTGAGATCGCAGAGCGCTTCATTCCTCTTCCCCACGCCACTCACTTGCTCTGATGTTGAATTCCAATGGCAGATCCGGATCAAGTTTTTCTGCACCATTTGGAGCAATCGTAGTCCAGTGGCACAATGAGAGCGCGAGTTGCGTGTTCCAATGGGAGATCGGGATCAGGCATGGATCCCGGATCGCTCCGTGGAGCAGCGATATTTGCTCCGCCGAAATCGGCAGATTTGTTCGGAACCCCGCGTGACGTTTTCCTTTCCCCCGCGTCTGTGTTCTGTCATGACCGGCTGCGGCTGCTTCCTTCCTATTACGGCCACTGTATTTTGCTGTGGTCGCAACTCCGCTATGCGGTGATTCGGATAACATACAAATAGTACCTAGAACAGAATACAAGGAATGTTCTTGACCTCTTTTTGGATTGTTAGCCACGTGCAGCGCCATCTCAGCTGAAACGCGTAATGACAACTCTCCCAAATGTAATTATTTTTCGTTTTGTTTGCGTCCTCAAAATAAAAATTACTGCATGAGTAAAAAAACTGTGTTAACAGAGTCAATTCCTTGTGACTGCTTTTTAGACCAGAATCGTTAACTTGTATGAACTTCGCGCGCTTTCTGACTTCAGACGAGGCGCACTCGCTAAACCTATAGCAACTCTGTAAATACGGAAGCAATCTGAAACTTTGGAGCCAAACCTAGCAACTCTGTAAATTTGGCGCGTTTTACCGCCAAAATTTTGTGCTGCGGGCATCTTCAGACAAAGCGAAAGCTTCGTGCGCCTTTCGTTTGCCGTGAACGCGAGAGATAGAGTGGCGGTAAGGACGAATCGGTGGTGAGCCGAGAGGCTCCGCGCTACTACAGTGAACTGTAGCGCTACGACGGGCGCCGCCATGTTGCCTGAACGTACAGTCTTTGTCGAAAGTAACGAGGCTGCATGGTTTGCTTCTAGCTCGTACAGCGGAGCCCTTACAGCTTCCCTGAAGCTGAAATGGTCGCTAAAGGTAAGGACTTGGGGGTCTTCTTACCTTCCAATCACTTTTGACCTTTAGTAAAGTCACTAGGGCTCCACTACAGAAGCTAGAAGCAAACCATGCAGCATGGTTACTTTTGACAAAGACTGTACAGCTTTCCTTGCACTAAAGTGTCCCTTCGGGAGCGCATGCATTCCATTCGCAGAATAGGAGGGAGCGGTCTCCGCTGGAGCTACGCGCTCCGTTCGTGATCCGGCGGAGCGCTCGCGATCTGCCACTGGAATTCAACACAAGTGATTGTTTGGGGAGAAAGCAGTGGCTCCCGATTACCTGGGAGAGCGGGAAGGCCTAACGGACATAATGCGCGTCCTGGTCCCACCATGCTGTGCCGGTGACCCGCGTGCCCCCTGGGTGTTACGGACGGACTTAATCGCCGAGGAACTCATCGCGACCACAGGTGGAAAGAAGAGCAAAGGATATTTCACCACCACCTGGGCGGCCGCGAAGGGCAGGCGGTTTCGGCCGGCGCTCGAGCGTCCCGTCGGGGTCAGGATGGCCAGCACCAGCATGAAGGTGGCCACGGCGCCGCCCACGAACACGGCCGAGTAGAGCACGAACGAGTTGGTCACCGCCGACTTGTGGCCGCCCTTGCGGGGAAAGCCTGCGCCCACCACACGTCCCTCTCGTGTACTATTATCGGCCAACCGTTAGGAACAAAGTCCAACCCGCTACACTCTAAACACAAATACACCTATATGGGAGTAACGAGAGAGTAAGCTGTCCTCAAGCACTCCCTTTTGTATTTATTTAATCTTGCGGAGTCGCTTGCCTTCAAGCAGGCATGAGCACAGATACAAATAAAAAACAAGATATGCACGAGCGTCATGCAAGAGCAAACATGATGCGAAAAAAGAAACCACAAAGACAAGGGTTTCACATACAAAAGGCTCTCAAATTATCTACAAACGTTTCTACATTCGGGCTGTTCACTACACACTTCGGCAATTTATTCCACTCTGCAATCGATTTGACAAAAAAATGAGTGTTTAACTGCATTAGAGTATGCACGGAATTCTTGCAGCCGTTTTCCGTGTGGTTGTAACGCGTACTTGCTCGTGAAACAGGAGTAATATAATCATGGGTGCTTATTCTAATCAGATTATTCTATATTAAGTACAAAAATTTCAACCTTGCTCCTTTTGACTCCTTTCAGATTAGTTTGCAGTCGAATGCTACTCTAAGAACAAAGCGTAAAATTCTCCTCAAAGGAGGTCCATCAGGCATTGGCTTGTGCTGGTTCTCATGACGTCATGGTCAACCCTCTCGAACTTAGCTGTCAAGACCGCTATCGAGTGCAGGCTAGCAAGGTTTTACAGGGCGGTTGCTGCTTTGGAGGGCCTCCTCTGAGGGGCATTTGCGGCTTCGTTATTGAGTTGCGAACGCGTTTGAAGGAGTTACGTTTTCGCTGGCACAGGGCAGCAGAACTGAGCGGTCGCATGCGTGTCGGGCGACACCAACGGCGCCGTCGTTACCTGGCTTTCCCGCAAACTTCCTGGCTCCGCCTCGGAGCAACGGGTCCAGCTGGTTTCGGCGCCACCGCACCAGTGAGCGGTACAGCCCAGAGACGTGCATGGCTCGCCGGGGTGCGGTGTCGAGTTGGTCACGCCAGCAGGGGCGAACGGGTTGCAACCAGGCACTTGGGGATCCCTGTTCGCTTTTCCTCGGTGCAGCTTGTTGGCGCCTCACCTGGGAGAAAGGTGGAGCCAACGCCGGTCGCGCTTCCAGAGGAGTCCCGTTGTCGAGCCCGCCGGTGAAATTCTTAACTGGTCAAACTGGTTTAAGGAACAATTTCCCAGTTGAATCCAGGTGGTTCCAACTGGTACTCAGCTGGGGGCCAACTGAAATCAACTGGGAAATTGTTGATCCCAATTTAGTTGGCTGCAACTGAAACTCAGCTGAGGGCCAACTCTAGAAAAAATCTGGAATCAGCTGGGAAATTGTTCCTTAAACAATTTTGACCAGTTACGAATTTCGCGGAGTATAAGGCTTTTGCATACCTGGTGCGAAGAGGCGCTGTGTGGAGACAGCGGCGGGGCACTCAGAGCCGTGGGGCCCCTGTCCTACCGTGAAGCATGGCGTGGGGATAGTGGTCGCTCTTTGTCTGCCGTCGGCGTAGGTTGAAAGTCTGCCCGCGGAGTGTGCTGCTGCGTCTGGTGGGCGACGCCCGAGTCGCTGTCTCAGAGCTCCGCACCAGTGTGTCGGCGAAGCGCGCGCCGCTTCGTCGTCATCGCGGCCGGTGTCGCCGCGATGAGGCGGTGCGGGCGATTATCTTTTTCTTTTCGTGGTTTTCGGGCAAACAGTTATCGACGCGCAAAATGAATGAATGGCATTGATTGATTGAAAAAGATCTTTATTTACTCAATATTCTTGGAACATGTGGGTGGGCCGCCTAGTCCGGTAGTCCACTGGCTGCTGCGGCTGCGCTGGCCCTCCCCACCAGCCAGTGCTGACGGTCAGGATCATCGCTGAGCAGAATAGCCTCCCACTGCTCCTCCGAGGGGTTGGGAATGGGGTCAACTAAGGGGTTATATTGGCATGCCCACACCATGTGGTAGAGGTTAGCTACCTCTCCACATTGTGGGCACTGCGGAGAGTATAGTGTAGGGTACGACTGGTGTCACTTAGTACCCAACACCACATAAATCCCTCCATAAGTTGGAAGTGAATGAATGGCAACTTTATCGGGTTTCCGGCGTTGCGCGGGTGGTCGTCTTAGTCCGGGATCTCGATGACTGGTGAGCAGCTCGCGCTGCTGAGAGAGACCCGGGTAGACCAGCTCCGCCTCCCTATTGACGCGCACCGTGAATGAATGTATAACAGTGGTTACATTTATTTCCATTTTTAACGGGAAAGCGTTGAAGACACCGTTACCCAGAAAATCCAGCCTCGGCGTTGTGAGCGAAAGATCGCGAGCTTGGCTCTGGCAGGTGGGGCCCAGGCAGGTGGGAGGTGCTCCCAGGTGGCGCATCGCTTAACCGCTGCACCACTGCGCCAGAAGAGATATGAGGACTGTCATGGATCTATCAATGTCGAGTAGAGAATGACATTCTTCGTGTAAGGTAATTAACCCATTACGCTGTCGCGTCCAGTTTTTTTTATCTCCATCATAAGTTATCTCACTGATTAATGGGAACACCCGCCGCGGTGGCCGAGTGGTTACGGCGCTCGGCTGCTGGCCTGAAAGACGCGGGTTCGATCCCGGCCGCGGCGGCTGAATTTCGATGGAGGCGAAATTCTAGAGACCCGTGAATTGTGCGATTTCAGTGCACGTTAAAGAACCCCAGGTGGTGGAAATTTCCGGAGCCCTCCACTACGTCGTCCCTCATAGCCTGAGTCGCTTTGGGACAAAAACCCCAATAACTGAAATCAATAAATGATTAATGGGAACAATGCATGGTCGTTGAAGGTAAGCAAGTGTATTCCAAGAAAAGGCAAGCGTAGCAGGGGGCGGCACAGAGTCAGGTGGCCGCAGCTGGCACGGGGCAGGGTTAATTAGAGATATATTGTGACGAAGACGAAGCTGGCAGTGGCGCGGGACGGAGCGCCCGCGCTAGGCCAGCGGCCATTAAATCATCTCATAGCCATCGTTCACCACGTCTCATTCTTCGGCTGGCCGCCGCGTAACATTTGGTGTGAGGTGCTGGGGTCCCTTCATCGCCATCCTGGTCACGGAGCTTCGGCGTCCTGGGCTGCCGTGGACGTCGGCCGTGAGTACCTGGTCCGCGCCGCCCGGCCATGCCACAGCCCGTCCGACCTGAACCGACCTCGCCGCTCACCCCAGCCCCGTCCCCCGCCCGGACCACAAGACACGACGACCCAAGACCCGACCGACCCGAGACCCCACCGACCCGAGACCCCACCGACCCAAGACCGAAGACCCACACGTGAAGACACCGCCCCCCTGCCCCTGCCGTCCGGTGCGTCCAAGGACCTCGGCCGTGAGCTCCTGGCACCCTCCGGCCCGGATGCTTCGTGGACCGGGACTCATTCTCTCATCTTTCTCATCGTGGCGGCCAGCACTGCACCATCTTCTACATATTGTTCGATCCTTCACTCAAGACCATCGCCATTTCGCCGTCTGTTCGTCGCCGATCGGGACGATCGCTCGGAGGCCCCGGGTAGTGTGACGAAGACGAAGCTGGCAGTGGCGCGGGACGGAGCGCACGCGCTAGGCCAGCGGCCATTAAATCATCTCATGGCCATCGTTCACCACGTCTCATTCTTCGGCTGGCCGCCGCGTAACAATATGGAAGAGGTAGTTCGGAAAGTGGCTGCTCCTCCTGATGAGGATGGTGGCAATGAATTAATGTGCTCCTCGGAGGCATGCGATAATCGCAGTAGCGTAGTGCATTTACATTTATCATGAATGCGTTTGTAGGGAACCATGGCTCAGTCTTGCGACTCTTCAGAACTTGTCGGAATGAACTGCAAGATGGTGATGGTTGTTTTTATTTAGAAAAATGAACCAAACATTGGTAGTGGCTTAACTCTGCTATGCCTAGATATACGTAGCGTAAAGCGCTCCGGTGTTTCGTCGCCTTGGCTCGATCGTTCTTCCCCTGCTCGACGGTTAACTGCCAGGCGACAACCTCGGGATAGGAAGAATTTAAATTTTCCAGTCTTCTGCGCCGTTTGGCAACGGCTCGACTCTCCTTAGCTTCCATGTAGAGGGCGACCGTCTTTTCTCTGCCGAGCATATTATACACTCAGCGCACCCTCCTCGCGCATGCGCAGTAGCACGCGGCGCAACTGTTGTAAACACGGCTCCGGCTAAAGGCCACGCGTTGGAGAGCAGCGCACGCCGGCGGCGGCGGCGAGGAGCGCGCACCGGCTGAGGCGAGGAGTCGACGCACCTGCGCCTCTCGTGACGTCACGCGGCTCTCGCGCATGCGCATAACGTTCGGCGCACACTCGCGCGAAACTCGGCTCTGACCCACGTAGTGTAGCTTTACGCTACAAAAGCTTGTGCAAAAAGCTTGTGATTATGCCCTAGCCCCTGCAGGAAAAACGGAAATAGATGCAGTGAACTGAGTTGGACGAATGTGATCACGCGGGTCAGGAGAGAAGGGTTTTGAAGAATCTCTGCTAACTTGGGTCACGAGAGGGTCGTAGCCAGATTCTTCTTGAATATAATTATGTACCTCCAGATCGAGGCAGCAAATGCCGCCTCAAAGGAGGCCCTCCATCCAGTGGCGTCGACCTGTTATCATGACGTTGTGGTCAATATCCCCGGCCTACATCCGCTAACGTGCCCCTGCTAGCGGCTGTGGCAGGACCAAGGCAATTGACCTCAACGTCATGACTGTAATCTGATGCCGTTGTGGGGCATATTGAGGATCTCACTACATCTGGCAGAGTAGTAAAGTGCAAATGTCACTAGTTTTTGCACCTTCTCCTTCTCCTGCGTGTGGCCAGTGTGGTTGTGACGAGACGATCAGCCACCTCCTCTGTGACTGTCCTCGTTTTGAGCGAGAGCGCGGTTGCCTAGTTGCTTCTCTGCTCCGCTTGGACTCGCGTCCTTTAACAGAGTCTAACGTTCTGGGGCCTTGGACACAACCTTCCAGACAACGGAAAGCGGTGAAAGCGCTCCTGAATTTCCTAAAGGACTCGGGGTTGCATTCCCGCCTATAATCTTTAAGTTTTCTGTGCGCGCCCTCTGTCCCTGTGACATAGTGGTCGCTGGTCACTTAGAAGACTCATTTCCTTGCCCCTCTTTTTCCTTTTTTCCCCTTTGTTCCCCCCCCAAGTGTAGGGTAGCCAACTGGGCATCGCCTGGTTAACCTCCCTGCCTTTCCGTCCTTTTCTCTCTCTCTCTCTCTCCTTCTCGTAACTGGTGACTGGAATCGGCACCGCGGAACCGTAATAGTCGAATCTAGGTTACTAGAAGCAAGAGCAAGAATTACAGGGTCTGTTCTGAAAGTAGTAGGACTGGTTTTTTCCTGGGCGGACGGGCGGGCGAGAGGCGGTCTGCGCGCGCAGGATCGGTGAAGAGGGATACTGGGAACGCTGGGGAAAATCGGCAGTCTGCTCTCGGCCGTTGAAGAGAGGAGGTCGCTTGTACTGTGGACCCGTGTCCAAACGCCTCGTCACGGAGTGTTTACTGGATCAGCGATACGTGATGAAATTTTGTGCAAAGCTTGGTAAAACGGGCAGACTCACGACATGATTAAGGAAGCCTACGGTGATGCTGCAATTGGTAGATCAGGTGTTCTTGAGTGGCACAAGCTGTTCCAAGAAGGAAGGGAAAGAGTGGAAGACGACGGCCGCTCCGGACGCTCATCGACCAGCATGACCCACGAAAATGTGTCGTGATAAAAAATTTACTGAGCAGTGATCGCAGGATGAGTATCAGAATGATTGCTGATGACTTTAGCATTCCGCAAACCCAAGTTTTTGAGATCGTGACAGAAAACTTAGCCATGAGGAAAGTGTGCGCGAAGTTGGTGCCGCGAGTGTTGTCAGAGGAGCAAAAGGCCAGCCGGAAAGCGATCTGCCAGGATCTTCTTCCTCACGTGAATGAGGACCCCGATTTTTTGGATAACGTAGTGACCTGTGACGCGACGTGGGTGTTTGAATACGACACGGAGAGCAAGCGGCAGAGCTCAGAATGGCCCACCCCTTCTTCCCCACGCCCCAAGAAAGTCCGAGAGAGCAAATCCAAGAAAAAGTCCATGCTCATTTGCTTTTTTGATCGACATGGAGTCACCCACAAAGAGTTCGTACCACCCGGACAAACAGTTAATGCAGTTTTCTACGTGGAAGTCCTCAGAAGACTGCGAAAACGCATTGTTCGTGTCCGCCCAGCCATCGTCAACAAATCAAATGGCGGCTGTACCATGACAACGCGCCGAGCCACACAGGGTTCCTCGTAATGGAGTATCTTGTCTAGCACAAGGTGACAACGCTGCCTCGCATCCCCTAGAGCCCCGACTTGACCCCGCCAGACTTTCTTCTATTCCCTAGAATAAAGTCGACGCTCAAGGAGAAGCATCACGGATCGGTAGAGGCGGTTCAACAGGCCGTGACGAGGGAGCTAAACAGCATTCCAGTCTAGGCGTTCCTGGAGGCGTACGAAAACTGAAAAACTCATTGGCAGCAGTGTGTATAGTAGGATACAACTTAAAAAAACAGCAGTTGCTAACACTAGGCCGCGGTCCACGGCGTCCTGTATTACTCCGCTGGCCAATCGCAACTGCAAACGAAATTAGCTTTTTAATGTTTGACTACATCAAGCAATCCATGTATCAAAATTCTAGAGCTTATAATCTTTTTTCTTGTGATGAGCTTCTTTTTTACGTAACAAGAAACATTGAAGCAGCGGACTACTTTGTTGCCGTGGATGAATACTGTGCGCGGAGGCTGAATGTGGGTGGAGCTTCACTGCAGACTTAAGTTGTATCTGACTGTAGATGAGGAAGGATGCTTTTTTGAAAAATGCTAATCATTTGTACTATTATCATGAATAAAATTTAGAAAAAAAAATCAGTCCTACTACTTTCAGAACAGACCCTGTATTTCTTGGTGGGAACAGCCGAAATAACAAAACGCAGACACAGAAAGGAACACACAAAACGTGGACGAAGCTGACTGTCAACTAAAATTTTATTGGAAAACCCGCGCTTTTTGTTTCCTTGTCATCGCTATCAGGTGCTCCAAGCAGCAATCTAGCCCTGCATTGCAGAGATTGTAAAGAAAACAAGAAAGGCAAAAAAGAGCGCAAGTGTGAGCTCAAGTTGCATGAAGTTCAAGTCATGGAAAGATACGCAGACCAAGTGACACGTGAGATCCTTGAGGCATTGGCGATACGGGAAACAGGACACGGTGCGTTAGTACACCATCAATCTCTCTATCAAGAAAAGAAATTTCCTTCTTGGACGAACCACACGGGAGATAAAAACAAGACCTTTTTGACAAGGAAACAAAAAGCGCGGGTTTTCCAATAAAAATTTTAGTTGACAGTCAGCTTCGTCTACGTTCTTTGTGTTCCTTTCTGTGTCTGCGTTTTGTTATTTCGGCTGTTCCCACCAAGAAGTATGAACCAACTAGCTCAGTTTTCTACTCTTTTAGACCCTGTATGTCGTAATGCGCGCTGGAAAAAAAAAGGGCGCTTTATAATCATTCTGCATTGGCAGTCTCACGCGCTGAGCTGGATGGCCCGGCTGGTTGGTTTATTTGGTTTTAGAGCAAAAAGCTCTGCTCACCGCATGCAAATCTCAAGGTCAAAACTACGCCGCCGCGGTGGCTCAGTGGCTATGGTGCTCGGCTGCTGGCCCGAAAGACGCGGGTTCGATCCCGGCCGCGTCGGTTGAATTTCTTTGGAGGAGAAATTCGAGGCCCATGTACTGTGCGATGTCAGTGCACGTTAAAGAACCCCAGGTGGTCGAAATTTCCGGAGCCCTCCACAACGGCGTCTCTCATAGCCTGAGTCGCTTTGGGACGTTAAACCCCATAAACCAAACCAAACCAAGGTCAAAACTGCTTGACAATGACCTTCAACAAGGAGGAGGGGCGAAGGTGTGGCTGCGACGTCAGGTCACGTGCCTCGCTCGCTCCTCACCACTGCCTCCCTCGCCTTGAGTAACAACCTGTGCCACCGCTCGCCGAATCACGTGCTCAGAGTACAAAATAAAAAGTGGCCGAGCTTTTCGCTCGTCTTACTGGGTTCAGTCTGGCTGAACCACAGCCAATTTTTTATGGGGTTTTAACGTTCCAAAGCGCCCCGGCGCGGTGGCTCAGTGGTTACGGCGCTCGGCTGCTGGCCCGAAAGACGCGGGTTCGATCCCAGCCGCGGCGGCTGAATTTCGATGGAGGCGAAATTCTAGAGGCCCGTGTGCTGTGCGATGTCAGTGCACGTTGAAGAACCCCTGGTGGTCGAAATTTCCGGAGCCCTCCACTACGGCTTATCTCATAGCCTGAGTCGCTTTGGGACGTTAAACCCCAATAAACCAAACCAAACTAGCGTTCCAAACCGACTCAGGCTATGAGGGACGCCGTAGTGAAGGGCTCCGGAAATTTTGCTCACCTGCGGCTCTTTAATGTGTACTGACATTAAATAGTACACGGGTTTCTAGCTTTTGCCTTCATTGAAGTGCGGCCGCGGCGGCCGGGATCGGACCCACATCGGTCAGCGGCCGAGAACTAGAACCTAATGGCTCGGTTATACTCCGACGTTCTCGGCGCGCGCAAGCGCGGCGGCTGTGGTCATCACGTCACGTTGGCGACGCTGGGCGGGGCTGAAATTCGCCCCCCCCCCCCTATACTCCAGACGCGAGACAGCGCTGAGCGACAAGCGGCGCGCATGCGCAGAAATCCATTCGTCCGGCCTGCTGCCTCCGAGTAGCGGCTGCATGCTCCGCAGCCGACGCGCGCGGTGCATTCTGGGTTCGCGGCTTTGACGCGCTCGGCGCAGAATAGGCACATGTTCCGTTTCGACGCCAGCACCGTCAGAGCGCGCCGAAGCCGTCGAACACGTCGGTAGTCAAGCGGCGTCGGAGTGGGTCTCGCTTTGGCCAACGTGACGCGGCAGTGCCGCGCGCGCGTGCGTTACATCGAAATAGAGTCCTAAGCCACCGCGACGGCTTGCCTGAGTTGTGGCGGCAGTAGTAGTACGCATGTCTTTTTTAAGGCGAAAGTCTTTAATGTTTCATACTGTCGTTAGCAGCCGTGTCGGCAGATGTGTCCGCGTTTTGACGGGTGTCTACCGAGATATGCGAGGCAGTTACTGCGTAATTTCCTTTCCTCAAATACAATTTTCAGTTTCTTCATTACGCCCCTCTTTCTCTTCTTTCACTCCCACTTCCTCCCTTCCTGTACGGTGCGGTTCGGGTGTCCACCGAGATGACAATTTCCTTTCCTCAAAAAGCGTTGCCTTCAACGGGCAAGGCATCGCGTCGAACGGGTGGTGGCGTTCCGTGGACTGGCTGGCAGCGCTACAACACGCTGTCGCGTTCCACTCCTAAAGGCGAAACTTAAGCGTCATTAATTAGCAGTTAATTGGTATTCAGTCATTAATCAGTAATGAGTCACTAATTAGTAATTTGTCATTACTTCGTCATCAATTTTGTGTGACGTAATCCAGTGGTGACGTCACCAGTGTCACATAGGCAAAGTGGTGCGGAAAACGCTTTCGCCTCTACGCACTTTACACAAAGTGCCCCCTGGTTTTTTTTTCTTCGGCCTTTCATTTGCGGATGTCGCTGGTACGTGCGCAGGCCGCTCAGGTGTGCGGAGTTCCACCCGGATGGGAACCTGGTGGCCGTGACCGGCAAGGACAACGCCGTGCGAGTGTATGACCTGCGCAGTGAACGCCTCCTGCAGGAGTACTTCGGTGAGCGTCTTTCCTCTCGTGTGAGTGCCGTTCTTGCGACGGATCGCACTTGGCCCACCGCATGTCACGGGAGGGCTTCCCCAGCAAATGGGCTCATAGCGACCGTGGCAAGCTATAGAATAGTCCCTTGGCTGCCCGCAGCAAGTTACTTAGTACGCAGCTTTTGTTGCGAAAGCAACACTACGCCAGCCAGCTCGGCTCGTCGTGTGGTCGCACTTCAGCCGTATGCCGTGGCCCACGAACGACCTGGAGCAGCCGTTGCTTAGCAACGCCGCAGCCGCACTCCAACAGATGGCGCCGCCGTCGACGCCGCTGCCGTCGCAGCTCGCTCCACCAGATGTGCTCCGCTGGGGTAGGGGGAGAGGAGGTGTCGCCTCGCGGGGGGTATATATATATATATATATATATATATATGTGTGTGCTCCGCGTCAGTGGATTCTAGTCGTTATGGAGAGCGCGAACTAGAGGCAACAACGAAAGAACGAAGCGAGGAAGAGACAACGCGCTAAAGAGACGGCAGAAAAACACACCGCACGACTCGAGAAGCATCATAACGAAGATGCGGCTAGAAGTCGTGCCACGTACCGAAGTGACTCTTCAACTGCGGAAGAGACCGGTTTGAGTTCTCGGGAGCATCGGAATGAGACGCTGCGTAAACAGCGTGCCGAGGAAACGGAGGAAGAACGTGCAAGTAGACACGAGGCTTTCGCAATTCAGCTAGGGTTAACCAGAGCTAAACCACGATTAATTTTTTTGCAGTGTTTGATTCGTTCACTCCTCACACCGCTTAAGCTCAGCTGCTCCTCTCTTGGACCTCTTGCATTAGAGGAGTCACGCTGTCCCACTAAGCCATGTATGTGACTTAGCAAGAGGGCTAAAGTGCAAACACTGCACATAGAGCTTGCATCTGTGCTTCCTTAACACTTCTATGAATGTCTTCTGATTCACTGCAGCAGCGTGACTCCTTTGGAATTTAAAGGGCCACTGACCAGGGTCCGGACATTTTTGAAAAACAAGCCCACTGCATAGGTGAGGCATGGAAGATAACCTCTGCAAAATATTAGAGCCACGCGCGCCCCGAAAAGCTGCGAAAATTCAAATCAAAGCCCGCTCGTTGTTTCCTTCAAGAAAAATGTCCCCGCCCCACTACTGTGAACCCCGTTGACATCATGGGAGTTACTTTCGCTAAAGGCATTCCATTGGTGCATCGTTCTGACTGACGGGAGAAGGTTGGGCGTAGCCTTGGCGTCACGTCGTCTGCACAACGCACCTTTCCGCAGGGCCTTCTGTCTTGGCACAAGCCTACTAACCCGCATGAAGGAACAGCAACAAAAAAAAAAACTGCGGAGGGAGCGTACGGGGACAGCCTTGAACCCTAGCCATAAAAAGTAAAACAGTAAAACTGAGTGAGTCGGTTCTACCCCCCCCCCCCCCCCCGCCGTGATAACGTCACGAGACGCTCTGCGTGCGCGCTCCCTTCTCAGTTTTTTCTCTTCCATGCAAGCCCCCCATAACAAGGTTTTAATTACTTGTGCAGTAGAGGCTTTCCCTCGCTCGCCCACTTGACCGCTCTGCACACACACCGCTTATCCTTCGTGCATCTTGCCTACACCTTGACTCCAATGAACGACATTAGTTTAGGAGCGGAGAAAAGACACAAACACACAGAACACATGTAGAAAAGCAAACGGGCGGTTGTCTGGTCCGCGCCGCGTGTTTCGAACAAAATCGACTTCCGCCCCTCCTGTCGTGAAACGATGGGGAGGCTTAAAAAAAATGAAAAGGTGGCTCGCTAACTGCGGATGACAAACAGATGTATGAAAGGATGCGCTCGCTAACAAGTTTAAGTGGTCGAGCCCCCCCCCACCCCTCAAATTGACCGGGTAGCAAGCAAAAACCAAGAAAAGAATTCTATTCACGGTGGGGCCATGACGTAGACTTGTGACGCACTCCACGAGACACCACGCCTCCGGCTAACATCGGAGGAGGAAGGGTGATTTTGCCTTGCCGAGCCTACTTGACGAGGCGTGGGAGAGAAAAATCTCGAGGAGGGAGCGGAAGGAGAGGAGGCTCGCTCCAAAAGAGGTAGAGAGTGTTTTCGACCAGGGGGTGGTCAGTTGCCCTTTAAGGAGGCAGACTTGCTCAGCTCTTTGAGGTAGTATATGCTTATCGCCATGCTGGTAATACCGTGCCGCAGCGCAAGAGGGCGCCGGGAACGCCATGCACTTCCACCCTTCCGGTGAGTACCTGGTGACGGGAGCCGACGACGGCGCCACACGTATCTTGGACTTGCTCAAGGGCAGGCTACTCTACACGCTTGTCAACCACTCGGTGAGTCATCCTCATGGTGGCCGCTTTGCGCCGAGGAAGGGTGCAACATTGCCGCGAGTTTTTGTAGTGTTTGTTTCTTCATTCTTCAAAGCTGCCGGAATGTCGATTTATCTCTTTATTTGGCGATGCAAGACGTGACCTGATTTATCTCGATTGATCGCATCCTGGCGGAGCCGATTCTACGTTGTTCCAGAACGTTCTATGTAGTAACTTTGCACGCTTTATTTCGAAAGTTCGCTATCAGCTTTAAATTTAGCGTGGCCGAGAGCGGCGGGCATTCTGTTCGACGACCGCGGAGCACGCTTGTTGCTACGCCGCCACAGACTCATTCAGTCCTTTGCGGGCGCAAGTCATCCCCAGTAGAGTTTTGTTGAGAAGCCATTTTCACCGTCGTCCTGTTCACCGGACTGCAGTCACCACTACGTGACATCTGGTGGAGGTGCTAACGAATGTCCTAGCTGTCGCCCTCACCCCCTGGGAGCCCCAACCAGGCACCTAACTCTAACAGTTAAAAAGTTGATTATTAAAAATTAGTTAAATAGCTTGCTACTTGAAACAGTTCACTGGTTTTCTGGTGTCGGCCAACATTGGTAATACTGCAGTACGCTGAAAAAGCAATATTTTTACCTAGTGCGGGTCAGTGCACAAGCGCAGGACAATAACACCCCTCCCTCTAGTTATTGTCCTGTGCCTGTGCATCAGTCCCCCGCTATTTCTCTATGTCCCTAACCGATAGCGTCACCCTGTTATAAAAGTTCCTAATAGGGGAATAGTGGAGGGTTACTGTCATGCGCCTGCGCACTGGCCCCCTTCCCCCTATTCCCCTAACCGACAGGGCCACCCCATTCTAAATGTCTATATTACCTGCGCTGATTTCCGTTGCAGCTCAGCCGCGTTGCCTTGTGTGCTGCCGGCACCACGCTAACCGTGGCTTCGCTGTGTGGCTGTTCTTGTGCAGAAACCGTTGCACGCCATATGCTTCTCGCGTGACGGGAACCACTTCGCCACGGGAGGCGAAGACCACAAGGTGAGATCGCTGCTTGTGTGGCTGCTGTGGCACTGTCTTAGCGGCCTCTTTAGTAGCAGTTAATAGCTCAGTAGGCCCGTGTTAACAGCATGCTTGTTCTCTGTGTGTATGTTGTAGCGCCTGTTTTCTCTCTTAGTATTTGCCAAATGTTTTAGGGGAATCCCCCAAGGTGGAGTAGATTTGTAATAAGTGAATAATTACTCAGTGACATCCACCCGAGCGCAGCCATACGGCTACAAAGGAAAGCTATACAGCATTCTCAGAAACTTCGTAGTTAAAGAAAAATTCGCCCTGGTCCGGGGTTCGAACACGGGACCACCGCTTCACCGGAGCAGTCGCTCTACCAATTGAGCTAACTGGGACGGCAGGCTTATAGTAGGGCGAGAGCGAATTGATCAGTAACTCGAAGTGGGAACAGTGTTGGCCAAATGTTTTAGGGGAATCTCCCAAGGTGGAGTAGATTTGTAATAAGGGAGAAATTGCTCATCGAGATCCACCCAAGCTCAGCCAAACAGCTACAAAGGAAAGCCATAAAGCTGTACAGCTTTTTTTTGGTAACCGTTTGGCTGCGCTTGTGTGGTTGTCGATGAGTAATTACTCCCTTATTCTCTCTTAGTAGTTTTGGAAAACTCTACCCCTTTTAGTGCGCGCCACTGCGTATGCACTCACACTTTGCCAGATCCTATACTTTTGCCTTTAACACATAGAGTGTGATGTGCCATTATCGTTTCGTTTTCTTGTGTTCTACGCTTCATCTGTGGATTCTTTGTTACCCTTAGGCATGGAATCGTCGCGCCTTGCTTCATCGAATATCTTTCCATCTATAGCAGGATACAACTTTAAAAAAAAGCAGTCCATGGCATCCTGTAGTACTCCATTGACTTGTTACTACAATAGTGAACAAAATCAGCTTTTTAATTTTTGGTTTTATCAGATGAGCAGGGGCATTAGGATTCTTGAGCCTATAATTTCATCTCGTGATTAGCTTCTTGTTTGGGTAACAAGAGAAGCCTTAACAAGGTCTGCTTTTTGTTGCGGAGGAATTGTGTTCGGTGGTCCTGAATGCGCGCAGAGCCTCACTTCAGACTTCAGTTGTGTCGGACTTTAGTGGCTTTCTCGTCATAATGCACAAAGCTAGACGCGCTGCTTGCTTCTTCCGGTTGTATTCACAGATTGTTCACTGTGCTGAATACAGATTGCTTGGACAAATTAGAAATTTATTTGGTACTTAGTAAGTCCTTACTCTTAACAGACATGCTTGATTCTATATCCGCCCCACCTGAACCTCCAATCTCAAAAGCGGTGTTTTGTAGCTATTACAACATTTTTATGTTTAAAAAATTGCAGTCAATTTAGCTTACTTGACCAAATGCGAAGTATATGCCTTAGCACGTCGCATTTCATCTCGTTTTCGGTTCGAGGCTAATGTTTCAAGTTGCTTCACGCAAATATCGGTGAAATCAGTGATTGGGGACCTTAGTGGCAGAAAAGGAAAATGAAAATTGGTTTTCAGGGAAGGAAATGAAGCAGTAGCTGTATCACATTTATGGTAGACACTCGAACCCCTAACATAAAGGAAGGGAGGAGGGTGGTAGTGAAAGAAGAAAGGAAGAGGTTCTGCAGTGGAGGTCTCTGGAATAATTTCGAACACCTGGAGATCTTTAAGGTGCACTGGCATCGCACAGCACACGGGCGCCTTTAGTGGCAGTGCAGTACAAAAGTTTGGACCGCTTGACGAAACTTAAAAGGGCACTGCAATAGCGGTGTGTTCTGCTTTCATTGCACATGGATGGAAGTTAAAGATGACGACATGCAGTGCACAGCCTGAGATAGTGGTAGTTAAACACAAGGGGTGATCAATTGTGGTGATAGCATAGTTCTCTCGTGCAGTGGCCAGCGAAGCTGATCTGTTCAGGCCGCTGCGGGTTCGAAACCCAGGCACGGTGTGAGCTCTTAGATCATACCATATGAAATAACTGTGGGCACGGTGGAGTTGCTGCCTTACTTATTTTATTTCTAGGTCTAGCTGGCTTCAGGCACTCAGGCGACGGGTTTTTGCTAGATTGGAAGCCTTAATGCTAGCGCAATAACAAGCCGTCTTGAATAACATCAGATACCCGCACGTTGCTCTGGCCAGAGCGAGGCTCAAGGTGGGTGGAAATGGCGTGCAGGTGTCCTTGTGGAAGAGCTACAAAGCCGAGTCGGCCCCAGCAGCGGAACAGCAAGAGACCACCACCGGCAAGCGGGCCGGCGTCGACAGCGACAGTGTGCTGCCAACGGCGAATTCACGCATCAAGCGGGAGCCACCAGTGGCGCGGGTCGCCAGCGTGCAGGGTGTGCAGCAGGTGCATCCTTCTGTTCAATCACATTTGCACGCATAGACCGATCTCCCTAGGGCGCCGCCACATTGGACGAGTGGCGCCATCTAGTGCTGGCTCGTGCGCAGCTGCGTTTCGCTGAGCCAAAAGCAGCTGGTTGTGGCGAGTTCAGTGGTGGCTGTGTGAAAGGAAGAGATGCTGCCGCATTGTAGTGCTAGGTGTCAGTGACGAGTTCTCTTGATTTAGTTCACTGTCGCCATCCTCACCGGCGCTTCTGTGATCATGTGACCAGAACACCAGCGTGAAGCAAGGGAAAGGGAGGAGAGGTCGAGTATGAGGAGGAGTACTCGTGCTGTGCTGAAGAGGCAGAACGACAGGGAGACGTCACGGGGTCTACGGCCAATTAGAGGCTTGCGGTGCCGGCATAGAAAGCTGCGGAGTAGCGCTTACATGCGATGCCTCCACTAATACAAACAAAGCACAGGTTATGAAACAAACTAAAGGCAGGTTAGTCGCGGCAAGAGCAATAGTGCGATGAGGCGGAACAGTGCCGCGCGGTAGCCCGTGCTCTGGACACGGCGTGTTAGCAATGTGCCCGGGCCTGGAAGCATCTGTCACCGGCTCTTGAGAAGCTTACAAGGCAGGAATGCAAAGTGGCATGCAACACCTGATGCTCGGCTAGCTGTTCGTTGTGAAGGCAATCATGAACATGATGCATTTCTTGGATTGCAAAGCGGCCCTCTTTCCACTTGAGTAAAATGGAATTGCTTCTGAAAGAAATTCAATAGTGCTTTAAAGGGGGCTAGCTGGCCTTTCATAATGACGTAGGGGTGCGCTAACTTTGGAACAGGCAACATTGGAACTTTGGAACAGGCAACCAACTAGCCCGCTCTTCCACCCTTGCAAACATGGGGAATGCTGTCGAGACACCACGAGACACAGTCACGCACAAGTGCAGACTTTGAGTTTATTTTCAACAGGGTGAGTTTTTATATGCACCTAATCGTGGGGAACAGATAGCACAGGAAACAAAAATAAACCAGCAAAAAAGCCAAGCAGGCAAGAAACCAGCGGGGATGTAATTAACCCTCGTTGCACAAGGCATGTTTCTACTTCTGAGCAGCCGAAAAAATTTTTTCTATTTCAGTCAAAGCCAGAGACGGGCCTCTTACGTACCCCCCACGGCCTGTAGCCGAAGTCATACAGAGTGCTTCCCACATTTCTTTTGTGGCCTTGTTCTCATGGCCTTGGTGTAAATCACAGTTTGTTTGTATGTTGTCTATTCTTCTGTCTGTTGTCTGGTTGACACTGCTTCAAATGTGAACCACCACCAACTTGCCCCAGCTTCCACGCACTTCTTCTGGAGGGCCATTGCTGCTATATAGTAGGATACAGCTTAAAAAAAACAGCAGTTGCTAACACTGGGCCACGGTCCGCGGCATCCTGTATTACTCCGCTGGCCAATGGCAACAGTAAACGAAATCAGCTTTTTAATGTTTGACTATATCAAACAATCCACATATCAAAATTCTAGAGCTGATAACTTTTTTTTGTGGTAAGCTTCTTATTTAGGTAAGAAGGAACCTTTAAGCAGTGGACTACTTTTTCTTCGTGGAGGAATTCTGTGCACAGAGGCTGAATGTGGGCGGAGCTTCACTGTAGACCTAAGTTGTACCCGACTATATGCATGGCACCCTGCTGCTGAGTGATGCTAGGGACAGCCTGTTTGCCTTGGTAGCTGTCATGCAGGGATTATTGAATGAGTATTAATGACTGGTGGTGATAGTTTGCTCGGGGAGAGAAACCCATGTCTCACAAGCCCCAGCAGTCACCAGTAGTTATATGAAGACTCCCTGCAATTTATGAATGTAAAGAATGACCAGTTTTGCATATATGGGCATGTAGGCAGAACCTAGACGAAGTAATATGGAAAGAAGACTCTAGGCTCCTGAATAGGCCCGTTAGGATGTTATCGCATCATCCCGTTCCCCAGAAGCACAGCTAATTGGCCCAGTATTGGAAGTGTATTGGCAGAGGCTGGTCCCGCAAAGGACCGGTGTGAAACCATCCATTTCCAATATTGGGCCAATAACCTGTGATGCTTGGGTTAAGACGAAGCTTAAGGGCCTCCTTAAGTTTAAGAGCGTCCCTCATAGCCTGAATCGCTTTGGGACGTTAAACCCCATAAACCATCAAGTTTTCATCACGTGCGGTGCACTTAGCTGACTTGCTTGCAGGCATCTGGCGACCACCAGCAGCTGGAGGTGGGTTCTACCAATGGAGCGAGCTTTGAGGCAAGGATTGAAGCAGTCGTGAGTGCACTGACAAGTCAGCTGGCGCAGCTGAGCCAGGTATGTTACGTCAGAGTTTCAGCGGGAAACAAAACTAACGGACATTTCTGCCTAAAGAGACACCGAGAGCAAATTTAAGTTGGCTTCTATCAACGGACTGCCGTATTCTAATGACAGAGACCAAGAACGGGGCTTTTATAAGGTTGTAAAGGCTTTAAAGAACGATGTACAGGTGTTGCCATCACCAGCCGATTTTGCAGGTAGAATACACGTATCAACACCGAAAATCTTGCTTAGATCCCAGAGGCTATGCCACTGTTCACTTCTAAACTGCGGCAACCAGTCCTCCCCAGTGTGGATTTTGCGAGTTTGAATCGAGTGATGAGACCATTTTTAAATTCGTTTTTCTCAGTCGTAAATGGGTTTTTTGCTGCCAAAAAACGTTAACATACCCAGGAAGAATAGGAGAATCAATTTTTGCTTAGAACAATAATTGGATGGAGTTGCCCAATCTCTTTTTAAATACTCTTGCGGGTAAATTAAACTCTGTACTGGAACCATAATTACTGAACTTATCCATCACCTGGTGTTCCACGTCGTCTGCCATAATTTTTCTAAGGTTTTATAAAACTTGGGGCTCTGAATGTCATTATAAGCCGACAAAATTGGTCCGTAAATGATGTGGAGTTTCTTTTTGTACGCTTGTTGCATACCTCCTTCCTCTCAAACCATGGAAAAATGACAAAAAAGACTGATATTGACAACTCTTCGATCTGAACTCGTCTTTTTGCCGCGGGAAATCGATCTACACATTCCAAGCATTCTTAGAAACTTAGATTTTTTGCCCTGTGCGGCCGATTTCCCTAATTAAATCGGATTAACGCCCGGCTCCCGCCTTTTTTTTTTTAAATTCCCCGCGTACAGTGTGAGGAGTCGACCAACGCATGGAGTGCCTTTCAAGCAGTCGTGTGGCGATTATGCTTTCGTTTTTATTTTTTCGTTTTTGTTTCTTTTAGGTTTCCCTGAATAAATCAGTCTAGTCAGAGACTACATGGCTGCAACTTAGGCCCGCGGAAATAAAAATACGCGTGGACTCTTTGCTTTCGCCGATCACTACGTATCAATCCGCCGATGGCAGAGCGGCAAGCCACCACGGGACTGGGTGAAAGGTTGGTCGACTCCTCCCACCGTTCGCGGGGAATTAAAAAAAAAAAAGGTGGGAGCCAGACGTTAATCCAATTTAAATTTAGGGAAATCGGCCGCACAGGGCAATAATTCGAAGTTTCCAAGAATGCTCGGAACGTGTCGATCGAGTTCCACCTGTAAAGATAAGAGTTCAGATACCTCTTCAGTGCACCTTTAAACTGTGGCTGAAGAGGTACTATCGCGCTCAATATGAGTTGCAACGCGCGGTCATCGACCGGGGCTCGTTCCGTGGTGTGCCTCCTCCAAACAGTCGCTCGGAATTCTGGGAGAAACTGCTGTTCCAGGAAACAACAGCACCCCCGCTCAGGAAAAAGTTTCTCCCAGAATTCCGAGCGACTGTTTGGAGGAGGCACACCACGGAACGAGCCCCGGTCGATGACCATGCGTTGCAACTCATATTGAGCGCGATAGTACCTC
The DNA here is from genome assembly GCF_055824585.1 of Amblyomma mixtum. Taxonomy (NCBI): domain Eukaryota; kingdom Metazoa; phylum Arthropoda; class Arachnida; order Ixodida; family Ixodidae; genus Amblyomma; species Amblyomma mixtum. The sequence goes on from NC_143018.1 coordinate 106,334,590, forward strand.
TGATTACAAACCCCAGGAAAGGCACTTCATGGCTTGCAGTGGCTTTCCGTTGTCCTTGCTCCACTTTTGTTTTTTCCTTAATGGAGTCTGTTTGAGTGTTCACCGAAGATTTACGACCACTTTTCCTGCCCAGACTGTGTCCACCCTGGCGTCAAAGGTGTCAGAGATGGAGTCAGCCCTCAAGGACCAGCAGTTGATGTTGAGTCAGCCGACCGAGCAGCAGTAGCAGGACTAAGTCTAGTCAAGCCCGTGACGCTTGCAAGCAGCCAGTGTGGCTGATGTTCAGTCACCAGCAGCACTGCCTGGTTTCCAGCTGTGGCTGCAAGGACCCAACCAAAGTGGTGTCACTGTACATTTCTGGTATCAGACATTTTTAATACAACAGAATATCCTGGCGGATGACCAGCCATAGAGTAAAAATTCAAATGGAAACTGAGAACGGTCATGCATGCCATAATGCTTAGCTGAGCTCTGGACTAACCAACTGAATCAACACATTGGAGCTCTGCGTGTTTCCCTCACTGTTTGCACTGTCTATGGAAGCCACCAACTCTGTTCTGGTCGTGCATATCAGTAAGCTGCTGCCTCCTGCAGTGCACGTGTTGTGTACCCCCTGAATATCCTTGACTACCTTTCGTTTTATTCTTGGTTCCACGCTACCAAATGGTGACATTTATTAAGGCCACATGTTTGTAATCTGTTAACGCAAGTGGTTTGGTACATATCATTTTTGATTAAACTTAAACATAGATTCTTATTTTATAAAAAGAAAACTATGCACAAACTCTACTCTTGCACTTCAAGGTTGTGAACTGCAACTGCAAGGTGGCTGCTAGCTAGCTCTGCTGTATGCATTTTGTTCAGGCCTGTGTGCATGAAGGGAACTGGAGGTGCAACATTCGCCACATGTTCAACACATGTCCAACGAATGACCATTCAGCAACATTCATCATCCTAAGCTTTCGCGCTTGACTGCCGCCGTCATAAGGTGCACTTTCCTGCAACCCAGACAACTCTGTGCTGGTGCTTTTTCCTGCCTTGAAATACGTGCGGCTACTTACACACCACTTTCATTGTTCCAACGTTACACACGATCCTTGATTCCACAACACTCCTTGCATTCTACAGGCTTGCTGTGATGAAGTCTCCCTGGCAGGGCTACAACTGTGATGTTGAAGTACCTACATGCGGTTGTTAATGATCTGTCATGTATTTAATCTTATGGTTTTATGGTCATATATTTAGTGTTTTGTGTGTACACCCGCCATCAAAGGTAAATGAAATGTGGCCTTAAATTTCTTTTAATCCAAAGCCTGTTGATTGAGATTTACTGGTGCATTGCTTAATTCGCACAAACACAATTAGGCTGCCTATATCTGTTCAAGAACACTTGAAACAAGGACGATGTTAATAAATTTTTTTGCTAATATTGTCTTCCATTTACTTTTAAAAGGCAGCACCTGTACAAAGAAACTGAGTGCTTCTGATGAATTATTTGCCGTCTTGTTGATCTTTGCTGTGTCAATCTTTTGTTGTGAAACGGTTATGCCACCCTTGGGCCAAATGCGCCAAACTGCACCAGAGGAGATAACCTATGCCATCTTAATAAAAAAATTGAGAAAATTGCACCAAACTGCTCCAAGTTGACTACTTTGGAATTGTGCAGCGCTGTGAGCTGGTTATTCAGCGAAACATAACTGCATAGTTGTCGAGTCGACACCATTTTCGTAGCAGAAAAGCTCATTTGTGGCCACCACTTATGGCTGTGATCACGCGACATTCGTTCACCATGTTCCTCAGTTTGTTGTAAATGCACTAATGAAAACGAACACTGTACCATAAAAGTGCACTTCCGGGTCACCATCGGTCCGGCAGAGTTTTGGCACGTTTTCTTGTTGCTGCCCTTTTCTCAGTCGGCTCTAAAAAGAGTGCAAGCAGCACATGCATCGAGATGAGGCCGATCGACATCCTGAGGCATAAAGTGGTTTCGTTGATGAATGAGTGCCATATGACAACCTTACGGTGCAACGTTGTGTTACACGGGTGACTGGTTGCCAACGAGACGCCATTGAATTGAAAACGAAATGTGCGTGGACAGACTGACAGTTGTCATCCAGACCTCAACGAGTGAGCTCTTCTCATAAGTAGCTTTTTCCCTTCAATCCGAAGTTGTCACTGTGGCGAAAGAATTTCACTTTGATAGCTAGAGTGCACAGCCCAGCAATGCAGCAGTCAGCATTGGGTGTGGGGGGGTTCTTACTAGGCCGTTGAGCCTCCTTTGAGGTCTACGCCGCAAACTCCAAGCTCCCAGTATCGCACACCACAGGCGACTGTTCTCACGGCGGCACAGCGGAAACGCGGATGAGGACACAACACAGAACAGGACGATTTGCCTGGAGCCAAACATTTATTGGGTTCTCCCAAAATCGCTGGCTGCTTGATCTTCGACTCTTGCCGTCTGGCTTGGTCATGTGGCTAACAGGGCAAGATGACAACAAAGAGGGAAAATGGGAGGTATTCACCTGACGTCATCTCGCTGTTGTCTCTCTCCGGCCGCAGCCAGTCCCCGCCGATCTCGGCACACTTGCCCGCTGTCACTTTCGGCCAGTCAGCGACCGCTTCGGCGGCGCCTGGCGGGGCGCGCTTGCGACCAGTTTGGGGAAGAGGGCAAAGCAGCGCTCTCCAGCGGACCATCGTGTTGCTCGCCCGTGAGGAGGGAGGAAAGGGTCCGCTTTCCCGCGTCTCCACGGCGCGCCTCGTCGGCCGGCGAAGGATACAGCATTCCGAAATTCCCACACTCCTCCTCCCTAGAGACCGAACGTCCCCCGAGTACAGCGGACGATAGACTGCAACGATCTCATTTAAGTCGTTAGCTTTTGTTTAGTAAGGCATGTTGACAGGCTAGTTGGTTTTGCACCTTGAAGCTTGGAAAAAACGATCTAGGTGAAAATAATTTAACAAGGACAAGGGCGTCCGCAGAATTTTTTGCAGGGGGGGGCCCATTGGTTGTTGGCGCCGGAGGGGGGGGGGGGGTATATTCGTAGCGAAAAGGCACTATTTGCGGAGTAAATTTATTTATTTATATATAAATAAAAAATAAGTAAAATACACACATGAAAGAAAATTACAAGCAGCAAATTAAAGCGCGGATTGTAGAGATACATTGGAGTTTATCAACAAAGAAACAATTAAAATTAATAAAAATGCAAAAAGATACTATCAATACTCGAAGTGCTCAGTCTTACTGCATACGGGTTCTCGACTCACCCGAATTGATGACCAGCACACAGCGCAATATGTTCACAAACACGCAACTACAGTCACTCAGTCAGTCTTCCTTGAACAGCAACTGTAGGCGCCTCGGATTTTTCTGGGCGAATTGCGTAGTTACACGGGTGATAAATTCATTTCTGTGCTTCATTACACGCTCTCAGTGCACAGTCATCATATATATTGATTGGAAAAATGGTTGAACGAGTACGTTGAAAACAAAAGATGACTATATATACAACGAAAACTTATTTACAAGATAAATGCACGCTCGCAGCTTCATACACCTCGCTCCATCTTGCTCGCGCATCCGCACAGTCGAGCAACCGCACACACACTGCTCGCCGCTCGTCGTTTTCTCGTCCGCTGTCTTGGTTGTTCTCACCTTCGTTGACAACCCGCCACTAAAAACACCGAAGCACAAACACAGAGGCGCGCACACGTGCAAGGGCTTACTTGCCACAATATCCACGAATGCGCACTTTTGGGGTGTAAGGAACGCCGCGCGACTTCCGAGGGGAAGGGACACCCGCAACTAATTCGGCCGGAAAATTTGTTTTTGTGCTTTTATGGGGTTCAGAGCCCCAAAACGACTCAGGCTATGAGGGACGGAGTAGTACAGAGTTTCGGATAATGTCGACCACCTGGGTCTCTTTACCATGCACTGACACGCACAGTACATGGGCGCTGTTGTGATTTGAGGCCCAGCCAGAGGTGACAGGCGAGCCAGGCAGGCGCCATCGGGCTGCGTTGACCAAAGGCGCTGGTTTTCGGAGAAGACGCAAGGAACTCTGGTGTGGGGGCGCCTCTGGAGACTGCGTCGCCGTGAACAAAAGCAGCTAATCCCCTTTGCCGAAGGTTCTGAAAGCGGCGCTTCTACCGCACCGAGCTCTCCCATGGATCGGAGGAGACAGCGCGCGGCGGCGGCGCCAACTCGTCGCCCGCTTGCCCCTGAGCAGCCCGACGAAGCGGGGGTGGACACGGCTGATTTGTCCTTCCTCCCTCAAGAATTCATCGGTGGCCGGCGTACGAACGTATCATGATTATAGCGAGCGACCTGTGCCCTGTGCACTGTCTGCCTCCGTGTCGCTATCTCTCTAGAGATCAAAGAAACAGACACCCATCTCAAGACGGCTCGAAACACATGCTCGCCGGTGCCGCTGCATGTCTGCAACAGGTCGTCCTTGAGCAGAGCTGGCGGTGGCGTGGTTTGAAAACGGCGGAACGACGCGCGCCCGGACGCGGCATTTCGCAGATGTGACCAAGCGTCGAAGCGGGGCTGCTTTTACCCTTTTGGCTGAGCGCACCACCGCCCCTGGCGTGCGGCCATCACTCACGGTTCGAGTGAGTGATTTTCCAGGGGGGTGCAGCCGCCCCCCCTTGCCCCCCCCTCCGGACGCCCATGAACAAGGACAAAAAGAGAAGAGGAGACCGGACAGGCGCCTGTCCGTTGTCTCCTCGTCTCCTTTTATGCGAAGCATATTACTAGAGGTACACTTCAGCCCTTCGCCGTGGTTACACGCCGTGCACACCACGTGGTACAGTGACGTCACACCACGTGACACATGACGTCACGACAGATCGCCGTCACGCGCTGGGAGAGGGAGAACGATGCCATCGCACAGACGCCGGAATGTCCTCGAGCGGCATTCCCGCGCATTTCGAACGCGCGTTCACACTCGGTGTAGGTGAAACGCTCGCTCCACCGGGCAGGCAGACTCGGCTTCCGTGGCAATCCAGGCGCTCACCCAATGCGCGTCTCGGGGTTAGTCGGCGTTCCGCTGTAGACATGCCGTTGTCTTCCCCCACGACGAAGGCTTCTAGTGGTTGTATTAAAATGACCAAGTATTCAACCAAGGAAAGCCATGTATTACCAAGCCTAGCCACCAATATGTTTCGCATCTGACTAGGCTTAACCTTAGCTAAGCCTCAGCCATTTTTGTCCTTGCGAAATTATTTGCGCCTAGGTGGTTTTTTCCAAGTTTAAAGATACCTTTTGTTTGCCGCTCAAAGATCTCCCAGGAGATCTAAGTCGAGGACCATGGCCCTTAGGTCGTCGTCCTCTAGGGATGGTGCTCCTGAGGAGGATGGCGTGGATGGAGGCTCGTTCTCCGAAGCGGGCAGTGCGACCCGGGCTCCGGGCTAGATGGGGCGCTCTCCACCCGAAGCACCCTGGCCGCGAACACTGGGTCTCGGGCCATCCGTGCCCGCACCACCTCGGTGTCCAGGTCGCCTCCCTCATGTTGCTGCCGGTAGTAGCGGGAGGCGTCGTGGGCGCTCCGGGTAACCTCCAGACCCCCGCACTCCGGGCAGTACGTGGCCGCCGGGTCTGGTGGCATCACGGCAGCCGGGTGCGCCGCCAGGTGGTCCTGAAGGGCACTCGCAAAATTTCGCAGGCACCCGCTCTAGCGCCAGGCCCGCCTCCACTTGCAGCTGCCGATCCCACGGCGCCACACTCACATAGGAGCGAGGTGGCGTCTCGCCGGCCTGATGTGCCCACGTGGCGACGGACCGACGACGGTGTCCCGCTGCGCCGGCCGGAACTGGGGCTCGGCCGCCAGATCCTAGGGGTGAGGTACGGGCGCGTCCCCCGCAGGCTGGCGGCGGGGGTCAGGCAGCTGCGGCCAGCCAGCGTGCTGCCCCGCGGCCGTGGTCCTGCGTGGGGCTGCGGCACCGGCTGGTTCTGTTTCCTTGGCCACTGCCCGCGATCCCGTTGCCGCTGGTGGTGACCGGGCGTTCTTGCACGGGTCCCCTTGCTGGCTTGCATCCTGGCTGCGTGGGAGCTGGAAGTGAGGGCCGCAATCACTGTGGGCTGACGTCCGTCCTCCCGCAATGTCCTACGGGAGGCGCATTCACGCTCCCCATTGGCTCTTCCCTTTTCTCCTACGCCAATCGTAACTTGCCATTTGGTCAAATTATGGTCGTACGAGGAGCAGGGGTTGGCGAGGTCGTTACGTGGTCCCCGAATTTTCTGGGAACCTTGAAGTCCGTTGACTTCCTTGTGTCCTTGGCCGACCCTTGCGCGGGTGGGTGTAATCACCCGGGCCCCATTGTCCTTCGTCCACGAATTCGCGTCCACTGCGGCCCGGGGCAACTTTCGCCCAGTGCGTCCCCTTAGCAGCGCTTTCGCATGCTGCGGCTATTGTAGGAGTGCGTTGGGGTCAGCGTCCTTTCCCCGCGATTTCGCGTGGTCGGAGTTTCCCACTGCACTGCGACTTCCCTTTGGAAGTACCTTTTTAGCTCCCCCACGTGGATGGGCCAGCTGAGTGCAGCCGTATTCGGATTCCTCAGCTTGTAATTCAGTTGCGAGAGCCTCTCAGCAACAATGAATGGGCCGACCCATTTCGGCGCGAGGCCTGCCGCAAACCCCGTGCTCGCATCGCTGAGCGCGTGGTTGCGCTTGAGAACCAAATCTCCCACTTGCAATTCCAAATCCCGATGCGCCCTGGCATTCGCGCGATTGCGGCTAGCCTCCTTCACTGCTTTTACTAGGCGTTCTCCCACACGCCGCGCGTAGTCGGCAACTGACGTTTCGGCTGGAGCAGTATATCGCCTTTTGGCAAGGATAGTGTCCGTGGGCGTGTTCGTCGGGTTCCATATGGTTGGTTGGTTTATGGGGTTCAACGTCCCAAAGCGACTAAGGCTATGAGAGACGCCGTAGTGGAGGACTCCGGAAATTTCGACCACCTGGGGTTCTTCAACGTGCACTGACATCGCACAGTACACGGGCCTCTAGAATTTCTCCTCCAAAGAAATTCAACCGCCGCGACCGGGATCGAACCCGCGTCTTTCGGGTCAGCAGCCGAGCACCATAACCACTGAGCCACCGCGGCGGGTAATGATGAAGGTACTCGAACATGCTAGTCCTCAGATTTTCAAATTTGGCGGTGCTGCTACCCTCGACCAATAAGGGAGCTGATCGTTACAGAGAAACCCGGTGGTTTTTGCAAGACTGCAACTTAAGGCTATCACATTAAAAAAAAATGGAATATAATCTCTGATACGTACTTTAATCTACTACAACCCTTAAGCCAGCGTGCTTCAAGGGCTGGGATCACAGCAAACGCTTATCAGTGGTTATATTGCGTTGTTTTTATGTCCCACGTGGCCTAAATCCACCTTTGAAGTCACAGCCGTCGTGCGGTTGGTGAAACCGAAACAGTCTGGGAGAATCAATTCAATTAACTCTCTAGCTGTCGTAGTAGAACACCACCGGGAGATCCACCTTTTCTGTGGTATGCATCGTTGCACAAAAGAAAACATGAAACTAAAATTAAAATTGGGTGCGTGTGTTCCTTTAAATAAAAAAAATGGCCTGGCTTAGCTCATGGCTAAGCCTAGGATGCGAAGCATGCCGCCGGCGGAGGCTGCGCGTCCGCAAGTGAGCGCACGAGTTGAGCCCCAGCTTTCAGAGCTGTTGTGACGTCAGCGCCCCTAGCGGAAGGAACGGGAGTTAGGCCGCCGGTGGAGGCTGCGCGTCCGCAAGCGAGCGCACGAGTTGAGCCCCAGCTTTCACAGCTGTTGTGACGTCATATCACGTGGTGCGCCGATGTAGGTCAAGTGGTAGCTACGCGGCCGCGCGTGGCGCAGCAAGGAAGAGCTCGGTTGTGCGGCTAGTATGCTTCGCATAAAAAATGTCTGTGGTTTGGCCATCCCGAGTAGAATTGCGGAAGCAACGGCGCTGCAATCGCAGCGGCGGCGGCACCTCTGAGTCACCGGCGTAGCGGAGGAGCCGGCGGTGGCCCCAGCGTCGCAGCTGTGTGCATTGTGACGTCACTCCTCCTGGAGAATGCACTGCTGGCGCAGCGGAGACGGCACCTCTGAGTCACCCGCGCAGCGGAGGAGTCGGCGGCGGCTCTGGGCTGCTCTGACGTCACTCGCTCATCGCGCATGCGCAGTTGGGGCTCTCCAGGGCTCTGCGAAATCGCTCACACCTAGCGTAGTGTTGCCTCTGCAACAAAACTTTTCTTCAGCAAAGAACACTACGAGCAGGATTTCTGTTTGTTACTGAGTTGCAGCTAAGGTAGGTTAATGCCGCGAGAGAGGACCCATGTAGCAGGACATGAGCCACCAACCTGTCTTCGAAGCGACAAAAGTTTGGAGACAACAAGGAAGGAGGGAGAAGTATGCTCCTTTGCACGTTTTTTTTTTGCGAAATTGCTAAACTACGACTGCATCCGAATTCGCGAAATATTAAGCCCGTGAGAAAGGAATAGTTTGCAGTAAACGATCAATAGCAGAAAAATCATTAATAAAGGAGACGAGCTGAGTTCCGCACAAATATTGCTTCAGGCAGCCATGTTGATAACTAATAAAAACTAGAACTGGAGAGGCTGTATTATGGGGCAGGAAATGACGTGCTCTAAAATTTTCTATGATGCACTGGTTAATTAAATGTGTTTTGCATTGGACAATGACGATTGCCTGATTTGTGCAAGGGAACCACTTTCATCTCCTTCCAGTCGTCTGGGAGAATATATGGTTTCAAAGACTGCGTGAAATTTTTGGTAGTGGGGAAGGTTATTACACCCTCCCGTCAAAAGCTTTCAGGCTACAGCGTTAATTTATAGTGGGTGAATCCCATTGCATGACCCGTGAAGCATAGCATTCAAAATACACCTTAAGCATCAAGCTTCTCTACCGTGAGAAGAAACCATCTATTTCTAGGACCTTCGGTATTTGGTGGTGCCATGATGGCTTCATTATGCGATGCCCGGAAGAAGAGCCTTTGGCCTGAAAACTTTTGATCAAGACTGTAGATACCTTGCACAGGGATAACTTAGCCGGGTACGTCCTCACACTCCTTCGAAGCTGTCATAACGTCATATATGACGTCATCACCGCTGCTGCAGTGATTCGCGCAAAACGCCAGCGAGCTGCCGTCGACAGAGGTGCGCGGGGCTTCACTAAACTGCCACCACGGCCACACAGTGTCTCCAAGTAGGAAGGGAAAGTAATGCTGGGAATTTGTGTGATTTCATGACGTGCGCTGTAACCGCTGAACAATGGACATTGGGGATATATAGAGTGGGCGATGTAAGGCTCGTGATTTCTAGAGGAGTATTTGCCACGTTGGTGGATATACTGCGCGACGTAGTTGGTGGCGAATGTTCTTATGGAAAAGGCTTTATCCACTTGTGGGTACACTGTTGTCTATTATTAGGCGATTACGACGACAACTTTGTTGTAATCCGTCCAACATGAGTTCAGTGTCTGGACGGAGCTCACGTCCTTTTGACGCATGTTCGCAGATCTCGGAGTCACGACACCTTTTTAGCATACGCCCCGGTTCGAGTGCACGATATTCGGGGTCCTGCGTCTGTATTCTCTGTCGTGCCACCGCGGCACTTGCCCTATATATTCTGCACAGCGCCCCGCTATAGTCATCGCCGGTCCTCGGGCGACATGCGAGCCTTGCATGACCTGATCCGCCTCGGTAGCTCAGTGGCTACGGCGTTCGGCTACTGAGCACAAGGGCACGGAGTGAAATCCCAGTCGAGACGACTGAGTTTCGATGGAGGTGAAACTCAAAAGGCGCCTGTCCGCAGTGTGATGTCAGAGCACGGTAAAGATCTCCAGGTAGTCGAAATTATTCCGGAGACCTCCACTGCGTTATTTCACTTGTTCCTTCGTTTCTTCCGTCGCGGCGCGACTGAGGTGTCCTTCGAGAGTATAAACAGCTACTGCGATTTGTTTTCCTCCTCATCAAATGTGTGAGTTGTGCAAAACTGGGCGAGGGGTACGGTTTGGAAGGTGCAGGCTGTCCTCGATTTTTGCCTTAAACGTGGCGTTGCTGCGGCTTCGGTTACCCGCCGTGGTGGCTCAGTGGTTAAGGCGCTCGGCTACTGAGCCTGAGTACCCGGGTTCGAACCCGACCGTGGCGGCCACGCTTTGATGGAGGCGAAACGCAAAAGGCGCCCGTGTGCTCTGAGATATCAGTGCATGTTAATGGTCGAAATTTATGTGCAGACCTCCACTACAGCACTTCTTTCTTCCTTTCTTCTTTCACTCCCTCCTTTATCCCTTCTTTTATGGTGTGGTTCCGGTGTGTGAACAGTTACTGCGTCATTTCCTTTCCTCAAAACCAATTTTCATTTTTCTGGGGCTTCGGATGATACCTCATTCTCTTTCCTTCTTTCACTCCCATCTTCTTCCCGTCCGCACGGCGCGGCTGACGTGTCTACCGAGAAGCGAGACAATTACCGCTCGTTTCATTTCCTCCTAAATTAATGATTTTTGAGGAAAGAAAATGGCGCAGTAACTACCTCCCATCTCGGTGGACACCTCAACCGCGCCGTAAGGGATGGGATAAAGCAGGGAGTGAAAGAATAAATGAAGAAGTGCTTCCTGATAATCAATCGGTGGCGGGAAAAGGAGGCGATAGCGCGCCTTTTCTAACAGAAGCACTCTCTCTTCCTTCTTTTTTCTGTTTACTTTTTTTTCGCGCATGCGCAGCTTGTGGGAGCGTACCGTTTGAAGATTTGGATTCAGACGCGCCGTGTTTCACCGAGATGTCGGACTAACAGCTATCGTAAAAGAAAGGTCGTGGTGGAGGGGGGGACATAATCCAGTTTTGTGCAAAAAAAAAAAAGCGAAGTGCGAGGACAGGCATCGTCCACTAGCCGTAAGCGGAATTTATAGTCGGTGTTTTAATACAAGCCAGCGGTCTTTCTCGTCGTTTTCATGCATTATAAAATGGTCCACATGAAGGGGAAGAAGAAGAACCGCGACGGTGCCATGTTGGTACTCCCGATGGGCTATGCCTTTCATAACGTCCTCACCTACCTTCTGTCCGTTCTGGGCACCGAGGAGCCTGGACCTCCGCTCCTCACGCGCCTCAGGGCTGTGCAGCTGTCGGCGCGACATCAGCTGGGCCCCTCGGACCCCAGCTGCGACACCACTGGCCGCGAGGACAAGTTCTGCCTGCGTGAAGAATGGCAGCCTAGTTCGAAGCACCTTCAGGATGAACGCGGAGGCCCGGTGCGCACGGGCGCCGACTTTTGTCGACTGCCGCTGGACAGCTCGGGCTCAGCCTCTGGTCGAGAAACCAACCAGTCTTCCTCCACCACGACTGCTGTCCCGTTTGAAGCAACTGCCTCTTCTCTCAATGCTCCGACGTGCCGAAAGGCGAGTATAAAGCCCTTAGGTATACAGCGGTAAGGGGAAGGGTGAGTGTACAATCCTATTTCACACGGCAGCTCTGCGCATGCGCACCGCATCTCCTGCAGTTGCACTGGTTGAAAATAAAAGTGCCAGCTGCCGATACCGCACGCGCAGTTCATGTTAGTGACAGGCGCATGCGACAGATGGCGGCACCTGTCTCTCACACACAGCTCCTCGCGGAATCAGATCGCGTCTGTGCCTCACTCGTGCGTTTGTTTAAACCATGGAGGAAAAAAACTAAGGAGGGAGCATGACGTCACGCGGCCAGCGTTCGCAAGTCGGCTGTTTTGAAGTCGTTTTCTCCCTCAGTTTTTCGCTCTCCGAGCCAGTCCTTTATGTTTTGATTCCGGTATGTTTTAGTGCGCGCGTATGCGCGACCTGCGGCGCGGGCGTCTACGGCAAGGAAGTTGATCTACAGTTAGTCTGCCGCGCTAATCGGAGCATGCGCGCGCGCAGCGGGGCTAGACTTTACCGCATGCTATCACGTGGTGCGATCACGGGGGGGGACACACTCTCTTTTTTTTTGCTATATATTTACTTGTTAAGACTAGGCTTCAAGGTTCTCGCCGGACGCTCCCTCCTCTGTTTTTTTTCCTCCATGGTTTAAACCCGTAGCAGAAGAAATTTCGCAACTCCCCAGTGGGTGCTACTTCTTGTGAAAAAGGCGGATTGAATTCAGCTCCTTGATAAGCTGCCAGTTATGTACGTAAGGGAAGAAAAAATCTAATTTGAAATATTCTGACGTAACATATATTAATTCGCCCCATAATCGCCGCATTTCTTGGACATATATGAGCATGCACTCGCAGCTATAAATACTTGGCGGTCGACATATACCTCTGACCAGTGTAGATGGTCTGCGGCAAACAGTGTCCATTCAATGCACCGGTTTGATAGAGCCGGTTATGCCACCGCGATTCTCAGTCAACACCAAATCGCAACGCTCTCCTCAACGTGTCAAAGTGGATCTGAACAGTATCTGGCCCAAGGCCACAGTCGGCATGACCAGCAGGTGTCACCATCATCATATCATCAACCTGACTACGCCCACTGCAGGGCAAAGGCAATAAAAACATCAACGATCTCATGGGAAACTCTATCAATACTTGAGCGACGGCACCCGATGACGAGTGTGAGGGGCGTATTGAAAGGATTATGCTGTCAGTTTCGGTATATATATACAGATCAAGAGATAATTGTTATAATAACAAAATTAAAAAACGCCCGCTCCTAGGTCGACTGGAGCGATGACCCACATGGGTCGAATAATCAGCTTTACTTCCAAGCAGAACTTCTTTAAGTCAATTTTTCAAACTACACGCTTTGAGCGTGGGATCGCGTTGGCGTGAAAGGTAAATTTGAAGGCATCGTAGAGAAGCACAAATCATTATAAATAACAGTTTAGTTGCAAACACGAGCATATGCGAGCTTGATAAGTTTTTGTCCATGTTGCTAGAACACAGCAGCACTGGTGTGAGGGCAGGGGCGCATGGGTTTCCTGAAGTCAAGGCGACAGCTTTAGCCTCAGGGCTGGCGCACCTAGTCTATCTTTGGTTAACGTCGTTTTTTCTTCAAATTTTTCAAGCGCTTATTCGAGCTGATAATCAGCGTTATCTTCTTCCCGCGACGGGGATATCAGATGAACTGGATATGAAAGTCGCAATCGAGCTCAGTACTCGCTGCGGCCTATAGCAGGTCCTGGCAAGAACCTTTTCGGACCACGATAAGCGCGACCAGCTTGTCTGCCAAATACATCATCATCATCACCATAATCAGCCTGACTACACCCACTGCACGGCAAAGGCCTCTCCCATGTCTCTCCAATTAACCCCGTCCATTGCTAGTTACGGCCACTGTATACCCACACCACAGGCTTGCAAGACTCAGAATCCCCCCAGCAGATAAAACGCTCTCCAAGCAACAGGCCAAAGCCTGGCGTAAACTTCAAACTAACACCTATCCAAATCCCCAACTGCGTGCTTCTATTCGGAAGGACTCTACTCAGACAAATGCAAAAATTGTGATAGCAAAGCCGATCTAAATCATATGACCTGGAACTGCCCTCAGTCCCTACCCGCGAGTCAGTTCATTACACTCTGATCATTGGAAGGCTCTATTGCTCAGCCCCGACCCGGAGACACAGATCAAGCTCCTCTAGCTGGCTGAAAACGCCGCCGCTGCCCAAGGGATAGCGGCCGCCGTTTAAGCGGGGGGCGACTTCGTGTCGCTCCTCTACATCCGCTGGAAATAAAGTTTCACCACCACCACCCCTCAAACTTCTTAATCTCATCCGCCCACATAACTTTCTGCCGGCCCCTGCTACGTTTTTCTTCTCCTTAAGGACCAGCGGTTATCTTTCCTTCGCCTTACATGCCCTGGCCAAGCCCATTTCTTCCTCTTGATTTCAACTATAGATGCCATTAACCCGCGGTTGTTCCCTCACCCTCCGCCCTCTTACGATCTCTTAACGTTACACCTATCATTTTTCTTTCCATAGCTCGCTGCGTTGTCCTTAACTACTCAGTTGAACTCTATTCATTGGCCTTCACGTTTCTGCCCCATAGGTGAGTACCAGTAAGATACAGCTGTTGTATACTTTTCTCTTGAGGGATATTGGTAAACTGCCAAAAAATTCAGGGGGCCCTTTGGCTCTCTAATGTGTTGCAAGGCGAAAGCGTTTCATGGCGCACTGTTTGTTTTTATTTACTTTTTAATTTTTCATATTTCTGAATTTTTTATTTTTGCACCTTTCCTTATTTTTATTGTTGTCATTTTTATTTTCATATTTTTATTTCGGTTGAATTTTTGTTTATTTTTTTGGTTTTCCTTTTCGTGACTTTATTCCTTTTATTTTATTTATGAAACCCATGCATTCACTAGATGCGCCTTTATTCATGCTCGAACAGTTCAGGTTGTTGGAAGTGCGTTTTTCACTAGAATACCTGTATAACGTTCCCAAAAAGAAGCTGTATAAGGATCTGGTTGATATTATGCTGCCGCCACCTTTGTATCGTGCGCCTTACCGTGGAGGCCCAGGGCAGGATATTTTAAAAGGGGTGAAAAAGATGCCGGTTCGGCCGACAGTGAAAACATTCTTTTCAAATTGCACTCTAATACACTACCCGTTAAAACCTGGCTTCATGAAAAAAGGAATCTTTGTCCCATGGACAACAAATTGCCTGTTATGTAAGCAGCCGGAGACAATTGAACATGTTTTCCTAGACTGCTGGGACGCCATATTTTTCTGGGATGTCCTGCAGAGAACCATCAAGAAAGAACTACCACTGCACCCTTATGGTATCAGATTTCTACCAGTTGATCGCAAAGAGGTGCCCTATGACTTATTAATGCTTCTTGGCCTCCACAGCTTGTGGAAAACGCGAATGCAAGTAAGGCATGCGGATATTAACACTCGTAGTACACGTGAGAACTTTGTTGAAAGTGCTGTTTATCTGCGGGAATGTTACCAGGCGCAGTGTGACCCACCCCAGTGGGTAACACTACTAGATGATCTAGTGAAACTTAAGAAATTTTAACTTCACCCGTATCAGCTCAAGTGTAGCTGAAGTGTTTTTATTGTTTTCATGTCAATCTCGAAAATAAAGAAAAAAAGCCTTCGTGGCGGAGTGGTAGCGTCTCCGCTTCAAATGCGACAGGCCCTGGTTCGATTCCCACCCTCGGCGCAGTTTCTTTTTAAGCAGTGACGCCGAAAGGCGGACAAATCTGCCGACACGGCTGCCGACGGGTCTGCTAACGACAGTATGAGGCATTAAAGGCTTTCGCCTTCATACGTACAGCTGAATTCAAAGCCGTTTTCTTGGCTGCCAGGACCAGCTGCCGCACTGCGACAGGCAGTTTCTGGACGTGGGAATTCGGCTGGCCAGGGACGAGGTCTGCCTCAACGGTCCCACGCGGCTGGTGGCCGACGGAATGCTCACCCAGGAGGAGTGCGACGTCTTGCTCAAGCTGGGGGTGAGTTGACTTTATACCAATGCAAAGCGAGAAGCCCGTGTGCTCTAATTGTGAAGACGACTGCAAACTATACCTTTATTTAGCGGGAAAAGGACGAACACGACAGGAAAGCGCATTTGTGACATCTGTATTAAAAAAATATATTCTTCCTTTCCTCGCGGTGTGAAGGCCCTTCTAAGATCCTTTGTTCATTTTTGCTTTTAAGATACGCAAACATTTTAAACGCTTGGCAGAGTTTTAGCTGCTTTGCGTAAATAAACCAAAATGAGATAAACCTCGTTATAACGAAGTCAAAGTGGCCCCGCGATTTCTTTATAGTGATTACTTCGCTACAGCGGTGCACGACCAGAGTTGAAACTCGCACGCAGGCGGGCTTACTTACCACTTCAGCTAACGAGGACGACAAAAACCTGTTGCTTGGCGTGCCGCCGATGTGCATTGCTGGAGCCTAGAACACGCGAACCGAGTGCTCACCACGGGGCCGAGTTCGTACATTAGCCGAATAGCTCAGCCTTGCCAGCGCACGGGCTCCGGAGCCTAGAAAAATTCATGGCAGCACTCTGTTGACCTAAAGTGCGGTGAGGCGAAAGCCTTAAGCGCGGTGTTGCTTCTTCTGTCACTGATGTGTGGTTAATATGTTAAGCTTCGCCTCTAAGAGTGGAACGCGACAGCGTCTCGCAACGCTGCCAGGGAGTCCACAGAACGCCATCGCCCGCTCGGCTCTACGCCTTGCTCGTCGGTAAATTGGTTTCTGAGGAAAGGAAATGTACCTGTCTCGCATATCTCGGTGGACACCTGAACCTCGCCGTAAGGGAAGGGAGGAAGACTGGAGTGAACTAAGACAACGTATTCACTAGACGTGCCTTTGTTCATCCCGAACCATTGAGCTGGCATGGCGGTGTGGTTAGCGTGCTCGTATCGCACTCCGGAGAGTATGGTTCGATTCCCAATTTTCTACTCGGTTTTATTTATTTGTGTAGTTTGAATAAAAAGGATAATTAGTCTAATTGGTTAATTAATTAATTAACCAAACTCAGTGCCCCTTACTTGGAGCATCACTATACCATCCCTTTACTTGATTGCATGGTTACTAGCCAAATTACAATTGGCCCCGTTTGAAATGAGCTCAGTGTGACATCACGATCGTTTCGACCAATTGAAAAGCGTGACATTTCTGTCGACAACTCCTGCTCACAACGATGAGGCATTAAAGGCTTCTGCCTTAAAACATCGTCGCCTCGACTCCTGAGCACGATGGCCTAGAGAGGAACGAGGCGGTGAACGGTGTATCTTGAGCACTAACCAACGAAGCGCGGCACATTCATTGCCTCGCAGCACCGCCCCCCTCCCCCCCCCCCCCCTCCCCCAAACCACAGAAACAGCCTAGAAACCATCAGAATAGCATATGAGAATGCACTCGCTGCCTGAAAGAAAAATGGCTGTGGTTTAGCTGTGGTTAAACCTGGTAGAGTAGCGGTGCATACCCCTGGCTACGCTTAGGTTTCGCTTGAAAGTGAGAAACACGGTTTACGTAACGGCTTGAACTTTATTGTTTATGCCAATGAAGACGTTCCGGCGGTCAGTAAAGTACTTGCGCACAACTGACGAGGCGGGCGGCGTCTGCTCCGCCGTCGGCGCAGCAGCGATGCGCGCGGCCAGTCGGTCAGTCGCTCGGTCGGTCGGTCGGTCGGTCAGTCAGTCAGTCAGTCACTCAGTCAGTCAGTCATCAACTCGACCTCGGCGGCCGCATTTCGATGGAGGCGGTACGCAAAAGGCGCCCGTGTGCTGTGCGATGTCAGTGCACGTTAAGGATCCCCGGGTGGTCGAAATTATTCCGGAGACCTCCACTACGGCACCTCTTTCTTCTTTCACTCCCACCTTCCTCCCTTCCCTTACGGCGCGGTTCAGGTGTCCGCCGAGATATGTGAGACAGATACTGCGCCATTTCCTTTCCCCTAAAACCAATTTTCATTTTCCAGGTTTAAATCACTCAGTCACCCATCCAACCAATCAGCCAGTATATCCACCAACAAATCAACCAATCAGTCGGTCAGTCAGACAGTCGATCAGTCAAGCAACCAATCAATCAGACGTATTCAGATTATTAATTCCGATTTCTTGGTTCTGAAGCCGATACGGGCCGCTGTGAAACAGGGCGTACAGCTATGATTTCGTCGCGAGTACCGTCTTCTCGGCAGAGCTTATGACCATATTTGCCATAACACTCCTTCGCATGAACAGAAACGTCTTGTGGAGAACTCGTAAGGCAGGCCGAAGGCGTTGAAGAAAGCCGCCTGAAGGTGAACAGAAATTGTTTTGCATTTTCTTTTTGTGTCACTTGACTCGTCAAACCAGGCATACCAAGCGCTCTGCCGAACGGTTTTAAGGCCTTTTATGGCTCATACTCGCGGTATCCCTCCTTGCGCTGGAATCGTGCCAACTATGGCCTCTCCTCCGCGCAGCGGCGCAACCTCCTCCCCTCCTTAGCAACTGGCGTGCTGGTGGGGGGGCGCAGCTGCCCATAGCAACCGTGACGTCACATAGCTGCGGTAGAACGAGCGCGCGCGCGTCGGCGGTGGCAGCTGCACCGCCGCTCCTTCGCCATACGTCTCGTTGCAGTCGAGTGGGTGAGACGCATGGCTCCGAAACGGCCCAGTGATTCCGCGCCAAGTGGTTCGGGGAAGCTGCAGTGGGTTCACCACAAGGCTTTCGACAAGCACACTTCAGAATTTCCAAAGTCTCTTCGGTAATTTTTAACCATGCGTCTATGCTGCGAAAATGAAATTTGAACTGCACACGGAACCAGGGGAGCGGAGCACGCTCGTAGCCGGCCGTGTGCAGAGAGGCAGTTGGAGAACGGACCAACTGCCTCATCGAATCGGTAAACAAGTGTTTGGCGCCGTTACAAATCAGCACACCCAGCGCGCCATAGCCAGGGGGGTTGAGTGGAGGCTCGTTATATCGAGTTGTAGGAAACTTTACTTCGTAAAAACGAGACATCAAATACATGGGCCTCTGTGGGACCTTCCAAGAAGGGTCGCTATTCCTTCGTTATATCATGTATTTTGTTATAGCAAGGCTAAACAGCGCTACCAAATGAATTCCAGCCTTATGCTGGCAATGTTGCCTTTGTTCTCTGTTTGGTTTGGTTTCGTTTATTAGGATTTAACGTCCAAAAGCGACTTAGGCTATGATGGACGCCGCAGTGATGGACTCCGGAAATTGCGACCACTTGGGGTTCATTATGACGTGCACTGATATCGCACAGCACTCGAGCCTCTAGAATTTCGCCTCCATCGAAATTCGGACACCGCGGCCGGGATCGAACCGCGTCTTTCGGGCCAGCAGCCGAGCGCCGTAACCACTGAGCCACCGCGGCGGGTCCCTTGCTTTTCAGTGAGTGCTGTCGCAGATATGAAGTGAAACCTAGCAGGCGTTGTTTAAATATTGAAAATTAGTTTTTGAGGAAAAGAAATGGCGCAGTATCTGTCTCCCACATCTCGGTGGTCACCTGAATCACGCTATAAGGGAAGGTATAAAGGAGGGAGTGAGAGAAGAAAGAGAGAAAGAGGTGCCGTAGTGGAGGTCTGCGGCAGAATTTTGATCAGCGATGGATCTTTAACTGGCACCGACATCGCACAGCATACGGGCGCCTTTTCCGTTCTGCCTCCATTGAAACATGGCCGCCGCGGTCGGCTTCGAACCCGAGTACTCCGGCTCGGTAGCCGAGCGCCTTAACCACTGAGCCACCGTGGCGGGTTGCATCGCTGAAAAACCACTGTGTTTGAGAAAAAAAAACGGCGCAGTAACTGTCTCACTTCTCTGCGGGCACCTCAGCCGCGACGTGAGGGAAGGAATAAAGGAGGGAAGAAAAAGGAGATATAGCGAAAGAAGTGCCGTAGTGGAGAGCTTCGGATTAATTCCCACCAGAGCATCACTGAAGCCCTTAAGCTAACAACTAGAACGCAATTGAAGTTTGATTTATTCCTGGAAAGCGCGTTCCCATTAGCACCCGTTGAATCTGTGTGCTGAAGAATACATTACTTTCAGGCGAGGTGACGTGCCGTCTTTTCCAGAAAGTATTAGACCAGCGGGGTTTGCTTTTAAGCCGTATAGTGGAACCCTTAAGGGACCACGAGAGACTAAAAGGTCTCGAAAGGTGAGGAAAAGGGTTCTCCTTGCCTTAAATATTCCTATGGAGCTTAAGGGGTGCCATATATGTGTTGCTTTAAGCGGCTAAGGTACGCACCCAGCGGCCTGTTTAAGTTCGTAACTAGTGCACGCCCGGTGCATGCCCGTGGCGCCGCCCTCTAACCGGTCGTTCCGCTAACTACCCAACCAAGAGAGACAGAGAGGAAGATCAGGAGAGGAGGACGACAAAACAAGCACGCCACACAGCGGTTATGGCTGTAGTTACGCGCCGTCTGGAAGAGTGTTTTTGGCGAGCTACCAGTGATGGTGATGACAGTTGTGGTTACTATCTACGGCTTGATTCTGGATGACGGAAGAGCCTGTTGTTCTTGCTCAGAGGCCATCGGTCGCTCGTCACTTGGAGCGGATACGCGAGGAGTGGCTCGAAATACGGATTTTCGTAATTACCACGTTGTCTTCAGCAGCACGTCAAATTTCTTACAAGCGTAATTAACGGCTTACAGATTACGCTATCAGACAGCGATGAGATGGTGACATTACGCAGGTGCCGATTACGTATTTCCACGTCCATTCTTTTGGTTCACAGTGAGTATTTAAATGGGGACACTTGTTGAAAATGTTCCGTTCGAAACCACTGGACATGAAACATGAAACGTAGTCTGCCTTAATAAATCGAATGCTCACGTGGAGGCAAGTCGCTCGTTTACCAGAACGTGGAGCCCCCTTCTGGGTGTCGAGGTAGCCGGAGAGCACTTTCTGGGTCACTTGTGAGCACTCTACCGCACTCGTGAAGTATAGCACTATGATATCTACTGCTCTAATCGCAGGAGGTTGGCAGCCCCGGCAACGGCTACGACAAGGCCTACCCGATGACGCAACACGAGCTGTTCACAGGGGTCACGTCTGATGACGTGTTGGAGGTAATTTCGTTCTTCGGGGAAAGCATATACTGCGGCTTTTTGACGAACAATCTTGATGTGTCTGGTTGTGTATTAAGGACAATGCAGCGAGCTATAGAAAAAAAATGATAGGTGTAAGGTTAAGAGATCGAAAGCGGGCGGAGTGGGTGAGAGAACAAACGCGGGTTAACCAGCACATGCATCCCTGCCTGGTAATGAGACGGCCCACGAGTTCGCCCGAGGCTTTTCTTTCCGGGCGGACCCGAGGGAGGTGGTCTTTACAGACAGGGATCGCATGGTGACCTACAGAGAAATTACACAACACTATCGTTTGCAACGAGCTAGACTTCCTCCAGCGGATAGATCCTTGTCCAGATACCAAGCCATCAACTGGCGCCGGTTACAAACTTACACCTTTCCAAACCCGGCCCTCTGGAGTCTTATGTACCCAGGGCAATTTTCAGAAAAATGCGCAAACTGCGAACTTAGGGCCACTTGGGACCACATACTATGGGAATGTCCTCATGCTCCCCGGGAGGGACGAGGTATAAACACAAAAGATCAATGGGAGACCTTACTACTGAGCTCCGACCCGGCGACTCAGTTACAACTCGTCCGACTGGCCGAAGCCGCCGCCGAGAGTCAAGACCTTTCGGCCGTCGTCTAGGCGGGTAGCCCTCTGGCTACCCTCTTTCTGTTGGACAATAAAAGTTTTCCTATCCTATCCTAACTACATCCTAGTCGAAATCAAGAGGAAGAAATGGGCTTGGGCAGGACATGTAATGCGAAGGCAAGATAACCGCTGGTCCTTAAGGGTAACGGAGTGGATTCCAAGAGAAAGCAAGCGTAGCAGGGGGCGGCAGAAAGTTAGGTGGGCGGAGGAGATTAAGAAGTTTGCGGGGATACGGTGGCCACAACTGGTGAAGGACAGGGTTAATTGGAGAGACATGGGAGATACCTTTGCCCTGCAGTGGACGTAGTCAGGCTGATGATGACGATGATCATTAGTGTCAAGCACTGTCAATGGAAAGCAGCGGCTAAGACATAAAAAAGATCACAGCCGATTTAGCTACTTGGCCAAATACGAAGTATAAGCGCCAGCTAGTATCCTTTAATTTCACTTTCGGTCGAGGCTAGGATTTCAAGGTTAGGCTGCAGACAAAGTTCGGCGAAATCGATGATTGGGGATTCTGGCGGGAGCGCATTACAGAATTTTAGGACCGCTTTACACAACTTAGGAGGTCAGTGCGATAGCGGTGTGTTCTGGATTCATTGCACAACGAATGGAAGTTGATGAATATGAGGTAATGCAGTGTACTGCGCGAGGGGGTGATATTTAAACACGAGGTGCGATCACTTGCGGCGATAGCATGTTGCTTTCGTGCAGTGGCCACCGAAGCTTATTTGTTCACGCCGGTGCGGGTTCGAAACCCAGTCGGGGCGATGTTTATTTTATTTCTGCTGATCTAACTGGCTTCAGACAAACAGGCAGCGTTTTTTTTTCTAAATTGTAAGCTTTGTGCTACTTTACTAAAATAGCTCCTTCGGGTTTCATTTACTTATTGACTAAGAGCCGAACGGTGTCGACTTTTTTATTGATAATGGTATGCACGAACAGCTGTAGTCATTATATAATCGCAATAGTCGTGGAATCCACGAAGATTTGGGATTCATTGCATGACAGGTGCACTTTGTTCGCTGTCTAACTAGAGGCGTGCGAATATTCGAAAATTTCGAGTAGCAAACCGAATATCATTCTATTCGAGTCGTCATACGAATCAAATAGTGCCTGTTGAAACCATTTGACGAATCGAATAGGTTCTAAACCTATACAATACATTTGGAATAATTGGCTCGAAGATCTGTATGCGCGCACGAGGTGAAGGGTTCAGTGCCCTCGACGTTGTCCTTTCCCGTGACGGTAAGCGTAATGCTCCTACATGCTGCCCGACGCGGCAGCACTGAGAAAGCTTCAACAAACCAAGCCTTGGTGCCAGTTCTCGAAGAACATGACTCATGGGTAGCTCTCCCCACTAGTTGAGTCCCTTCCGTCACCAACAACAAAAAGGTACTTTTCCTATGCGTATGACTTGACAATGATAGAGTTAACATACTGGCTTCTGTTGCTAATAGGTCATGTTGTGTCTCTTAACAGCTGTAGCTATATTTGCATAAATGGCGAGAGCATAAATGGAGAGAGGTGGCCTGATTTCAAAAAGCTTCCATTGCGAAAGTTGTAAGCGAGCTTAGCCATTGCTCGACGCAGGGAACCGCAGGCATTTGTATCTCCACCGACGCTTCTCACCGAAATTCTCTCTGACACTGGCATTACGGCCTTCAAGCGAGATTAGGGGAGTAAGAAAGCGATAATGATTTGATGGCTGGCTTAAAGTCTGGAAACTCAAATGGTTAATTTCGTGCCAATAATTCTAATAAGGAAGACATTCGGCTATGTAGGTAAGAGGAGCAGCTTGACACGAGGACACTGCCGTGTAGTTAATTTGGTGGCACCTCAACGACAGCTAAGTGTAAGTTATTCAGTGCCTCATAGCTTCCCTTCTACGCTGCTGCTGTTAAATTTGCGTTTGGTGGCGTGAACCCTGTTGTCGCCTTTGCAGAGACTAGAGAATTCAACCGTGAGTGTGGCTACCGCAAAGATGCTGCTGCTGGCGTCCGACAGGGCTCGGCTCTACGTTGAGGCCTACTTCAGGCTCAAGTCGAGACTCCACATGAACTTCGTCCATGTGGTCTGCAGGACAGCCGAACAAAGTAAGCCCCGGGACGACGCTCGGAGACATCGCGGTCGAAGCTGCACCTGCGGTGTTCTTCTACAGTTGCGACAAGTTGTGGAATCCGAAAGCCCTGAGAGCCTGTGGAACCTGTCCCCGCTAACAGTTAAAAAAAAAAAACAGTTGGCCGTTCCTTTCGCTTCTTATTTATGTTGTATAACTAAGTATCAAAGTGAGGAAGGGGCTTAGGCAACAAGAGCCAACCATAAGTTGTCCGAACCTGAACTCTATAGCGTTAAAATTCTCCCATTGGCTGGAGAAAAGGGACGTCGTCAAACTGGGGGGTTCTCATTGGCTGGTGGAAAATCACGTCACCAGACTGGAGAATCGCCATTGGCTGACGGAAAGTGACGTCACCAGACTGGAGGAGTTCCACTGGCTGGAGGAAAGCGACATCACAACCAGACAAGTTGCGTTCCTTCCGGTAAAGGCATCATCAGTTGCTAATGCTGTCGCATTGGCAGCACTTATTGGGATTAGGTTTCTCTGTGAATTTTTTATCGCCGAAAACAAAGCAGCATATAGCACACACGATCGGAGAAATGACCCTCCAATAAGAAGTTTTTCAGGGCATTATCAGGTAAAATTTGATCCACCCATTTCGGTGACGCAGTGGCTTTGACATTCACTGCTGACTCCAAGGTCGCGAGAGAGAATCTGGCCGGGACGGCTGCGTTTCGAATGAGCAGTATGCAAAACCACCGGTGTGTTGTGCTTTGTTACCACATCTTAAGCACCCCTTGGGGCGAACGTGTCGGCGCCCTTAGTAGCCTGTGTGCAACCTCGGGAAGACGGCAACAAACACCTAGCATATAAGATGTTATTTGGGTGTAGCGTACCGTAACGTCGTGGTGAGCCGCAAACTTTTGCAAACAGAGGATACCTTCAAACGTATCGACGCGTACATCCGTGCGCGCCACTGTTCCGCATCCCTCGGACTGGCTAAGTGGGACTTCTATCCGACACGCAGGCTCGACGACGCAGAGGTCCGACATGAGCCACCCCATCCACTCGGACAACTGCCAGTACGAGCAGAACGGCAGTTGCCTCCCTCTGAAGAAGCACCTCTCCTGGCGAGACTTCAGCGCGGCCATCTATCTGAACGAGGACATCCACGGCGGCGAAATGGTGTTGGCCACGACGCCGCGGACCAGCGTCCGCGTGAGTTGGCACATTTCGTAGAGCACGGGGGGCAACTCTCTGCGCTGCAATCTCAAGGCCAAAAAGAAAGACAGTGTTAAGGAGAAAGCCTTTAATGGCTCATACTGTCGTCCGTTAACAAAGCGTGTCACGCGCGTTTAACTCGAGAACTAAAAAAGGTAGAAGAAAACCTATTGTTGCTTCGGATAGAGGAGGAAAAAATGAACCTAGGAGCCAAGTTTGCTGACTGCAGGTTAATTATTGTTTTAATTATAGGAACAGAATGTCAAAATTGCGTCGAAATAGCGCGAACGTCGATATAGCCGCGGGAACGGTGTGACGTCACATCCACCGGAAGTCGTCACGGCATAGTGAAAACTGTCACAGACTGGTCGGAAAAACTTCGGATTTGTGCCAAATTAGATGGAGAAATCTGTAATTGAGCGTAACTGACACTTAAGATCCCCGAAAGATATGAAATTTGGGTATCGATGTAGCTACAGGAACGCTGTGACGTCACATCCACCGGAAGTTGTCACGGCATAGTGTCCTCGGCTTTCGCCTCTCAACACTTTAGGTGCTGAAGTGTCCACGCGATTTTTAAAGCCTTCAAACCCAGTTTTATGTGCGAAAGCACTTGGTTTCGAATTAACTTGACTATTAGGCAACCAAAACATTTCCTTAACGTGTCTTTCGAATTCGCTTGAGGCTTGCCTAGGCATTGCCTTACATTGCCCTCCGAGACAATTTCTTTTAAAGTTTCGTACCACGTGGCACTTCCCTAGCCATATCGTATCCAAGTCATTTAATCTCATTGGTCCAAGGTTAACGGTCAAAGGTCGCGGCTTTAGAGACCGATCGGCTTTCTCAGGAATGCAAGTGAATTAGTGCTTTCGCGCCAAAACTTGGACGACACTTAAGCTACCCTTAAGTGTACATACACTGCGGTAGCATTAGGGATCCATCTTTCGTAGATCGCAAGGAGCTCTCAAACCACTACCGATGCAGCGGTGCAGACGTTAAAGGTGTACTGAAGAGGAATGTGAACTTGTCTTTTTGCCGCGGGAACTCGATCTACACGTTCCCAAGTATTCTTAGGAACTGCGACTTATTGCCCTGTGTGGCCGATTTTACTAATTAAATCGAATTAACGTCCTGCTCCCACCTTTTTTTTAATTCTCCCCCGTATGGTGGGCGGAGTCGACCAACGCGTGGAGCGACTTTCATGCAGTCCCGTGGCGGCTTGCCGCTCTGCCATCGGCGGAGTAATACGTAGTAGTCCGTAGTAGCAAATAGTCCGCGCGTATTTTTATTTCTGCGGGCTTATTTTGCCGGTATATTATCTGCGAATGAAACTATTTATTCATGGAAACCTAAAAAACAAAATAAAGCGAAAGCAAAGCCTCCACGGAGCTGGCTGAAAGCACTCCACGCATTGGTCGACTCCGCCCACCGTACGGGGAGAATTCAAAAATAAAGGCGGGAGCCGGACGTTAATTCGATTTAATTAGGGAAATCGGCCACACAGGGCAATAAGTCCCAGTTTCTAAGAATGCTCGGAACGTGTAGATCGAGTTCCCGCGGCAAAAAGACAAGTTCAGAATCCTCTTCAGTGCACCTTAAGCGATGTGCCACCGCCCCGCGGGGCTTGCGAGAGCCGCGGTTGCTTTCCCGAGCTCCCGTAAGGCACATTTTAAGGCGAAAGCCTTTAATGCCTCATCGTCGTCGACAGAAGGTTGTCAGCAGAAATGTCACGCTTTTCGGTTGGTCAGAATAGTTATGACGTCAGGGTGCGCGGATTCGGAGTAATGAGGTCACCCATGGATGCATGACGCCCCCTTTTGGAGCACACGACGATTAATAGAATAGTTGTCGTCTGCTTCGACAGGGGGCGTAAGGCGTAGGTGACCACATTACATACCTCAGTACTGCGAACAGAGCCATGTATACAACCGAACTGATCGAAGCAGAGAGAGAGTCGTGCTAAAGAAGCAGTCAAAATCGGCAGTCAAAGTGTGTAGTTGTAGCGTGTAGTCAGCGTGTGTACTCTAATAAAGCACTAGTACAGCACAAACAGTCTCGCATTCAATGCCAAAAAGTACGCCAGATAGTACAGATAGTTTTACGGGAGGCTTTCTCTCGACCACTGAGCTGATGCAAAATACCATGGTGGGCAGATGACAGCTGCATTAAATTTCATTGACACCTGCCATGGTGGGCAGGTGGACCACCTGATTTTAGCGCTGGCACTAAGGCCCCCACCCACCGATTTCATCAATCTCTGAAGCATGCTTGTCTTTGAAAGCCGAGCCTGGAACCAAAACCGAATTGCTAGAGCTCGTAATTCGCATTTGGCCTAACCATACTGAAACGCCTGCGATTTTTTTGGTGACACGGATGCACGGACGGCTGCTTCTCTCGTGAACGAAACCTCTTATATGCTATCGCATTAATACTGGTATAATTAAACAAGAGAGGGCCGTGACGCCACCTTCTCTGCGGCAGAGATGGCCACAGAGCAACACCTTTTTCGGTTACCGTCATGGTTAAGGAGGTTCCAGGGACGCTCTGTAGAACTTCATCCAGTATTAGAGCAGTTGTTTGTGCTATATATTGCCTTCGCGCGCGCAGAGTACACCGCGACTCCGTAATGACATGCATTTGCAGAGGCGTTCCACAAAAGCGCAAGGTCAACGCGGGTCTCAAAAACCACTATGAACCATAAAACCCCGACGCACAACGCATTCCTCTATTAAGCCGAAAGCCTTTTATGACTCATACTCGCGGTGTCCCTCCGTGCGCTGGAATCGTGCCAACTGTGGCCTCTCCTCCGTGCAGCGGCTCAACATCCTCCCCTCCTCAGCAACCGGCGCGCCGATGGGGGCGCAGCTGTGCATAGTAACCATGACGTCACATAGTAGCGGTAGAACGAGCGCGCGCGCGTCGGCGGTGGCAGCTGCACCGCCGTTCCTTCGCCAGGCGTCTCGTTGAAGTCGAGTGAGTGTGACGCATGGCTCCGAAGCGGCCCAGTGATTCCGCGCCAAGCGGTTCAGGGAAGCGCCAGTGGGTTGACCACAAGGCTTTCTCCAAGCACACTTCAGAATTTCCAAACTGTCTTCGGTAATTTTTGCTCCAGCACCCACCCTATTGCCGTTTAATGCTTACTAATCTCCGATTTGCTGATGGTATTGCTTTGCTTTGTATTTTAAGAGTTCGATTGGGCGACCCATGTTGCTCTTCCCGAGCAACTTTTCGCGACCAATCATTAAGTGCCACCTGCTACGTGTATCGCATTGGCAACAGCTGGCGCGACGCTCCTCCGAACTTACCCGAGCTTCCTCCCATTGGCTACAGCTGGCGCGACGCTCCTCCGAACTTACACGAGCTTCCCCCATTGGCTGCAGCTGGCGCGACGCTCCTCCGAACTTACCTGAGCTTCCTCCCATTGGCTGCAGCTGGCGCGACGCTCCTCCGAACTTACCTGAGCTTCCTCCCATTGGCTGCAGCTGGCGCGACGCTCCTCCGAACTTACACGAGCTTCCCCCATTGGCTGCAGCTGGCGCGACGCTCCTCCGAACTTACCTGAGCTTCCCCCCATTGGCTGCAGCTGGCGCGACGCTCCTCCGAACTTACCTGAGCTTCCTCCCATTGGCTGCAGCTGGCGCGACGCTCCTCCGAACTTACCTGAGCTTCCTCCTATTGGCTGCAGCTGGCGCGACGCTCCTCTGAACTTACACGAGCTTCCCCTCATTGGCTGCAGCTGGCGCGACGCTCCTCCGAACTTACCCGAGCTTCCTCCCATTGGCTGCAGCTGGCGCGACGCTCCTCCGAACTTACCCGAGCTTCCTCCCATTGGCTACAGCTGGCGCGACGCTCCTCCGAACTTACCCGAGCTTCCTCCCATTGGCTACAGCTGGCGCGACGCTCCTCCGAACTTACCCGAGCTTCCCCCATTGGCTGCAGCTGGCGCGACGCTCTTCCGATCTTACCCGAACTTCCTCTTATTGGTTGCAGCTTGCGCGACACTCCTGCTAACTTACCCGAGCTCCCTCCCATTGGCTTCAGCTGGCGCGGCGCTCTTCCGAACTTACCCGAACTTCCTCTTATTGGCTGCAGCTTGCCCGACGCTCCTCCTAACTTACCCGAGCTTCCTCCTATTGGCTACAGCTTGCGCGACACTCTTCTGAACTTACCTGAGCTTACCCGAGTCAGTCGAGTAAGCTGTTAGTTCGGAGCATAAAAGAAGAGAACATGACAATATTCGTGCTCGAGATTGGTACGTCTGGAGAAGTGTTTTCGCAGGAGGTGCTACCGGGTAACCTCCGGTTTTACATTGAGGCTGCTCCCACTGAGGGGCTTACCCCTGGACAGCTGCTGGGCTCCTGAGAGGTGAAATGCTCGCCGAATTGGTTTCTGCCGCCACCTCGAAAGGAACAAAATACCTTCTACCTCTTTGGTCAACTTGCCCTTGTACCGTTACAAGTCCAACATTCTTGGAAAAAAATTTGAATATTGAAATGTTACGGAAATAAAGATTGAAGGTTGAAGGTAATAGTTGATTCTTACGATATGTAGCAATCTTTGTTTAAAGCGTTTCCATCACGCGCACCGAGCAATTAAGGCTGTCGTAGAAAACCAGTCGAGAACGCATTTGACGACAGCAAAAACGTTAATAGAAAAAAATTCAAGCCTGCCAGAGGAGATGTGCGGATGTATTGAATTTTAAAATGAAATCTCACAATATATGAAAAATTGCGTTCATAAACTGGTATCAGTTCAAAAATTATTTTGCCCAGAATTATTGAGTATGAAAAACCGTCGCCATCGCTTTAGCCTGCCTTTTAATTGCATCTGTGTGTGCAGTGTAACGAGTGCTTCTACAAACCGCTGCTTTGGCAAGTGTCCTGCTGATGGGCCAAATAGCGGACGTGCTGTTTGCCGCAAGTTATAGTGTCACTTGCGATTCATAACCCTGTGTGACGTAAAGGGAGCTTGTGAACAGTTTTCGGAAAGTTTCAGCGTTGTACGGAACCACTTTTAAAAGAATCTGTCACATGCTGTCTTCCAGTCTTCTCTGGCGCGTGTACATGCTGGGTATCACGTATGTCCGAGTATTTACAAAACTAATAATACTTTTATATGCATAAGGACAGTAAATATGAAGCCGCCATTTCGGAGCTAAGCGGTTTTATTTCAATGTCCTGTAAAATCACGTGTATTGCCGTAGTCCACGCCCACCCCTTATGTATTACCCTGTAAAGGCGCCGTCGAGGTATTTATAAATACCATTAACCAACGTTGGGACGGGAGAGATTCGGGAAGTCCTAGCAATAACAACCTTTTAAGTGTCGAAACAATGCTCCGCATCAAGAGGCACGGCGAAGTTTCACCTAGTGCCATACTAAAGGAAGAGAACGGTCCGGCACTCATTGCGCTCACCGGAACCTAGGCGATCACGAGCTCCGAAGCTCCTTTCCGCCTAAGTGGTCATTCCTTTTCTTTTTCTTTGTATGTTGTGGACTTTTTTGTGCTGGAAGTGTTAAGCAACGCAAGATAGTAAAACGCAAGAGAAACGCAGTAGAAGGAACAATACGATTAAAATTAGAGAGTATAACTGCCGGACTAATACAGTTAAATATTCCTTTTTTCCCAACACAATAAGTGACTGGAGCCTGCTGCCTAAAGCAGTGTTTGAGAGTGAGAATTTCCAGGCCGCAATTGACAATGAAATGATCTCATTATGCTGTTCTCAGTGGTGGTTCTGTGTCTTGGGTGTAATCAAAATGCTATTGTCTTTAGTAGAAGTTCTTAATATTTTTCTGTAACTTTTTTGCTGTTTTATTCTATTTTGTTGTATTGAGTTTTACTGTTAGTGTACTTACCCCCCCCCCCCCCCTACAATAAAGCCTCTCAAGGCGCTGTAGGTATCTTGAATAAATAAATAAATAAAATACGTTGCCCTGTTTCAATGTCGGACTGTTTCGATGGAATGTGCAGTGCTGAACTGCTCCATTGAAAGCGCAGTGTAGAAGAGTCTGCAGGGACTGGGACGTGACTGAGTGAGGTGTGCAGTGCGCGATCCTGCAGGGACTGGGATGGGCAAAAAGAATCTTTTGAGCGTCGAAACAATGCTTGTAGGTACGAGAAAGCCTTTATGTCACACTGCACATCATGTGCCACACTCGCTGTCCATTTTCTTGACGCCACTATAACTGCGCTTGCATAAGGTCCCACCTGTACGCAGGCCATCATCAGGCCCAAGTGCGGACGAATGGTGGCCTTCAGCAGCCGCAACCCGCACGGAGTCCTGCCCGTGTTCTCGGGACGCCGCTGTGCCCTCCTCACGTGGATGACGCACACCGAGGCACAGGCGGAAAAGGAATGGTTGAAGCTCGCCGACTCGCTGGGATACTTCCCCGGCGACGGCTACTACCGCAACGGGAGCCTGCGGCGGTAAACGGACGACGACGGCTGGTTGCTAAGCCGAAGAATTCAGCGCGGACTCTGTTAAATGTTTGTTTGAACGCTTTTATATTTGTGCACTGTTTTATTTTCTGGCCACGCATACAGGCTGATGAATATAATCCGTCGGGACATAGGCGCCGAGTTTTCAGACTCTTTACTCCGACGCAGACCTGAACCGACGGGCCTTGCATGGGCTCTGCCACCAGCGCATCACCGGTAAGCTGGAAATCGCAGCCCCACACGCCGGACCCCAAAATCACGGCCCTCGAGGCCACTATCACTGCCCAGCAGCTCCAAATTCAGAAGCTGTCGCGTCAGCTGCAGGCCTAGCTAGCACGTCTGTCCTCCCCCTTTCCCCCTCCTCCTACTTCTACATCAGCTCCTGCAACTCTAAAACCGCCGCCTCCTCACCCACCCGCTGCCCCCCACACAAAAGCCGATCCCCCTCCTCCGATTCTTTCGCGCCCGAGCGTGACTTCATTCGCCACACAGCCTCCTTCTTGGAGGCGTTTCAGCAGCGCATCATGGCCCGCTTCGCGCAACTTGACGAGCGCGTCGCCAGTATCGAGACCCGCGTGGCCCCCATTGAATGCCACCTCACCGCCCTAAACACCAGGGTTACGGCCCTAGGAGCCCGCCAGAGCGCGAATGATGCCACCCTCGCGCACCTCTCGCTACCCGCGCCACCAATCCCTGCATTTATTCTAACTCCCTCTGAGGACCTCGCCATCCATCATGGCCAGACACTACCCACACCTTAATCTGTGGCAGTGGAACTGCCGGGGGTTCCGCGGCAAGCGGGGCACCCTGCAGCTCCACCTCCAGAACATATCTCCTGACACACTCCCCTGCGTCCTAGCACTTCAGGAACCCCTAGCTCCTGTGAAGCTGCGCAGCTACGCCTCTTCCATTCTCCTTCGGAGGCCCAACCAAGCGTTACAACACTGGTGCACCGAAACCTTACTGCTGTGCTGCACAAGCTAGAAGTTTTGGAATGTGCCCATCTATTCCTTGAAAACCTTCCCAGCCGTCGCACTGAGGCAAGCCTCTTCGTTCTCAATGCGTACAGCCCCCCCCCCCCCCCCCCAGAAGCCCCTTAACTCCTCGTCCTCCGCAAAGCGCTGGCCTGTGCTGGCTGCAACGCCCTGGTAATTCTCGGAGACTTGAGTGCACCCCATACCAGCTGGGGCTACTCCCAGAACACCCGCAAGGGCCACTCACTTTTGACTTTCGTCCAGAACGAATGCCTATCTGTGCTTAATGGCTTCGCTTGCCCCACCAGGATCGGATGCAGTGTCCAACGAGGCACCAATCCAGACCTTGCCCTCACCAAAAATGTTACCGATCCCACACGGATTAATACAGGGGTCTTAATACAGGGGTCCCAGCGGTAGCGATCACTACACCTTCTGCACTACTTTCCCTCTCTCCTCTCTTGCTCGTACCTCTGCTCGTCTCCTCCAGATAATTGACTGGGACCGCTTCCGACCCCACGTGTCTCTCTACTTCCTCTTCAGCTCCTATCACCGATCTCTCGGCCTGGACTGAGACCCTGTTGGTGGACGTCCGCACTGCTACATCCACACTCCCTGCAGCACCAGACTCCACTACGGCAGACAGCCGACTGCTGCACCTTTTGAAATCTTATCACGCTGTCCACCGCCGCTGGCAGTCCCAGAAACACAATCGCCCCCTGCGCCTTCGTTTGGCCCAGCTGGCGTCGGACATGGAGGAGCACTGCTCCTCTCTTCTTCGGCAACAGTGGGGCCAGACCTGCGATCGCATGGCCGGTAACCTGGGCCTCCGCGACACGTGGTCGCTTCTCAGGATGCTACTAGACCCCACTCACACCAAAGCCTCCCAGCGCAAGGATATATCGCACCTCTTTCAGTCCTCCCCACTCTTCGATTCTGACTTCCTGGCGGCTCCCAAGAACCGCTACCTCTGCACAGACCCCACCCCCCCCCCTACCCCTTTTACCACCTACTACGGCTCCCCCAATCCCGATTTTGATGCGGACATCTCCCTGGGCGAGGTTCGTGCGGCGCTACTCAGGCTCCGCACCACCTCGGCCCCGGGGGTTGACCGCATCACTAACAAAGCACCCCAAAACCTAGATGCCCCCTCCATTGAAGCCCATACTGACCTTATCAATACACATTGGGAAGCTGGCACTGTGCGCGAACGCGACCTCCGCAGCTTCGTTCGCGCCTTTGTTCTCAGCCGCTTCATCTATTCTCTTCCTTATCTCTTCCTTTCTCGCTCCAAGGAGGACAAATTCAACAGCCTCATTCGCCAGGCGTATAAGTCAGCCCAATCCCTTCCAACATCTACCCCGACAGCTCGGCTATTACCCGCGGGCGTCCACAACTCCCTTACGGAGCTGACCGAGGCCCATTGTGAGCCGCAGCTCCTCCGTCTCTCCCGCACCCGTCCGGGTCGCGCACTTCTAACCACCCTTAAGCTCTCCCCTCTTATTGCCCCCCCACTGCCCATCTCTTCCCATGTGTCCATGTGTCCATGTGTCTCATAACCGTTCATCCCCTCCCTAAGAATATGGATCCTGAACACCACACCTCCCGCAGAGCAGCGCGAGCCTCCGGGCTCTGGCGTGAGCACGGACGGAAACCTGCCGTGGCTTATGTGGATGCAGCCTCGTGCAGCCGCTACCCAGCCCACACCCTTGGAGTCACTGAAAACTCTCTACAACCCATAATTGTTGCCACAGTCTACACTTCAACCTCTGTAGACGCCGAGGAGGCAGCTATTACCCTTTGCCATCACGCAGACCTCCGCGGAATACATTTTCAGTGACTCCAAGCCTGAGGTCTACAACTACGCGGTTGGACGGGTGTCAGCCCCGGCCATCGATATTTTACGTTCAGACAGCATCCCGTCTCGCCCCATCTATATCATATGGGTGCCCGCTCAAGCGGCCCATCTTGGCAACGAGGCGGCTGATTATATCGCTCGCGATACGACCGACCGAGAAAGCCCGCCCCTGCTAAGAATGGATACGCGCGACGCGAACCTCACTTAACATATTACTTCACACTACCGCCTCTCTCGTCTGACCTTGCCCCCTCCGCACAAATACCTTTCCCAGCACCACCAGCGCTTGTGGCGCCACCTTCAGGCCCACACCTTGTCTCAGGGCCACTGCACAGCCCTCACATTACGCGCATGTGTCCAGGCCACGTAGGGCCATGGCACTCAAGATCGGTTATTGATGTCCCTAAAATTTTCGTATTTGTATGGTAATTTTGATCATGGTGCTAAATGATGCTTGCGTTATGTGACTCCAAGTTCATGGGCGTTGCCACGAAATCCAACCCGAGTTAGCAATGTTCGCGCCAAAATGTCTTTTCTAGTCTGAAAAAGACATTGTAATGGATAAAATCCAGAATGATTTCCAGCGCCGATGGTTGTTTTGGTCAGCGGTGCGTCACAGTTCAAATTTTTTTTGGGGGGGGAGGGGGTTGGTCAGCCTCATAAGCACCCCTCCTCCCCCCTGGTTACGCCCCTGTTCTCCGGTAACCGACAAAAGCTAATGTGTGTGTTTCGATGTTTGTCTCTGGACAAGCGCACTCGACTGAAGCTGTCAAAGCGACCTCCTGGTGAAATATGGCGTGTGCAGGCCTTTGCAATGACACCGATGTGACAACTGAACGGTCGGTATTCAGACTCGGCAGTCTTGTCAAGCTGAGGAGGGTTCTGGGCATCTCCTCATCCTTTCCCTCTGCCTGGCGGACCCTCCCCCGCGGGACCTAGAGAACCTCAAGACCTGGGAGGACTGGGAGCCCCTGCTGCGCTCGGAGGACCCGGCCGTGCAGACCATCGCCACCGGCCGTGCTGCCAGTGCTATGGACCTTAGGAACATACACACTTGAGTGCAGTGGGGTCGTGCGGGGACCCTGGGGCGTGCCCCGAATTCCTGTTGGAATAAAGTTTTTTTTCTCTCTCTCTCTCTCAAGCTGAGGACGCAACAAGACCCGCCGCCGCATGGGATTGCAGACTTTGAAGCTCACGCTGCAACGAGCTTATCCTACCGCAGGTGCGCTCCTTGCCGCGAGTGGCGCTTCCGTCGGCGCCGCAGTAACGTTGGCCCATTGCCTCCAGATAACAGGCGATGATTCTAAGTGGGGCCAAACTTGGCTGTCGCCATCGTGTCGGCCACGCCCGATTTGGTTGGACATCGATTTTGGACCTCAAGACCTGCGAGGACTGGGAGACCCTGCTGCGCTCGGAGGATACGGCCGTGCAGACCATCGCCACCGGCCGGGCTGCCAGTGTTATGGACCTTAGGAACATAAACACTTCAGCGCAGGGGGGTCGTGCGGGGACCCTGCGGCGTGCCCCGAATTCCTTGTTCACAGAAAGTTTTTTTTATGCGAAGCATACTACTTTAGCTACTACTTCAGCCCTTCACCGTGGTTATGCGCCTCCAAATCACGTGATACATGACGTAACACCACGTGACACGATGACGTCACGGCAGTGGAGAAACGGGGGCCCACCTCGCGCCGTCGCTGTGGTTGTGCGCCTCCAAATCACGTGATACATGACGTCACACCACGTGACACGATGACGTCACGACAGTGCAGAAACGGGGGCCAACCTCGCGCCGTCGCTGTGGTTGTGCGCCTCCAAATCACGTGATACATGACGTCACACCACGTGACACGATGACGTCACGACAGTGGAGAAACGGGGGCCCACCTCGCGCCGTCGCTGTGGTTGTGCGCCTCCAAATTACGCGACACGATGATGCTTCGCATTCTCCAGGCTTAAAAGCCTCAGCCATTTTTTTAGAGCGCAGCTCTTTGGCGTCCGTTCCTGGGTTTCGCGTCGTCGTCGGCGTTGTCGTCGGCCTCGTAACCAGCTCCGCCCCCCTTTCATCCCCCCAGCGCTAGCAGCGACCGACTGATACCGCTGGATGCCGCTGACGCCGCTAGAGAGTCAAGATAACGTGACTGCATAGAACACCGTCGCCGCCATGCAGAAAGAGGAGGAAAGGGTCCCCCCCCCCCCCCCCTGTTCTTGTGTGGCGGATAGGGTGGTCTTCAGTTGCCGACGCGCCGGTTATTTCACGTAGGCCCCGGCACGTCGACGAATACGTGACCACCTTCCCACGGCTAGACCTGGTTCTTAGCGCTGCGGAAGCGAGGGTATCATATTGTTTGTGTCGGCATCGGCGGCGTAGTCCCTGAAACCAACTCCGCAGCTGGGGTTGACTCACTATCGGCGTCAGCGGCATCAGTCAGTCGCTGCTATCTCTTCCCTCCTCCCCTTATCGTGTTGTTAGTGGAGTCTTTGTTAAAGGAATACGTATGAAAAATAAAAAAAAAATTCTGTGATAGCGCATACATGTGTTGCTCGATTTCTTTGCCTCAATCTATCGAAAAGGTGAAACAGCTTATTTGCTGCGCTCAAATTTCGCATTAGGAAGTAACGTAATCGTCGGTAATTTTTTTCTCTCTCTCTCTCCAAATTAGCCATTGTCAACCTTCGTGGGTGGCCCGGGCCAAATCTGGAGGTCGCCATCGCGTCCGGCGCCACATATAAAAGTTGGACATCGATTTGGTTCAAGAGGGGGGGGGGGGGGCACATTCTTGCCGCTCGGCGTTGCAGTTGCTATGGCAACGAACGAAGCACAAGCAAGCAACCTATTTCATCGGTGCGCGCCTGGCGCACGAATCTTAGCATTTTTGGCAAGTCGTTTATGAGAATGCGCGCAGCTGTTATTGTAGAGCTTAGACAAAAGGAAAGTTTTTTTTAGTTTTAGGGAGTTTAGCATCCAAAAGCCACTCAGGCTTATCATAAGGGACGCTTTAGTGAAAGAGAGAGAGAGAGAAAAAACTTTATTTACACAGGAATTCGGGGCACGCCCCAGGGTCCCCGCACGACCCCACTGCACTCAAGTGTTTATGTTCCTGAGGTCCATAACACTGGCAGCACGGCCGGTGGCGATGGTCTGCACGGCCGGGTCCTCCGAGCGCAGCAGGGTCTCCCAGTCCTCCCAGGTCTTGAGGTTCTCTAGGTCCCGCGGGCGAGGGTCCGCCGGGCAGAGGGAAAGGATGTGGAGGGAAGAAGCGAAGGGTTCTGGGCATAGGGCACATGCGGGAGTGGGAAAGGAGGATGATAGTGGGCTAGGGTAAGGGGTGAGGGGAGAGAGTGTGTCTGTAGTCTGCGCCAGAGTGTTGCGTGTTTGTTATCTAGGGAGGGGTGGGGCGGGGGGTAGAGCTGGCGTGAGGCTCTGTATGCCTCGGTCAGCTTTAGTGAAAGGCTCCGGAAATTTCGACCACCTGGGGTTCTTTATGTGCAGTGGCCTCTTTAGCAGTACGGGTTCGAACCCGACCGCGGCGGCCGCGTTTCGATGGAGGCAAACGCAAGAGGCACCCGTGTGCTGTGCGATGTCAGTGCACGTTAAAGATCCCCAGGTGGTCGAAATTATTCCGGAGACCTCCACTACGGCACCTCTTTCTCTCTCTCTTCATTCACTCCTACCTTCCTCCCTTCCCTCACGGCGCGGTTCAGGTGTCCGCCGAGAAATGTGAGACAGATACTGCTCCATTTCCTTTCCTCAAAAACCGATTTACCATTTTACCTCTAGAATTTCACCTCCATCGAAATTCGCCTGCCGCGGCCGGGATCGAGCCCGGGACTTTCGGATCAGTAGCCAAGCGCCATAACCACTCATCGACCGCGGCGGCTAAACAAAAGCAAAATTCATCAGAAACTTACGAGGAATGCCCTATGGGATAACTCTGAACAGAAAGTTGTAAGGAGACTTAAGATGCGATAGATTGGTTGGTTGCGACTGAGAGAAGGATGAAAAGGAAATGTGCTCGGGCCTGCCGACTGCCTCAAGCCGAGCCACCATCGCTGCCACATGCAGATATATAAAAGAGAGTGGCAAGATAAGAGGAAAGAGAAAAAAATTCAGGGGGCACTTTGTTGACCTAAAGTGCGGTGAGGCGAAAGCCTTAAGGGCACAGGGTAAGGCAAAATTAGAAAAAAATAGTTTTTTTTTTCTTTTGAAATTTGAGAAGTTCCATTCTTTCTGCACATGTTCCATGATCGCACTTTCCTCAGAAAGCCATATTTCGGGATAAAAAACGCTTTTTCCGAAACCAAGAAGTCAGCGGCCACGCCCCCTTTCCGGATATCCTACGCGTTTATCGCCAATTTTTTCAACCAAAAAGTCCACCACCTGATTTGAAAGCTTGTCTGAAATCAGCTACATATAAAAAATTGTTTGCCAACAATTGTTCAGCTCTCTTTTTTAGCCAAGATAATCCTGAGACGCTGCGCATGTTTTTTCCACGTTTCTGCAACTTTCATGCAGCTGTGTACAAGTGCTTTCCCTGCCGATGAGTATTGTACTTTGTGCCGGTGTTGGTTGTTGTTGATAAGAGGAGATGCCTAGAGGAAAGAACGCCTTCGGCAGGCGCGAATTTCGCGGCAATCGTTACACTCATCGTGCAAAATCAAAAGGATGTCCACGCCCTAATGAGACGCCGAACGCCAAACGCGCCAGCTCCTCGACATCGAAGCTTTCAAGATTTTCTGTGTGCTTCCAGGAAGAGGATGTGCTACAGAGCAGCAGCGAATATGCCTTAATGAACATGGACGGCATTTGTGCCGCAATTACACACAGTTGTGTGTGTAGACAGTGCGGTGGAAGGGTTGAGCTCACCGAAATTCAGACAAAGCACGTGTTTGTTAGGCTTCAAAGCACTGGACGCTGTTATTTCATTTAATGATGGTAGCATCGCATGGGCCAGCGTTTTGAAGGTGTGTGGATTGAACCCAGGGCGCAGAACCATCGAGTGGCTGAGGGAAGCTGACCACAAGCGTATGTACTTTGCGGACCGGGCAACACGACAGCTGACAAAAGAGGCCCGGCAAGCAAAATTACAAGCCCAAACGTTAAACATTGACTGCGACAGTGACTACGAAGTAGGGGGCTATTAAACCAATGGCTATGAATGTGTTTCTTCGAATAAAAAATTGTTTTTTACATCTTTTTTCACTTTAGGCTCAATTATCTCGAAACAGTGTTTTTTCTTACAAAGGTACCATTATTTCCAATGTCTTTCAAGACAGACAGCTGATTTTCTTTTGCAACCATCTACATAAGTGTTGGCAACTACTGAACTAGAATTAAGCAATTTCACTCAGGAGTTTTTCCGTTATGAATTTTCAAATGTGAAAAGAAAGCCGAAATTTATGTACTACAGTTAGAAATTTCATTAAAAATAAAATTTTCAACACATTTCAATTATTCTAGTTCAGTGAAAAGAGCGCAAAATTTGGAACAAAATGATATATATATTACCATGATACACCTATTAGTTTTCGAGAAACATGTACCTCAACATGCCCTAAAATGCATGGGAAGTATAGGGCTTACCCTGTGCCCTTAAGCGCGGTTTTGCTGCTTGTGTCACTGATGTGGGGTCAAGCTTATGGATGTTAAGCTTCGCCTGTAAGAGCGGAACGCGACAGCGCCTTGCAACGCTGCCAGGGAGTCCACAGAGCGCTATCGCCCATTCGGCGCAACGCCTTGCTCGTCGGTAAATTGGTTTTTTGAGGAAAGGAAATGTATCTCTCTCTCTCTCTCTCTCTCTCTCTCTCTCTCTCTCTCTCTCTCTCTCTCGCATATCTTGGTGGACACCTGAACCTCGCCGTAACGGGAAAGGAGGAAGATGGGAGTGAACGAAGACGCCGTATTAGCTAGACGCGCCTTTGTTTATTCCAAACCATCGAGATGGCATGGCGGAGTGGTTAGCGTGCTCGTCTCACACTCCGGAGACCGGGGTTCGATTTCGGAACTCGACGAATTTCGTACTTGGTCTTATTTATTTATCTTGCCTGACTAGAAAGGTTACTTGGGGCATCATTATACGATCCCTTTAATTGATTGCATGGTTTGCATGCACCAAAGTACAATTGGCCCCGTTTGAAATTCGCGCACTGTGACGTCACGACCGTTTCGACCAATTGAAAAGCGTGACATTTCTGTCGACAACAACTGCTTACAACGATGAGGCATTAAAGGCTTCCGCCTTAAAAGAGAGTAAAGACACGCGTCGCAGCAACCGCGTCCGCCGGAGGGGACGCTGGCTGAAAAAAATTCAGGGGGCACTTTGACTGTCTAAAGTGCGTAGAGGCGAAAGCGTTTTCCGCACCTCTTTCAGTGCTTCTGTGGCACTGGTGGCGTCACATGTAATTGAGTACTAATTACTAAGTGATGACAAATCACTAATTAATGGTTAATTACTGATTAATGCCTGAATACTAATTAACTGCTAATTAAGCTTAAGCTTAAGCTCCGCCTTTAGGAGTGGAACGCGACAGCGTGTTGTAGTGCTGCCAGGGAGTCCACGGAACGCCACCACCCATTCAGCGCGATGGCAAAGCCGTTTCAACGCAACGGTTCTTGAGGAAAGGAAATGGCGCAGTAAATCTCTGTCGTCTCGGTTGACACCTGAACCGCACCGTAGAGGAATGGAGGAAGTGGGAGTGAAAGAAGAAAGACGAAGATGGCCCAATGAAGAAAATGAAAATTGTATTTGAGGAAAGAAAATTACACAGTAACTGTCTCACATATCTTGGTGGACACCCGTCAAAATTCAGGGAGGGGGGGGGTGCACTTTTTTGACCTAAAGTGTGGTCACTGATGTGTGGTTAAGATGTTAAGCTTCGCCTCTAAGAGTGAAACGCGAGAGCGTCTTGCAACGCTGCCAGGGAGTCCACAGAACGCCATCGCCCATTCGGTTCTACCTCGCTCGTCAAATTGGTTTTTGAGGAAAGGAAATGTATTTCTCTCTCATATCTCGGTGGACACCTAAACCTGGCCGGAAGGGAAGGGAGGAGGATGGCAGTGAGCGAAGACACCGTATTCACTAGACGTGCCTTTGTTCATTCCAAACCATCGAGCTGGCATGGCGGAGTGGATAGCATGCTCGTCTCGCACTCCGAAGACCGGGGTTCGATTCCCGAGCTCGACCAATTTCTTACTAGGTTTTATTTATTTATATGGCCTGACTAGAGAAGTTAATTAGGCTAATTGGGTAATTAAGCAATTAACTAAGCTCAGTCCCACTTACTTGGAGCATCACTATATGGTCCCTTCAATTGGTTGCATGGTTACTAGCCAAAGTACAATTGGCCCCGTTTGAAATTGGCGCACTGTGACGTCACGACCATTTCGACCAACTGAAAAGCGTGACACACACTGTCGACAACTGCTGTTTACAACGATGAGGCATTAAAGGCTTTCGCCTTAAAACAGTTAAACGGCCCTAGTCCAAAGGCTGCAACCCCTGCGATAACGCGCTAAACCTGGGCTCCTTCTACCGGGTGTTTCACCTAAGATAACATGAACTGAAAATTTAAAATTGTTCTTTTTGGCGGTAAGGAAATAGCCGAATAATTGTCTCGCATATAGGTGGATACCCGAACCGCGCCATAAGGGAAGAGAGGAAGGTGTGAGTGAAAGGAGAGAGCGAGAGGGGGTGTTCCGTAGTAGAAGGCTCCGAATTTCGACCACCTGGAGATCTAACGTGCGCTCACATCGTGCGGGTCGCTAATCGGACGCCGAGCTGACGTCTAGCATGGGCTCCGTGCTTTTAACAGCGATGCTGTTTAAGCCGGAGGTTGTTCCGCTAGCCGTGCGCAGCGGTGGCTGTGCTCTCAGTATCCCTCTTTCTTCTTTCACTCCCACCTTCCTCCCTTCCTCACGGCGCGTTTCAGGTGTCCGCCGAGATATATGAGACAGATACTGCGTCATTTCCCTTACTCAAAAACCAATCTACCAATTTTACGGCAGCTTCGAAAGCAAAGACGTATAACTGGCCCCCTGGGACAGCTTATGCTTGGGATATATCTGTACAACCGGCGTCGTCGCTTCGGCGGACGCGGTTCTTTCCTCACATCTTTCAACCATCCGCTCTCAGCACGCGGCAGTGGTTGTGGCTCAGACCCAGTCAGTGCGCTTTCGCTTCCACTATTCCTAAAGTCGCAACAACAGTGGACACCTGGTGACGCTGGTGACGCCAGCGCTTGACAAGTCCCTGTCGGGCCTCCCATAGATGAGCCAGATGCGGATCAACCTGCGGTGCCTTAGGGGTATTTTTAATGCGTTGTCTGTTCGCCTGGATGGCCTTCACCAGAGGGTCTGTCCAGTCGGTGACAGTACGGGGTTCGGTAGAATTAGCTGCCAAGTATGAGCGCAATTTATCCCAGTGAGTGATAAGCTGCGAATGAGGGTTGAAAATCTTGGAATCATAAGCAATAATAGTGAGACTGGAAAGTGGTCACTCCCATGGCTATCTTGGAGCACCGTGTGAGATTTAACGATTATGTTAGGTGTGGCCCATGTGAGATCGGGTGTGGTGTCGCGGGTGACACTTGTGCCAATGCGAGTGGGTACAGGGGGGGGGGGGGGATTTGTGATCAGGCCAAGGCTGTAATCAGCCATTGCGGTAGAAGTGAGGTTACCTTTGGGGGTATCCGAGGTGGATGCCCAGTGCATGTGACGTGCATTAAAATCACCCACCACAAGGAGCTTTGAGGAACAAAAGGAGCCCAGGATGCCCGGAATAACTCTGCCTTTATCTTTAGGATTGCTGTATATGTTAAGAATAGTGAGGCCATATGTGTGTCCCGGTGAGCCGAGCTCTATTGCTGTATCTTGAGTGCCCTTGCTGTCGGGCGTGTTTGTCGGTGTGCGGTCTAGCACCGGCATGGATGCGAGTGTCAGGATTGCCGTACGTGGTGTAAGGGCTGCCGTGTGATAACCGCGGATATGAATGCGATTTGTTTCCGTCTCTTGCAGAGCGATGACATGGGGGGGGGGGGTTAGATGAGTTTGCGATATATGCGGCAAGTTGGGCTTGTTTTCGGCGGATGCTGCGACAGTTGCATTGCCATATAGTTGTTTCTGTTGGTGTAGTGGACTGGCGTCTCCGCCGACCTTTAAGCGTGCTATTGTTCTGCGCCATGTTGCTGGTCTGGAGATACTGGATGAGGACAGGCAGAGGGTTGAGCTGCTTGCTGCTTGCGGGGCAATTCCTGATGAGGTACAAGTTCGAAAAGATTGTTGATGCCGGCTTCATGGTTTTCCAGGCGTGTGTTAATCGTAGCTTCTCTCCTGTCAGCCATGAACTGTATGAACTGTTCCTGGGCTTTGATGAGCTATTGCTGCAACGCTCTGAGTTGTGCAGCAGCTATAGTGTTGATTGTTGATTATGCTAGTGATCTTTGAGCGAAATTCAGAGGAACGTATGTATTGCTTTACCGCCTCTTGACGTGTAATGGGGGAAGGGGGGGGGGGGGGGTCAGGGGTTGGATAAGAGGTAGAAGAGGAGGCTGCTTGGACGGACAACTCACCCTTTTTAGCAGGGCCGGCTCCTTTCTCGGGTGTAGCGTTCCGGAGTGACTGCGTCTCCTGGGTCTCCTGGATGTGGGCTGCGCAATCATTGGCTTTCGAGATACAGGCCCGTGGATCGCTGGTGTCTATCTTGGTACCAATGGGCCCCCGAAGGGGTTGAAATTGTGCGAAATCGCGTTTCAGATTTTTATCCCCGGCATTCACGGAGTCCACACTGTGCTTTTCCGTTTGGTTTTTGTTATCCTGTTTGTCCGACGGTTCTGGGCTCTCGGTCTCCATGGCCTGCTCCAAAGGTGTCTCTAGGCAGCCATGGTGGCTACTGGGTTTTCCTTCCTCAGTGGTGGGAGGGTTGACCATTGTTCTGTGTTTCGGTTCCAAGGTTTCTTTGGATGGACGGTGAGTGCCTTCTTTGGACCGTTGTTCTGATTCCCTTTCATGGGAAGTGTTGTGCTGTTGCTATATCCTTCCGGTTTCCCGGCCGGTCGACTTGGGCTTGGTTCAATTTGGGCCGATGCTCATTCCTGGGTCGATGTTCAGTCTTGTTCTCGTGCTCAGTCTTGTTCTTCTTCGCTGTCTTTTGCTTCTGCTCAGTCCGTTGGTTCTTCTGCACATCGAGAAGAGTGCGCTGTGCAGCAACGTCCCCATAAGGATGGCGTCGGTTTACGGCTTCATCAGCTTTGCTTGTCTTTTCCCCTCTTTTGGTGTAGTTCTTCTGCGCTGCAAGCGTTTGTCACGAGCGGACGTGCGATTCATGGGCTCCGTTGACAATCTTCGATTGCGGCGGATTAGAATATTGGATCACCGTATATTTACCATCCACGGGTTGCCTTCAACGCCTGACATCGCCTGGTACGACCAGTGAGCCTGTGAGTGCCACATTTTCGGTGCTAAAGCCTGTCTGACTTCTCGTCACCCCGAGAAGAGCGCTAACCCTAACGGCAAGGGGTTGGGGTGCCTTACCGCCGCGGAGACGCCGGTGCGCCCGCGGATGCGCGGCATAGCGTTCGCGCAATGCGGGTCTAACGACGCTCGCCAGTGAGTGCTCCCGCTTCATTCATCACTACCACGACCACGATGAATTCTCTAAGAGGCTACGACCCGACGGAGATGGACTTCAGTCATGTACCAGCATCCCAGCAGCAGCTGATGCCCCCGCAGGATCTCCCGAAGGAAGACAACAGCCATGGCTGGAACATATGGTCCCGGCGCAACAACGACAGAGCGGCGCAAGCTAAATCCACGCCTCCCAAGGAAGAGCTGGAGAAGAAAGAACGCCGAGAGCCTCCTGCACCAAGACCTCCGCGTCTACCGAGTCTCAGGAATTTTCCATACAAAGTCATCATTCGACCTAAAACCACGGTGGATCTGCAATCTGTGGCTCCACGCTCCTACGATCTCGAATTAGGGATCCAAGCTGCCCTCAACACCCCTCTACAGGAAAAGCCAACGCTGCGCGTTGTTAGCCAGCAGAACATTATAATGGTGTGTACTCACTGTGAGGAAGACGCGTTCCGCCTCGCCAAGCTTAATTGTCTGCACCTCGACGGCAAGAGTATAACGGTAACCGCCTATGTTGCCTTGCC
The DNA here is from genome assembly GCF_055824585.1 of Amblyomma mixtum. Taxonomy (NCBI): domain Eukaryota; kingdom Metazoa; phylum Arthropoda; class Arachnida; order Ixodida; family Ixodidae; genus Amblyomma; species Amblyomma mixtum. The sequence continues at coordinate 106,379,423 of NC_143018.1, forward strand.
AGAGGATGTTTGCAGGGGTGTCATACATAATATCAAGCCTGAAGTGAGTGATGACTCTATCTTCCAAGACGTCTCCTCACCCAGCCATACTATCCTGGGAGCGTGCCGACTGGGCAAGACTACGTCGGCAGTCATCGTCTTCGCCGGGCAGAAGGTTCCCTTCACGGTCAACTACGGGTGGTCAGAGCGCCGCTGCTACATCTACCGTAAAACGAGGGCTGCTTGTATCAACTGTGGAACGCCAGGTCACCGAGCAGACGTCTGCCCGAAACCCAAGGGAGCTGCTTGCCAAACCTGTGGAACGCCGAGTCCAGATGAGACGCACGAGTGCACACCCGTTTGCGCGCTGTGCAAGGGCCCGCACAAGACTTATGCAAGAGGCTGCAAGGAGAAATTCCAGAGACCGCTGAACAAGAACGCTAGTACCGCGTCATCAGACGCGGCATCAACAACGAAACTTGAAGATGACGAAGGTAGGAGCAGGTCAAGGCAGAAGAGGCAGCCTGCACAGCGACACAGAGGAGCGTCGTCATCAGTCTCCCGCTCTCGTTCCGCCTCCCGCGGCCGTTCCAGCTCAAGACGCCGGGCAACAGGCTCCACCCAGAACGCCAGTCACATGGAGGCGGGTAAAGAACAAGGGAAGGAGAACCTCATCAAGACCACCGGGGCGCTGAAGAAGACGTCCTCGGGCCAGCCTTCAGATTCGAAGGTGAGCTTTGCAGAGTGGCCTCCCCTCCCCTCGTCCTCCCCTCAGAATAACACGGAGTTGGCAGCACTCAAAAAAGAGATAGAAAGTCTGAAAAAACAAGTCAGTGCTTTAACAATCCAAAACCAAGAGCTTAAGCGAGCAACTACTAACGCAATAACGCCGGTAACTCAGTCGACTCCTCAAAACCAGAAACAGCAGGTAGTACCTAGCTCCCAGCCCGCCTTAGGCGAGGTCTATCAACAAATTATCCAAGAACTGAGGTCCTTCAAGGAGGAGTTCCAAGCTTTTCCAATTTACGTGAACGCCCAATTCCAAGAAATTCGAGAGCAGATTGCAAACAACCGACGATACACGGAGACGGCAATTTCTGCACTTCGGAAGGAACATGCATATAAAAGACATAAGTCGAAATTCGCTCGTACAATGCAAGTGGACGAGCCATCCGATACGGATTCAACATGCCAGCCAAACCTAGAGTAAAGATCTGGCAGTGGAACTGCCGGGGATACAGGAGAAAGCAGGCTGCTCTAAATCTCCTTATATCTCAGGAATCTGACCCACCGGCAGCTATCCTAATTCAAGAACCCCACCTAATACCTATTAAACTCCAAGACTATGTGACTTACCAGCACGACCAGTTAACTGCCACGTTAGTGCACAAATTATACACTGCTATATTGCACGACCCCGTCGAGCCGGATATTGCGCACTGCTATATAACTATTCTTCCTCTCCAAAGAGGAGCGGCAAGCACGCACGTATTGAATGTATACAGCCCTCCTAAAGACAGGCGCGCAAAATTGGGTTCCCTCATAAAGAAATTTCTGACCTTAGCGGGCCATTCCCCCTGCGTGATTGGGGGCGACTTCAACGCACCACACCCTTCATGGGGCTACCCGGCAGCGACACCAAAAGGCAGAAAACTGGAAGTAGTGACGCAAGAAGGGTTATCGACCCTCACCGATCCCACTTACCCTACGAGGCTGGGAAATAGTGTCAGTAGAGATACGTGTCCTGACCTGACGTTCACCAAGAACATACAAAGCGCCATTTGGAAGAATACCGAACAGCACCTGGGAAGCGATCACTTCATACTCTCTCTGGAGATAAGCACAAATGCGTGCAAGCGCAAAATAGGCATCGCAAGAGTTACGAACTGGGACAGGTGGAGAAAGGCCCACACATCTACTGCAAACCCTATTACCGACCTAGAGGAATGGGTTAAAGATGAGGTGCACACTTTGAAAGCCTTTACAAAAGAGGTCTGCACGACAGAGGACTGCCCAGTGGTCGATCCGCACCTTCTACATTTATGGGAAGCGAGGCACTCATTGACAAAGAGATGGCGCAGACAACGGCTTAACCGCGAACTCAAGAAAAAAATAGAGGAGATAAACAAAAAGGCAGAAGCCTATGCCATATCCTTAACCATACAGAACTGGAATTCGCTCTGTGATGGTATTCAGGGGAAGCTAGGGGTGTCAAAGACTTGGAAGCTCCTACGTGTCCTAATCGACCCCAGCAGCAGCAAGTCGGCCACTAAAGACAGGCTCACGAAGATCGTACACGCCACCCCGAGTACGGACACAGAGTTGATGGAAAAGCTCAAGACCAGGTATCTGTGCACGGACCAAGTCGTGGAACAGCCGGAGTATTCTGGGCTGCCGAATCCCGAGCTGGACATCCCACTCACGAAAGAAGAAATCAAAGCAGAAATCGCGGCCATGAGAAAAAATGCAGCTCCAGGTCCAGATCAGATAACAGCGAAGCTCTTATTTAACCTCAGCGATGACACCATCACCTCGCTGGTGGAATGCTTCAACGAGCAGCATTGGGCTACTGGAACGTTACCAATATCCTGGAAGACAGCCGAGGTTCGGTTCATTCCGAAGCCGAACAAACCCCTTAAACTGGATAATCTTAGGCCGATATCGCTGACCTCGTGTTTGGGGAAACTCATAGAGAGGGTCATCAACACGAGACTGAGTAGATACTTAGAAGATAACAACCTCCTACCTAACACTCAATTCGGCTTTCGCCCTCACCTATCAACACAGGACGCCCTATTGTATTTGTACAAAGACCTCCTTGAGACACGTCCCAAGTCACAGACAAGGGCCATCCTGGCACTAGATTTGAAAGGAGCGTTCGATAACGTTCTACATAAAAATATCCTGCAAAGCCTCGCCGATACCAACTGTGGCGCAAGAACCTACAACTATATCAAAAACTTCTTATCAGCCAGGCAAGCCACTATAAACTTCGGTGGAATAAAATCAGATCCCATCACTCTAGGCCCGAGGAGAACTCCGCAAGGGGCGGTACTGTCACCCCTCTTGTTCAACTTGGCTATGAAAGATCTACCAGGCCTTCTTTCCGAAATTCCCGGCATCAAACACACATTGTATGCGGATGATATCACTGTCTGGTGCAACTCGGGGAGTGACGCGGAGATCGAGGAGCGTCTTCAAGCAGCAGCGGACACGGTGGCCCGGTACGCCAGAGAGAGAGGCTTCCAGTGTGCGCCGGAAAAGTCCGAGTTGCTAATTCTGAAGAACCCGAGGACACCCCTAGCGCAGAACATCTCGGTGTATATAGAGAGCCACCCAGTACAAAAACCCACGGAGATCAAGATCCTAGGGCAGTATATCCCGCAGGGGCGACAGAACACCACCACAATGAAGAAGCTTACAACATCCACCGAGCAAATCCTCCGGATGATACATCGTATCAGAAATAAACACCATGGCATGAAGGAAAGGGACACCATCCGCTTAGTGCAAGCTTTCGTGATCTCGCGGATAATGTACGGGACGGCATTCCTTAACCTCTCCAGGTCGGAAATTTAAAAGTTGGAGACACTCATCAGGAAAGCCTACAAGACGGCACTGGGGCTACCGAACTCCACGCCAACGGCCAAGCTCATGGCTCTAGGAGTACATAATACCCTCAAAGAGATGTGGGAAGCACAAGGGCTCTCACAACTCAATAGGCTCGCGCTCACAACACCCGGCAGAGAACTGCTCGAGAAGATACATGTTAATCAGCCCTATACAATTGACCAAAGGGAAGAGGTCCAACGCGATGTGAGAAGACGCATCAACGTGCACCCCATTCCGCGTAATATGCATCCCGCATATACCATCGAGAGGAGGAAGGCAAGAGGGGAAGCCCTGCAGAAGAAATGGGACAAGCAGACCCTTTACGTGGACGCAGCAGGACCACAGAATGGAGTCATGGCTATTGTAGTCTCAACGCCTTCAGGGTCGATGGTGAACTGCGCCTCGGTGAAAACATCTAACCCCACTCACGCAGAGGAGGCAGCTATTGCATTAGCTGTAGCATATAACCCCAACGCCGTTGTGCTCACTGATTCCCAGAAAGCCTGTCGCAACTTCAATTACGGATTAATTCATAAGTCAGGGTTGTCATTGCTGACTAAGCATCCGCCCAACCAAGCCTCAATCATCTGGTTTCCCGGTCACCTGGAACTACCAGGAGGAAACGAAGCCGCTCACAGGCATGCCCGAGCTCTTCTATACCGGGCGTCTCCCCCTGATGACCATGAAGGGTGCCGTGACCTGATACGTTTAGCAGTGTATGCTGACAATCTCGCGCCATACAGAACAGCCAGAAAGGAGTACCCAACACCACACAAATCCCTCAATAAGTTAGAAGAGAACACCCTTAGGAGACTACAAACCAACACATACCCAACACCAGCTAAATTACACCTGTGGTACCCTACACTATACTCTCCGTAGTGCCCACACTGTGGAGATGTAGCTAACCTCTACCATATGGTGTGGGCATGCCAATTTAATCCCTTACTTGACCCCATTCCCAACACCTCGGAAGAGCAGTGGGAGGCTATTCTGCTCAGCGATGATCCTGACCGTCAGCACTGGCTGGTGGGGAGGGCCACCGCAGCAGCAGCAGCAGCCAATGGACTACCGGACTAGGCGGCCCACCCACATGTTCTGAAAATACTGAATAAATAAAGATGTTTTCAACCAACCAACCAATCTGTCTTGCCGTGCAGTTCGTGTCAATGGTGGAGTGGTTCGATGTGTCGCAGGCGATGCAGTACTTTTTGCAATCGACGTGTCCTGGTGGATGATTGCGTACTTCGCAATTGTAGCACCTTTTCTCCTGCAGAGTGGGACAAATGTCAGCACGGCGTCCTGTTTTCAGGCAGCACCCGCAAACCTGCATCACTGGTTTGAATGGTTTGCACCTGTATTCTATGCCGCTGAGGTAGACAAACCGTGGTAATGCTTTGCCTTCAAAGGTATATAGACATGCCCCCTTTATGGCAAAAGGCCTCGCTTGAATGATGTTTATTTGTTAGGGATATGTTTCCGTGCAGTTCAGTAACTCCTCTTCTGATGGTATCGGTAAGGCGCCGGTAATGATGCCTTTACATGAGTTGTCTGGTGAGGCTGCATAAGCGTTCATTAAATATTCCTTTCCTCCTAGAATAATTTCCTGGATGTTGCATGTCTGTTCAGTGAGGTCCGGATCCGGGGAGCTCAGAAAAGCGATGTTTTGCTCCGGCTTGATCCTGACTTTGGGCTCGTGGTTTAATTGGCGGCTGAGCTTGAATTGCAAAGCAGCAACTAGTGACCTACCGGTCGTCTACAGACGAGATCGATACGCACCCCATCACTCCTCGCGCGCATTTATCCAGATCTTTACAACCCAAACTGCAAACACTGTGGCCAACGTGCTACCTACGATCACATCCTGTGGGACTGCAAAATAGAGCCACCTCCGGGTGATCTAGTTACAGCTCCTTCTCTCGAGCGGTGGGAGACCGTGCTGGCTAGCTCTGACCCCAGAACGCAAGTTTTGGCGGTGGAGTGGGCTGACAAAGTCGTCGAGGGCTATGTACTCTCGACCACTTAACGCGACCTCTTGCCAAGCTCTTCCCGGCGAATAAAATGTTTTACAATCAAACCTACCGGAGTTCTTATGCAGCGTCATTTCTCCATGTAGACGTATTACCACCTTGTAGTCAGCATTCGGCAGCCTCGGTAATTTGATAGGGCGTGCGGGTCGTCATCTTTCCGCAGGTGTGTGTGGTTCTGCCTCCGTTACAGGTTTTAATCGTTTTTTGCGTGTGTTGATCATCCTGAACCATGACGTAGCCTTCGGGTAGGCTTCAGTCATGTCTCGTGTCGTCGAGTTGGAATGCGAGTTGGAGTATGGGTCCTCCTGAGGCATCCCGTGCGGTAGGCCACCCTCCGGTGTGTCCGTGGTAGAAATTCTGGGTGTGGCGTCCTTGGTTTTCATGTCGGCAAGTTCGTGGACTCCCTCCGTTGCCGTGGACAGCGAGCACGACCCGCTGTGGCTGGATGGAAACGCAGCGGCGTCGGCCATATGATGCGTTGACGTGGAACGCCGCTCCGCCGTGCGCCGCCGAGAGGGGGTAGGCTTAGTGCGGCGAATGCGCCTAGAGATCTTCGTAAGGTGCTTGTGCAAAATACAGCGTACTCACGGGAAAGGAGTCCTCGTAAAGGTCCCTTGGGTGTTCAAGAAAGCCTGAGGTAGGAATTTAGGGCGCTATGAAGGGTAAGTGGGAAAATAAAGCCGGAAGTTCATAGCGCCCCTATGAAGCGCGTCCGCTCCGCTCGGCTCCCTCGGCGTCCTCATTGTGTTCATTCCCGTTGGCGTTTTTCCACCATGGAACACGGCGCAGTAGCTGTTGTTGTTGTATTGTTGTGACTGAGAAAAGGATGAAAAGGAAATTGCACGGGCCTGCCTACAGGCTCGAGCCGAGCCACCACCGCTGCCACGTGCAGATAGAGGAGAGTTAAAAGATCAGAGGAAAGAGAAAAAGAGAAAAAAATACGCGCGTCGCAGCAACAACTGCGTCCGCCGGAGGAGTATCCCTCCACATTTATACACGCGGCGCAATCTCTTCGCTCATGCGCAGCAGCCCGCAGTGGCGAGCGCGCGCGGCGGAGCACACAGCTGTTCGTAGTGACGCCACTTGCTCCTCGCGCATGCGTAGTAGCTGAGTATCCCTCCACATTTATACACGCGGCTCAATCTCTTCGCTCATGCGCAGCAGCCCGCAGCGGCGAGCGCGCACGGCGGAGCACACCAGCTCCTCGCGCACGCGCAGTATGGTCGACGGAGGGAGCACGCGAAACGGCGACTGTGGCCAATGTAGCTCACGCTACAAAACCTAGTATGCCAGCGCCGCTGGAACCGTGCCTCCACATCGGTTTCCAGAGGGTTGGACAGATAAGTACGCAGGAAGAGGCGGACACTGCAGCGCTGGATACAATGCGTGCGCCGGCTGCACGCGGGCTTCAGCGAGGCAGCAGCGGTGCTACAAAACAAAATACACACACGTAACAACTAGGCGCGAAAACAAGCCGCGCTGACGCGCGGACAGAAAAAAATACGAGGAACTTTAGCGGCTAAAGTGGTGAAAGGCGAAAGCCTGAGTGCTGCATTCTGCTACGCGATTGTTCACTTCACATTCTGTTGGTGCATTAATTAACTGCCAATTAATGACGCTTAATATTTGCCTTTAGGAGTGGAACGCGATAGCGTGTTGTAGCGCTGCCAGGGAGTCCACGGAACGCCACCACCCGTTCGGCGCGACGCGTTGCCCCTTGAATGGAACGCTTTTTGAGGAAAGGAAATGGCGCAGTAATTCTCTGTGACCTCGGTGGACGCCTGAACCACACCATACAGGAAGGGAGGAAGTGGGATTGAAAGAAGAAAAAGAAAGAGGGCCCGTAATGAAGAAAACGAAAATTGGTTTGGTTTGGTTTGGTTTATGGGGTTTAACGTCCCAAAGCGACTAAGGCTATGAGAGACGCCTTAGTGGAGCGCTCCGGAAATTTCGACCACCTGGGGTTCTTTAACGTGCACTGACATCGCACAGTACACGGGCCTCTAGAATTTCTCGTCCAAAGAAATTCAACCGCCGCGGCCGGGATCGAACCCGCGTCTTTCCGGTCAGCAGCCGAGCACCATAACCACTGAGCCACCGCGGCGGCAAAAAATTGTATTTGAGGGAAGGAAATTACGCCGTAACTGTCTCGAAAATTGTATTTGAGGAAAGGAAATTGCGCAGTAACTGTGTATTGAAAAAGAAAGAGGGCCCGTAATGAAGGAAATGAAAATTGTATTTGAGGAAAGGAGATTGCGCAGTAAGTGTGTCACATATTTCGGTGGACACCCGACAGTGTGAGCCATTAAAGGCTTCCGCCTTAAAAACATGTGCCAAACGAGGCGCCGAATGACCCGGGCGACCGGGCACTCAAAGAAAACGCGGTGCCTCACCAATAAGATATACAACAGGGGCGATTTAATGAAGCTGCCATTCCTGTGCAATGTGCCTGAATGTTCTTGCGCAAAGCGCGAAAACATGCAGGTGGTTTAATTTTTAGTGGCTGAACCAAAAACGAGACCAACTTTCACAATAATGTTCGTCCATCTGACTGATACTATTTCGCTCCTAATCCTGCGGGAAATTCTTTATCAATTCCTTCCATGCACTTGAAAATCGCAAAATTTTTGAGCCTCTTGATGGCATTTCCTAGCAGTCGTGTTGGTCCTCAGACACAGAGTGCGCAGGTTGGGGCGACTCGCAAATCTCGGCTTGAGGACGCGCCAAGAAAACGAATACGCATATCTAGCCACCGTAGGCGCTCTGGGGTCCACAAGTCGGAAACAAACCCATAGAAATCCTTGGCCTTATAGCGCTTTTTAGCAACAGTCCACGCTTTCTATTTTTCAGGCGAAACTTCACTACGCTAGGTAAAGCCAAGATCACCTTTATTTGACTATCAGGTAAAGCAAAGGAAAGGAAAAGTGCTAATTGCCCCCCCCCCCCTCGAAACAGTGGACAACTAGTCTTCCTTTGAGCTACGAAACCGATGAAGAGCGGCCATGGTGAGTCGCTTCCCTTACGGCGCGGTTCAGGTGTCCGCCGAGATATGCGAGATAGATACTGCCCCATTTCCTTTCCTCAAAAACCAATTTACCAATTTGCCACGGTGCCTAAGTGGATAAGGCACTCGTCTACCGAGCTGGAGTACCGGAGTTCCAACCTGACCGCGGCGGATGCGTTTCGATGGAGGCGGAACGTACAGGGACAGAAAAGTGGTGGTCGTAGCCGTCGTTAACAACCAGGGAAAATAAATATCCAGCATGTCAATTAGAACTGGGGATGTAGACACAGCGGAGGAGGTGGCAATAGCTTTAGCCATCACGGAAGCAAAGAGAAACAACAAGAGCTACACAATAGTAAAAGACGCACAGGCTGCATGAAGTGGCTTCCTAAGGGGAAGCATAAGCGAGCAGGCCGGCACCCTCCTCAGGCAGGCGACAACGCTCAAAAACAAGCACAATGTGGTATGGGCACCTGGGCACGGAGGAGTGGAGAGAGTGAGAGAGAAAAACTTTATTAGAAGAGGAATTCGGGGCACGCCCCAGTGTCCCCGCACGACCCCACTGCACTCAAGTGTTTGTTCCTAGAGTCCATATAGCACTGGCAGCCCGGCCGGTGGCGATGGTCTGGTGGTGGTGGTGGTGAAAACATTTATTCAGAACAGGAGGTGTTTGGATCGGCCCGTAAGGGACCGATCCTTACAAACACTAGGTGGAGGTCCCTAGTTTGGGACCCCAGTGGCGGTAGCCGCCGCCTGGGCGCGCCCGACTAAGGCTTGTTGGGCCTGTAAGTCGTGGCAGCCGAGCAGGGTCGCCTCCCAGTCCTCCCGGGTTGGGTTGGGGATAGGGGGAATGGCCGGGTTGGAGGGGCAGGCCCACACCATGTGATAGGTGTCCGAAGACACCGCACCACAGTGCGGGCAGCTGCCGCTAAAGGAGGGGTCAAAATGTTTTAGTGCTGCCGGGCACAGCAATGTATTGGTGAAGAGGCGGAGAAGAAGCCGCTCATCCGCCTTCTTGAGGCCTTTACATGGGCTAGGGTAAAGGCGATGGCTATCTTGAAAGTAGGTTACGATATTTTTGAACGTATAAACCGGATTAAAATCGGGTTCCTGATCAGGTGGGGAGGAGAAAACAGCCCGGTGAGAGAGCGCGCGGGCGGCTGCGTCTGCTGCCTCGTTTCCTGCCAACCCCTGATGAGCAGGGGCCCATATGAGATGACGGTGTGCGGGGTCCGTATCCCGTATGCAATTTTGGTATATTCGATAGGCTAGGAAGGGAGTGCAGCCTTGTTCGACGTTCCGACAGGCCCCTCGCGAGTCGGTAATTATGTATTTTGAATTGGAATGTGAGGCCGCAAGAGCAATCGCGACCCCTTCTGCTTGTGTTGCACTGCGGGCTCTGAAAGTGAGGCCGTTAACTGTGTTGCTGTTGTGAACTACCGCGGCCGTGTACCATCCCCCGTGGTGAGGGCCGGAGGCGTCCACGTAGTATACACCTGTTTTGTTGCCATAATATCGGGCTAGCGCTTCCGCTCGTGCCAGGCGCCGACCATTATGGTCTTCATGCGACATGTTTGCTGGAAGAGGCCGCACGTGGAGGGCACGTCTCCACAGTTCCGGGATGCGAAACCTGTCTTCCATTGGAGGGGTGTGTTGTATATGGAGTCGAGCAAGAAGGCGGCGACCCGACTCCGTTAGCGACAAACGCGTGTACTGGTTTGTAAGGTGCGCCTCCCGGAGCTCCCGGAAAGTATTCACCACCCCAAGGGCCATAAGCCGGCTGTTCGAAGTAGTGATGGGGAGGTCAAGGGCACGTTTAACAATTTTGCGAAGGATGACCTCAAGGGCATCCTCCTCATGTTTCCGTAGGTGGAGATAAGGAGTCGAATAGAGAATTCGACTAGTTACGAATGCGTTTGCCAGCCGCAAGGCATCCTTACTTCGTAACCCTCCGCGTTTGTTGGAAACCCGGCGGACCATGCGGCCCACCTGGTCCCCCACCTTACGGAGTTTGGCCAATGTAGTGTCTGGCCGCCTGTGTTTGTGGATGTAGAGTCCGAGTACCCGTATCTCATCACTTTCGCGTATGGGACCACTCTCGAGAGAAAGAGATATTTAGTTGTGCACTTCTGTGAGGGGCGGAGGTGCACAAATTCCGATTTTTTAGGGGAACATTGAAGACCGCAGCGGCGGGCGTAGCGGTCTACTATCGTCGCCGCTGTTTGCAGGCTGGTTTCAATATCCCCTGTGCTGCCCTGCGTGGCCCACAGAGTGATGTCATCGGCGTACAGGGCGTGCTGCACGCCGGCGACACCACTCAGCTGGGCCGGCAGGTGCATCATGGCCAGATTGAAGAGCAGCGGGGAAAGTACCGCGCCTTGAGGGGTTCCCCGCGTGCCGAGTAGGTAAGGACCATGGTCTCTATCTTGAATTCGAATGTAGGATTGACGATCCATTAAAAATTGGCTTATGTATCGGAATGTGTTGAGGCCACAGTCGGTGTGACTTAGGTTAGTGAGTATGATCTCATGTGTTACATTGTCAAATGCCCCTTTAAGATCCAAGGCGAGTACGACCCGGTCATTATGGGGGCATTCGAGGGGGTCAAGGACTTCCCGATTGAGTTGAAGGAGGACATCCTGTGCGGATCTGTGTGGGCGGAATCCAAACATGGTGCTCGCAAAGACATGTTTGTATTCAAGATATGTAGATAACCGATCCCGCACCATCGTCTCCATTAGTTTGCCCACACATGAGGTGAGAGAGCTGGGGCGGAGGTTATCTGTGTCAATTGGTTTGCCAGCTTTAGGAATAAAAGTGACCAAAGCCGTTTTCCATTCGATTGGCAGGGGGGTGTCCCCGCGCCAAATCGCATTGACGTATTCCAGGAGGGACTGGTATGCCAAGTCGGGCAGGTTCGTCAAAAGCTTGACGGTGACCTTATCCCGTCCTGGCGCAGTGCCCCGTTTCATTTTGGCGAGAGCCGCCCGCAGATCATGGAGCTGGAAAGGTTGATCCAGCTCCGTGTTCTCTCTGCCTGCATAAGAGTACGCAGATCCACGGGGGTCTTGGGCTGTACACAGATACTGGTCCCGAAGTTTCTGTGCCAGTTGAGTCGTGTTGCCAGGAAAAGCGTGCATGGCTCGCTGCAAATGTTTTTGTGTTTCGGTTCGTGTTTGGGTTGGGTCGATTAGGGCTCGAAAGAGACGCCACGTGTTTCGGCTGGACATTTGTCGCGCAGCCGTGTTGCATCTATCTACCCAGTTGGAGTCGGCGAGTTGGGCCGCGTACTCTGCCGCTTTCTGGGTAAGCTCGGCAATTCGAGCTTTAAGCTTTCTATTGTGTTTCTGGCGTCGCCAACGGCGGACGAGGCTGCGACGGGCTTCCCAGAGGTGTAGAAGGTGGTTATCCACGTCCGTGACCGCCTCTGAGAGCTGGATGTGTGTTTCGTGCGAGGAGGAAAGGTGTGCCAGCAGCTGTTGGGACCATGCTGTGTAGCCTTGCACGGAAATGGGTGTATTATCAAGTGAGTTAAAATTTTGCCTGAATTTCGTCCAATCTGGGATACGGGCTTGTGTTCTAGGACGCTTGAGAGGGCGTGTGCGTAGTGTAGTGTTAATGATGCACGGCCGGGTCCTCCGAGCGCAGCAGGGTCTCCCAGTCCTCCCAGGTCTTGAGGTTCTCTAGGTCCCGCGAGGGAGGGTCCGCCGGGCAGAGAGAAAGGATGTGGAGGGAAGAGGCGGAGGGTTGTGGGCATAGGGCGCATGCCGGAGTGGGGAAGAGGGATGATAGCGGGCTAGGATAAGGGGTGAGGGAAGAGAGTGTGTCTGTAGTCTGCGCCAGAGTGTTGTTTGTTTGTTATCTAGGGAGGGGTGGGGCGGCGGGTAGAACTTGCGTGAGGCTCTGTAGGCTTGCGTCAGCTCGCTGAATGAGTGCATGCGCTCCTTCGTGAATCCCCGATCCGAGCCTACCTGAGCCCGGTTTAAAGAACCTTGGGCTATAAGGTTGACGGCCTCGTTTCCGGGATTCCCGGAGTGCGCAGGCACCCATATGAGCTGCACTTGGCGAGGTGGGGGTGCATCGGGCGAGTCCAGTATGCCAAGTTGGCATACTGGATATCAGTTGGCAGCAGCGGTTGCGGCCGGGAGCACGCATTCTGAACTGTTTCTTTCCGCCTGTACAGATCACAGCTGCAAGGAACTACCGGCAAGAAAACTTCATCTACCCTGGCTGCAGCGCTTATCGCAAGAAAAAGCATCGTGGCGGTGGCCGTGTCTACTGCCTACTGTCTACCACAGCGCGCCTGCGCGGGACACCAAGCCCCTTGGTTAAAAAGCCCTGCAAGAAGCACCTTCGCATCAGTTGGCAGCAGCGGTTGCGGCCGGGAGCACGCATTCTGAACTGTTTCTTTCCGCCTGTACAGGTTGGTGATTTCTATGCCCTCTTAAATAGTCGGATAAACACTCGGCCGTAGCTTCTGCTGCCATATTCCTGTTCATGCACATACATTGTTTTTGTGTGTTCCCGTGCGGACTGTTTCACTCGCGATCTTGTTTTCACTTATCTCCGTGTTGCACCACGCTCTGGTGGTAGCAATGACAGGAAAGCAAGAGCTCTCTAAACTTTTCGAAGACCTTAAACGTGAGTTCAAGAATGAATTTAGAGAACTGCGCGAATGCCTGGAAAGAGACTTAAGAAAGGAAATCAGAGAAATGAAGGGATTTTTGGAATTTGCGAACAAGAGCTATGAGGAAATGAAAACATCTGTTAGTGAGCTGAAAAACGAAAACTCTGATCTAAGAAACACATTGCAGGGTCTGGAAAAGGACCGAGATGCCCTGCTCGCAAAACTAAAGGATCAAGAAGTAAGGCTGATGCAAAATGAACAGCATGCCAGGTGTTTCAACATAGAAATCAAAGGTGCACCAACGGAGCCAGCAGAAAACACCCTGGATATAACCAGAAAACTTGCAGATGCACTTGATGTACCTTTCGAGGATTCTGATGTTGAAATTTGCCACCGGGTTAGGACAAGTGGAAACACTGATAGTCCTAATATTGTGGTGCAGTTCACACACAGAGCCAAGCGCGACTGTTTCCTAGAGAAAGCAAGAAAAAAACGGCTGACAACAGAAGATATACAGTTAGAGTTGCAGCCCAGTACTCCGATTTACATCAATGAACACTTATCTCCTCCCATGAAACGCTTGTTTGGAGCGGTCAACAGCAAAAAGAAAGAACTTGGCTGGAAGTATGCCTGGTATCGAAACGGCAAGATTTTCGCCCGGAAATCAGAAGGCAGTCTCATTGTCCCCATTTGCCATCTTGATGATTTGCAGAAAATGACTTAGGAACAACAAATGTGTTTATCTTTTCTGGTGGCTCCTTATTTAAAATATGGGTTATCTGCCGTCCGAGGTAAAAGATTTTATATCAGATAAAAAACCAGCAATGACATTTTTTCATCAAAATGTTCGATCACTTGCGCATAAGACAGATGAACTGACCATGTTAATACATAGCTTTGGGATACCGATTACAGTCATAATGTTAACCGAAACTTGGTTAACGCCTACATCACAATTGTTCCGGCTTTCTGGTTATCAGTCGTTCTTCTGTAGTCGACATGATAAGCGAGGGGGCGGTGTAGCGCTTTTGCTCAAAGATGATATTGTTGCTGAACCAGTCGATGATTTCACTGCTATAACTTCTGATTATGAGGTATTAACACTACAAAACCGTACAAACTTGTTCTCTGTTGTGTACAGACCACCATCAGGTGATGCCACCCGTTTTCTTGCTTTCGTTGAAAAGCTTTTTAGTTATGCAACAGAAGAAAAAATGAATCTAGTTTTAGGAGGTGACGTCAATATAAACATGCTGTCATCTTCTCCGCTGCAAAAGGATTTCCAAACTCTAATTACAACTTGCGGTTTTTCGAATACAATTTCTACAGCAACACGCGTGACTGTTGACAGTGCCTCCTTATTGGATGTATTCATATCAAATATAAATATTCATTCGTTAAAGATGACCGCCGCGGTGGCTCAGCGGTTATGGTGCTCGGCTGCTGACCCAAAAGACGCGGGTTCGATCCCGGCCGCGGCGGCTAGAATTTCTTTAGGAGGAGAAATTCTAGAGGCCCGTGTACTGTGCGATGTCAGTGCACGTAAAAGAACCCCAGGTGGTCGAAATTTCCGGAGCCCTCCACTACGGCGTCTCTCATAGCCTTAGTCGCTTTGGGACGTTAAACCCCATAAACGAACGATCATTCGTTAAAGGCAGACGTTCTGTACACTGATATCAGTGACCATCTAGGCATCATTATACTAGTAAGTAAGATCAATCATTTGATTCAGAAAACTAAGGAACCAGTTTATGTTCAGTCAATCACGCCATCAAATCTGGAGGCTTTTCGCCACGCCATTGCTCAGCAAACTTGGGATAGCCTTTATTGCGCACAAGACAGTGACTCTGCATATTCCGCCTTTATTAATATTTTTAAACCATTATATGATACACACTTTCCACGCAAAAAAATTACAAGGCCATCGAAAGCGCGGAAACCTTGGCTGACCCCTGAGCTTCTTGACATGATCAAACAAAAACATTTTTTATATGCCAAATTTGTAAAATCTAGGGATGAAGCCTTACTTAAGAAGTTTAAGAAATACAGAAACAGTTTAACAAAAAAACTTAGAGCTGCCAAAGATGCATATTTTTTAGCAATATTTAGTGACCCTGCTAACCAGCGAAGTGATGTACTTTGGCGCAAATTGAATGCATTGTTACAGCCTAGCTCCTACTCAGCTATTCCTGATATATTGAAACATGATGGGCAGCAAATTTCTGAAGATGCAGTACCAGACGCATTTAATGAAGTTTTTACTCAAGCACCGCAACAGGACATAGAACACAGCCTCACTAACTACGCTCAGTTTCTTCCAGTAAACAGGAATGGAGCATCGCTTTTTCTTGCTCCCACTACCTCTCTTGAAGTTTTTTCATGTATCAGAGCTACAAGCAATAGCAAGTCACTAGATGCCGATGGTATCCAGATTCGCCCTGTAAAGTTTGTGCTCGATATTATCAGCCCTATTCTTGCCCATGTTTATAACATAATATTATCAACAGGTACCTTTCCTAAGAGGATGCAAATCACCCGCGTTGTTCCCGTCTTCAAGCGCGGTGATAAAACTGCACTGAATAATTATCGGCCTATATCAATAGTTCCAGTATTTTCTAAGGGCATTGAGAAGATAATGCATGAGCGATTACTCTCATTCTTCAACCGCCACCATTTGATTGCAGACTTTCAACATGGATTTAGAAAGCATCGCTCTACGGAAACAGCCCTTTTGAGCCAAAAAGAAATAATTTTAGACGCGTTCAGGTGTAAGCATATGGCATTAGGCATATATATAGACTTCTATAAGGCTTTTGATTTAATTAATCATTCCATCCTTCTTAATAAATTAGAAATGTATGGTGTGCGTGGAATTGCCCACTCGCTTTTGTCATCTTATCTGTCCCACAGGTCACAGTTTGTAGATGCCAATAACGCAATATCTTCACGGAAGGCAGTTACCACTGGTGTGCCGCAAGGAAGCATTTTGGGCCCACTTTTATTCTTAATTTACATAACTGACATTGCAAGCTGCACAGATAATGCTACATTCGTTTCGTATGCCGATGACACAACCATTTTTATTACAGGCAACGTGGAAACAGATTTAGAAATAAAGGCTAATAAGACACTGTCTGACTTAGAACGCTGGTCCGCGATAAACTGCTTAAAAATCAACCCGATGAAAACAAAAGTAATCTTGTACACGCCTAGAGGTAAGATGTTGACAACTAATATGAATTTGTGTCTGGGCAGTGAGCAGTTAGAGATAGTGGACTCCGTTAACATCCTTGGGGTGCATTTTTCAAAGCACCTTACCTGGAATGAGCATGTTGATCACCTACAATCAAAATTGTCATCTGCCATTGGTGTCATTGCTCGTCTGCGTCGCATTCTCCCGACCAAGGTAAAATTAATGTTGTACAATGCACTGGTGGTATCTGTCATGCAGTATTGCATTGTGGTGTGGGGCACAACTGGCGTGACAAACGTGCAGAAACTACATTTGCTACAAAAAAGAGCTGTACGTTACATAGCTGATGTCCATTATACATACTCCACAAAACCACTTTTTCCAAAATATGAAATTCTTCCTGTGTTTTGTCTTTATAATTACAGGTTGATGTTGTGCTATAAAGGTTTTGTAAAGTTTGGCATTGATTACATAATTCATCTGGCAAAACTCCAAAAAAACACAAATATTCGTCAGACCCGACATAAAGAAATGTGGTTTGTACACACCCCGAGAACCTCATATGATGAACAATCTCTGTCTTATACATTACCTTCGCTGTTAAACTTACTAGACCGACAAAATTTTGATCCCTCCAGAAACCGAAACTGTCGCATTAAACGTTTTTGTCAACTTATTCATTTGCAAGTCTAAACCATGCCTTCCTATTCGCCTAATTTTGTTCACCACTGTTGCTTATGTGTGTTGATTTATCTGTATTACCTTTTGTTGCTTCTCCGATTGATTGCCGTCTTGTTTCATTCTGTATTACCCGTTGCTTTGTGATATTTTTTCATTTTTTTTTGTGTGTAAGACTGGCCGTCATCCTGCTGTCATGCCAACTAACAAGGGGTCGGGACCTCGTCAAGCTGTTCGAGCTTTTAGTCCCGTACTCCTCCTTTTTTTTTAAGGAAATAAAATGAAATGAATGATTGAAAAGCAGGGACATGGACTCGGCCTCGATCAAAATTTAGAATCGCAGTTTTAGAGTCACTTAAAATGTACCGGGCTTCCGTGCGGGTGATAGCAAGTGTAATGGCGGCTTCCTCTGCAGGTTCTGGGGAGTTGTCTGGAGGAAGAGGTAGTGGGAGGAGGGTGGATGAAGAGGAATCCACCACAGCTGCTGTCGTTTCATCACCCGTGCAGGTAGCGTCCACCCATACGGCGTCCAGCTCGGAGCCGTACGCTCGATCGAGTGCCTTCGCACGGGCTCTGGAGCGCTGTTCATGGTGAGACGGGTGCATATTACTCGGGAGCGGCCTGACGAGAAGCTCCTGCTGAAGAGGTCGTGGGATGGCGAGGAGGGTTGGGTCGTTAGCCGGTATTCGGATTCCGAGAGAGTCCAGGATATACCGACCTGTGGAAGTTTGTGTGAGCCTGATGTATTGGGCCTGTCGGTGGGCCTCCACCAGTTCCCCGATCTTGTTGGGAAGGCCCAGGCCTAGTAATCTGCCTGTGGGTGTGTAGAGGGGAAGATGAAGTGCTACCTTGAATGCCTTGCGAATCAAAGCATCCAAAGCGTTTATGTCATGTTTGGATAGTTGTAGGTATGGGGTAGTGTACAACACACGGCTCAGGACAAAGGCATGAATGAGGCAACATAGGTCGCGCTCCTTCATGCATCTATGATGTCCGGAAACCCTGAGGATGAGGTGCGATATCGCGCCTACAACCTGCTTGAGTTTCTTGAGGGTGGTGGTGTTTGTGCCGTCGTTCTGGATGTGCAGGCCCAATGCACCGAGGGTGTCTACCTCGGGTACCGGGCCACCATTCAGTTCAATGTCAATAGGGGAGCGGGGAGAGCGGCGGTTCTTAGGCCGGATGAGGAGCAGTTCGGGACTTCTCTGGAGAGCAAGACAGTCCGATGGTCTGTGCATAATTTTGGGTGAGGGTGGCTGCTTCCCGTAAGGTGTTTTCGATGCCGCCGTCACTGCCATGGGTGGTCCACAGGGTGATATCGTCGGCATAAAGAGTGTGTGAGGTGGGGAATAGTTGCCAATTTTCGGGCGAGGGGGATGAGGATAATGTTAAAAAGGGGGATAGGACGGACCCTTGAGGGGTCCCGATGCTCTGAAGCGTGTAGGAGGGGGAAGACAGAGGGCCGAAGTGTATCTCAGCCGTGCGGTCAGTGCTTGAATGTAGGCGTACGTGCGCACACGCACATTCAATGGGGATAGAGCAGTCATGATCGCCTGATGTTCAATGCGATCAAAAGCTTTGGTGACATCTAAAGCTAAGACTGCCTTGGTGTGACCTGGAAGAAGCGGGTCGAAAATGTCGTGAGTGAGTTGCAGCATGGCGTCCTGTGCCGATAGATTGGAGCGAAATCCCACCATGCTATGCGGGTAAAGATTGTTGTCCGCCATTTGAATTGAGCCTCGCTAACACAACATGCTCGAAGAGCTTCCCGAGGCATGAGGTTAGCGAAATCGGGCGAAGGTACTGTAACGTAAGTGGTTTGTTGGGTTTAGATAGGAATATTACCTTCGCGCGGCCCCAGGACTGCGGGAGGTTACCCTCCCTCCAGCACTGGTTGAAGTATTTCGTAATGTGGGTGATCGATTGGTCATCCAGATTACGCAGCATGGAGTTTGTGATTTGGTCTGCACCAGGTTCGGAGTTTGCGCGGTGAATCAGGAGGCCCGCTCTGACTTCCGCCTCCATGATGTCGGTGTCGAGTGTGGGATTTGCTTGTCCTCTGTAGTAGGGTAGAGGTGTGGGGGCGCCTGGAGAGGTGTACATGGTTTGAAGTGTGTCTAGGAGGGTGTCGGGATCGTCAATGTGTTCATGTGTTCATGTGTCAATGAGGTGTCGGAGGAGTTGCCGTGCAGGTTTGCTGGAGGGGTTTCCGGCGATGCCGTCGCATATCTGTCCCCAGTTGGATCGGCAGAGCTCCTCAGAGTGCTTTTGGATTTGTGTCTGCAGCGCGTCCAGCCGCTTTTTAAGCGTTCTGTTGTGTTTGTTGCCTTTCCAGCGTTCCAGGAGGCTGTGATAAGCCTCAAAGAGGTGGGCTAGGCGTGTGTCGAGGGTAGGGGTTCCGGCTGTAGTTTCAATGTTTCGCGTGTTGTACTGAACGTCATGCTTGAGTGACTGCGCCCATGCGTCCATGTCTGCGATGGGAGTGTCTGGGAGGGCGGTGCGTGCAGCGCGAAAGGCATCCCAGTTAATGAGTTTGTGTGTTGTATTTGCGTGACTGGGTGGTTTGTATGGGACAGGGATTTGTATAATGTAATGATCACTGCCCTGTGTACGTTGTGTTCTGTTCCAGGTAACGCCGCGGATACAGCGGCTCAGCGTCAGGTCCGGACTGGTGTCCATGCTGACACTGTTGCCGATCCGCGTAGGCGTCTGAAACGTGTTGTGCACAGTGAGTTGGAGGTTCTGCAGGAGCAGCCAGAGCCTGCGACCTCAATGAGTCGTGGTTGTGTATCCCCCGTCAGTATGCTGACTGTTGAAGTCCCCACCGATGAGTAGGGGATGTTTCCCTGCTAGATGGGGTAGCTTTTGCAGAAGTGATTCTAGCGGGGCCATAGGCAGGGATCGGGGGTGGTGTATGTTTGCTATAAATATAGAAGGAAGTGAATGTGTGTGATGTATAAGTTCAGTGATCACGCAGGGCGTCTCAGACGTGATGTGATGTGTTTTGTAGGTGAGGCTGCGGTGGATGAGTGTGGACGCCCTGGGTGTGTTAGTGGTATCCGAGTGTGTAGATGTGTAGCTGGGGAGGGTTGCCCGGTGTGCAGTCTCCTGGAGAAGAAGTATGCGGGGTGTGGGTGTGAAGGAGAAGTTGCAGAGGTGCGCGCTTGGCCCGGAAGCCGCGACAGTTACAAGTTAAAATGAGGAGATAATTAGTGCTCCCCCCCGCCATATTGGATAGTGTGAGGATTGAGGAGGGTTGAAAGACGGGTGTCAATTGGTACGCGCTGCTCAAGAAAGGTGGTTTGTGCTTGCGGAGGTCGGATGGGCGGATTGTAGGGGGTTTGAAGTTGGGTGAAGCGATGGGTAAGATTATGTTCCAAGAGCTCCATCATCTTGGTAAGCATAGCGTCCATGCGTTCCTCAAGTTTTTCGGTGAGGGTAGCGGCAAGGTGATTGAATCTGGCCTCGAGGCGGCGTCTAGCTCTTTTAGTTTGTGGTCAAATTTGGCTTCAAGTGCTGCTGGGCAACCGTCGACGGGGTCAAGACACATCATCAGTGCACTCCGTCCTAGGCAGTACGTGGGCATGCCCACGCTACCAACTCCCGAGACTGCACGGGAAAATTCCGGCAGCCCAAGGTGCCCGGCCCCAAGGCTAAACGCCCAGAGCTCAGAGGAACCCAGCGACCAGGCAAGCCGCCAACTCACCCAAATTCAGGTGCGAGTGGCGGAACGCCGCGTGGTGCTCACGGCACCGACCACAAAGCGTCGTCAGCTTCTCCATCGTCGCTGAAGTCAGCGCCCGGGAAGAAGACGGCGCTTCTACCGCCAAGCGGCAGGGACTCTGGCCACTTCCCGGCCCTCAAGACAATTGGTACTACCGGCGCACGGGCACCAGCGCCTCAACACGGCAAACAACAGGTGAGCAGCTGGGCTGAGATTGCCTCCTCCTCCTCCCATCCCCCCTCCCCCTCAGTTACCGTCTCCGCACTCGACGCGGAATACAAAAAATACATAGACGTGCTCCGGACACAGAATGAGCTTTTCCTCAACAAAATTCAAAATTTAGAATCAAAATTGGCGTCCGCCGTTCCGAGCTCGCCGAACTCGGACGCAATGGTGAGCGCGGCGGAGATCTCGCCTGCCCTCGTAACAGCCATCTCCGCGATGGAGGAGCGCTTAACCTCTAAATTACGATCACTGACCGAGACCGCCATGGACCAGATCTTGACCAAGTTCAAATCTGCCGTTCCCACAGTGGTCTCAAAACACACCTTGGACAACCCCCGCCTCCTCTGTTGGACAGGGCCCATGAGGGACGTATCCCGTCCTTCAAAATTCAACCGTCTCATTATTGATTCGGACAATGAGGACAGTTGCCCCGCCCCTTCCATCATCACCCCCTTGATGGCGCAAGTAGCTGGCTTAGGGGCAGCCAATACCTCCTCCTCCCCCCTAAAAAAATTCGCAGAGGCTCAGCTTGGTTAAGCCCGGAAATTGCGAAAGCAACTTTATCCGTTTCTTCAGCCCACATCCGCCGTGTCTACCACCGCCCTGCGCCGACGGTTGGTTGGTTGCGACTGAGAGAAGAATGAAAAGGAAAGTGCACGGCCCTGCCTATTGGCTCCAGCCGAGCCACCACCGCTGCCACGTGCAGATAGAAGAGAGTTGAAAGATATGAGGAAAGATAAACACCACTCATTAAACTTGGCCCTGCACTTGTAGATGCACCCGCATAAAGCAATGTTGACCGGCGTGCTCGCCAGGCCGCTGCATACGCGCGTTGTTTAGCTAGCCGTTCTTCCCGTTCTTCGTCTGTTTCTTCGGCGCGGCGCCGTCGCTTGGCCGCAGCAGATCGTTCCAGCCTCACCTTGTACACATCATCCGACATAGCGCACTGAGAGGAGCGCAGCTGCAGCCCCCCCCCCCCCCCTCGTTTTTTTATCCCGCTTTAGCGAGCGCCCTCTCTCGGCAGCGGCGCAGCCGGCGTGTAATGCTGTACCTCCACCATCGATGGCGCGAGCTGCGGCCCCGTCTCTCGGTCTGTCGTGATGTCACACGATCACGTGACGCTCCGCTGTGTAAGGAGGCGCCACGACCATCGATGGCAGAAAAGTGCAAGCAGTATTGCTTTCGCAATAAAATTTTTAATCACGGCGAGACAACTTAATCAAAAGAGTCCCGCCATCTCCAATTCAGCCGTGTCAACCTCAATAACACAATCGAACTGTAGAGGCTTTAAAGACCGCACTCAGCGGGCCAATTTCCGCCTGTACCTTGAAGCCTTCGAGTCCCTACCAGCCGTGGTTGCCCTCCAGGAGCCAGGCCTGGGCGCCACACTTTCAAATTACACGACGTTTCAACAGGATCCCGCGTCTTGTCTTCTCGATCACAAAGCCTACACAGCCAACTTAGTGGATCTCGACCTCCAGCTCGAGTATTCCTATGCAATGGTTACTATCCTACCACTCCGCCGCAGGGACCCGCCGTTGCATACGCTCAACGTGTACTGCTGTCCCAAACTCAAGCGAGTGACTTTTGCGGTCCTCTTTAGCCGTGCGCTATGAGTAGCGGGTCGCGATCCGCTGCTGATTGTGGGCGACTTTAACGCTCCCAGTCAGCAGTGGGGGTATCGCTAGGAGCAGTAGCGCGGACGTAAGCTGGCGGAACTTGCGTCCATGTTGGGCCTCACCCTCCACGTGGACCCCGTCCACCCAACAGGGCTAGGGAATTCCGTGACAACGGATACGTGTACGGACTTAACCTTCACTCGCAACATACGACACGCAGACTGGCTCAACACCGAGGAGACCCACGGTAGCAACCACTGCATCCTTAACACTGCCCTCTCAAGCGTCTCAGGACACAAGCCCGTATCCCAGATTGGACGAAATTCAGACAAAATTTTCACTCACTTGACAATACACCCATGTCCGAGCAGGGATACCCAGCATGGTCCCAACAGCTGCTGACACACCCTTGCTCGCATGAAACTCAGATCCAGCTCTCAGAGGCGGTCACAGACGTGCATAACCACCTTCTACACCTCTGGGAAGCTCGTCGCTGCCACGTCCGCCATTGGCGACGCCAAAAACACAGCAGTAAACTTAAAGCTCGAATTGCCGAGCTTGCCCAGAAAGCGGCACAGTACGCGGCCCAAC
The DNA here is from genome assembly GCF_055824585.1 of Amblyomma mixtum. Taxonomy (NCBI): domain Eukaryota; kingdom Metazoa; phylum Arthropoda; class Arachnida; order Ixodida; family Ixodidae; genus Amblyomma; species Amblyomma mixtum. Next base: position 106,402,705 of record NC_143018.1, read on the forward strand.
TCGCCGACTCCAACTGGGTGGATAGATGCAACACGGCCGCGCGACAATTGTCCAGCCGCAACACGTGGCGTCTCTTTCGAGCTCTAATCGACGCAACCCAAACACGAACCGAAACACAGAAACATTTGCAGAGAGCTGTGCACGCTTTCCCTGGCAACACAACTCAACTGGCACAGAAACTTGGGGACCAGTATACGTGTACAGCCCAAGACCCCCGTGGATCTGCGTACTCTTATGCAGGCAAAGAGAACACGGAGCTGGATCAACCTTTCCAGCTACATGATCTGCCGGCGGCTCTAGTCAAAATGAAAGGGGGCACCGCACCAGGAAGGGATAAGGTCACCGTTAAGCTTTTGACGAACCTGCCCGACTTAGCACACCAGTCCCTTCTAGACTACACCAATGCAATTTGTCGCGGGGACACCCCCTTGCCAATCGACTGGAAAACAGCTCTGGTCACTTTTACTCCTAAAGCAGGAAAACCAATTGACACAGATAACCTCCGCCCCATCTCTCTCACCTCCTATGTTGGCAAACTAATGGAGACGATGGTAGGGATCGGTTATCTGCATATCTTGAACACAAACATGTCTTTGCGAGCACCAAGTTGGGATTCCGCCCACACAGATCCGCACAGGATGTCCTACTGCAACTTAATCGGCAAGTTCTTGACCCCCTCGAATGCCCCCATAATGACCGGGTAGTTCACAATGTAACACACGAGATCATACTCACCAACTTCAGCCAGACCGACTGTGGCCTTAACACATTCCGATACATATGTCAATTTCTAATGGATCGTCAATCCTACATCCGCATCCAAGATAGAGAGCAGGGTCCTTACCTACTCCGCACGCGGGGAAAACACCAAGGCGCGGTACCTTCCCCGCTGCTCTTCAGTTTGGCTATGATGCACCTGCCGGCCCAGCTGGGTGGTGTCGCCGGCGTGCAGCACGCCCTGTATCGAAACACAGCACATTTTCGCGGACGCTATGTTCGGTTTTCGTCCTCACAAGTCAGCACAGGATATACTTCTGCAGCTCCACCACGACATTTTAGATCCTGTAGATTGTCCTCACAACGAACAACGAACAACACAACGAAAAGTTGGTCCTGGCCTTGGATCTTAAAGGCGCATTCGACAACGTGAAACATGAAGTAATCCTGGACAACCTCAGTAACACCAACTGTGGCCACAAAACATTCCATTACATAAGACAATTTCTTACAGACCGTCAAGCCTATATACGCATACAAGATGCGGAACACGGGCCATACACCATCTGCTCGAGGGGAACACCTCAAGGCGCGGTCCTGTCTCCCCTGCTCTTCAATTTGGCAATGCTTCGTCTTCCCTCCAAATTGTCTTCTCTGCCCGGGATACATCACGCTCTTTATGCGGATGACATTACAATCTGGGCCACGCAAGGTAACCTGGGCCACATTGAGTCCTACCTGGAAGCAGCGGCGACCACAGTTGACGACTACGCGGCCTACTGCGGTCTCCAGTGCGCCCCAGCTAAATCATAATTTGTGCACGTAGTACATCCCTCCTCTCGGGACACTACTTCATCAGTCTCCCTTCGGGACCGATCCGGGAGGCCAAGGAGATCCGCGTCCTTGTCCTCTTCATACACCACCAACGCAGAGTCGACACCACCCTAGCCAAACTTCGCATGGTGGGAGACCAGGTGGGCCGAATGGTTCGCCGGGTCTCCAACAAGCGGGGCGGATTACGAAGCAAGGATGCACTGCGGCTTGCCCACGCTTTCGTAACGAGTAGAATCCTCTACTCAACTCCCTACTTGCACCTGCGCAAACACGATGATGACCAAATGGAGGTCATCCTGCGGAAAGTCATCAAGCGGGCTCTCGATCTCCCGGTCGCCACGTCCAACCAGAGACTTCTGGCCTTGGGCGTGGTGAACACATTCCGGGAGCTTCGAGAAGCCCACTTAGTCAACCAATACACGCGTCTTGCACAGACCACGTCCGGTCGCCGCCTCTTGGACCGGTTACACATCAAACATGACTACCACATTGAGGAAAGGGAGAGAGTGCCAGAACCCTGGAGACGCGCTCTCCGGGTCCGACCCCTTCCCCGCAACATGTCCAGAGAAGACTATAGCGGTCGTCGCCAGGCGCGCGCGGGAGCGTTGGCGCGATACTATGGTAACCAAGAACACGTGTATTACGTGGACGTTGCCGGCCCACACCACGGGGGGTGGTACACGGTCGCAGTCGTACAAAACACAAACACAGTTAACGGGCTCACTTTCAAAATCCTACAGCGCAACTCACGCGGAGGAGATTGCCATTGATCTGGCTCTCACGAATCTCAAGTCAAAACACATCATCACCGACTCGCGAGGGGCCTGTCGGAACTACGAGTTGGGCTGGGCTCCCCCGCTTGCCTGGCGCATACTGGAATATAGCTGTCGATGTGAAGATCCAACTCCACGCAACGTGATTTGGGCCTCCGCTCACCAGGGGCTCCAGGGAAACGAACAGGCCGATCAGGCCGCCCGCGCACTCTCTCCCCGGGCTATCTCGCTGTCCTTGGAAGGGTACTCCCAATCAGACACTCTAGCCCTTACATTCAAACAAATAACCGATTACTACAAGGAGGAGCACAGGCGCTACCCGGCCCCTTGTAGGGGCCTGAATCGCGCTGACGAGCGCCTCCTCATCAAAATTCTTACTAACACTGTACTGTGCCCGGCGGTGCTTAAACATTTCAATACATCCTTTGATGGCGCGTGCCAGTTCTGTGGGGAGGTTGCTGACACCTTCCACATGGTTTGGGCGTGTCAATCAAACCCATCTATCCCCCCCACCCCCACCAGAGAGGACTGGGAGGCGGCCCTGCTCGGCTGTCAAGACCTAAAGAGCCAAAAGGCCTTGGTTCAACGGACGCGGGCGGCGTTGCATGCCAATGGGGCACTGGAATAGGGGCTCCACCCAGTATTGTAAGGGAAAGGGCCAATAGGGTCCTACCCCAATCACCTTTCTGTAAAAATTTAATTGCCCATAAATGTTTTTCACCACCACCACGCCCTGTACGCCGATGACATCACCCTGTGGGCCACGCAGGACAGCACAGGGGACACTGAAACCAGCCTGCAAACAGCAGTGACAATATTGGACCGCTACGGCAGCCTCTACGGCCTTCAATGTTCTCCTCAAAAATCGGAATTTGTGCACCTCGGCCGATCACAAAAGTGCACATCTAAAATCTCTGTTTTTCTTGAGAGTGGTCCCATTCCGCGAAACCGACGAGATACGGGTACTCGAACTCTACATCCACAAATACAGAGGGCCAGACACCACACTGACAAAACTCCGTAAGCTGGGGGACCAGGTGGGCCGCATGGTCTCCCGGGTTTCCAAACAACGCGGGCGGTTACGAATTAAGGATGCCTTGCGGCTGGCAAACGCCTTTGTAACCAGTCGAATTCTTCATTCGACTCCTTATCTCCACGTACGGACACAAGAGGAGGATGCCCTTGAGGCCATCCTGCGCAAAATTATTGCATGCCTTTCACCTCCCAATCACTACTCCAAAGAGTCGGTGGTGAATACTTGCCGGGAGCTCCGGGTAGCGCACCTTACATACCATTACACTAGCTTGTCGCTAACGGAGTCGGGTCAACACCTTCTTGCTCGAATTCATATCCAACACACCACTCCCATGGAAGACAGAAGTAAGACATGATGTTGGGCTAGTCGGTTCATGGTTAGAGCGAAACAAAACTGCGCGAAGAAGACGGGACAAAAGAAAGGCACGAATACACACACACAAAGCGCAGACTTCCAACTGACTTTATTTTGTAAAAGCAGGGTGCTTATAAAGGCAATAACAGCAAACTAGGAGACAAGCAGAAGCAACGTGCGAACGGCAATGACAGAGTCAACAATACCACGTGTGATTGCGACGCATGAAAAGTTCGAATGTGACCGTCTAAGAAATTGATTTCTTGACATGAAAGAGATAAAGAAGGGGCGCTAACACACTTAGCACCCCTTTTAGAAATGAAATAGGCCTCGATAATTTCTCTTTCGGTTTTTGTTTTGGCTTTAGAAAGGAACTTTGTTTTTTCCAGGTAAGGAGAACAGGTAAGGAGAACAGAGCTGCGACACGAAAACCTGTTCTCCTTACCTGGAAAAAACAAAGTTCCTTTCTAAAGCCAAAACAAAAACTGAAAGAGAAATTATCGAGGCCTATTTCATTTCTAAAAGGGGTGATAAGTGTGTTAGCGCCCCTTCTTTATCTCTTTCATGTCAAGAAATCAATTTCTTAGATGGTCACATTCGAACTTTTCATGCGTCGTAATCACACGTGGTATTGTTGACTCTGTCATTGCCGTTCGCACGTTGCTTCTGCTTGTCTCCTAGTTTGCTGTTATTGCCTTTATAAGCACCCTGCTTTTACAAAATAAAGTCAGTTGGAAGTCTGCGCTTTGTGTGTGTGTATTCGTGCCTTTCTTTTGTCCCGTCTTCTTCGCGCAGTTTTGTTTCGCTCTAATGGAAGACAGGTTTCACATCCCAGGGCGAGAGCCCTAGCCCGACATTATGGCAACAAAACAGGTGTGCACTACGTGTACGCCTCCGGCCCTCACCTAGGGGGATGGTACACGGTCGCTGTAGTTCACAACAGCAACACAGTTAACAGAGCCCGCAGTGTAACACACGCAGAAGAGGTCGCGATTGCTCTCACGGCCTCACATTCCGATTCAAAATAGATAATCACCGGCTCGCGAGGGGTCTGTCGGAACGTCTAACAAGGCTACACTCCCTACCTAGCCTGTGGAATCTACCAAAATTGCATAAGGGATACGGACCCCGCACACCGTTATCTTATATGGGCTCCTGGTCATCAGGGGTTGGCAGGAAACGAGGCAGCAGACTCAGCCGCCCGCGTGCTCTCTCACCGGGCTGTTTTCTCCTCCCCACCTGTTCAGGAACGCGATTCTAATCCGATCTATACTTTCAAAGATGTTACACAAGCTACTATCAAGATAGTCATCGCCTTTACCCTCGCCCATGAAAAGGCCTCAAGAAGGCGGATGAGCGGCTCCTTCTCAGCCTTATCACCAATACATTGCTGTGCCCGGCGGTACTAAAACATTTTGACCCCTCCTTTAACGGCAGCTGCCCGCACCGTAGAGCGGTGTCTTCTGAAACCTATCACATGGTGTGGACCTGCCGCTCCAAGCCGTCTATTCCTCCCATCCCCAACACAACCCAGGAGGACTGAGAGGCGACCCTGCTCGGCTGTCACGACTTACAGGCCCAACATGCCCTAGTCGGGCGCGCCCATGCGGCGGCCACCGCCGCTGGGGTCCCATACCCGGGACCTCCACCTAGTGCTTGTAAGGATCGGTCCCTACAGGCTGATCCAAACATACCTCCTGTCCCTTCTTAATTAATGTTTTCACCACCACCACCACCCACACAATGTGATATATGTGCGGGAAGACACCGCTCTACACTGCGGGAGGCTGCTGTTAAGAGGGGTCAAAGTGCTGTAGTGCCGCCAGGCACAGCAATGTATTGGTGAGAAGGCGGAGAAGCAGCCGCTCATCCGCCTTCTTGAGGCCTTCACAAGGGCGAGAGTAAAGGCAATGACTATCTTGATAGTAGGTTGTAACATCTTCGAAGGTATAGAACGAATTAAAATCGAGTTCCTGATTGGGCGAGGAGGAGAAAACAGCCCGGTGAGAGAGCGCGCGGGCGGCTGCGTCTGCTGCCTCGTTTCCTGTCAACCCCTGATGAGCAGGGCCCATATAAGGTAACGGTGTGAGGTGTCCGTATCCCCTATGCAATTTTGATCGATTCGATAGGCTAGGAAGGGAGTGCAGCCTTGTTCGAAGTTCCGACAGACCCCTCGCGAGTCGGTGATTATGTGTTTTGAATCGGTATGTAAGGCCGCGAGAGCAGTCGCGACCTCTTCTGAAGGTGAGGCCGTTAGCTATGTTGCTGTTGTGAACTTTCGCCTCCACTGAAATTCGACTGCCACGGCGGGGATCGAACCCCGGTATCTTTGGTCAGCAGCCGAGTGCCATAACCACTTGCCACTGCGACTGCGAGATGTGTGTGTGTGTGTGTGTGTGTGTGTGTGTGTGTGTGTGTGTGCGTGTGCGTGTGCGTGTGTGTGTGTGTGTGTGTGTGTGTGTGTGTGTGTGTGCGTGTGCGTGTGCGTGTGCGTGTGCGTGTGCGTGTGTGTGTGTGTGTGTGTGTGTGTGCGTGTGCGTGTGCGTGTGCGTGTGCGTGTGTGTGTGTGTGTGTGTGTGTGTGTGTGTGTGTGCGTGTGCGTGTGCGTGTGCGTGTGCGTGTGTGTGTGTGTGTGTGTGTGTGTGTGTGTGTGTGTGTGTGTGTGTGTGTGTGTGTGTGTGTGTGTGTGTGTGTGTGTGTGTGTGTGTGTGTGTGTGTGTGTGTGTGTGTGTGTGTGTGTGTGTGTGTGTGTGTGTGTGTGTGTGTGTGTGTGTGTGTGTGTGTGTGTGTGTGTGTGTGTGTGTGTGTGTGTGTGTGTGTGTGTGTGTGTGTGTGTGTGTGTGTGTGTGTGTGTGTGTGTGTGTGTGTGTGTGTGTGTGTGTGTGTGTGTGTGTGTGTGTGTGTGTGTGTGTGTGTGTGTGTGTGTGTGTGTGTGTGTGTGTGTGTGTGTGTGTGTGTGTGTGTGTGTGTGTGTGTGTGTGTGTGTGTGTGTGTGTGTGTGTGTGTGTGTGTGTGTGTGTGTGTGTGTGTGTGTGTGTGTGTGTGTGTGTGTGTGTGTGTGTGTGTGATTGAATGGACACATGGTAGACAAACAACCGTCTTTGTTCTAACGTTTCGACCAAAGTCTGGCCTACATCGACACCCTGTCCGAAGGTCAGACCCTGGTCCAAAGGTTAGAATAAAGACAGTTCTTTCTCTAGCATGTGTCAATTCAATTACGTTCATGTTCTACCGGATCCATCCGAACGTCACCCCCATGCAGACACCGGCCGAAGAGGATGAAAACGGTTGGGAGCGATGCGCGAGACCTGTCTGCTGAACCGCCTTTTTAACTAACTGGGCGTCGCGCTAACGCTGCCTTGATCGCTGCCTTGCCGCTGCCATCTGGTCTTCGTCCGGAACCCCATAGCCCCTGACCACGTGGCTAGAGGGCAGTCTAGCAGCTGTTTCGCTGGCTCTGAGTCGAACAGTCTCGCCATGAATGAGGTGCGCGACGGACCGACTCGGGCGCCAAACCACGTGTAACAATGCTTAACAGAGCTTTCGCTCGTATCACCAGGTTTAACAAGAGCTAAATCTGTACTAGGTTTTGCCTTTGGCTTTTTTTCGCTGTCGTAGAACTTTTCACAGTTCATCACAATTTTTGAAAGCTCGTAAAAAAAGGCAAGCGTGAGGATGAAGGTAACAAGTCTTGGTACTATTTTAAACTGGAACCAAGGTAATGCGAGTGGGACAGTCTAATGTTTCAGCTCAGCTCTTGTACACGCTGCCAGCGCCGATCGCACGTCTATTGCGCATGCGCAAAAGCACATTCACAAAAGGCTCGAGCGTGTGTAGCCGGAAAACCTGCCGCGCACTCTTTTGATAGCAGCCAGCTTTATCGCCAGAAGTACTGAGACCGCGAATACAAGCATGGCCGCCACCGTTGCTGCTACGCTCTCACTCGCTGCGGAGGAAATAGTGTGTTTCCCCTAAGACTTTACACAATTTTTAACAATACGGTTTTCGAGTGAGAAGAGGGGTTTTTCCGGCATAGCACTGTGAGCGGTTTAGTACATCAGAAGAATGCTAAGACATGCTAACCAGCAGGCTGGTCAAGTAAAATTGAACGGTTAAATTTTTAACTGTTACCGCTTGGCTCTATAATTATTGTCAGGCGTGTAGCCCACCTTACGTAATACCCAAATAATTCCTTAGAATTTCGAAAACGCGGTTATCCTCGGCGTTGCGGCCTAACAAATTCTGGCTATCTCGACCTGTTACGTGCAATGGAGAGGTTACTTTGCCTGCATGCTTCTCGAAAGCGCATGTTTTTTGGCGCTATGCAGTCAAATTTATTGGGCCATTGCGCAGGGAGTAACGGCTTTTTGAAAATTCTAAAAGCTGGATGTTATTTACAGTGTGCTACACGCCTCTCAATAATTAAGGAGCCCAGCATTAATAGTTCATGTGCGGGCGATACGAGAGGGTAGTTCTGTCGAGCGAAAAGCCTTGTGTAATGCAAGGAAGGTGCAGAGGCGGTCGAGGTGCTGAGAAGTGAGGTGCCACCAACTTCCTTGCGAAGTTCTCGTCCTTTGGGACAACCACTGGGATAGGACCGGGCTTCTTGGGCAAGGAAGTCTACCGCCGTGTTACCACTGACTCTAACGTGAGAGGGCAGCCACTTCAAGCAAACTGTAAATCCTTTCAATTGTAGCTTCCTTGGCAAGGTTAGAGACCAGAGGCAAAATTTTAAACGGAATGTCCCTAGTCACAGGCGCCCTAGTGCAAATTTGGAGTCAGACAGAATGGCGACTCTGTGGTCTGCAGGAAGGCAGCGGTTGAAGAGTTGATGTGTGGAAGACACAAGGGCATAAAAGAGAAGGGGACGGGACGAGTGTTCGTGCCGTCCATTCCTCCGCTGTGTCCTTGTGTCCTTGCGCTTCCACACCTCATTATGACCTAACAACCGGCCAAATTGCTACCCTTCAGGTTGAAAAAACTCTGCAATGGCCAATAATTCAGCGAACGTTGAAGACACTACTCACTCAAGGCCCTAAGCCCAAGATAAAGCAAGCTGAGGCACTACAAATACGGCTGAGTAGAACTCCTCACGCCTACTCACAGATTTAGTAATGCGAAACACTGGGATTGTCGGTTTGCCATAACTGAGGTGCAGCGCACAAGAAAGACACAAGGAGAGAAATAAAGGGACTAGCGCTAAACTTAATACTAAACTTTATTCAGGAACGTGTTAGAGTACATATGGCACGACAACAGAAACAATACAAGACGGCTAAGTTTCACACGAATACTGTCATCAAGCGGCAATTCATGGGTCACGATCAGAGTGTTAAAACATTCTTCGAAAATTCTTAAAGTGCTCGAGATAGTTTCCTCAAGACGTCGGGTGTGTATTTTCAGTAAGACCAGAAATAGATCCAAATATCTTACCACCTTTAAAACATCGCAACCTTCAAAACATCTAAACAAGAGGTTAACCCACTCTGCGAAAAAATAATCACTCAGCACAGGCACAGTGCAAGAACTTATAAAAACGCCTTATTTTTTTTGAAAACACACCGTTCCGCCTTTCTACGTACGTAGACGTCAGATATAGGTGCAGTAAGTTCACAAAACCACCCCTTCTGTAAATGATTCATTATGGAAGGCAGCAGCTCCTGCCCTATTGATACAACTTTCTACGTACGAGATTAACCTGTCATGCGAAGTGAATAAAACAGATCCTTGATATCAACAGAAGAAATCGCAACTTACCTCCCATGAAGAGAAATCAGATACCAAGCTACGTAAGTTGGATTTCTGATTAGCAGTGAGTCATCAACAGTAAGCTTATTTAACTTGCCTTGAAAAAAGACTGCAATGGACCTTTTCCAAGTTCCACGTTCTGACAGACTCTGCCTTATGCGTTTTCGCCGCGAAGAACATTTTTAAAGATAAACTTTTCACTCTTGTCAATTTCATTCACAATCCTAACCAAGTTCATTCTATTTGTAGGAATGCGTTTATTAGGCGTCCACAAGAGACCGAACCGCCGTGTAGGATCTGGCAGCATAGCCAAGCGTAGCCAGCACCAAGAGAGCGGGGTAACTTCGTCGTCGTTAGGCGCAGCGTAGTGTCGGCGCATGGCGGTAGCGGAACCCGTCACAGTTGGCACACTACATATTGCACAGTTCTTTTGCTTTCAAATTTGCATTCTTTAGTGAACTTCATGACTATTCATTGCTGCGAGGAAGCGCGCAGAGACGACGGACAAGAAAGGACGCACAGCAGGGCGTTAACTATCAACTGAACTTTATTCGGAAAAAACATCAAACACCGCATCAACATCTTGCAAGAATGCGAATAAAGTGATCCGCAGGCAACAAAGCGAACCCAACTTTTTTATGAGTAGGGAGAACACGTAGCTCCTCTTGTGGCAGGTAGGAGAACGTCTTCCGAATGGGCAACGTGATGGTTTATCCTTTGTGTTGAATTACATCTACATCATGCGAAACACATCCTTCACTGTCGCCGTCCGCTGCCAGTTTTGAAACGCGTCCCGCTCAGAGCCCTCAGAGCCAAGTGTTGACATACAGGTCGTCCCCGTAGACGCTGTTCAGATTTTCAAGAACCAAGGTCTTACTTCCGCCACATGAAACGATCGTTTTCAGCGTAAGACGGGGATCTCGAGGCCGCAATGAATGCCATCATAAAACCATGTCTGGTCCTGCTGACAGCTATTACAAAAAAGTGCCTTCGCGTCCTAGCTCGTAGTCAACGAAGCAGGATCTGACCCGTCCGGTTCTCTCCAGGGAAAACAAATTGTAGAGGCAGTTTTGTGGAGGCGAGGAGGCGTAATGGAAGGCAGCGGACTTCTTCTAAGAGCTTGATGGAAGAAGCCTAGCGTGGAACTACCAGCTCACTCTCCAGGTCTTTCTTGTCTGTGATCTCACGGCTGTCTGATGACAACAGAAAAGGCAGAGAGTAAATAATTTTGCTGGTTCCAATAGCTGACTGCAGCTTTAGCATTGCTGAAGGACCACTGCCCCACGTCGCACCTGCCAAATCTTTCAGCACGTTTAGCCTAGGAAGCGAGGAGGAAACAGCGCTGTCCACCGCTCTCTTCCTTGTGAGACATGAGTCAGGAATGACGCCCGGGAACCTCGTGTGGCACTCCTGACGAATATGGGTTCTTTGCATTCGTAGGTCTAGGAGCGTACAGAGACGTCTTTCTCCAGGGAGCAGCACAAAGCAGGACTTTTGCTGACAGGGAGGCACCTAACGTCGCCAAATGGGCTTGTATTGCAGAAAGAGCCCGCTGTGCGATCACTGCTGGAAGCTTGTGCTGGTAACCGGATAGCTACACCAAGACGTCATCGGAGTAAATCAAAATTTGCAACAGTGTACGGCCACAAGGTAATGACGTCCGGCAGAGCTGCCATAGTAATGTTAAACCACAGCGGCGATAGCAAACTTCCTTGCGGCACTCCTTGAGACAGTGTCCGCAGGCTGCTAAATGTTCTTCCATTGCGGACTGTCGTCCTACGGTAGCATACAAATTTCTGAACGAAGTGATAATGCACCTGTCACCTTCATACGATGCTGCTGAGAAAGAATGGCTCCTGGTAGGACGCAGTCACAGGATTTCAACACATCCAGGAATCAGGCAAGGGTTGACAGGCCGTTTCTCTGGCTGTGCTCGATATGGCTTACTAAATCTAAAATGCTGTCCTGCACACTGAGAAGGGAACGGAACCCATTCCTACTGATGGCCAGAAACGTTTGGATTCCGCCTACGAGGACAGTTGATTTTAAATCAATCTCTGCATTAACTAAGATGTTCGAGGTTAGCGATGCCGGTCTGTGTGAAGAGAGATACAGATACAGGCTCCACCCACGCTCTCAACCAGGCTGATGGCATGCATTTCGTTTGCCAAACTTCACTGAGGAAATCTATCTCGCTGCGAAATCTTTCGTCCGGAAGATTTCGTGCCATTTAATTGGACACGCCACCAGGACCCATAACACTTCGTCTCCGCGATACTATAAAGGCAGTCCCCAAGTCTCTCATTACAAAGAGTGCTCATGGAGGTCGGGGTCAAGCTCACGCAAGTGGGTGGTGGGGTGGGGGATTTGAACTTCCTTGGATGTAAGCATTGGCAAATTCTTCTGGAATACATGCAAAACTTTAGTTTAAATGCAACACCAAGGTGTGAAAAACGCAAGCGAACGAAATTTTCCTAAGTGGTTCACAGTTGACCAAGGTCGATAAATTGGCGTGAAGTCACTTAGTTTAGCGCAAGAGCAGATCCACTGTTCTCTTCTATGTTTTTCTTGTACGGTAGAACTGCCGAATTTAGTCGATTGAGCGTCGTTCTACAAGCCGAATTGCCCTTGCTCGCATTAGTCGCCACTTTGACCTCCGGCTAGCAGCACAGAGGCTTTTCAACTTGAGGTTTGACACTGAGAAAGATGCAGGTAGGTGAAGCGACAGGCGAAGCGTCGTGACTGCTTGTTATATCTGCCGCCACGGTGGTTCAGTCGTTATGGCGCTCGGCTGCTGACCCGAAGGACGCGGATTCGATCCCGGCCACGGCGGTTGAATTTCGATGGAGGTGAAACTCTAGAGGTCCGTGTACTATTCGATGTCAGTGCACGTTAAGAACCCCAGGTGGTCAAAATTTCCGGAGCCCTTCACTACGGCGTCTCTCATAGCCTGAGTCGCTTTGGGACATTAAACCCCATAAACCAAACCATAAACCATTCTTGTTATGTCTGTGAAGCTGTCACCAAAGAGCTATGTTAGCTTGTGCATGTATTCGACCATCCAGGAGCATTGGTTCAACTAATTAAAAAAGTAAAACAAAAAGTGAAAATAGAAATTAAAATAAAATACAAAACTTCCAAAACTTAAGGGGACACTTAGGCTCTTCCATAAGGCTGTGACGCCATAGCGTTAATGTGTCCCTTCAGCAGCCTGGGGTCCTCTTTGCGTAGGGTTCTTCGCAGACACGGTCATTCTTGCAACCGATAAAATTTAACTGTCAGCAGCCGCGGTGGGCAGGTTGGGATGACGCCACAAGGTAACCGGACCTAGGTGGCAAGTGGGCCAGCTGCTTTTTTTTTTGCCCACATCGCTTACGCTGGACTTTCTGCAGAACGAGAGCCCTAACACTATCACATTAGCAGGCCGCTGAAGAGACCTATCGCGTCATACACTAAAGGAGAACAGACACCTAACTTTTGTGGCGTGTTTTCTACTGTATAATGATGCGGAAGACACTACTAATCAGTAATCACCACGTGGTATTCGCCTCCCACCGCTAAGTAATTTATAATCGAATTCTTCTTTCACGCTGTTTCGGTTTCAACAGCCAAACGTTGACTTTGACGTCAAAGTGCGGTTATGCGACACGTGAGTCATGGAAAAACGTCGATATAATCGCAGTTTCACCATTTTAATTCACCACAGTGCTGAAGCCGGCCTTCCTCAAGAGCCGAAATGGCAACGAATGTGGAAGCAGCGATTATATTGCAGTTTTTTCCTATAAACCATATAAACCATACTTTGACGCACAGTCCTTATTCTGATGAACTAAGGTGGCTGTTTGAGCTTGTTGGTCAGTGACCTTGGTTAAAGAATGCCGTGCGAAAAGACAAGGACAAACGAAGAAGTGGACAGGACTGGCGCTCACTACCAACACATTTATTCAGAGAAACGAGCAGCTTTTGTAATGCCATCGAACACCCACGTGACCAGACAAAGCAGCAGGCGTGGGAACACTATCTAACATAGAAACAAACCGTTGCACACAACGTCAAAGAAACAGAACATCGAGGCGACGCAACGTCACCTCCGTACCAAAAAAACTGAATGACTAAATGACCAGGAAGAGCCAAAAGAAATCAGAATATATAAGAATGAATTATCGACGTTTGCTGCCCACTCAGCGTGAGGCAATTGACAGAAACAAAGAACAAAAGCCAAAACAACAAGAAACACAAAGAGTTTCCGAGGATATGGTGGCCGCAACTGGCAAAGGACGGGGTTAATTGGAGAGACATGGGAGAGGCCTTTGCCCTGTAGTGGGCGTAGTCAGGCTGATGATGATGATGAATCGGTCCCTATCAATAAGGACGCCACGGGTTTCAGTCGACAGGCCCGAAGATTTTGAAACCCTATTTTCTGGCCAATTCGATTCAATAATTCGATTCGCCATCGATGATATAAGTTCTTCCGCCCGCAAAAAAGTTAGGATTTTTGAAGTTTCGGATGGGCGGTTGCCCTAGGGCCTTAAGACTGAATGCATATAAATCCCCAAGTCACGAGCTTGCCTGCATTGTATGGGACCCTACACGAGAGATTACACCCAAAAAGCAACAGAAAAAAAAGAAACGCCTTGCGGCTCGCTTCATTTTCAACCGTTAGAGGCGCCTAGAATCTCCTTCCGCCATGTTGAAACATGCAAACTCAGAACCACTTGCAGATAGAAGAAAGCCCGTCGCAACTTTCTTCATTCATTATACTTTTCTAGATTTGGTATTCTACCCGAAAATTACATCTCTGAAGATTCTAGACGAGCCTCGCACAATAAGCATACCCTTAGCCAGAAGCCTATTCAGTACCATCGCACTTGCTTTGAGTTTTCCCCTGTATGTATTTCCCTCTCCTGCTTCAACATACAGCATGTCCGCAGTATTCAATGAATAAATAAATGCGTGTTTTGCTGCCAAGCAAATGTCAACGTAATCGGGAAAGGCTCGAGTCTCAATTTTTACGGAGTTTTCCAGTGTCCGCTAATTCGGAGTCGTCGCGGTGGATTCAATTTGCCTAGTGCCAACTCCAAGGTTGACATAATAAAAGAAGTCAATAGCAGGCCGCCAAAACAAGCGAAGGTCCCCGAGAGCTCGTAAAGCTGCGTAGGCCTCGCTTCTACCAACCTTCCATCATCTGGAGGTTGACTGAACACTCTCTTACGGCCGCAGGTTCTCCACCCATAAGACTCCCGGTACAGCCCAGTTTCCAGCAACCGGCGCAGAAGATTGCCGTAGATTTGCGCGTGGGCGTAATCTTTCCGGACAGGTAATGTGCCCATAGATGTTTTCAGCCTTTCGCGTGATTCCACGAACTGCCGTCGGAGGAACACCCTGTCGCATTCGTGCAACCCCAGCACAAAGCAAGCCGAACCTGGCTGGCGTGCGCAGTGAAAACAGCTCAAGGGCGCCTTGAAAACAAGCGGGGTGTCTTGCATTCTACTCTCCAGAGCACGTCTCAGCTTCGCGTACAGGGGCCGATGAAAGGTCACGGAGTTGTTATTGAATATATCAATCTTGGCGAACAGATAGGTCATGCAAGGCGAAATCTGATCTCGATCAAGCGCAATCTCGAGCTCTCTCACGGTGTCGATAAAATCCGGTGGCACCATGACGGTGAGACGCGATGTCAGTTCCCCCCGGAAGTAGACTGACAGAGGCATAATGGCTATCAGCCAGGTTAGGAGGAACAATTTTCGAAAAGACCATCTGCGGGAAGGCGTCTGACGTCGGCGACCGCTGTCCATCGGTGCAGAGACAGAAAAAAACGAGGCCAGCAGGAACAGCACCGAATCTGTATCCGGAGACATTTTCCCCAATTCAAAGCACTTTCCAAATAAAAGCACGAGCCAGGAAACAAGCAGTGAGATAAAAATGAGCGCAATGACACTGCGTGAGTGTGTCAGCCCGCCGAAGAGTGAAATTTGGTTACTGTATAAATCTCTCCATGTGAAGAACGTTTCCACTCTAAACTCCAAAACCGGCGGAATTTGGAAATGTCCGAAATTATGTAAAGTCAGTCTTGCTAGTCTAACTACTACGTCAACTTCGCCGCGATTAAGGCCCATGAAGGCACGATCGCTATCAGAATACATCGTAAACTTGTAAGTTGCATTCTGAGCTTGAAGCGCTCTGAATAATATCTCGTAGCGAGCAAAGGCGCACGTCCATTCCACATGCCCGGGTCGCTTCAAATAAAGCGGACAGGCGAACGTAATTTCTTTACCCTCCGGCGGAAACGTGAAACTTGTTGTCCTGCTGCTATTCGTCAAGGAGCACATTCGAGAAAACACGGATACTCCACGCATGGCCGGACGGCTTTTCTCTGAGATCGCCGAGTCCAATAAGAGCGGACGGCCTCCGCACAACGAGAAAGTACTATTCAGTACTGCCACCTCATCGGGCCTGAGAAGATCCCGGCTGTCGTGAAATACGATCCATTCGGTGAGAGACGACAGGCTGTGGGCGGATAAGAAGTGTCGAATGCACGAAGCTTTCTCTGCGAATGCGCCGATGACTACAATCACTGTTCGCACGTTCAACGCTCCATTCGACAAGAGAGTATTCGCGAATCCTGTCTTGGAGCTCGACCATCGCGTTGACTTTCTCGGATACACCCTCATTAGGGAATCTTCGAAGGGATCTCTGTGGTTCCCACATGACAAGAAGGCAACTGCGTCGTTTGGGCGGGTCCGTTTCTGAAGAAAGGTGGAGGCGCGTCCGATGAGCTCTGTAGACACGCGGGATAACCGGGCACACACATAAGCACCGCTGTTCGAACTTTCGGCGAAAGCTCGCATGCCAACGAATGCGACCCCGACAACCAGTACAACATTCACAAGATGTGCCATCCTCATGTCATTACACGGACGTATTTCTCTTATACTCAACCACTTAGTCGTTTTATTCACTATCCCTGGGACAGTGAAAAGAAATCGGAGAATTGTGCTCCAATTTTAGCTTTGGTCACCTCACATATGACACCAGGTAAAGGCCGTGCTGGAGCGGGAGATTAGTTAAATGGCAAGCAATGAAATTAGGCTTAGTGTGCAAAACCTACACACCACACACGGTGGAGCAATCGCGGGGAGAATAATTACAAGGCTAACCACAGCAGTAGCTAACAACAACTCAACTCAAATCAACTGCACTGCAAATATTTGTGCCAGGTTTGGTGAAGAATGAGGAACCGCTGAGGCAAAAATTTCTCAAAGATCGCTTAACTAGTCGCCAAACAGAGAGAAAGTGTTCAGATTTCAAATAGATACACTCAACACCATTCCAGTTTCCTCAAATTTATCAACACCTTACCTCGTGTCCCAGCAACCACATGCTTATGAAAGGAGTTGATTCCACTACAAGGAAGTTGTTCTCTTAGGACCTGGAGTATTTTTCTCTGTGTTGACCAGCACACTTCCTGGTTTGCACGCAACTTTACGCATTGATGTGTGCTAACGTGAGACCTCTGCAACACTGGCAGCGTGCTGAGATTATCAACGGAACGGTAAACAACAAACTAAGTTCACATGGAACGCAAGTCATATATAGCACACCAGACCCTAATGCGTGGTGTGCACCGAAATGTACAGCGAACACAAGCTTTCACTCGTCCGCTGGCGAAGCACTTGCTCAGTGACGCTGGGCCTCTTTTTCCGGCACTTCCTTTCAAGGGAAAAGCGCTGCAGGCGCACAGATTTCATATTCCGTCCACGTTGTCCTTCTTGAAAGTAGGCGGTTTCTGTAAAATGAAATGCACGCATTTTATCAAGGCTCATTGCACCCGTTACCGCAGCTTCGTTTCTGTTCAGGCATGCTTTCAGTTCCCAGATGCTGTGATTTTCGGCAAACTCTTAGGGAGCGAATGTAACAATTTAAATACAGGCAAAAAAAAAAAAACATGCAAGCTCAAGCAGCATACACACAAGAAAATGAGAAAGCACTGCAGTTTGTGCAATACAAAACAAGAGGATATTAAAAATCACTTGAAACACATCTTTACACACTTGAGCGGGTCGAAATTTGCACGGTGGACCGTGTTCGAAAATTAAATATTGATATTCTAGCACTACCTTTCTAGGCAGTACCGGCAATCTCCCTTTCTATTTTCATTCTGTTTTCAACAATACACAATCCTGGGAAGCCCTAGACATCCGCAAGTGAGCGTAATTGATGAAGGTAAAAGGCCAACACCAGTGCTTATGGCGAACAACCGTGTGTTATAAAAATACCGCCAGAAAAGCTCACAAAAGCAAACTCATAAATTAGTTTCATAAAATTCATGGGCGATCAATAAGATTGGTGCATAGGGAATACGTTAGCATGTGGGCTCGTTTCTACAAAGGACCACTTCAACAGAATGATTGTTCATCTAAAGGCAGTGTATGCCGAGGCCGAGTTCGAACAGGAGTGGCACTCAATCTTAGTGATGTGCTCTGCATTACCTTTTTTCTAGTGCTTGGTTGTTTAGGTAGATCACAATTTGCATCGCGTTGATGTGACACTGTTTTCCTAACGGTATTTACAAAGTTAAGTTGCATAAAATATTGTATCACTGTAATGAATATCACGTTGAAGAAAAAAAGCCTGCATGGCCTATGCGTAGCGCGTCTGACTGGAAACTCAAGGGTCAGGGGTCCGATTCTCGACTAATTACCCCAACTTTCTTTCCAGCGCAGTTCATTTACTGCGTATACTTACATGCCCTAATGAAGTTTGAGTCCTGTTGTAACCTTCTAATCACCGCCGCCGCGGTGGCTCAGTTGCTATGGCGTACGAGCGCTAACCCGAAAGACACGGGTTCGATTCCGGCCGCGGCGGCCGAATTTCGATGGAGACGAAATTCTAGAGGCGTGAGTACTGTGCGATGTCAGTGCACGTGAAAGAACCCCAGGTGGTCGAAATTTCCGGAGCCCTTCACTACGGCGTCCCTCATAGCCTGAGTCGCTTTGGGACGTTAAACCCCCATAAACTAAATCGAAATTTCTAATCACCAGTTTTACGTTTGTATCAGCTCCATGAGTGTCATCACCACCCTGTCGACAACCTGGCTAAGATCCTTATCGCAATCGCGTTACTATCTCAATATGTTGATCTAGTCTGTCTTCTTGTGTTGGCCATGACTAAAGCGGTGATTTTCTTACACCAATGAGTAATCTCTAGAGGATGAGAGTTTTGTGCAACTTCTTAACCTACTTCTTTGCAATGGTTTTTCGTGATTGATCTCGCTTCGTTTTAGTTTTTGCCGCATCGTCTCAGTTAATACATAAAGATACTTTAGCAAAGATGTTGTCGGACTAGTTGGTTTCTGATTTGCAAAGCCGCATAAACAATGGGTCGAGGTTAGCCTGCGTTATCTCCAAGAGTACCTTGCATACTGTATGTGTGCAGTATATAAGCAATCATTTGCGCTGTGTAGGTTTAGTTCGAACGGTGACTTGTGAAGACGAATAAAACTTACCAGACGTTTCTTACGAACGATGTATACATGCACACCTGGGCGTTATCTGGTATGAACCTGCGTGTTCAAGCTTTTTGCAGCCGTCGAGGGGAAAATGCATGCCCTACTCGCAGATGGCCAGGAGTCTGATTCCATTAAGACTTCGCAGAATGTGGGTCCTGACTTTACATTTTGCGCGCACTCTTCTCACTCCCGACATTTCTGTCGCCCTAGATTTGTAAAGGTGCGCGTGTTTGCGGCCGTTTCCACTTGCACTACAGAACAGCCCGGACACCCAAAAGTGCGCCACGTAGCATTGATTGCTGTCGAGCACTCTCCTGAGAAAGGAAGGCGAACTTATGAAGCCGTCCTGCACGCTACCGCACAAAATCAATTCAACATGTTGAATTATCGTTTGGACTATGCATTTCGCGTTTTTAAACAATATTTTTTACACGCCACTGGGACATGGTTCTACATCGGGTCCAGTTTATTGAACATTAAAGGGAGACTGAAGCACTTTTTTTGAAAATCAGGCTGGCAGCGGCGTCCTTTAGTTTTTCATGCTGTATACTAGAATATTGTATCCAAAAAAGGCAAAAACAAGCGCGAATTGCCTTTTTTAGCAGAAATATGCGGTCTGTGCCGCGGCGCGCCGCTGCCCGTGATTGGTCAAGAGAGGTCGTGACGTCACTTTTCCAGTTTTGAGGACTGGAGAAGCTGCCGATGCGGATCCGGCGCTGCGTTGAGTGCAGATCGCAGCTTTCCATGGTGTTGTTTGAAGGTTTATTAAAACTAAATACAAATGAGTTGTTTCATAAAAAAGTTAGTACAGTAGGAGGTCCCAAAGTGAAAACTGTCTGGGGGACCTCCCATCAGGAATTCGTAAGAAAAGTGCACAAGTTTGGCAGGGGAGCTGGAACATAAGTATACAATGAAGTTAAAACCTATTAGTGCAATTTTCGGCAATGAATAAGTTATACAATAGTTAGCGGGCATAACTTAACAAAAAAGGCATAAAACAGCAAAGCATAAGAGCAAGAGAAAGAACGCAAAAAGACATCAGATAACAATGGGCATTGAATAAATGCAGATATAAAACAGAGGCGGAGAAAAAAAATAAAGGTTCCAGATGAGTAACAATATGACCGTTTGCGGCCAGAGTGGGGAACAGAAAATAAGATTAAGGCAACCTTAAGCATGACATCAAGCTGAATGGGTTGATAAGAGATGTTTTTTTAGTAAAGTGTAGAAAGCGGGCTGGGAACGTGCGGATTTGATTGCTAGTGGTAATGAATTCCAGGTTTTGATGGCGGAGAAAAAAGCATTTTGTTTTCCATAATTTGTGTTCACTTTTGGTAGAAGCATATTGTTTTGTTCAGAGAATCTAGTGTTATTGCTATTAGCAAGGAAAGATGCGGAAAAACAGAGAAGTTGATTGTTATCATTGCGAGCGCGGTAGATTAGAAGACCTAACCTAAGATTAAGGAGGCATTTCAACAGCAGAATGTTCAGGTCAGATTAAAGAGGTGAAGCAGAGGCTGTGTATGGGCTGAAAGATAAAATTCGAAGCGCTTGATTTTGAAGATGAGAAATGCATGACATATGGCATGAATAGGTATCACCCCATGATGATAGCCAATAATTAAGGTGACTGTTAATAAAGCATAGTAGAGGGATAAGAGAACATGGCGTTGAAAGAAATGTCTAGTTTTTATTAACACCCTTATTCCAAACGAAAATTTTTTACTGATAGATTTGGTGTGTAGATGAAATTTTAGATGACAGTCAAGCGTGATGCCGAGAAATGTAACGGGTTCGGAGGCGGTGATAATATGATGTCCCAGATAAATGGGTAGGCTCGGGATGACATGCTTTTGATGAGAGCGGAATATAAAGTGAATGTGGCGAATATTTTTTTACTGACTTCCAAAGAAAAGTATACTACAGTTTGTTCATTCCACGTATTACTGAAACCAAAAAAGACACAAGCAAAAAATTCTACGCCTAGCACAAGCATACGCCAGTGTGAAAGACGCGTATGCAGACCATGCGTAAAAGGTGCCAGTACAACCTCAGCTCGTATTCTCGGAAAGGAAGGGGTGCGAACAATACTCAAGTCAATTACCACCACCGAACGCCTCCTGGCTCGCCCGGAAGAGCGTCATCCTAAAGAAAAGACCGAAAGCGCTGTGTAGAAAAAATCCTGTTCTCAGTACCCGGGGTTGTAGGTTGGGGCAAGAAAGTATTTCAAGGAAACGATGAAGCAGCAGAAAGTTGATGTCAAAACGAGCGAAGCGCATGTGGCCAAGCACTGCGAGGCATGAGACCACAAAACAGTGACGCAATCATTGTGCGCTCGAAACCAAGCCGACACACGAGAGGGCTCTGCTGTTCGCCAAGGACAAGCCTACACCAGAGGGAGCGGCCACGTCACGTGTCTACCACGGTGGCTATAAAGCCGCAGCGCGTCCCGGAGGCAACGCTTGGCAGTGGTGACGGCGGTGTGAACGGCAGCTAACCAAATCTTCTACATATCGCAGGTTAGAACATTTCTTGATTGCGCATTGCTGTTGTTATCCCCGTCACTGCTGCCAAAGCTTGAGTGATTTTTTTTCGCTGAGTGGTTTTTGTTCACCCAGTATAAAATGACGAAAGAAATTGTCAAGTTTTTTAACGAATTGAGAGATCAACTGAAAGCACAGTTGAAATCCCAAAGAGAAACAATGGAGAGCAACTTCCGCTTAGACGAGCGTACCTTGCGCACTGAACTTGAGGAAATCAAGGCAAGCCTGGAATTCTGTGGTAAGGGACTTGACGAAGCAAATAAACTTCTGGCAACAGCTTTAACCGACAAGAGCACATTGAAGAAGGATAATGAAATGCTGAGGCAGGAATTGCAGGTCGCAGAAAAGGAATTAAATGATTCCCGAACTAGCTTAATGAAATCTGAGCAATACACACGGAACAGGAATCTAGAAATTAAAGGTGTACTGCAGGAACCAAACGAAAGCATTCGTGAAATTTTTTTAAAAAAAATTGGTATTGCGATTGGGGAGCCAATTACCCGCACTGACATTGATGCATGCCACAGGGTACCAACGAAGGACAAAAACAGCGCAAACATTGTCGTGCAGTTCCAAATGCGCGACAAGCGTGACAAAGTCCTGGAAAAAGCAAAAAAGGAAAGGGTCCCAAATGCAACCCTGGGCTTGCGCAACAAGACTTCAGAGGAGAAATATTCTGACTCCCAAACAGAGCAACCCATATATGTAAATGAACACCTACGCCCTTACCTCAAGAAACTTCTGGGAACAGCCATCGCGCGCAAGCGCGAGCACGGGTGGCGATTTGTGTGGGTCAGAGACGGCTTAATTTTTGCCCGTCACAGCGATACGTCATCTGTCGTTTCAATCAAACATGAGAGCGACCTCGACAAGATATGCGCTATCGCAGACGTCTCTGAACCCTCGTCATAAGCTTTTGCATAAGCCTGCATTGATAATCATGGCGATTCTTCCGGTAGATGTCCAGGAAACAATTCAAAATAATCACGCAGACAAATGGTTCAAAGTCTTTCACCGAAACGCTAGATCTGTCCGGCCAAAATGGGATGACATACTACTTTTGTTGGAGTCATGCGGCGCTAAGTTTGACGTACTGATGTTCACGGAAACCTGGGACAGTGATGATTCAGAACGTTTAGTTCTACCCGACTACAATAATTTCTACTTGAACAGAAAAGACAGCCGAGGAGGCGGGGTTGCCATACACACATTACTTCCCGGTTTCAATATTGTATCTGAATATACTACAATGAAGGCGGATTACGAAGCGTTATACCTCCGAAAGGGCAAGAATATGCTCACCGTTCTGTGCAGACCCCCTCATGGAAGTGTGGCAGTATTTTTTAATTTCTTGGAGGATTTACTGTCTTCTGCAAATACAAATGGATACGTAAGTACTTACTATCGGCGGAGACCTAAATATTGACATCTTGAACACTTCAAGAACTGCTAGAGAACTCCTAATGATTTTAGAGTGCAATAATTATCGCAACTGTATAACAACTCGCACTCGGGTTACGCCCGTGTCATGTTCCTTCATTGACATGTTTATTACAAATGTATCAGACGAAACCATCGTAACTAACGTCCTAAGTTCTGACATCAGTGACCACCTTCCTATCATTTTATTTTCTAAACAACATTGTCATTTCGGAGATGCACGAAGCCTGAAATCATGTACCGCGAAATATCCGATCACACGATAGAAATTTTTAGACAGAACATCTTATATCAAGATTGGCAGCCCATATTTTCCCATATCGATGCTGATAAATCATATGATGCTTTCTTGAACATTTTTAAAAAACACTATGATACATCTTCCCAATAAAGACACATCGATCGCATAAAAAATCGCCCAAGCCGTGGATTACCAGAGACCTCCTAAAACTCATTCGCGTGAAAAATAAGATGTATCAAACTTTCATACGCTCTCGTGATGAACAGAAATTGAGGGAATTTAAAGCATTTAGGAACAAATTAAATAAGTCGACAAAAAATTCTAGAGAAAACTACTTCAGACAAGTGTTTGAGACCTGCTGCCATCATAGAAGCGACATAATGTGGAAGACCCTAAATAAGGCTCTCAATATGCAAAAGACACAGAACGGCAATACCTGTATTGTGATCAATGGTACAGAAGTCATGGCACAAGCCTTTCAAACAAATTCAATGACTTCTTCATTGAGATAGGCAGCTCTAAACCTTCTCCAGAAGCGGCATTGTGCATTTTGCCTTTACCACATTCTATTTTTTTCCAGCCCACATGCGTCTCTGAAGTTACTTCACTTTTTCGTCTCCTCAAAAACAGCCACAGTCGCGATGCAATAGATATAGAAATCAGACCGGTTAAATACGTCCTTGACGTAATTGCTCCTATAGTAACCCACATCTACAACTGCGCACTTTCCACAGGTGTTTTTCCTAGTAATATGAAAATCGCAAGGGTAATCGCAATCCACAAACATGGCGACAAAAATACTTTTGCCAATTACCGGCCAGTTTCCATACTTCCAATTTTCTCTAAGGGCCTAGAGAAGGTGATTAAAATACGCATTGATAACTTCTCTCAGAAACATGAACTCATTACTAGGTGCCAGTTCGGCTTTAGAAAGAACCGTACAACAGAAATTGCGCTTATGGCGCAGAAAGACATGATATTAAAGAATTTTGAGAATAAACTATTGGTCCTGGGGCTACATCTAGACTTTAGTAAGGCGTTCGATTGCCTGAATCACTCAATTTTGCTAGAAAAACTTGAAAGATCTGGCTTCAGAGGAACTGCTCAACAACTCACGCAGTCTTATCTGAAAGACCGATTCCAATTGACGGTCATAAATAATCATAGATCGCGCCTCAGATGTATAGAATCAGGAGTTCCGCAAGGAAGTATCCTTGGGCCTGTTTTGTTTCTTTACTATATCAATGATATTGTAAAATTAGAAAATAACTGCCGGTTTTTTATCTACGCCGACGACTGTACTGTGTTTTTTTCTGGGAAGGACATGGCGGAACTAGAAACAAAGGCAAGGGCTTTTTGTTACAAACTGGAAGATTGGTGTAAAAGCAATTCGTTGATTCTAAATGAATCGAAAACAAAATGCGTGCTATTTCGTGCCCGCAGCTCACAAATTGATGTCCCAAAAACTGTTATTTTAGGTCCATACATAGTATCTGTAGAAAAATGTGTCAAATCACTTGGGGTGATTTTTGCAGAACACATGTCATGGAATGATCACATCAACTACCTTTCGTCAAAATTAAGCAAGGCTGTGGGAATGATAAACCGATGCCGCCTTTTCCTTCCAACTGCAGTGAAACGTGTTATTTATTATGCTCTTTTCCATTCCCACTTGTGTTATTGTGTTTTAATATGGGGCAACACCACTGTAACGAACATGCAGAAAATTTTTGTTCTTCAGAAACGAGCCCTACGCGTTGTTGCAAATGTGCCATTCTTCGAACACACAGCACCACTTTTTATTACACATAAGATCATCAAAACACAAGAGATATATATGTATAAATTACTTTCCACTTACAAAATGGCCCTTAAAGGCGCCTTAGATTTGTTTTTAGACTTAGCACAACTAAAACCTCCTTTGAGAAATTACTGTCTTCGTAATCAATCACCTTGGTTGGTTCCAGCATCACGAACTAATTACGGCATAATGATGACTCAACACACGTTACCAACAATACCTAATCACTGTGATACACTACAAATTGATATTGCACAACTACCTCATAAACGTATTACCGAACTATTCATACAAAAGTCGTTTATTACCATCATTACATAATGTATAAATATCTTATCCCAAGTTTGTTTTCCAGTTATGGTATTTCTGATGTTTTTTTTGTTCGTTTGTTACCTCTGTATTTAGCATGTTTATTTTTCTCACCACTATGTGCCAAACCAGATTTTGTTTTCGCATGCAAGTGCATCGTTCGTCGCTGCTAATGGGAGATGGGTGACTGGAGCTCAGTCAAGCCGCAACGAAGCGGATTTTCTCCAGTCACCTTTTTTCGCTGTATAATGTATGCGAAAATAAAGATTGATTGATTGATTGATTGATTGATTGATTGATTGATTGATTGATTGATTGATTGATTTATTGATTGAAATACGCGCACAAGGCTGCTGCTTCACGCGTGGCGCGTTCAGCAAATGCCAGAAAATATTAATCGCTCCCTCGGAAACGTTCTCCCTTCCTAGATTTGCAGTTTAGATACAGTAAAGTGGTGGCCAACTATATGCGTGTTTAAAAGCCAAGCTAGCTGCAACTCGCCCGCTGCCAAAACTTGATGAAGATACCGAATAAGGCTGCGAAACATGGTGTTTTTTTTTGCAAAAACTTGGTTGGCATTCATTTCTCTCTTAAATTTACATACGAAATCAGAACGTCGAACGCTTTCATTTTAATCGCTTAGCTACGATTAAACGAGATGCCGCATATGAAGAGCTTCGATGCTTCCTTGCTTTGCTTTATTGTGCTTTGCTTGGCTTGCTTGCTTGCTTGGACACGTCGAACCGAGTATAAAATCACTAGCCAAGCCTTGCTGGGCACGCCTCAGGTGGTCTGGCCATCACCTAAGCTGAGGAAAGCGATAAGGTTTCTGCAGGGGCTAAGTGAGCATATTTCTACTTACATAACAGGCGCTTCATCGGAATGGTGGCACGCCTCTCATGCGCGAGAAAATCGAAGGAACTGTGCCAAGGTTCAGCCGCGCCTTTTCGACAGAAATCTCCAGAGATAACATTAGGGACAAGCCCTGCATGTAGCCGCACTTACGAAAGTGCTTCGAGCTGAGTACGCTTGCTTTGGTCGGCTTGAATTCTGCGTCACAGCAGCGAGCGCTTGCGCTGCGAGCTTATGGCGGAAAACAGTGGAATACGACACTGTCGCGGCCGTGGTTGTTCGTGGACACGAACGCAGAGTAGTACCTCGTGTTGAGCACGATTCTCAAGGTCGGCTGACACGCTTTGTACGAGGAAAAACGCATGCAGCACGAGAAACAACGCGCGCTGAAAGCTCGCTCGGGTGCGCCGAAGTATCCCCGGCTCCTCAACGTGCCGTCACGTTGGCCGACATGGACGAGGTTTCCCTCTCCGCTGTTCTCCTACCCAGCGGTCGCGCGGGGCGCGGCTGATTTAAACATCGCGCTTTCAATTGGTGATTGCGGCACTGTTTTAGCCAAAATCGAAGAAATAATTTCACAGGCGTGATCAGCAATGACACTACTTCAAAACCCTAAAAGATTGGCTGATTCGAAAACCGCCTCAGTGTCCCTTTAAGGATGCAATCACAACGTGTGTAGGTAGTATTGCAGGACGTCTCATGGCTAGAAAACCGTCAGAGGGGTCCGCTTAACGCAAAGCGACAGTTTCAACAAACGCTGAGGCAGTGGTCACTAGTGGCTCTGACATCAATATCCAAAGGTCTCAATAATGGCAACAACGTTAGTAAATAAGCACTAAACAACGTATGTACTACAGGGCACAGTCCAAGAAAAAGAAAATAACAGACAGAAATGGCAGGCTACTAAGCAGGTAAAGAAAGCACGAGGTTTGTGGACCGACGTTCATCTGACCTTTACGTTATCTCCAGCTGGTCTTTTGAATATTTTTTCCTATTTCTATTTTCGCCACTCCGTACAAGCAGTCCAGGCCACTGTAACCGGTGATTGCTGTAGAGGAGATTAGTGTGACCGGTAACCGCAGATTACCGGAGATAACTCTAGAGAGGTCTCCGAAGATCTTCAGTAACCGGAGACTACTCTAAACCAGCGGGTGGCGCTTATCTTCCAGCGCACTTATTGCCTTCCCTGCGACATTCGGCCTCTCCCGGGATTAGAAGTACACTCTTGCCCGCAGTTGTACCTTCCCAGTACAAAATAAGTGATGCCAGACTGTCACGCACAGTGAAAATATTCTTCAGGAGTCTGGAACAGAAGTCAATCGTCCTTTATTGTGTTTTAGACCGAATGCCTCACTTTGGCGTGCAAGGCTCGACGAATGAATTTGGTGTCCTTACCAACTCTCGACAATAGCTGCACATTGTCGTATAGACAGGGTGCCATTTGATGATCATTCAGCACACTCTCCAGCCCTCTCTGAGAAAACTATTACCGAGAAAACTTGGAAGCAACAGCAGCTAGCCGGCACTTCGTCTTATCGAGCGCATTTTCCACTGCAGGTTGGTGCGAAACTATATCCTACGGCTGGTTGCTTTGTTTTTTGTTTTTGCTCTTGCGGTTGCCAAGCTTGCGTTTCTTTTACAGTGCTATTGAGCTTTTTGTTTGTCCGGCTTGTGCGTTTCCTCATAACAAGCGGTAGTGCCTAACCCATCGCAGGTCTCAGACGGGGACAATCGTTCCGACCTGCGCGAGCTTCGTGCAGAGATTAAGACGCTGAAAGACAGCATGCAATTCATGAGCGACGAGTTTGAGAGTATGAAAAAGCAACTGGCTGAGGCGCGAACAGCAACGCTTGCTCCAAGGAAGGAAAATGAAAGCTTACACGCTAAATGCCAGGAAAGTGACGCCGATCTCAAACGACTTGAAAGCAGAATGGTTCACTGTGAGCCGTAAGTACTCTCGTAAGACCAATGTAGAAATCCGAGGCACCCAAGAGAAACAAGATGAGAATCTTCTTTTATTTATTTATTTCATTTACATGATACTGCAGGCCTGTTTGGTCCAAGCAGGGAGGGCAAAAGCAAACTACAAGAAATGGTTACAGTGCATTGAACAAATAGCAGCTTACGTACATACACATGTGTTTGAAATTCATGCATGCAGATATAAAAGCACTCCGAGATACATCTTCGTCAGATCTAAAATAATCACAAATGAAAGTTTCAGAAGGGCATTCTCAGTGGTTAAAAGACATTGGTAATGGCCTCTTTGAAGTTAGCACACGTAAAAACCTCTTCAGGTAGTGAGTTCCAATCACTGATTGTTTTAGGAAAAAATGAAAAGTTATGGGAATTTGTTTTTGCGAAGTGAGGAGTTAAGCTGTTGTTGTGTGTGTGTCGCGCTTTTCGAGCTGATGATGGAGTAACAAAAGGAGTTGCCGAGATGCCAAACTTTCCCTGAATTAAGCTGTACAAAAATTCTATTCTTGCTATCTTTCTTCGGATGCTGAGAGGCTTTATCTGGTTTGTTTCCATAAGGAGATATGGAGATACGGAGGTTTTATATTTATTGTAGATGAAGCGCACAGCATGCCTCTGAACTTTTTCTACCTGTGCAACGTCTTTTTTTGTGTGAGGGTCCCACACCCCGGCAGCGTACTCGAGTTTCGGCCAGACAATGAATTCGTAAGCTAATTTCTTCACATTTCTTGGTGTTCCCCTTAACTTATGTCCTAAATACCCCAGTTTTTTCATTGCAGAAGAAGTTCTTGACATGGCGACTGACTTCGATAGGTGAAATCATAGGCGAGCCTGTAAGCCCTGCCGACATCGAGGTGTGCCACCGGCTACCAACTCGAGAAGAGGGCAATGTACTGGTGCAGTTCGAAAGCAAACAAAAAAGAGACGCCGTTCTTGAAAGGGCACGTCGAACTGTAATCAAGAACAGCCAGTTCGAAATCCAAAGTTAAACGCAAAGTGAAGTGCGGGTCTTCGTAAATGAACACGTGTCCATGAAACGCCTGTTGCACCTAGCTGGCACAAAAAAGACTGAACGCGGTTGGCGTTTTGTGTGGGTGCGGAACGGCAAGGTCTATGCGCGGAAAGAAGGGGAGCGATGCCATACGGATTGCTTCTGATAGGGACCTATGTAAGATTGACTGAGCGTTTTTTAAGGCGAAAGCCTTTAATGTCTCATGGTTGTAAGCAGCAGTTGTCGACAGAAATGTCACGCTTTTCAGTTGGTCGAAACGGTCGTGACGTCACAGTGCGCGAATTTCAAACGGGGCCAATTGTACTTTGGCTAGTAACCATGCAATCAATTGAAGGGATCGTATAGTGATGCTCCAAGTAAGTGGGACTGAGCTTAGTTGATTGCTTAATTACCCAATTAGTCTAATTAGCTTTTCTAGTCAGGCCATATAAATAAATAAAACCGAGTAAGAAATTGGTCGAGCTCGGGAATCGAACCCCGGTCTTCGGCGTGCGAGACAAGCATGCTATCCACTCCGCCATGCCAGCGCGATGGTTTGGAATGAACAAAGGCGCGTCTAGTGAATACGGTGTCTTCGCTCACTCCCATCCTCCTCCCTTTCCTCCGGGCGAGGTTTAGGTGTCCACCGAGGTATGAGAGACAGATACATTTCCTTTCCTCAAAAACCAATTTACCGACGAGCGAGGCGTAGAACCGAATGGGCGATGGCGTTCTATGGACTCCCTGGCAGCGTTGCAAGACGCTGTCGCGTTCCACTCTTAGAGGCGAAGCTTAACATCTTAACCACACATCAGTGACCACACTTTAGGTCAAAAAAGTGCCCCCCTGAATTTTGACGGCTGTCCATCGAGATATGCGAGACAGTTACTGCGTAATTTCCTTTCCTCAAATACAATTTTCATTTTCTTCATTACGGGCCCTCTTTGTCTTCTTTCACTCCCACTTCCTACCTTCCTCTACGGTGCGATTCAGGTGTCCATCGAGATGACAGAGTATTACTGCGCCATTTCCTTTCCTCAAAAAGCGTTGCGTTCAAAGGGCAAGGCATCGCGCCGAACGGGTGGTGGAGTTCCGTGGAATCCCTGGCAGCGCTACAACACGCTGTCGCGTTCCACTCGTAAAGGCGAAACTTAAGCGTCATTAATTAGCAGTGAATTAGTATTCAGGCATTAATCAGTAATCAAGCATTAATTGGTGATTTGTCATCACTTAGTAATTAGTACTCGATTATATGTGACGCCACCAGTGCCACAGAAGCAGCGAAAGTGGTGCGGAAAACGCTTTCGCCTCTACGCACTTTAGACAGTCAAAGTGCCCCCTGAATTTTTTTCTTTGTCTTCTTCCCCAAGGCTTTACCCCCCTGTTCATGTATAAAGAATACGCCTTACCCTGTGTTGTGTCCCCTTATTGCTTTTGTGTGTGTGCGCCCCCGCGTCCTCCTCCTAACGACCACTCAATCCTCCTCCTAACGACCACTGGCATCCTCCTCCTAACGACCGCTTGCCCCTCGTCGCACGCTGTCGCCGGATGCCCCCCCACGGTGCGCCCCCGCACCCTCCTCCTGTTCTGGGAAGCCACTCCCTCCCGTGGACGCTTCTCAGCTCCCTCCTTTCTTCGGGCGGCCAGTTCGGCTCCTGCCTCGGTCGACGCTGGTCGCACCCTCTTCAGCTTTAAATAAACGAAGTCTAAAAGTACCGTGTGCGTCTTTCGCTGCATTCAACACAGCGACCGGACACGACAGTGGCGACGAGAAAGTGGATTCGACCCGCGCTACGCAACGCTATTGACAAGCCATGGCTACGCGAGGGTTTCCCAATCGGATACCAGAATTCAACGGCTCATCGTGGTCATCGTGGGTTGGACGCCTTCAGTTCTACTTTGAAGCTAACAACATCACAGACCCAGCCTTGAAGAGGGCCAACCTGCTGACGCTGTGCGGGGAGCAGACCTACGATACTGTCTGCGCCCTTATTCAGCCAAGCACACCAGCGGCAGTGTCTTACGACGACATCGTAAAAGCGCTGCAAAAGCACTACGACCCAAGGCCATCCGAGGTCTACAGCCGGGCTCGCTTCCAACGACGAGATCAACTGGAAGGAGAAACTGTGAGCGCCTACGTAGCCGCGCTCAAGAAGCTCGCTGCCGACTGCAATTTTGGAACGCTGTCGACAACAGCTACCGGGCAGGAGGGAGACGCAGCTTCTTCTGCTAACACCACCATGCTTCCCTTGGACGTGATGTTACGCGACAGATTTGTGTGCGGACTGAGTGACGAGTCACTGCAGCAGCGCCTGTTCGCTGAGAAGGACCTCACATTCAGCAAAGCTTACGACATCGCCGTTCGAGCGGAGAGCGCCGGTCGCCAGCAGAGAGGGATTCGCCGGAACACCGAGCCGGTACACCAGACAAGCAACCAGGTGCGCAAGCCTTCTGTTGTTGTAAAATCGGTCAAAAAGGCACAACGCTGCTGGCGGTGTGACGACCAACACAACCCCCAGGGATGTCGATTCCAGTCAGCCACGTGTAATTTTTGCCACAAGCGAGGGCATATCGAAAGAGCATGCATTACGAAACGGAGACTTGCCAAGATAAAGTCACCTTCCCAGCCTAATCACAGCGTCAACGCCTCAGAGAATACGCCGCTATCTGATCTCCATGGAACAACATCAGCAACACCATCTGTGTTGTACGACCTGAACACCATGAATCTCGGCACGCGACCGAAGATTGTTACAGAAGTAAGCGTACATCACCAGCTGATTAAGTTCGAGGTGGACTCCGGCGCAGCCTGTACTCTGATCAGTGAGGACACGTTCCGAACTTCATGGCCATCTGACGCAACCGCCCTGCAACAAGACGACACGCACCTGCGAACGTGGTCAGGACAGAATCTGCCACTATTGGGCTCTGCCAACGTGCAGGTTAACTACAACGGCCAGACCCATACGCTACCTCTGCTTGTTGTGAAGGGCACAGGATCAAGCCTTCTAGGGAGAAACTGGTTTTCTCCACTAGGCGTGATGATATGCGGCATACACCAGACGCCGAGCCAGAACATGGTTGAGCAACTGCAAGAGAAATACGAAAGAGTATTCTCGGAAGAGATTCCAGGAAACGAAGGGCCCCCGGTCACACTGGAGTTGTTGGACAACGCGCAACCCAAATTTCTGAAGGCCAGGCCGGTGCCGTTTGCTCTCCGAGATTCAGTTGAAAAAGAGTTGGACAAACTGGAGCAGCAAGGTGTCATCGAGCCGACGCAGCATTCCATCAAACTCTCAGCGTACGACTACGCTCTGGTCTACCGCAATGGGAGTAAACATCAAAACGCCGATGCGCTAAGCCGTCTGCCACTAGACGCAACTGTTGACGAACCATTTCCACCAGGAGACGTTCTGATGTTCGAAGCACTGCCAGAACCTCCGCTTACAGCAGGCACAGTTGCAGCATCTACGCAGAAGTGCGCAGCTCTCCGGCTAGTTTACACAGCTGTTCAACAAGGCAACGTGCATAAACTCAAAGGGGACAACTTCGACGCTTACCGCAGGCGAGCTACAGAGTTGAGCACCCATCGCGGCTGCATCATATTTGGGTCCCGAGTTGTGATGCCGAGAGAACTACGCGCACAAGCTATGTCTCTCATCCACGCCGGACATCGGGGCATCGTTGCAATGAAAAAGTGTGCCAGAAGCTACATGTGGTGGCCTGGCATTGACAACGACATCGAAACAGTGGTGCGAGAATGCAAGCCTTGCCAGAGCAGCCGGAGCGCCCCGGCGAAAGCTCCTGTCCCAGAATGGGAAAAGCCAGACACACCATGGCACACACTGCACATTGATTTTGCAGGACCAATTCAGGGCTGCACTTTCCTTGTGGTCGTAGATGCCTACACAAAGTGGCTTGAGATAAGGCAAATGGGACAGACGACTTCGGCAGCAGTCATTGACAACCTCCGATCACTATTTGCAACGTTCGGCCTGCCGCGCAAGGTAGTGTCGGACAACGGAACACCGTTTGTGTCTGCGGAGATCCTCAAGTTTTATCGCGACAACGGGATCTCATCAGTTACATCGGCCCCCTACCACCCAGCGACAAACGGACAAGCCGAGCGCTACGTAGCCGAGCTAAAACGCGCCCTTGAAAGAGATCAGACAGGCTCGCTGCAGCGCCGCCTTGCGCGCTTTCTCTTCAAGCAGCACACGACGGTTCAGAGCACAACAGGCGAGACCCCCTCGAAAATGATGTTCGAGCGTGAAATGCGAACCCAGCTCACAGCCATCCTCCCCGAGCCAAAGGCAGAGACGTTCCGGGAAGAAAAAGCAATTCCGCGCTGCGGCACGCTTAATGAGGGGCAGCGCGTCCTCGCCCGACAGTTCCTGAAAAAGCCACGCTGGGAGGAAGCTACAATTGTCAGACGCATAGGCCTGCGCTCTTGGCTCGTCAACATACATGGCACAGTAGCACGCCGACATCTCAACCAGCTGCGTAGATTTACGACGCCGTCTGAGAGCTGTCCGCCAGCGGAGAGAATACGTGCACCATCTTCCCACATAGCCTGGCACCCCTTCCCGGAAGAAGAGACTTCGCCCAGGACAGACCTGGGAGACGCAGCGAACAACAGCCAGCCTACAAGTGTTTCTCCCTCGAGCGCACAAAGCCAGCGCGCCTCCACGCGTGAGCGCCGACCCCCTGCACGATACCAGGCAACTTTCTAAGGGGGAAGGAAGTGTTGTGTCCCCTTATTGCTTTTGTGTGTGTGCGCCCCCGCGTCCTCCTCCTAACGACCACTCAATCCTCCTCCTAACGACCACTGGCATCCTCCTCCTAACGACCGCTTGCCCCTCGTCGCACGCTGTCGCCGGATGCCCCCCCACGGTGCGCCCCCGCACCCTCCTCCTGTTCTGGGAAGCCACTCCCTCCCGTGGACGCTTCTCAGCTCCCTCCTTTCTTCGGGCGGCCAGTTCGGCTCCTGCCTCGGTCGACGCTGGTCGCACCCTCTTCAGCTTTAAATAAACGAAGTCTAAAAGTACCGTGTGCGTCTTTCGCTGCATTCAACACAGCGACCGGACACGACACCCTGTGACATTTCACTTCACTGTGGTCAAACGCAGAATAGCATATCTGCTATTCATATCAATGCACGCTTTCTGGCTTGTAAACAAGATCACGTTGCTGTACAGTAACTTAGGAACACGTGTTCCTAAGTTACGTTCATTTAAAATTTGACGTCATCATGTGCTCAGAAACCTGGTATCAAAATAGCAGCCCCGTACTGATCTTAGATAGCTACACCCATTACAACCTCAGCAGAGCAGGCGTGCGTGGAGGGGGTGTTCCACTGCATGTTAAAAGATGCATATCAGCAGAGGTGCTCAAGCAGTCCACACGTGCCACGACTGATTACGAAGCCTTGTGTGTGATATGCGAAGTTGGAATGTTTTTTGTCCTCTACCGCCCCCCTTCTGGCAATCGCAACGAGTTCATAAATTTTCGAGAAGAAATACTTGAATATGCCTCGGTTCACCATTATCGGTTGCTACTTGGCGGCGACATGAATATTGACGTACTGACTGATAGAAAACATTCTCGTGAATTAGGAAACACGTTTCTTGCTTCTGAGTTCCATAACGTCATAACGACGCCAACTGGTTTAACGTCGACAAGTCAGACACTTCTCGATCTTCTTGGTATAAATACAGACACATATCTTCTAGCGGCTGGTACAATAAGTACTGACATCAGCAACCATTGTCCTATATATATCAGTTATTCTACCAATTTAGTCCGACAAAAACAGTGTTCGAACAGGATAAAGTGCAGATGCTTGTCTAGTGAAAACCTTGAAACGTTTCGCAGAAGAATAATCAATGCGGACTGGTCATCCGTTTTTACAAGGTCTCCAACAGTGACGCGTACAGTGAGTTTTTGTCAATATTCCATCAGCTGTATCAGTTGTCGTCTCCATACCAGAATGTTAAACTTGGGAAAAAATAAGGAAACCTTGGCTAGAACCACGGCACATAAAAATGATAACTGAAAAAAATCCTTCTTTTTCAAGCCTTCCTCAAGACAAAACAACTAGCTAAACTTGAAATATTTACGAAGTATCGGAAAAAACTAAACGCGGAATTGCGAAGAGCAAAGAAGTACTACTACAACCTTTTCAATACTGCAAGAAAAGAGCATCCAGACAAAGTTTGAAAAATATTCAACTCAGCTCTAAATAGACAAACGACCCGAGAAAACACTTCTGAATTGACTGTAGGGGGTAGAAAATTATTCGGAATTCCCCTAGCCGAGTATTTCAATGAGCATTACGTCAATGTGGCAAAGCCAGCAGTCGACAACTCGACTAGCGCTTTGCTTCAATACCAGTGTAAGGAGACTATTTCTTCACCCAACGGATGAAACAGAAATTTATCGCATGTTCATAAATTTCAAAAACACCAACGCCAGATATATCGACGGCTTTCAAATAAAGGCGGTGAAATATGTTATCGATATTATTGCGCCGCATCTAGCATAAAATCTGGCTCTTACATCCGGTTGTTTCCCGGACGAGATGAAAAGCTAAAAAGCTTCAGTTCTTTTTAAGGGGGAGGGGGCGATACAAATGATGTTAATAACTATAGACCAGTCTCAGCGCTTCCAGTATTTTCTGGGGATTTAGAGAAGATTATTCTTTTGCGCATGAACAGCTTTTTCGTTAAACATAACATGCTTTCAGATGGTCAGCATGGCTTTTGCAAAGGCAGGTCAACGGAAAAAGAATTATTAATTTAGAAGGAATTAATAATATCTAATACAGAAGAAGGCAAACTTACCTCGGAATTTTCATTGACTACAGCAAAGCATTTGGTCGCCTCAACCATGAAATATTACTAAACAAACTGTTCAGTTATGGTGTCCGAGGAGTTGGTTCCGCTTTACTTATATATTTTCTTTTGAATCGTCACCAGCGCGTTTCTATCGCTGAAAGTAACTCATCCCACAGATTACTGACTTCCGGCATGCCACAAGGGAGTATTTTAGGGCCCTTTCTTTTCAACATCTATGTCAACGATATCGCGCAAAAAAAAAAGCAATGCAATATACGTGCTCTACGCATACAGTTGATCAAGCTGCCGGGCTTGTTGGTGAAGCATTCTGTGAATAACCATGAATAAACAGTTGGTAGTAGCTCTCGTGAATGTCTTATGTGTCCTCTCTCCTGTCCCTTGTCCGTTTTCTGCGCTAACTTCTTCACAAAATCTACGCAGACGACACGAGAATCTTTTTCTCTGGTAAAAATGTAGTCTAAGTAGTAAGAGAGGCCAAAAAAGAGCTTGCAATAATTTGGAATTGCTCAAATAAGAACTATTTAAAAATAAATATCAATAAATCTAAGGCCATATAGTTCATGGCTAGAGGCAAGCAGGCACAGATAGAAGGTTGATTCTTGGAGATGCAATCCTTAGAAAGTGTTCAGAAACATAAAATTCTTGGCGTGACCTTCGCTGCTGACCTGTCATGGAATCATCACACTCAATCATTATCAAAGACACTCTCTATATCAGTCGGCGCACTAGCACGGTGCCGTCATTTCCTTCCGGACAGAGTAAAACTTCAAATTTATCATGCATTATTTTCCTCTCACATAAATTAGTGCACACTCGTTTGGGCCACGACCATGGCACCCAAACAAATATCCAAACACTACATCTTCTTCAAAAGAGAGCACTTCGTTGCATTGCAAATGTATCCTATTTACATTCATTTGCACTACTATTCACACGATATAACATAACAAGCGTCGAAAAAAATTACGAGTTCCGTCTACTGTACTCATACTTATTTTGAAATAAAAAGTTTAAGAGCCTCATAAAATTTCTTTCACGGTTGCAGGAACAGAAAAGTGATTGTCGCACCCGTGGATCTGAGACATGGCTGGTACCACGCAGACGTACAAATTGTATGCTACCGTCACTCACGCACAACTTGCCGTGCTTGCTTAACAAATTCCTGTCCGAAAATTATGACTTAAGCACATGTAATAGAAAACAGACGCGTGAAATTTTTTTCTCATCCCAGTTTTTGTGCGGCTAATGGTATTCACCAGGGTTGCCGTTGGTGGCTACTTTGCGCCAAATTGGCTACCTTTCGACCCCGTCTGGCGATGAAAATTTCACGCTGGCTCCTTGGCTACTTTGAACTTCTATTTTGGCGCATTTACTAGCCATATTTTTTTGCAACTGCATTTACAATAGCAAGCAAGAACAGAAAAAAACAATTGTTTGACTTTCCGGCACGCAGCGGCATCGTACAAGGACACTTGCGGCGAATGCCCTTTTCAACACCTGGCGCAAGGAGCACTGAAAATTTTGACCCTTCCAATTTCTAATGCTGATGCAGAGCGCGTGT
Organism: Amblyomma mixtum; assembly: GCF_055824585.1. Classification (NCBI taxonomy): domain Eukaryota; kingdom Metazoa; phylum Arthropoda; class Arachnida; order Ixodida; family Ixodidae; genus Amblyomma; species Amblyomma mixtum. Next base: position 106,440,247 of record NC_143018.1, read on the forward strand.
TCTCTTGCGTGAACTTGACGAAAACAGAGATCCCAAGAAAAAACAGCATCATCGTTTAACGTTCCTGCTGAGTTGTTGAATAGAATGTGCCAAAATTACTCCGGCAAGGACACTATCTACTCTAGATAAACTACGCGGACTGAACTTTTATTTATTTGCAACGTACCTGATACTTGAAGGCCGAGCAAGAGGCCCAAAATTCCGTGCACTTTATTTACTCTGTGTTTTTGTGTTGATTCAAAATGATATTATTTATTGTTCATTAATAAAAGTGCCTTATAATAATGGTTCTTTTCTACTTGGCTACAAATTTGGCGCCAAGATCAGGTGGCGTGGCTACTTTTGGCTACTTTTAGCTTCAGTTCTGGCTCTTTTTGAAAAATTCCCAACGGCAACTCTGGTATTCACTGTACTTTCATTCCCCTTCAGTTTTTCATACTTTATGCTTTCTTGCTGAAGTGCATTGACAATGTCTTTCGATCAGTCAATTTGTGTTAAAGTGTAACTGCGCACATGTGTTAAGAATTTTCTTTACCTATATGCTGCTGCCTTGTACGGGCATTAGGCACCCTCAAGCTGCCAACGGCAGCTTTTTCGCCTCATGACCCCCAACAAGTCGTTGGAAATAAAGTTTTGAAGTTGAAGTGAACGAGGATGTTTATGCTGTCCAGTAGCGTAGAACATAGCCAGTTCTGCCAAGTCTTGCGGAATGCACTCAATCTTTCTATTTGAAGCGGCTAATGTAGGGTTTTTTAACATCGCGAAACACGGCGCAGTGTTTTTTTTTTATAAATGTCCCATTTTGCCATGCGCTGTGTTTCACGCTGTCCGTGTTGTCCGCTCTCCATAGTCCACGGTTAAACGAAGTTGAAGGGGCCCGGCGATTGCTTCGCTATAGCCGAAGCTTCGTTATGGCCCCTGCGGACCGCGCTTCCGAGGGTGATCGTCACTCCTTCGTTATATCAATTATTTCGTTATAAACCGTCTCGTTATAATGAGGTTCGACCCAATTACATCGTCAGCACAGGCAAGGACACTTTCACGGTGGTAAAAAAAAAAGTTGGCAGTGGCTTAGCTCTGCTATGCCGGGATATACGTAGCGTGAGCAGTGACGTCACGTGGTTCTGCGCCGGCGGCAGCAGAGGCGGGCGCGCGCGGCTAGGCGAAGGCGAACGCGCGCGCCATACCCACTGCATGACCGGTGCATTCCAAGAACGCGCATCAGATAATCATCGATGGACTCCATCTGGTTCCCACTCGAGAAAAAAGACATATCTTTCTGACCTACTCATTTGTTGAGAAACACCGAGCCGCGTGATATAAGGTCTTGTGAGAAGCCCGTTCTATACACCAATTTACTGAAGGCAAGCTGGGGAGGAGAAAAATACTCTCAAAACCCATACATTGGGCGTCAACAGCCCTTTCCGCTTCCGCCGTCCCATTGTTTCCAGTCTCGAGTGGGCGGTGCAGTCGCGCGCTTTCTGCATTGCAGAGCAGCCTTTTTCGTCAGACTTTTGCCGTTTTAAAGATCTGTATTTCTTTATCAATGCAGTTCTCGGTTGCAAGGTCGTCGGGAAAGTACCGCGTGATCGTGAACTGCACAAACAACCAACGAAATCGGAAGCGGATCGACCTGTCGATTGAATGCGGTTGCGACATGTTTTTGCTACACCACTTTCCCGTCGACTAGGAATTACATTGCCAGTAGCCGTCTTGCGTAAACGGGAACGTCTTCGTACCAATTACGAACTCTCGGATATACGTTCAACCCATTTCGTGGATGAGAGGCGCACGGAAGAAAGTCCGGCACCGATATTGAACCTGAGGCACAAGCCGGGCAAGTTATTTTTCTACTTTTATCGCGTTGCGCAATGTTTGACAAGATGTTCTTGTTACCTTGAAATTACTGAGACCATTTTGTAACAGCGATTGCAATTTTACCTCCGTTTTGTGTTTAATTTGATCTGGTTATCAGTGGTATGATCGCTGTGCCGCACTAAGATTTTAACGTGTGGGGGCAGGTCCGCAAACGCGAACTCGGTTTGCACTTGGCGATAGCAATATCGTCACAATACGCGCAGTGAAAATTTCTGGCCACTCCTTGACGTTGTCCACTAATTCGACGACTTCCAGCGGATGTGTGTGTGATGAGCGATCTCGAAAGAAGTAATCAAAGGAGGAGGATCGTGCAGTGGAAACAGCAACAAATTTTGGACAAAACAACACAGTCAACATCTCGGCACTAGTGATCGTTCCTACAGTACGCTCTAACGTTCGTCGCCTGACTTCAGTACCCAATCCCAATGCTCGTTTTTCACCAACGTCTGTTAAACGGGGGAGTTCCTGCGGCTGTCCCCCAGCGAGATCACAGACTTCGATCACGATGAGATGCAAAAATGCTCATCAGCGCACATTCAGTACACCGAGATGGACGAGGCAAATCAGCAGCCCAATACCATGGCATAGCCAAGCAGATATAGGCAAGGTGCATGATTTTATGTCCACCGGGAAAGGATGGTAAACATCCACAGTGTTAACGATACGCATGTCACTTGGCCTGCTTAACTTCAAATCCTTTCATGCGATATGAAGGTACCTCACTTTTAAGCCAGGACAGGCGCCATGGGGAGATATACGCGTATACATGAAACAAGCCGCGCTGCACGATGCAGGTGTACTGCGGAAAGCCGTAGTATACACCTGCTACAGTTAGTTACAGTTAATTACTGAAAATATGTGCTCCACAAGAGATAAACAGTCATCTCGGTAGTAAGCGGAGCGCGGCACTTCCACGCCGCTCTGGCCGTTACTGCTGCTTGCGACAGCTTCCGCCGTGCAGCCCCGACGATCTCTTGCTCGGATTATGTGGTTTGTTGGCAAACACGACCAGCCGTGTTTTCAGTTCAGGAACACCGCAAAACACCAAGCTGGACGGGCAGCGCTCACAAGCACCGCGCAGTAGCCGGTGCATCACCTACTTTACGCACAGCCCAAGATGGCGCCGGCGCTGCCTTTTAGGCTTGGCCCATATGGGGCGCCACCAGTAAAGTAAGATGGCGGCGACCATGCATCAAAACTAAAATCGCTTTCCACAGAAGAGAATAATGACACGGACTATTCAGACGGCCGAAAGTGCTAGGGCCATTGAGGAAGGAAGACTCAGGAGAGGCCCTTTGTATTTACCGTGCATTGGCGAAAGTGCGGCGAAAGTAGCGTCAGAATTAAGACTTTAAAAAAGTCGGACCGCTCGCAACGTTGTCGTTGGGAAATATGAAGGAAAGAAAACTGAGGAGAGACCCTCACTATCACAGCTGCACGGCGAAAAGTGTGATGAAACTCACGCGCTTTCGCAAGGACTACTGGGAGACTTGACAGCGCAGCCAATAGTAACGGTGGGTGCAGCTGCATCGTCTGCTGCAATGCCTGCTGCGCATGCGCAAACATGCTTAGACGGCGGCCAAGCATGATGGGAGCAGGGGGGAGCCGGCTGCAAAAAATATGACGTAACCGCCCCTCCTGAGTTGTTTCCTTCCTCCATGCTATGCAAACTCGAGCCACTAGCAACTACGTACGACGTCGTTGTTGCTAAGGGGCCGAGTGTGTTTCTCTGTTGCGATGGATGGGCTTTGTGCATAGTGTGTTGGGCCTTGCGTGTTGAAGTCTACATGCCTTGCGTCATGCCATTACGCACGCATCTAGGATTGTTTTTAAATGCGGAGAATAGCGGTTGATTTGATATTTTGTTCGTCAAACTTGGTGTGGTGACGCGGAGTGATCGATGCATTGAAATGACTCCACGAAAAGATGGCACTCCGATTCGACACGCGAAGAAGCGTTGATTGTTTCGACCAGTGTACTTTTGCACCTCGCCAAACAGCACAGAAATATGAAGGCGCTCTCGGCGATTCTGAGCTGCGTTTCGACGGCCACACGGCGTACGGCAGTCCCGGAGAGGATGGTGCGCGCTGCGCTAAGCAGCGCGCTATATCGTCTCTCTAGACCTAGCGAGCGTCGGAAAAGGTTCGTCCGCACCTGCACGCCGGTCTGCGTGTAGGTGTGCGTTTGCAGGGAAGGGCAGGGGAGTGAGGGGAATTGCGGCGAGCGGCGCGGTTTCGAGATATCTTTCTCACTAAACGCTTGGTAGTGAGAGCAAATCTTGTTACCACCTGTGAACAGATGATGCCACGCTACTAGTCCAAGAGACAGAAACCAAGCCCACTTTTACATAGAAAAGAAACCAATGAGCTCAGCGATAAGATAGTATGCAAAAGCGTACAGACATGAGGAAAGCATTAAAGTGCACATGTGCGTGGTTTACATTAACCTTAATTGTTTGAAATGCTGCTCAAGAATAAAAAAAAGCTAAATGCTTCTTTACTGGCTGTAGTGGCGCAGAGACTATAGAAGCTGAATAGCTGCTTAACATAACATAAACTGCGAGTGTTATCATAGCTGTAGTATCCACATTTGAGTGGAGACAAATTGCAAAAATGTCCATGTGCTGAATTAGTCTTAAAGACCCCAGGTGGGTCACATCAATCTGTTAAAGGTGTTCAGTGCAGCATCTCTTGAAGCTAGCTTCAGGACATGAACTCCATAAAAAATGCTAATTCTTAACAATATATCAGGTAGCACATATGTGCATGCATAGATCAGTTCGTGCGCAATCACAAAAAGTCATGGTAGTGAGAGGCCAGGTGGATAGGTTTCTTGACAATACAAAGTGAACAAGGGAGAGGGTAGCCCCACGCTGCTTGCCTGTAGGGAACCCGGAAAGGGGGTGGGGGGAGGGGGGACATTTTACCAGAGAAGGGAGTGCCTCCCCTTATGTTTTTGACAAATGCTTCAATTCTATGATATTAATGTAAAGCACAGTGGGGCTTAGCAGGTTGGCTTTGTAGTCAGTTGTAAAGCATTTTCGAGCAACCTAAGTCATATTCCAATAGAAGTAGTTGATTGTCTGACCCTTGCCCACGAGCAACGGTGACAGAATTGAAACAGGTATGCACAAACATTTTTGATCCCTTCGATCACTCCTTGTGTGTAGTCAGACCAGAATGAAGAATGAACATGCATATGCCGTACTTTTCTACTTTGCAGCGAGATATTCATTTACAACAGGTTTATGAACATAAACTTCGGTAGACCGGCATGTGCCCCGAAACATGAATAAGTCTAGTTGTATACTGCAGCTGAAAGCACACAGGTAAAATATTTTGTTTGTTCGCTAGCGCTGCCCGTTTCAGTTGCAGTTTTGTATGCATTCACCGCCTTTGAACGGTACATAAATAAAAAAAAAACATAATTAAAAATGTAAAATTGTATGTGTGAGTATAACATGGAATAATTAAATAACAAAACGAACTCAAAGCCCTGCCCCCTCACTCAAATAAAGAGTGCAGAAGTTCCTGGCCCTTCTGTACGATTTGAATGCTTCTCTGATTGCTCTGAGGCAGCATGATACTAATCCACTTGAAGGATTCAAATGCTTGAAAAATTAGACCGATTACCTTAATGTTATTTTCAGTTTACTTAACTGATAACTGGTAATATATTCAAATAGCCAGGAGCACAGGCCGGCTTCTGAAAATGGCACTTGACAGTTGACTGTATTCACGCCAATAATCAGGTTACTCATGATCACATGCCGAAGGTGAAAACACCCTATACATGGCCTTCATACCTAAATTACGAAAAAGTATGCTTGGCTCAGATGAAATATCAGCAATCATGCAGTCTGCGTGCACTACGGAATGGAGGACACCATGTAAACGTAGTGGGAAACATTTGCAGAGAATGCACAGAGACAACAGTCCTCTATAGGTGGAATGAGAATGCCTGTCATAGAGGGCATCAAGCTGGTAGTCACAACTTCAGTTATTACGCGGCGGCGTATAAAACTCGTTCGGCCGAAAAGCCGTCGCCATAGTAGTGATAGTACTCGGCACTGCGTGTCGGAAATAATCGGGGGCTGCGTAAAAACAATCGCTCCATGCCAACCGTTTGCCGCAGAATGTCCTGGATAGTGTCATTCGATTCAGCGTTTCGTGCAGCATAAACTTACCTGTTAAGTTAGAGCCTAGCTCATGGCAGGGATTCGAACCGGCGACTTATATTCGAGGGCTGCGTAAAAGAAAAATTGTATCATGCACGGTTCGGGTGTCCACCAAGAATAGTGGGACTCTTACTGCGTCATTTCCTTTAAAAAATGGCTGAGGCTTAACTTGGTTAAGCCTGGAGAATGCGAAGCATCATCGTGTCGCGTAATTTGGAGGCGCACAACCACAGCGACGGCGTGAGGTGGGCCCCCGTTTCTCCACCTTCGTGACGTCATCGTGTCACGTGGTGTGACGTCATGTATCACGTGATTTGGAGGCGCACAGCGACGGCGCGAGGTGGGCCCCCGTTTCTCCACTGTCGTGACGTCATCGTGTCACGTGGTGTGACGTCATGTATCACGTGATTTGGATGCGCATAACCACGGTGAAGGGCTGAAGTGGTAGCTAAAGTAGTATGCTTCGCATAAAAAAAAAAGTTTTCGATTTGTCCAATGGGCGATGCGTCGCGCTGAACGGGCGAGGATGTTCCGTGGACTCCCTGGCAGCGCTGCAACACGCTGTCGCGTTCCACTCTCGACGCTTAAGCGGTTTCGGTTTGTGGGGGTTTAAAGTCCCAAATCAACTCAGGCTATGAGGGACGCTGTAGTAAAGGACTCCGGAAATTTCGACCACCTGGGGTTATTTAACGTGCACTGACATCACACAGGTACACACCGGTGATACAATGGGTACAAGCATTTCTCCGGCCTGGTGCTCAGCTTTCTTTGGGGTGAAATTCTTGGAGTAAAGGACCCCAATTGGGCATCACCGCACCATTCGCATTTAAGATGGAACACCGAAGAGAAGCTTAAGAGCCTTCCAAATTTTTTTCACTAGTTTCTCACTAGAGGCTTTAAGATTTCAAATATCTACAGGGTAGGTATCCTTAATCTGATTATGGCTTTACCCTGCTATGTCATTCACCGCATGCTTTTGTGCCATTCACAAACGGACAAGGGCGAGTTTCAGAATTAATATGGGGAGTACTAAACTTAAGTTCGGATATTTCTCGTGTACGTGGATTGTCTAATGTTTTGCGCATATCGATCATCTGTAGTATCATCATGCACCAACTAGGCCCAACAGAAGTGTTATGGAAGCAACAATCCCCTATTATATTGTGTCACTTCGAAACGACCGAAACTACCCACAGACTTCAGTGGCGAATATATGGCAGCATCGGTGCGGAACCGGAGCCGCAGCCGCTAGGGCACAGCGCCGTACTTCATGACCCATCTCAAACGCGGCATCTTGAACTACTCGGACTTGAAGTGGTGCGCGTAGATACAGCTAAGGTCTTGCGTCAGCGCTGTCCAACGGGTCCCGCCTCCGCTGGAACAGCGATGCGCAAAGTCGATCCGCACTCGACGCACGAGTCCAAACTTGCCGTCGACCTACGGCCACGGGAAGCGGGCGGAGCGAGACGAAGGGCGCGGACTCGAGGCTACACAGCGGCACGGCGCAGATGATCGGCATGGTACGCGGCTAGCCGACTATTCGCCCACGCTTGCTGCAACGAATCGCACTGCAGGCGCCATGTCAATCGTTCCGCAGAAAGCAGCAGGCAGGCGGAGCACATCGCAGCTCAAAATTTCACTGAAATCACGCGCTTGAAACGTCCGCGCGCCTGTAGCGACTCATGCGTCCAAATGTGGCAAACGGTGGCAAAAAGCATGGCCTCCGAGATTGCCCGCACGCGCTGAGGCCATGCAAAGAGAGCCGGAGCATTTCAACAAGTTGGCCAGTGCGCCAGAACTCAGGGCTCAGTCTTCAGCTGCATTCGTGAAATTTGCTAGTTCTGTGAAATAAGGACGTAAATATGCATTTGATCCCTATCCAAGCAAACGTTTTCTTTTCAGTGTTTGCATGTACCGAATGTTGCGCAAATCAGAGAAAATCGAAAAAAAAATTCTCTCGGCTTAACCGCGCGTTTGTTCGGGCTCAAATTTCGCACAGAGGTTGCATTTAGTGGTCAGTTTTGTTTTATACTACATTTAGGTGGGGTACTTGCCTGATTCGGGCAGAATTATTTGGAAATCCCCATCGTCTGTGGCGACGGAGAACCAAAATCAAAAGACTTCGCAGCAATGGTACGCGTAGCGCCATCTCGCAGCCATCGGAGAAACGAGCTCTCCACCGGGGAGGGCGGTGTTGAGGGCGGTGGTATGGTGGCTAGAAGGGGAGCTCGTTTCTCCGATGGCTGCGAGATGGCGCTACGCATACCATTGCTGTAGGGTGCCTCGATGCCAGCGCTGCGCTGGAGCTGGCATCGAGGCACCCTACATTGCTGCGAAGTCTTTTGATTTTGGTTCTCCGTCGCCCCAGACGATGGGGATTTCCAAATAATTCTGCCCGAATCAGGCAAGTACCCCACCTAAATGTAGTATAAAACAAAACTGACCACTAAATGCAACCTCTGTGCGAAATTTGAGCCCGAACATACGCGCGGTTAAACCGAGAGAATTTTTTTTCGATTTTCTCGGATTTGCGCAACAGTCGGTATGTCTCCGCGTCCAGCGAGTTGTAAAAAATAGTTTTATTTAAACAATAGTGTTCCTTAATTCTGGACTTTCATCTACAAATTTTTGGGAACTCCTTGCGACGTTTTTTTGAGACAATTTGGCTCAAACCGAAACAATTTTGGGGGCATGATGTTCGGCCGTTCGGCTCGGGGGCTGCAGGATGGTAGCGGGTCAATCCAATCCACGGCGACATCCAAGCGTTGCTCTGTACTGTAAACATTGCGTTTTCAATAGTGGACTACGTGTTAATGGCAATTTTATCGCATAATTTGGAAGCAAAACGTGTTCTACGTGACCGGTGATTGATCAAGGAGGATCTTGTTCGATAGCAAGCGGATACCAGGTGGTGGAAAGCATCTGGTGTGTTTCGTTGCCGTGTCGAGCAGCCGAAGTGTGCGCGGTAGTTATTTAACACCGGGACCCATGCGTACGCTGAAGGCAGCTGAAACGCCTGTGAGCAGCTGACGCCGACACTGCTGCAGAGCCGACGTGGAGAGCTGTGCTAGCTACCGTCTGTGCCGTTGTCTGTGCCGTCCGTAGTGACCTACTCCTGCGCTGTGATTCCTACTCTGCGAGACGCCGGTGGCTGACGGACGGGCCGTGCAACTCGCGCCCCGATCTCTGACTGCAGTCGGCGCTGCGGTACTCTTCTTGAAGCTGCACATATTTCGAGTTAGCACGAGGAGAGCATTTCGAGTTCCTACTTTAGTTTCGAGTGCCTGCTTAGGCTGGGAGATTTCCGGGCTGAAATTCTCCCAGTTACATCAGGCACTCGAAATTAAAGCCTGCTTTAACTGGGAGAATTTAAGGCTGAAATTTTCCCGGAACTCGCCACATATTGGCTTCTTAAAGCACCGTGAGAACGTTTATACGTGTGACCCGGCTGTTGCCAGTGATCGGCTATTAGTTAACAATAGTCCCTCTGTTATTTCTTGCGGTCACTAAGAACTTGGCTATTAGAGGTGATGTAGTGAACAGAGAAGGCGTACTGGCGACGCCCTAGTCTCTTCGCTCAGCGCGCATTTAAAAGATCCATGTGGCACGACACAGCCGATAGTGGACGCAATGAGCAATAGTTGACGCCAAGTGTGGTATGAAGTTCAGCTAAGTTCATTAGAGTTCCACTTGTCAAGCGCGGGTGCGTGCCTTGAGCTCGTGAATTGAACCCTCTAATGGTGCGTGTCCTTTGCCTGCATTGTTTAGTCTTCTAGCTCTTTATTATTATTTTCTCCGAGAGTATGCACTTGGTAAACTGCATTTATTTTGATGTTCAGTGTTCTGATATTGCATACCATGACTGCTGGGTGTTATTTGGCTCACATGAAGTCTATCTCAAAAGATGGCCTTAAACACGTTTCTGCGTGCAGGTGCTCACAACCCAAAAAGCAGTGAAGTTTCTTTCAAAAATTTATAACTGAGGTGCTGCAGAGAATTTCCGGAGCACTTCTTTTCCCGAATGACGGCCGTGAAAGTACGAACATCATTTTTCATGGCAAAGTGTCACTTGGTTTTCTGTAGCCAGTCAGAGGAGAGCGCTGGGAGAATTTCAGCTCTGAAATCCTCCTAGCTGTTTGGGTTGTTTGTTGGGTGCCTGGTCTTGCATAGTTCTCCGTTCTGTTCGTGGAAACATAAAAATCGGTCATCTAGGCTAAGATATTCTGCAGCCAGCAAAAGTTTCACTACGCAAACGCTACAGAGACAAACACTATAAAGACATGTTTTTTACTGAAGCACCTTAGTCAGTTTTTGTTTGAGCTTTAGTATAGGGAAAAAAATAAGAGGGAGAGAGCAGAGGTGCCAGTTGGAGGGATTGCTACCTAGAGAAAGTTTCGTGAAGAAGACATGGTAGAAGAGGACCCATCGTCCTAAGGGGAAAAGGCATGCATAGGTATCTTCAGCGGGCGATTGTACCATACGCATATGCTATCTTGTGTAGAGGCTTTAACTGAATCATGCAAGCCTGTGAATCAATCCTACTGCTTCGAGGTGACCAGCGCTGCAATTGCATGTTCATTGGGCATACACAATTTGATGTTAACCAGTTACAAGAACCAGTTACAAGAAGTGAACACAGTGCAATCCCCAGAACTGCTTGCTCTGAGCCCAAAGTATTGGAAATTTAAGGGCATAGTATGGTGGCGTGAAATTGTGCCGCCAAAACCATTCAGCATGAGTGCAGTATTTATTTATGTTTATTTATATATGGTCAGTGCTTACAGGAAGCATTGTAGATGGGAGGGGCTGTATAACATAAGTACATCAAGAACAAAATACAAACAAAGCAGAAAACACAACTGCAGATAAATGATTGCATAAAGCTCTAACTTGATGGGCACTTCCTGGGTGCATACATCTAGCACCTACATGCATGGGCTTATGCCGGAGCTGGTCTGTGCACGGGAAAAGTGCGACATGCGAGCAAGCGTGTGCATGGTGCAGATATGTGTACATGTCAGATATCAGCATGCTCAGACGCGTGTTTGAAGCGGGGTGCACTTTGCAGCAATCAGAAGTGACACTTTTCTTCATGGCTTGAAGCTCTTTCAAATTTCTCGAACTTTTCATAACGGTGTAGGTTCCCCTCCCTGGCTCTTTTCTTCACGGCCTGAAATCCTTTCAGCTCCCCAACCTCTTGCATGCCTCTTTTCGATGACCATGCAGTGACAAAAGTTGTGCAGCGCAATGCCTACATGTGGGAGCAGCGCTGAAGATGGACAACTGACTCGGCAGATGACGCATGCCACGGGACCGGCGAGGCCAGTAGGGAACGCTGTGGGATTGGTATTCGAACGTCATAAATTTGGGCCACTGTTGATCGGCTGCTGTGGGTTGTGGTCTCACATCAACAGTGCCTGTGTCGCGTGCCAACCATGCTTCTGCTTCCACTTTAGACCCGTTGCCCAGCCAGCGTGCACAAACTCATGCACCGATTGACCTTGTAGCCTTGTAGCTCATCGACGTGCTCTTGGCCGGTGTTTATTTAACGCTTAAATACTGACTTTTGTTTTGGTTTTTTGGTCACTACGTTCTTTCGGGGCAGTGTCCCAAGTCCCACGTTTTGCGGGAAGCGAGTGTTTTTCTTGTTTGATATAACCGAGTGGTGCGGCGGGTGTTGTTCATTGTACCCGAGATGCAGTTCCTTAGCTCTAATACATATACTGACGGTAGCCACGCCCTCATTCATATTATGTTTGGTTTGGTTTATTGGGGTTTAACGTCCCAAAGCATCTCAGGCTATGAGGAACACCGTAGTGAAGTGCTCCAGAAATTTCGACCACCTGAGGGTTCCTTAACTTGCACTGTGAGTGCTTGTAATAACTGTGGCTTTTTTAAGTGGGCTGGTTGATTTTTGTACAAAGTGGAAAATTCTGCATTTTTTGTTAGGTAACTGGGTACCAGAGATGCGTGTAAGTGCATTTGCTCTCAGAATGGTGTTCCATTTACTTCTGATGCCACCTGTGCTGTGATGCATGTATGTGTGATGCATGCACTTGCCTGACAGAGTTCACATGGTTTGTGTTTGTTGAATCAGGCTTCGTTGAAACGGATATCAGGGCCTGCAGAAAGTCTGGATAAGTTCTTTTTGTTCATCACTGTTCAGTAATCGGGGATAGAGCACATCTCAGTGAAAGCTGTGTTTTGTTTAATCAGAGAAAAAAAATAAGAAAGGAAATGCAGTTAACCACAGGAGGGGATGTAGACAGAAAGAGGAAGTGAGGATGATGGGCTTAAGTGACGAATGTAAAAAGCACGTGGCACTCTTACAGCCTGTTGTAAAGGAAGGTTTGGTTTGGTTTGGTTTATGGGGTTTAACGTCCCAAAGCGTCTAAGGCTATGAGAGATGCCGTAGTGGAGGGCTCCGGAAATTTCGACCACCTGGGGTTCTTTAACGTGCACTGACATCGCACAGTACACGGGCCTCTAGAATTTCTCCTCCAAAGAAATTCTAGCCGCCGCGGCCGGGATCGAACCCGCGTCTTTCGGGTCAGCAGCCGAGCACCATAACCACTGAGCCACCGCGGCGGCCCACAAAGACCAACTGCTAGCCATCCAGGTGCACTCCATTTAATGAAAGGTGCATTTCTATAAATACATCGCTCATCAAAAAAAATCCAACTTGTTGACTAGCAGCTCTTTCCTCTTTGTCGGCATCGATGAAATGGCATTAATTTTGCGAAATTGGGTTTTAAATTAGGTTGTAATTTCCTTGTGTCTAGGAGTTGCTGAAACACCTATTGTTGCCTTTGTGCAAAGCTGGAGGTTTTAACTTTTTAACGCACTAGCATTAAAGGCCCTGTGTCATGGAAAAACTGGTGTTGGCATTGACCGGCGGTGGGGCCAAAAATTTAGGACTAACTGACCGGTTCGTGACGTCACAACCACATGGCCTCGCGTGGGTAATTTAAACACCCCAGTGCAATCACACTCTTGCTTCCCATATACCGGGTGTTTCAGGGAAGACTAAGTGATTTCCAAATAGGGTAAAAGTATGGCTTTTGCGGCTTAGTATTACTGGTGTTGGCAGACACCAGAAAACTGGTGAACCATCTTAACTAGCAAGCTAGTTAACTAATTTCTAATTATTAACTTTAACTATTACCGATAGGCACCTGACTGCAATTAGAGATTTGTAGCCGGACGTTAGTAACCGAATACACAACCCTTCAATTGCGAGATGGCCACGCTACGGATAGGCCACAAACGCTCGTGGATTTAAGCTAGATGGAGGTGGACCTGGTGAATATTCTGTGGTCTTGGGCTTGCTGTGGTGTCTTCAGGATGTGTACTGATGCATGCACAGTTAATTATGACCATGCTAATTAGTGATTAGGTAATAAAATTAGATTAATTTGATTTCTTAGATGGTTCATTGCTCTTGAATGGTTTTGTGCGTGTGTATGTGTGGTGTATAGCTGTGTAAGATGTGGTCCGGGCGTCATTAATCGGAAAAACACTTGTATAAATCCGCTGTAGGGCCGTAGAGTGTGCCACCACATGGTGATGCGATACTACTTTTCACATTAGAATTTCTTTGGAGGAGAAATTCTAGAGGCCCGTGTACTGTGCGATGTCAGTGCACGTTAAAGAACCCCAGGTGGTCGAAATTATCCGGAGTCCTCCACTACGGCGTCTCTCATAGCCTTAGCCGCTTTGGGACGTTAAACCCCATTAACCAAACCAAACCAAACATTATTTCTAATCTGTCTGGTGGAAAGTTTCCATCCGTCGCAAAGTCCACTGAGGGGCGCTGTTATCCCTTTCATCTGCAGGGAAAGCGGAGCCTGCTCCCTTGCCTGGGTGCAGATTTTTTTTTGTAAAGCATATTTGTGTGTTTATGCGAATGTGACTGCTGTACTTAATTGCACACAGTAGCTGTCTCCACTATGCTTCATTAACACCCTCCTGTCTTTATTTCATCCGACATACAAAGGCGTGCGCAGTGCTGTTTTCCGCCCTAACAGACATGGGGAAGAGGACGCGAATTTTGTGCCATATTGTTCCCTGCTACCCACATGACATTCTGGGTGCTACCATGAACTCTGCCCCTTCCTCCTTATGTATGGAGAGACTGGTGCACGCCTATGTCTTCCTGTCTCCCTTGTTACCTCTTTTAGTTTGATCATTCATAGACCAGGTGCTTGAGAGACATGCAGCAGTTTCCGTAGCTAACACACACCTCTTGTCTGTCTTCTTGTTCTTAGTTTTAATAACAAATTCTCTTGTACTACTACTGCTGCTGCAGTAGTGTTCAAGGGAGTGCTGAATATCTGCAGCAGCAGGGCCATCTGCATCTGTTATTCATTTCTGGCAAAGTTTCCAGTAGCACTCGCCAGGGTTTTCTAATCGGGTAGTTGTACTTTGTACGAAATGAAGCTTGAAGTGGCATATAGGACAACTCCATCCAGCTATTGTTTTCGGCAAGAATTCATTCTCTGTCCCTCTCTAGGTGTGCTAATGTTTGTCCGGCAGCAGAAGACGCATTTATGGCCGAGCTAATTCAATTTACAAATCTTCCTGCCACTCGATTCAAACTCATGAAGTTGACACCAGAAGGACCGGTTTGCCACCTTTTCGAAGTGAATGGCAGTGTAGCATAGCCTCTGAAATACATGCCTGAAATTTAGATATCACGCATGCAGTTCACTTTTGTGACATCAGCTATTGATTGCGACACCTGTTTTACGCGATGGCATTGAGGCTCCTGTTCTGCTGAGAATCCAGTGGTGTCGGTGTTGTAAGCGAACAGTCCATGTAGGTCACAAGGGGTGCGACCTTGTGGCGTCTTCAAAACATGACCACTGGATTGTCAATGAAGTTACCACAGTGGCAGGTGGCAGTTAAAGTAATGATTGTTCGCTCGGGAAGATGCAACGTGGGTCGCACAACTTCCACCACTGGGAGCACCTGCCATTGCAAGGCAGTGGCGCATCGCTTAACCACTACAGCAGTGCACCAGGAGTGGTAGGAAGGTTCCCAGGGATCTATGAATGTTGAGTAGAGAATGACCCATTGTGTATAAATGGGCATTAACATGTTAGCACTATCGCATCATAGCCTTAAGGTGCAGCTTTAGTGTGCGGTGCAATTTCTTTTTTTGCATTTCTAGTTTATGAAATCGCTTTTTTTTTTTGGTAAGAGTGGTTTCTTTGTCATTTCAGTGCCATAGTCTATCGATGCAGGCCAACTTAAGTCGATCCTCGGTGTTCCTTTAAGCTGTAATAACTTGTGGTTTAGTGTGTAAATATCTAGTGGCACCTTTATTTACATAGTATGATTCTAATACAGACGTGGTTTTATTCTTTGCAGTTAGTTTTCAATGAAGGTCCTGTGTACAGTTATGCAAGAAGAGTTGCAGGTGCCTTCTTCTATAATTTATACTCAGTTGTAATCTGGCGGAGTAGCAAGTTTGTAACAGTTAAGCAGTTTTTTGGTAGTCTTGTGTGGGTCAGTGCATAACCGAACATTGCCTTTTGTGTCTGCAGGTGCAGAGAGGGCCCTGAGCCTGGTAGCCCCATGCATGGCAGTTTCATTGACTCAGAAGCTTGGCCAAAATAATATCGTAGCATGAAGGCTATATGTAGTGATGTGTTATTTTCTGTATATTTCTCTGAAACCTCATTGGTGGCATCAGTATGGTCCATCGTTGAGTGCCCATGCTCAAAACCAGCCTTTTTCTGACCAGCATGCTGACATGTTTTTATTGGAGAGTTGTAGCATTGGTGTCATCAACACCCCTGGAAACTGTAATCAGCATCACCCCTAGATAAGTCCATTGCAAGACAAAAGTCTTTTAGTTCCTTCAAGGGCCTCAAAATCCCTTAATTGCTTTCAGTGTACGAATGAATTTGTTATGATGTATTTAGATTTTGACAGTAAGTTTTATGGGCTGCTTTCCGACATTGAAATGTTTGGTTGGTGACGAAAACAATAATATCAGTGAAAATGATGATGTAGTAGTCAAGAAAATGCCTTACCACATTGCATAGAAGTTTATGATGCAAGTTATATTTGCAGAAAGGGTTTCCAGTAGGTGCTTCATTTGATAGTAGAGACACCTATCCGCTAGTTTCCTGGCAGCTCCTGTTATCAAAATGCAACTAATAAAATTAATTGCTTTGACAATGTTCTGCCTTCATTATGTGGCTTTTAACAATGCGGCATTTTAGCCTTGACAGACACATTGCTTTTGAAACTTAGTCCCACTTGGCACGCTATGTATATGTGACTGCAGTGCAAGCTATCAGCGCTCACCAGGAGTGCTCTTGCACGTTGTGTGGTGAGCTGGCAACAGCTTTGATGGACTGGTGTTCATCACCTGAAGTCTCTCTTTGTATTTCAGGTCCTTGTGGGTATCTTACATGACAACCATTGCTGCCACTAGTGGCATCAATGTACAGTGGATCTTTTTTCTAGTTCTTTGAGCATCATCATCAGCCTGGCTATGCCCACTGCAGGGCAAGGGCCTCTCCCATGTCTCTCCAATTAACCCTGTCCTTCGCCAGTTGTGGCCACTGTATCCCCGCAAACTTCTTAATCTCATTTGCCCACCTAACTTCCTGCCGCCCCCTGCTATGCTTGCTTTCTCTTGGAATCCACTCCGTTACCCTTAAGGACCGGCGGTTATCTTGCCTTCGCATTACATGCCCTGCCCAACCCCACTTCTTGTTCATTTCAACTAGGATATCATTAACCCGCGTTTGTTCCCTGACCCACTCCGCCCTCTTCCGATCTCTTTAACGTTACACCTATCATTTTTCTTTCCGTAGCTCACTGCACTTTTTTCTTTTGTCTTTGATCAGGGCAGTCAAAATACTAGTTTGTAGGTGTTTGAGCAATGTAATATAGTGTAGGTATGTCGTTCTTCGAAAACGTCTGTTTTCGTTCATTAGGCATTTTAGCTGTAATTATGAATGCTATGGAGTTAGTGTGCTCGCTGATGTCCTTTTCTGCGGTAATCCTATTAGTAACGCAAAAGGACTTCTCCTTTAGCCATTTTCTTACTCCCGCTTTGTTATTTTATGCCATGTGATTGTTAACACTGTAAGTTCTTTTTTTTTTCTTGTTGAGTCATTCATTCATAGGCAATCCGAAGGCATTTTACTGCCCTTATGCAATCGCGACAGCTCTTGAACAACCATGTGTTACATTCTACTTTTCTTTCTTTTCAAGGTGGCTGACAGGATGAAGAAGCACTGCAGTGGAAAGAGTCATGCACTTTCATGTCAATTCCATAATTATGCTTTTGGCAGTTTGCATTCTCCATGTTTTCTCTCTCTTTTTTATGGATTGTTGGAGACGAGAAGAAAGCTGTCATCACTTAATAGTTTCAAATTTATACCACTTTGTTCTACCTTTCATTTCATTAGGGAATAGTCTTCTAGATCTGATCTTTTTTTCTTGATAGCTGAGGACTGAAGGGCAAGGGATAGTTTGTCCAAGTTTACATGGTTAAACCGCAGTTTAGCGGAAGCTCATGCCATGGAATTGGAGAAGACTTAATTTTTATTATGTAAAGGATGCATGAGAAAGGCTTGTGTGCTTTTAGAATCCTTTCTGCTCAGTAAGAACTCTATGGAGATTTGAGACATGCGGCTCTGTACTGCAGGAATCTTGCTGCACGTTTATTTTTGTTGCGTGATTATATACGTGTCTGCTCCCATCATTTTAGCATTCCATATTGCCGTGTACTTTAATGTTGTATCATACAGTCTATTTTCAGAGTTATTCTAGCATCTTGAAGTATTGCCTCAAGTTTCGTTTGAGTAAATCTTGGAATATGTAGCTGAAACCACAATTTTGTGATAGTTATGTCTTTTTAGATTCAGAAGTGCGCACTCATTTCTTTTATTCGCTTTAAAATGAAGTGTGCTCTGTTTTATTGCAATGGCCTTAGGTCACCTCTATATTTCTTTTCATTGCAAGGTTGCAAGTTGTGTTATCGTGTTTCTTTTCGTGTAACCTGTTATGTTATTGCTCCTGCTGCTTCTTGTAATGACAGGTACCCATGTTAAATGAAAATGCAAGTCTACTGACTGCAACCCTTATCTGCTTTTGGTATTTGTCTTAACTTTTGACTGCTTGTAAAACTTTCACTCATCACAGTCATCTTGAACAAGGATGGCACTGTGTTGAACAGGGTATCCTCACTAAATTCTGTTTGCCAGCATGCATGTGATGTAAGAAGGGCATTTGTTTTGGTTATTATGCAGCCACTATTAAAAACAAAAGCTGTGAGCTCATGCTAATGGACAGAATTCTTTGTTACCACTCTACATTCGTAACTATGTGGCCACTTCGCAATGCTTTTCGTATCTTGGATCACTCGAGACTTGTTTGCATTCTTTCTTCAAAGCAGGAATGTCTACCTGCCCACTGTAGCTATCAGTTTTTTATTTGTTATAGAGCTGTACAGAAAACTGTTTTCAGAAATTTGTTACATTTTCAATGCGAGTCGTGTTCTTGAAGTTTGATTTTGGTAGTCTTATTTCGAGCAATATACTAGGAACTAAAGCGCAGTGTTGGACTGCAGTACAAATCTTAAAGGTCATGCTAGCTATGTATTATTTTACTTTGCTGGTGCTGCTGCTGAGTGGCACTGTCATCTCGTGTAATTTATAAATGCAATTACTTCTTGTTACAGCGCATATGTAGGTTCTTCACTCTTCAAACAATCTGTTTCGATGTTACGATCACTTTGATGCCCTGGCAATACCAAACAGATGGTGTTTGTTTTACAGGGAAGGCAATTATCGAGACTTTTGAAAACATGAGCCTCCTTGCATAATTTTATAGCCTCTGCTGATTAAGGTGCCGACAGTAGACGTGGATTCATTGGTGTCCCTCGGTGTTCGACCTCTAATATTTGTATGCATGTCGTGCTTGTTGTCGCACTGATTTTTCATTTTCATCTTGCTGTTAAGTAAAATATCACGTGATTTATTTGATTATGAGCATTTTTTTATTTCCCTCATTTTGTTTTGGTGACATCAATGATTTGTGTAACTGCTTGCAGGGTGGAAGGAAATATTATTTTTCTATACCTACCTTCCCTATCTGCTAGATTCGTGCGGAAATAATTTGCTGCGTCAATTTCTTCTTTTCATTGGTGTTCATAATTCCACTAGCTGCAGTGAAGACATACAACGACTAGCGTGATGAAAAAGGTTCAAAACTTTTACCAGTGCTGCAACAGGGGAACAAGAAGAGACGGAAGGAAGGTTAGGTAAAAATTATATAAGGTAAGACGGAAGGAAAGACTTATATAGGCCAAATGGGGAAATACATAAACACGCGCTTGCGTTAACATAAAACGTCTTTGAAAGGAGCTCCGTCATCCAGTTTCGCCCTGCATTACAGAGACTGTAATCTTAATGATCCCAGTGTGTCGAAATTGTCGGATAAAAAAGCATGCAATCCCCTTTCTTAATAAGGCTAAGATTATGTTTAAGCATCGAGATAAATTGACTAGGGAATTGAGTGAAGCACATTGTATTTGTAAAAACAGCGACACGTGCGTAAGCATACCGTCATTAAGCATTCATGAATGTGAATTGTCATATTTGGATTCATAGCTGTGTCTTTTATGTTTTTTGCGGGAAGGATGGCGCATGCGCTTCTGGTTGTCATGAGAGTATATTACCCTTGTATGTTTCAATAAACTTTCAGTTGTTAGTAGCGCTTGTCCTTCCGTTTCTTCTTGTTCCCTGTCCCCTGTTGCAGCGCTGGTAGAAGTTTCGAACATGAGCCAACTAGCTCAAATCTCCGTGTTACTGCATGAAAAAGGTTAATGTGCAAAGCTAACTAGTTCTTTTGTGGTTGCAGCTGCCGCGGCAGCCAGGCGCAACTTCGATGAGCCCTTGCTGCCTCGAGACTGCCTGGACGGCGGCCGCATCAGCTTGGAACTGTGCTCCCCTTACACTGGCAGGGAGGCAAGGGACAGCAGTGTTGAACCACTGCACTGCATCCACTGCCCGTTTGCCACGACCGCCGCGAACCAGATGAAGCGGCACATGCAAACGCACATGGAAGGTCGCGACCGCCGTTTCAAGTGCACCGTCTGCCCGTACAGTGCGGCCGACCGGAGCTCCCTCGTCATCCACCAGCGCAGCCACACCGGCGAGAAGCCCTTTGTGTGCAAGCTGTGCTCGTACGCGTGCGCCCGCAAGTCCCACCTGACCTCGCACATGCGCACCCACACGGGCGAGAAGCAGCACAAGTGCACCATGTGCTCGTACGCCTCCGCCTGGAAGATAAACCTGACACGCCACATGCAGCTGGTGCACGCTGTGGGACCTTCATCATCCGCGTGAGCACTGCCTCAAGAGCAGCTTGCAAGCTCTGCCGCTAGATGTCCTTAGAGGGGAAGTGGAACCGAATTAGGAGGCCACCGAAAGCTTACCAAAGTCTATCTACATTCATGATGAAGTTAGCGCCAAAAACGAGGACCAGAGTTGGAGAGAAGAGACAGCACGAACACTTAGAGACAACACGAGCACAACACGAGTGTCTTCTCTTCTACTTTGGTCCTCGTTTTTGGCGCTAACTTCATCATGAATAAGATTCAACTCGCCCGACTTTCAACCTTTCTATCTACATGTACTATCGGGGACAAAAGTGGTATACTTCTCGCGACGGGAGCTGGAGTAACGGAAAACTGCATTGCAGCGCCATCTACAGGCGGCATCTGGAATCAAGACAGCCAATGCGCGACCTTTATCAGCAGGCATTTCGCTTGGCTCGTTTCAATGTTTCGGACTTTAGCTCGCCAAAATGCTGCAGTTGTCCGCTGCTCCGACCCCCGCTGCGTGGAGAATACCACTTTTGTCCCCAATAGTACTTCCAAGAGAGAAAGTCGATGACGCGCAGAGAGCAGTCTAGGCGCGTAAGTGCCAAATCTGCCTATGGTCACCTCTTTAACTACCATGTGTTGCAGCGCATGTGTCTGACTTCTGTCTCTGCAACTGGGGTCTTAATGCAGCTGCTAATAACAGAGGGCACTCGTTTGTCATGGAGACATTTGTCTCCAATTGTGCACGATGGCCTGCAGGCAGGGAAGAAAACTTTATTTTGGCTTTATAACGCGCTCCATCAAGCTGTTCACTTTCAGAGCCTATCATGGAGAGCGTTATGCATGAAACAAGGCCAAGAAACAGCTCTGCCCGGCTGTATCACCTGTGCACACGTGACCAGTAAGAAAAGCAAAATATTTGGCTGCTGTCAGCTTGGTGCACCATATGTGGAGGAGTGGTTGCAGCGTTGCCATTTTTTTTTACTTGTTACTGAGACCCTGCGTTCAAGAAACAAACTACTGCATAGAAGTTATGTGATACTGAGTTTTTCAAGGTGTTTCAGTGAATAAGAGATATGTCATGCTCCAAGGTTAGTGATGTTCTACATGGTGTTTTCAAGGGAGAAAAGTGACCTGTAAATTTAATGTCTATTGCTTTCATTTTGCCGCACTGCAGTAGAGGCCAGAGCAGCTGCTTACCTTTGCTCAGTTACCTGAAATACGGAGAAATCGTTCGGTGAATTCAGCGCACCTTGTTTCTTTCACAAGGCTGACTATGTTGCTGCTAGCTTGTTGCGTAAAGTCCTTTACGCAGAATGCATGTAAATCTTCAACATTGCATTTGTGACGGCAGCACTTGTCGATGCTGTTTGAAACACCTGTATAGTGACATTGAAGCAACAGACAAAATCACAGATTCCAGTAGTGGATGGCACACTACGCGTCTCAACATCAATGTACCCACATTTTCTGTGGACGGCGCAGGCTTCAGAAGCGAATTCTGGTTTGCTAGAAGTGCTGCTCCTGAGTGTGGCAAAAATTGTACTTTTTTTTTACTAGTTGAGGGGTCTCTTTTGTGTCTATAAATCAGCATAACCTACCCATTTCCTTCGTGCTAGTGGAATTCCAGGGGGCAGTACCTGTGTAACACCTTGAGAGACTCTAGGAGAGCAGCACATCGCAGAAAGGGTGAGGTGGACATTGGTTTCGAGAAATAGCTGGTCTCTCCACTCAGTCATCTGCTCTCATGCTCCACTGTGTGCATGCTAGCTGTTGCCGGATGATCAGTATGCCACTAGTCTCACTACCTTTTTGTCCGCAGTCCGGTCCATCATGTGGATCTCACTTTATCTGCGCGGACGCTGATGCATGATTTGCTCTTGCACATTGCTTTCTTTTGTTTTTGATCAGATCTCATACCCTGACAAACAGTGTGACAACCAGGGCTTAAGGCACCATTCAGGTCTTTGCCCTGAGCCCTGAGAAGTACTTATTGTGTTGCAAGCTGAACTGCCTTTTAACAAAAGGCAGTGCAGCAACTTTTTTTACAAGGTTGTCAGTTTTTTTTTTTTTTGTTGCGTTGCATTGATTGTTGAAGTTGACCTGTTAGACATGTTAGCTAGGTTTCATATTTGTTTGAATTTAGGCTGACTTGCCGCTGCTTGCAGAAGTATGGCATGAAATTAGGTGTAGGCTTGCATTCATTTGCGGTTGTGATGAGGGCTGGCATAATATAACAACAGTTCTGCAACTGATCCTATGCCATTTTATAATTTGCCGCCGTTCTTCATTGAATGAAGTGATGCCACATTCTAAGCTTTTGCTAATAAAGGTGTGAAAGGCTGCACGTCATGTGACCTGATGATGTCATAGTTGTCTCGACCAATCTAAATTTTATGACGGACCGCAACACCGGGTTTTTCCCATGGTCAGGGTTTTAATCCTATCGCATTAAGGAGGAAGAGAAAAAACTTATTTTCAATAAACCCCGCCACCGTCTGGAAGACGAAGTAATGAGCTTTAGCTGTTGGACTGTGATGTCATCATTGGCACGCGGCAGGTGGTTGTTTCTACAATGCTATTGTAGATGGCGCTACAAGTCTCGGTGCGAGATGTGCTGTCGCTGCGATCTCAGGGTGGTAGCAGACCCCAAAAACATGATGATTAAGAGCTCATGCCTTTAAAAGAAAAAAGGAACCTGAGGTCAATGCTTTGTGATCAGAATGTGTTGCTTTGTAATGACCGCGGTGGCTCACTTGAGGGCTCATCGTTGGGCAGCCATATCCAAGCGGAACAGCACCACCTCCCGCTGCTCACTTAAAAAAATTGGGCAGCCGCTGGGCCAACTCTTCCTTAATGAGTTTTCTCCATGTTCCTAGGTACGGGCCTCTGTGCCTTCGGAAGCATGCAATGTCTTGTGATGTACTTTTGTTAAATGCATGCACGACAGAACGCTCATATCAGCTTATATCCCATATCAGCTTTATTTGTCACATCAGCCAATGGTGAAGGGCAGGAAACTCAAAAATGGCATGTAATCAGTTGTGGAATCCTTGTAATATGCCGGCCCAGTACATGGCGGCTTGCTGTTAAGCGAGTGCATTCTTTTTCCAGCTTCCCTCACCACAGCCACCAATCCCTGGCCAAAGTGAATGGCCTAGGTTCTGCCTGATTACTGCGATTTTTCTGTGAGAGCAGGTCTAATCTGTGAGTTCAAGAAGCTTGTCGGTAAAGAGAAATTCACATCAGTGATCGAATCTTCTCAGATTTGACTTGAGGATGGAGTGTCACGTGACGGTGCGTCTCTGATTCGCAGCAGCTGACTGTTGTTTGTGGTTGACGTGGGTGGGAGAGTGGAATCCGCTCTCTTGGCACTCTGGGAATCACCGAGGGCAGATACATAGTGATAAAAGCTCATTACTGGCAGCTGACATGACCGTTTTTGTCCTAGGCATGTGAGAGTTCATAAACATTTCACAGAGATGAAGGATGACATTTGCACTCTTTAATGTATCGCAGGTGATGGTTGTGTTACTTGCAGACCACCTGTTGAGAGTTCGTATGTTCCCGTGGTCGTTATCACATTTCATGCCACTGCTTTTCAAGCGGTTGGCAGCCCACCGAATTGGTGTGACATCATCCACCGACTCAATCATTTTGGGAATCCCCCTTGAGCTACTTTATTTATACTTCATAATTATCATAAAACCTGGCAGCAAAATAGTGCAGCAGGTAGTCATCAAAATGTCTGCCATTGTTCATTGCCAAGTGGCATTCGTGCTCAGTCAGGACTTGCACATTCCAGGACCGTCAGGCGGTTATTGTTCATTTAACTTCCAGGTAACTATCTGTAGCTGGTGAACGATACCTCCTGTTATCAAGTATTTAAAACAGTATGTGTGGAAAGGAAGGGTGTTAATGTTGGACGCTGGGAGTGCAAGTTATAAAACGAGGCAATAAATGCTGAAGTGAATGTTCCCAATGTTGAAGTCCTCATATGCTTCGAAGCAGTATGAAACCGACTAATTCTGGTCAGTATGGGACAGTTTTGTATATAATCTACCCGGAGGTATTTTAGCGTATGATATTTCCCCTTACTGTTATGCAATTTGCAAATATATTGAGCTGTAACACGTGCTGCATCTGTGCACTGTTCTTGCAGTGTTCTGTGATTTGTAACTTATTTTACATTTGATGTTTTGTGTGGAGATTTTAGTGCAAGGTTTTCTGAGTGCATCTTAGTCTGTTGCTTCTTTACTGAAGGTATAAATAAATGCTCTTGAGATTGTCCTTAGTGTGGAATGACCTTTTCGGAGCCCCTAGCATGATTCATGCAGCATTGGTGAAAGCTGTTTCTTTTCAGCGACTCCGAGATTTCGGCCCATGTTACATACCGCGCTTGCTAAATGAAAACGTTTGGTTACAGGTGTAAATGCAGTACTACAAGTGCCTTCATTTTCACAAACATCTTATTTTTGTGCTTCAAAAAATGGCTATAAACTTGTGCAAAACTATTAGCACTAAGTGTCGCAAAAAATTAACTGGGACAATAAAATGAATAGCAGGTCATGAACAGCAGCTTACCAGTATTGCTGTGGAGGAAGATATGTAATGGTCTTATTTTGTTAGTGCTAAACCATGGGGCTGAAATATGAAGGGTAAAGAAAAGGCTGGAACCAATACTAACATCGCAGCGAGCCATGGAAAAGGAAAGGATAGGGCCAGCATTAAGGGACGGATAGTGCCGTGGATTAAGAAGGGAATGTGACTTTATGATGTCACAGCTTAAACCATGCAGAGAAACTGGACTTAGATAAGAGATGCGATGCAAAGAGTAGTCCTTTAAGATAGCGGAGCACATTCCCGGGGAAAGCAAATGTAGCAGGGGGTGGCAGGCAGTCATCAGCAAGAGAGGCCAACCCAGCTCCTACATATAGCCTTCATAGATTATGAGGAAGCATTTGACTCAGTGGAAACCTCAGCAGTCATGCAGGCATTGCGGAATCAGGGTGTAGAAGAGTGTTATGTGAAAATACTGAAAGATGTCTATAACGACTGCTCAGCTACCATAGTGGTACATAAAGTCAACAATAAAATTCCAATAAGAAAAGGTGTCCGGCAGGGAGACACAATCTCACCAATGCTATTCACTGCCGCTTTACAGGAGGTATTCCGGGGCCTGAAATGGAAACAGTTGGGGACAAGAGTTAATGTACAATAAGTAATGTGAAATTCGCTGATGACATTGCCTTTCTAAGTCACTCGCGGGCTGAATTGCAGAGCATTATCAGTGAGTTAGGCAGGCAGAGCAGAAGTTAATCATCTGCCTAGGTCTAAAAATTAATCTGCTGAAAACCAAAGTCATGTTCAACAGTCTTAGAAAGAAACAGGAGTTCTCAATTGGTAGCAAGGTGCTGGAAGTTTACTTTGTGTTTTTATGGGGGCTTAACGTCCCAAAGCGACTCAGGCTATGACGGACGCCGTAGTGAAGGGCTCCGGAAATTTCGACCACCTGGGATTTTTTAACGTGCACATGACATCGCACAGTACACAGGCCTCTAGAATTTCGTCTCCATAGAAAGACAACTGCTGCGGCCGGGATCGAACCCATGTCTTTTGGGTCAGCAGCCGAGTGCCATAACCACTGAGCCACCACGGTAGATAGGTGCTGGAAGTGCGACCGCAGATCTGGATAGCGACCGCAGATCTGGATCACAAGAGTAAAATAATCAGAAGAATAAAAGTGGGTCAGAGCGCATTTCGTAGATTCTCTCTGACCATGAAGACAGTTCACCAATAGCGCTCAAGAGAAAAGTGTAAACAGCTGTATCTTGCTAGTACTCACCTATGGAGTAAAAATGTGGTGACTAACGAAAAGGGTTCAGCTTAATTTAAGTGGCTGCAGCGAGCTGTGGAAAGAAAAATGATAGGTGTAACATTAAGAGATCGGAAGCGAGCCGAGTGGGTGAGAGAACAAACACAGGTTAATGACGTTTTAATCGAAACCAAGAGGAAGAAGTGGGCTTGGGCGGGGCATGTAATGCGAATGCAAGATAACCGCTGGTCCTTAAGGGTAATGGAGTGGATTCCAAGAGAAGGTAGGTGTAGCAGGGGGCGGCAGAAAGTTAGGTAGGCGGATAAGATTTAGAAGTTTGCCAGGATAGAGTGGCCACAGCTGGCACAGGATAGGGTTATTGGAGAGATTTTGGAGCGGCCTTTGTCCTGCAGTGGGCTTATATTTTTAATTATGTATATCTTAGAGGAGTGCAGGCACGTAATTTTCAGTTGCATGTTTTCTTCTTTGTAATGGTGTGCAAGACTTTAGTATACATGGATCAGCACATGGTATTTGCCTATGACTGCTGGATTATTTATATGATTTCTTTCGCATGCTGTTTTGGTTTCAACAGCTGAACGAGTGCTGTGAGAGCAAAGGTCCGTATAGGTCATGCAGGGCATGAAAAAAACTACAATATAATCAATCGCTGCCTTGTCCTTTTAATTCAATACAACACCAAAGTTGGCCTACTTCATGGGCAGAAGTGGCAAAAAATGAAAACCAGTTTTTTCATGCCTCACATGACCTGCATGACATATATCACAGTGCTGTTGAAACCAAAACTGAAACAGCATGAAAGAAAATTTAAATTGTAAATTACTGAGCATTCATTGGCGAACACCACATGGTGACCCATGTATTATAATGCTGTACACGTCATTGCAAAGTAGAAAACATACAATAGAAGTTAGTTGCATATACTCCTTCAACATGGCCCCAGCAGCATTCTTTCCTTTTCCGTGCTGTAGTACTCACATGCAGCATACTAGGGTTTATAATGGACTATCATAGGCATCCTAGGCAGGCTGTCTGTGTTGACATTTGTCTTCAAGAAACGTGTGTGTACAGCTGGCTTGGACAAAGCCATGACCTACACTTTTTCTCATGGGTTGTGTCTGTAAATGCTGCAGCCACTGTAAAATTGTGTGTCTGCAGATTAATGAAAAACATTACCATGGAATGAAATGAAAAATATAATTTACATTGAATCATTACTTACGGCATATATTATCTTAATAAACCTTCTTGTTGCTGTTGGTTACCTTGCCTTTTTCGTTGTTCATCCTGTGTAATTTACACTTTATCTCAGACCTCTTCTGGCAATTTCTGTGTACAGATAGCTTAGTAAAAATGCGAAATGTGTTTCCTCGTTGCCACTTTGCCAGATTTTGCTGTTTATTGAATAAAGTAATGAGAAGTCAGTATATCCTGTTGTACTTAGGTGTCATGGCATCTCGTTTTCTTTGTTTCCGAATTCTGCCACTCATTGGCTAGTCATTAGTACAGCTGCTTGCTTTGTGTGGGGTTGAAAGTAATGTGTCTCCTTTGCATTACCACTCTCCCCAGGACATAAGTCTCTGTGTCATCTCAATGACCCTGCTGGTCTTTGTAGCTAATGCTGTGTGAACACCGCAGGATCTTAGCTATGTGGGTAGCCATTCCTACTGTTCTGGAAGAACGAAGCTTGAGAGATCTTGGCACAATCTTTTCCCGTAACCATTACTGGCTATGCCACTGCGTGTAGCTATTGCTGCACATGAGAGATGAGTTTCACGGAGGCAAAAATTCAGGGGGGCACTTTGTTGACCTAAAGTGCGGTGAGGGGGAAGACTTTAGCGCAGTGTTGCTGCTTGTGTCACTGATGTGTGGTTAAGATCTTAATTAAGTACACAATTGCTTGTGAATCTTAGTAAATGCTGGAGACACTGGAGGGTGTTTGGGAGGCGCCTTTCTACAAACACTCTCCAGCGTCCTAGACAAGGAGAACTACATGTGCGTTGTCAGGAAGTAGCATAGCCATTAGCACGCTCTGCTGCGGAACGGAAGGATGGTGGTTCGAATCCCACCGTGCTCAAAGATTTTTTTCCTGGTCTGACTAGAAAAGCATGAGACCTCTGCTGACAACCTTCTGTCGACAACGATGAGGCATTAAAGGCTTCCGCCTTAAAAAGAATTCTTGAAGATACCTCCCTGCTTTTTCATACCACGTTTGTGTTGTGTTAGTGCTTACGTGTAGTGTGTGCCTGTGGCTGTTTATGTATTCTAGTGTATAACTCCATGGAAAGGTTAAATTGCCATAAGGTGCATGAGTGAACATCCCACGGGAATGAGAAGTGCATTGCTTGGGCTAGCAGGGAGGAGCTCGTGGCATAGGGCGTGATGGCGTCTTTGGGAACGGGCCATTATTGGTGCGATAACTTTAGGGATCTATCATATTAGCGTGAAGCTTTGTGATGTTAATTCATAGCCGAAGCCACCGTTGTGCAACTTTACTACTTGGCGACGCAAGGTACATGGCTGCTCGATCTGTTGTAGGAGCGGCCTACCGCACCTCAGAACTGATAAACGGAGAAGGTTGTAACGCCGTTGTTTGCAGTAGGGGTCACCAGGGTCGCCACATATCGGCACATTTCCCTGGAGGCGGGTGCGGTGGCAGTTTGAAACTCGCCGTGTAATTCCCCTTGTGTTCCTTTAGTGCTTTCGATCCATTTTCTCTGTGCACATGCACGTGTGTTGAAGGCAAGTGCGTTTGATTGGTTTTCACACCAAATACTGTGAACAACTTGTTTTTTGCGAGCACTAAATTTTGCGAAGCGAACATGGCTCTCTGCAGTCTTCCTAGTGCTGCAGGAATTCAAATTAGTGGGAGTCTACTGTATTTTAGGTGGGTGTTTAGGGTAGAGGAGAGTTAAGGGGGTGCCTTCAAAAAAATAAAGGAGTTGCCAGGCCATTACTTGCCTAATTATACATGGTGCTATATTCATGCAGAACTCACCTTAGCAGGAATGCAGCAATGGCGAAAATCTTTCCCAGCCCAACTGGTTTATGGAACAATTTCCAGTTGGTTCCAACTGGAACCAACTGAAATTGTTCCATGAACCTGTTGGGCTGGGAAAGATTTTCGCCAAGTTTCAGACGGCTGGTGCCTTTTGAAAAGGACGATAGAATCCGCAGCCTCAACAGAACTAAACATACATTTTTTTGGTAAATTCCTCTTGCACACGTAGCCAGCATAGAATATTGCCATAAAAGGTGAAAAAAGCTCGGAATGCTTTTTTTGCACTCGTCATTGGGTTCTAAAAATTTCACGGAATGATATAAAGCCACAGAATTTAGGACGGCAAGTCAAAAATTGCCCTTTAAGCGCATGCTTGCCAGCTTCTAAACTTGAGAAGTGAGGAAAGTGAGTAGTGAAGCTGTTCCAGAAAAGACACTGCATTTTCTTCGGGAATATACCAGTGTAAAAAGCCCTTTACAGCTTAATCCGAAATAAAAGTTGCAACTGTAGTCAGATACAGCTCAAGAATGAAGCTGCAGATGCCCCTCAAAGGAGGCTGTCGGGTCAGTGAAGTGGACTGATCCATATGACTTCATGGTTAACGCCCTGGGAGGTGGAAGATGAAAGCTTAGCTATGGCGTAATCCGATTATTCACCATATCATAAAAATTGGTCAATGCCATTGGAAAAGGTAATTAAGAGTAAAGCTTCTGGGCATGGATTTATTTTTATTGCGAAAGCAATACTGCTCACAGTTTGAGCCCTTCAGCGTAGCGCGGCGGTGGACACGTTTGACCTTTAGCGTGACCTTAGACATGACCTCATACTAGCTGCGAAAAACCAGGGCCCCAGCTCGGCTCTTCAGTGTAGAGCGGCGGTAGAGACGGCGGGCGGTGAGCTTCTCGCTTCTCCCGCTAGGAGCGCCGCGGTCGGAGTGACGTCATACCAGTTGCATAAACAGAGCTCAGCTCATGCCGTCGGCGGGAGGTGGTGACGAAGCGCGGCTACGGCCACTTATCTGTTTTTCCAGCCAGCGTCCGCTTCGGCGGACGCGGTTGTTGCTGCGACGCGCGTCTTTTCTTTCACTCTTTCCTCTGATCTTTTAACTCTGCCGCTGCGGTGGCTCAGTGGCTATGGTGCTCGGCTGCTGGCCCGAAAGATGCGGGTTCGATTCCGGCCGCGGCGGCTGAATTTCTTTGGAGGAGAAATTCGAGGCACGTGTACTGTGCGATGTCAGTGCACGTTAACGAAACCCCTGGTGGTCGAAATTTCCGGAGCCCTCCACTACAGCGTCTCTCATAGCCTTAGTCGCTTTGGGACGTTAAACCCCATAAACCAAACCAAACCAAACCCGATCTTTTATCTCTCCTCTATCTGCACGTGGCAGCGGTGGTGGCTCGGCTGGAACCATTTGGCAGGCCCATGCATTTTCCTTTTCATTCTTCTCTCAGCCGCAACAACAACAACATCCGTCGGCGCATTTTTCAGCCAGCGTCCGCTTCGGCGGACGCGGTTGTTGCTGCGACGCGTGTCTTCTCTCTTTTTTTTTTCTCTTTCTACTAATCTTGTAACTCTCCTCTATCTGCATGTGGCAGCGGTGGTTGCTCGGCTCGAGCCAGTAGGCAGGCCCGTGCAATTTCCTTTTCATCCTTCTCTCAGTCGCAACAACAACGTCGGCGCAGAGCGGTGGTAGACACGGCGGATGCGGGCTGATTGGTTGGTTGGTTTATGGGGTTTAACGTCCCAAAGCGACTAAGGCTATGAGAGGCGCCGTAGTGGAGGGCTCCGGAAATTTCGGCCACCTGGGGTTCTTTAACGTGCTCTGCACAGTACACGGGCCTCTAGAATTTCTCCTCCAAAGAAATTCAACCACCGCGGCCGGGATCGAACCCACGTCTTTCGGGTCAGCAGCCGAGCACCATAACCACTGAGCCACCGCTGCAGCGGATGCGGGCTGAAGACACGGATGAAGTTGCTTTCGCAATTTCCGGGCTTAACCAAGCTGAGCCTCTGCCAATTTTTTAATAAGTCTCACCATACCAAAAATCTGGGATGTCATGTGAATGATGCCCCCGAACAAGATTTACCGAGAGGAATGAAGGCTGAAAAGAAGCATATCCAGATGTGACCGGGGAAAGCAAACATTGTAGAATGGTGCTGGATGTAGCCGAAAGAAATGCTGCGGATGAGTGTTTCGCTATCAAGGTATGTTGGGTACAGGACTCCTGTCTGAGTTCATGCGCCAGTTTAGTAACTGTCAAACAACTTCTCACGACTAATCATCTATATATCGATGTTAGCTAAGGCTGCATATGTGAAACTATATATGCATATAATACTCACGCTGCCATAACTGACGCGATCGTCGGAGGATTAGTGGCAAACGACAGTCAATGGTAGCCAACGTTTTAGAATTGTGCACACATTTCTTGGGAAACAATGGATAAGTTTGCCCAATAACCCCCTCACTTTATAGATATGGCAGAGCCAATACTAGGGCCACGTTGAACAACCACGGCCACTGTGGTACAGATCATGCAGAGGAATAGTCATTATTGGACAACAAACGCCAAGCGGGGCCATCGTTGGACGGGCTATAAAACGGTATCGCCAATATTACATAATTTTTAAAAAATAGGCTTTTTGAATTAGAAGAGCGCTTTTTTCGGCACAGCATTGTTCATCGGTGTAGTACATCAGAACAACGTGCTTACTAGTAGGTTGATTAAAAAATATTGAATGGCTAAATTTTTAAGTAATGCTGTTAGGCTCCGTAATTATTGAAAGACGTATAGCCCCCCGTAAGTATAGCCCACCACAGTGTCCGGGCATGGTTGATCGCCTGCGTTAATGTTTATCATCATCATCACAAGCCTGACTACACCCACTGCAGGGCGAAGGCCTCTCCCATGTCTCTCCAATAACCCTATCCTTTGCTAGTTGCTGCCACTGTATCCCCGCAAACTTCTTAATCTCATCCGCCCACCTAACTTTCTGACGCCCCCTGCTACGCTTGCCTTCTCTTGGAATCCACTCCGTTGCCCTTAAGGAGCGTTGTTATATCATCTACCCTTATACCAACCTGTTTCTTATGTGGTTGCTTGGCTAAGGCTCTCGAGGTCTTTTTGCTCGGCTTTCCGGATGCTCGTGAGGTGCGGATCGGACCTGTCGGCCGGCGCTGAAGTTGTGTGCATGCCTGTGGTTTCTCTCTTCTTGGGGCTTTTAGTCCACGTGCCTAGACTGGTCCAGCATGCTTTATATTCAGCCTCATGCAGTTTATGAACTTTGTCCCAGTTTGTGGACTTAACCGTAGCTCGGCGCAAGTGGGGGCTTGACGTGTATAGTGATGCTTATTATGTCGTGATCGCTGTTCTCCCAAGTCGTAAGGTACTGTCCTTATTGATACGCGAGGTCCGTGGTGATAGGTGCTTGATTGTGCGTCCTTGTGCGACTTGTTGTGCCCGGAGTATTGAGGATTGTGTACTGCCATTTATTTATGCTCTCTTCCAACAACCTGGCCGTATTTGCGATCGCCCTGTATCCTCATGAAGCGTGGGCTGCGTTAAGGTCGCCGATAGTGTAAATCTCATGTGTCTTCTAATCGATTTTAGCATGCTTGAAGAATAAGGTTGCGTGTGGATTTCGGTGGATTGTATACGTTGTGTAGCTTTAAAAGTTGTTTGCAGTCGTCAGTGTATATTGTAGTTATTAAGGCATACTTTGCTAAACTGGGTGGCAATGTTTCGGTGCAGTGCTTAATGTTATGTTTAACGTACGTCGAAATTAATGGTTGCTACTGTTCTTGTGCGTTGAGTGTGCAGCCATGTATCCCGATACGTTGTTATTTTTATGTATATTGCAGAAGTAGCACATGGGGGAGGAGGGATTTCTGTTTTTAGGGCGTATTGGGTCATTATTGCTTTCTTGTTACTGAGGCCGCGACAGTTCTAATGCCAAACGCAAAAGCGCCCGTCACTGACTTGTGCCATTGGCTGACGACGCGGGTGTTCCACGGAACGAGGCCGCTCAACAGTATGCTCGAGGTTTTGTCATCCAAGCCGGTGAGGGGGTCTCGGATCCTGATGTCCCAAGCGGCGAGACGCTAATTACATATCAGGCCATAACCAACTATTACAGGGAGCTTAGAGCGAGCCTGTCTCCTCCGCATGTTTCGCTCAGCCGCGAACAGGCTACCACGTGGAGGCGGTTGCAAACGCGGTCGCAACCGTACCTGTGGACGTATTCCAATATCTTTTCCGATTTGGTAAATCCGTATTGCCAGCTGTGCGGCGAGCCTGCCACCTTAGACCATAATCTAGGACTGCACGGAGGATCCGGCTAGTCACATCTCTAGTCACATCTCCCATGCTTGAAAAATGGGAAGCTGTTCTCGCCAGCCCGGACCCGGACGTTCAGTTCAGAGCCACGGCAAGGGCGCAGGAGGTCGCCGACAGACTTAGACTGCCGGCCATCTGCAGCGGCTAAAGTACCCAAGGAGATAACCAACCTCTTAGGGACAATAAAGTTTTCTCTCTCTCTCTCTCTCTGCCATGGGTTAGATACCTTTGCGGTCTTAATCTGGCAGCTCGAGTTGTCGATTTGATCATTAGGAAGTTGCCTCCTTAGCGATTGAAAAATGCAGTCCATCTCTTCCAGCTAAAATCTTCATCGGGAAAAAGGCGTTTAAGCATACGGTCGACTCGTTGTTCCAACAAGGTCAGGCGTGTTTCGTGGCGTTCGTAGGCTGACGCAAGCTTTTCGACAATGATTGGACAATAAGTGGGTAGTTTGTTGAATAGCTCTACCGTTTCCAAGAAGGACGAAGTAGGTAAGGTATTTCTAGCTAGGCGGGGTCCAATCTCTTAAAATCGTTAAAACGGGTGCTCAATCTACTGGGCGTTGTAAGTAACCATCACCATCATCATCAGCCTGAATACGCCCACTGCAGGGCAAATGCCTCTCTTTCCCATGTCTCTCCAATTAACCTTGTCCTGTGTAAGCCGCGGCCACCTTATCACCGCAAACTTATTTATCTCATCCGCCCACCTAACTTTCTACCGGGCGCTACTACCCTTGCCTTAGTAGGGTTTCTAAGTGCTTATCCCTAATTGCAGTTTCTCCATCAACGCCTTGAAATGATATTCCTAATCATCTTACTCCTAGCGTGCCCTGGGAATATGAAGACGACAAACTAGCGAAAGGGTGCCATTATAAAGAGGTGAAGAAGAAGAAGAAGAAGAAGGGCCACGCGCCTTCAGAAGAGACGACAGTGAAGAAGATCGCAACATCGATGGCGATGTCGTCTAAGTCTATCTCGGAGATATCCGAGGGAGCGAGCACGCCGCAAATAGTAACGTCAAGAAAACCTGCCTCAGCAACTGCGAGATGGCACGGCAGGATGATCCCAGAAGCGTCAGCAGCAGAGAAAGGAGAAGCCCTTCGACCAGATGATGGAGCCCATGTGACCGCCAGCCTGCTGTCCCATGACTGGGGAGGAAGATTGCCCCGCATAGCGACCCCGTTGTTGGGTCTCGTGTGGC
Source organism: Amblyomma mixtum (assembly GCF_055824585.1). Taxonomy (NCBI): domain Eukaryota; kingdom Metazoa; phylum Arthropoda; class Arachnida; order Ixodida; family Ixodidae; genus Amblyomma; species Amblyomma mixtum. Next base: position 106,475,032 of record NC_143018.1, read on the forward strand.
GCTTCCTCTGCACGCTGTGCATGCTCGGTCTGCTACTGTTCCTCATCAGCACGGCCATGGTGTGGGCCTCGCGGCAGCCTCAGCCTGCCACCCCTCCAGTACTCAACATCGAGGCCATCGCTGGGTACGGCCTAAAGCGACACATCTTCATCACCGTCCATGAGACACCCATTCCCCAGCCCAGAACTCCCCGCCGTAGAGCGACCACTGCGACCGAGGAGCCCACAACTACTACGGGAACCACCGGAACGACTAAAGCAGTTAGCAAGGCATGCAGTCTCGACACGACGTCTTTCTTCTGCAACGGCACAATTCACGGATGGTACTACAACGGGGAACAGTGCCAATCAACTGAGCAGGACGAATACAAAGTGTGCCCCGGATTCGCATATAAATACGAGGATGAACATGAATGCGAGTCACAGTGGTCACAATGCAACGTTACCAGGAGCTGCACTGTTCACCAAACGTGGCTGTTTCCGTGTTCGTCAGGGGATCTTTCGCGCAGCTGGTATTTCTTCAACATAACATCAAGTTCATGCGTCCAGTGGGGCTTTGCACACGGCGCCTGCCCGGATGTGTCTGAAGGTCCAGGCTTCGATACCAAGGTAGGTTTTAGCCACCTCATGGAGTTCGCCACGCGTTTATGTACAGTGAAACACGCTTCAACGATAGCTGCTAAGAGAGTCGTTTTCAGCAAGGGATTCATGGGGGTGTAGCGCCCTCCTTTGGCTGCACCTACAGTACGGCCAACGCACCCCCACACGAGGAAGAAAAAGACGACGCCTGTCTGGGACGCGTGAAGCCACTGCTGGCAGTTCTGTTCTGGTCTGGTCTACATCGGAGTCAGCTGTCTCGCTCCTTTGCTGCTGAGACATAAGCCTAGGAGTAATGCATGTATTATGGTGTCATGATAATATTAAGGGTTAAATGTTTTCGTGACTGATCAGCCATATTAACCATTAATGTCACCAAAGACAACGACTTATGTTACCTTGCAAAGAGAAGACATCATTCCATGCGGATGACAATTCATCTTAGGGGAGTCTTGCTATAAAAGCTGAAGGAATTATGCGAGCACTCGGAATCATACAGTCGCAACGACTGGCATCTCCTTCATAGCGCCTCAGAGTAGCGTTAGGGCTACAATCAAGGTTTCAAGGTTCTGTTTCAAGGCTATGTTTTCTGAAGAGGAACTTAGCTTCAATTAGAGGGTCCCGAATCAAATATGATATTCATAAAACAGCATTACGCAGTATAGGCGCCCGTAAGGAGCTGTGCATAATTTAACAACCATAATACTAGGATACAGAGAAAAGAAACCAGAATCTGCTGACGCTTCTACACCGAACGTATGATTTCCAAGTCTGTGTTCCGATCTCCGCCGAGGCGGCTATATTGGAGGCGTCCTTCACAGCTCACGTGTAGCTTGTGTGTGTGTGGTGTGTGTGTGTGCGTGCGTGTGGTGTGTTGTGTGTGTGCGTGTGTGTTTGTGGTGTGTGTATGTGGTGTGTGTGTGGTGTGGGTGTGTGTATGTGGTGTGTGTGTGGTGTAGGTGGTGTGTGTGGTGTGGTGTGTGTGTGTGGTGTGTATGTGCGTGCGTGCGTGCTTGGTGTTTCACCTAATACTTTGCACAATTTTTAAAAAATAGGCTTTTTGAGTTAAAAGACCGCTTTTTCAGTATAGTATTGTCAGCCGGTGTAGTACTTGAGAATACAGCTAAGAGGTGCCAACTAGTAGGCTGGTTAACTAATATTGAATGGTGAACTTTTTAAATACTACTGTTTGGTTCTTTAATTACTGAGAGGCGTGTAGCCCACCGTAAGCGATATCCATATCAATTTTTTGAATTTCGAAAAGGCGGTTGCTCTCGGCGCTGTGGCCCAACAAATTTTCCCCACATCACGCCAAAATACACGCGCTTTCGAGAAGCTTGCACGCAAAGCAACCTCTCCAGTGCACTTAACTCGCGGAAATAGTCAGAATTTGTTAGGTCACAGTGGCGAGGCCAATCGACTTTTCGAGATTCTAAAAACTGATGTGGATATTATTTACGGTGGGCTATAGACACTTCTCAATCGTTAAGGAGCCTAAGATAATTGTTAAAAGTTTACTATTCAAGATTAATCAAAACAGCTGGCTAGTTAGCACATCTTAGCTTTATTCTGATGTCTACACCGCTTTCAGTGCTATACCGAAAAATGCGCTCCTCTAACTCAAAAAGCCTATATTTAAAAATTGTGTAAAGTCTTAGGTAAAGCACCCTCTATATGTGACAAATGTGAAGAGAATCTTCGTAGCTTCGTGTTTGCACGATTCGAATGTTGTTCAGCCAACATTAGGAAACGAAGGACAATAGCTCAAATGAAGCCTTCTGGATTGGCTTGCAAACAGAAAACACACCACTCTATACTAATGAGTAGAGAGAGAGAGAGAGAAAAGGACGGAAAGGCAGGGAGGTTAACCAGGCGATGCCCAGTTGGCTACCCCACACTTGGGAAGGGGAACAAAGGGGCAAAAAGGAAAAAGAGCGGCAAGGAAATGAGTTTTCCAAGTGTCCATCGACCATTATGTCACGGGGACAGAGGACGCGCACTGAAAACTTAAAAGTTGTAGACGGGAATACAACCCCGAGTCCCTTAAGAATCTCAGGAGCTCTTTCACCGCTTTGCTTTGTGAGGAAGGTTGTGTCCAAGGCCCCAGAACCTTGGACTCTGTTAGAGGACGCGAGTCCAAGCGGCAGAGAGTAGCAGTCAGGAAACCTTAACTCAATACTGCTTGCTTACGTGATGTTTACGTTTCCACAAATAAATAATTAACTTTCGTGCCGTGTGCTCGTACAGGCCTCGTGCGAAAGGGAGTGCAACGCGGCCACCGTGGACCAGAAGCCCGAGTGCCTTCAGCCGTCCACGCTGATGCCCTGCCCGGCGGATCGCATGCGGCAGCCCTACTTCTACGCCGACGTCCTGGGCACGGGGGGCAGGTGCTACCGCGCTGACGCAGCTACGCTCACGGGCCACCGATGCGTGGATCAGGCTGGCCTCTTTCCCACCGAAGCGGACTGCAACCGTGCTTGCGCCCCACGTTTTGGATAGGCGGCGTAGCAAGCCGCTCTGCGGCGGTCGTCGGCGCCGACATCCCAGAGAAGCTACACTGGGCAAAGTCATCAGACACTTGAGAGCTCACATATGCCAGTCGCTTGCTAAGAAATATTTCGTGTGGCTCTTTGTACACATTGTGGCAGTTCGTGCTTTATGCGACGCTGTTTTTACCCGGTTTGATTCGTATGTTCGGAACATTGACACGGTTTCAAAGACCTCTTGCTCGCGCTGTGGTTTCGGTGATAAGAAAATTGCGATAATATAAATTGTATCATCGTTGCGTTCTCTCACAACTTTCAGCGGTGTTGATGCATGGTGCTATTTTCCTTTCAAATTACGAGCCTTCATTGAAGTAGTTTGTATTCCGTCGAACGTGCAGGGAATTACGGCCACGTAGCGATAAGACGGTCGCGTGGCTGGTAAAATAAACAATGCACGAATTATAAAGCCTGATTTATGGAGAATAAAATTGAAATTGTAGTGCTTGTTGCTTCCTCTGTGTGCCACGTATAATAAAGGAAAAATGACTTCCTTGAACTCAAGACATTGAACTCGCATGTGCAATCTATTAGTTCAAAGCTACGATTTTATTTGACCACAAGCGATAAGCTTCAATAATTCGCTCTTTTGGCCCAATACATACCACTGTCATTTGATATGGGGCATCACTACCGTTTTGATATATCAAGAGACATCACATTCTAGAAAACAAAATTCGCGCCGCCATGACTAAGCCATTGGAGTCATACATAACCCGTTTATATTGAGCTGCGTCCCCTCTTCCACAGGAGGCCTGCACAAAGCGATCTAGCTGAGGCGCTACGAGAGCAGTGTCAAAGGAAATAACGATAGATCAGTAAAATTGCTAATCTAATGACTACTCCCCGACATGTCGAAACCTCGGGACGAATTATCGACATCAGACGCCGCGTCATGTCCTGTCTTATTAAACTGTAAGACGGGGATTTATTTATAGATACTTGGGAATCGGGAACAGCGGTGAAAACAGTCTCGGGTCAGCCAGTCCAAACAGTGTATCGCGCTGAGCGATGACAATGCGCTTCGCGCGTATGCCCGTCTTCTACTTTACAGTGGGCCCCGGCAGAACTGGAACCACCCTGGTGACTCTTGGGGATAACAAAGAAGTTCGTAGTACGGCTTGAAGCGCTGTTCATGAACAGTCTCGCGGCCGCATCGACGGACGACGGGAAACGGCGCGAGTGGCTCAGCAATGTAGCTGACAGGAGATCGCTCAAGTACGCAACAAGGGCCTTGATCCTTAGCAAGAAGTTTCTAAGAAATGTCCGGTGTAATAGATGGTATCCATCCACAGCCAGACAGGAGAACCGGACTCGGGCGGTGCTGTGTGATCGTCGTCACGACGATATCTTTGACGGCATTGAGTGTCCGTCGTGATTGACCGCGCAATCAGGCAGCAATGATCGGCTTATCGGGCAGTTTCGGAAACAGTTGTAAACTGAGACGCGTCAGGGTTGTAGGGGAGAACTGTGCCAGTGCGAGTTGATGCATGTTGGCCGCAAAGAAGATAGAAAGGACAGAAACCCATAGTGGAATATGTAGCAGCATTGTGGGCGAACGTAATATGAGGGAGGACTATGTCCCAATTCGTTTGCTTCGCAGTGACGTACTCCGCCAACAGGTCGTCCAGTGTGCGGCTAAGTCATGCAGTTCGGCCGTTTTTCTGCGGATGGTAAGCGGTGCAAGTCCTAGTAATTATATTGCACTCGGTGAGCATCTCCTTAGTCACTAAAGAGTTTACGAGGAGCTCCATGTCGAAGAATGAAGAGCTGCAAAATGAAGGACGCCACATCTCGAGCCGGGAGAGCGGCGGTTTCAGCATCAGCTGATCAGCAGCCACGCTAAGTCAACGTTTGCCAGAAGCAGTATACGAAAGGGGCCCGATAAGTCAATGCACACGCGGTCGAATTGGCGAGGCGGACAAGGTAATAGCGGTAAGTTACCAGCGAAATGATGAGGGGTCATTGCGGCGTTGGTAGTCCAGGCATAAATCGACGTACTTGAGGGTAAAGTTTAATGTGCATGCCGCGGCTGCTGAAGGATCCGAGACGGATGCATGTAACATCTGGAAGACTTCCGCGTGACCGGATTCTAGATCAGTGTGAGAGCACGTGCAGATTTAGGACCGCAGATTTCGGGGAATAACGAGAAGCCATTTTCGTCTATCTGAATGGAAATCATGGAGATAAAAGAGCCTCTCTATACTCTCGAATCTCAAGATGTGAAGCATGTCAGCGCAGGGTACGCGATGGTGCAACCGCCCCAGGGTCGGAACGAAAAGCGAGAACAGCTCTAATCCAGCTATCCTTAAGCCGCTTGGCAGGCGATGGAGACAAGACGTCGGCATCCTGATGCTTGCGGAGCTACCAGTCGTAGTTTCTTCTGATATATCTGCTCCGAGTTTATGTTCGTGCTCTTTGTATTTCATGGAACAGACGTATTTGTTCATGCTTCACAACTCATATGCTCTAATTTTACGCACTGCAGTTTCTTTTTTCTAGATGTATATAATTGTATTGTGTCACCATTGAACCGCATTTTGTAGCACGGATTTTTAAAGATTTAGCTGTGCTCATATTTCTAGTACGAAACCCTGTACAAATAACATAACAAAAAGACAACACTTGCGGTATGAGACGCTTCCATGTCATAAAGGGCAGTGGAATGCATTCAGGAGCTTTTCGTCCATGGCCTTCAGTGCCCCCAGTGTTGAAATAAAAATTTCAATTCATGATAACTCATCGAGCCTTCAGAACGCTAAAACGGCGCCTTCCAAAAACGCACAGTACAAAAATAAACGCAAAGGGTAGTTGATTTCATAAACCTTTTTCGGTGATCTCTTCGGATTAAGCCAAACAGGAAGATGTGAAAATATATCCCTCCATCTCTCAGTCCTGAGGGGCGCTTGAAACGTGTCGTGACGTAAAACCAATTCAGATGAGAGGGAGTGGATGAACGTGTACAGAAACCGATCACACCGCAAGAAACGTGCCGCCGGATCCAATCCACATGAGCTTGGGCCCGTGCCATTGTGGCTACCATAGTGACTCTAAACACGAGGATCGTTTAAAAGAGGATAGAAACCTAATTTTCTTGCACATTTGTGCCGTGATTGGCCACTGTTCTTCTGTGTTTTTCACAAGTTATCTACAGATGGTGACACCGCCCTGTCTCTTGGCTAGCGGAGCGCGCGAACTGAAATAAAGTTTTCTCCGGAGTCGGGGTGGCGGGTTGGTCGCTTGCGTTCTCCTTGTTCCACGCGAGAACAAGACGTCACAATTCTTTAAAATGGTGAGTTAGACTTTAAAATAAGTGGACCGCCGCGTGGTATTCAACACGACCATTAAATAATTTATAACTGAATTTCTTCTCTTATGCTGTTTCGGTTTGAGTTTTGTCTACCGAGCGATGACTGTCTATGGCTGTGGCGTGCAGTTTGAAGAATAGGTTATGTGAGGCACGAAAAAACTGCAGAATAAACGCTGATACGTATCTTTAAATCACTACAGCACTTAAACTAGCTCACTTCACCATCATCATCAGTCTGACTATGCCCGCGGCAGCGGAAAGGCCTCTCCCATGTCTCTCCAATTAACCCTGTCCTTTGCCAGTTGCGGCCACAGTATCCCCGCAAACTTCTTAACCTCATCCGCCCACCTAACTTTCTGCCGCTTCCTGCTACGCTTTCCTTCTCTTGGAATCCCCCCCATTACCGCAAAGGACCGGTGGTTATCTTGCCTTGGCATCACATGCCCGGCCCAAGCCGATTTCTTCCTCTTGATTTCGACTAGGATGTCATTAACCCGCGTTTGCTCCCCCACCCATTCCGCCCGTTTCCAGTCTCTTAACGTTAGATCTATAATTTTTGTTTCCATATCTCTCTGCGTTGTCCTTAACTTAAGCTTAACCCTCTTCGTTAGCCTCTACGTTTCTGCCCCATATATGAGTACCGGTAGGATACAGCTGTTATATACTTTTCTCTTCAGGGATATTGGTAAGCTGTCATTCATGATCTGAGAGAACCTGCCATATGCGCTCCATCCCATTCTTATCCTTCAAGTTACTTTCCTGTCATGATCCGGATCAGCGGTCACTGCTTGCCCTAAGTAGACGTATTCCTGACTACTTCCAGCCCCTCGCAACCAATTGCGAACTGCTGTTCCCTTGCTAGGCTGTTGAACATTACTTTGGTTTTCTGCATGACAATTCGTAGACACACCGTTCTGCTCTGCCTGCCTAACTCATTGATCATGCGTTGTAGTTCATGTCCTGAGTGACTTAGCAAGGCAATGCCATCAGCGAATCGAATATTACTTAGGTATTCCCCATTAACTTTTACCCCCAAGTGTTCCCGATTCAGGCCTCGAATACCACCTGTAAAGAGGCGGTGAAACATTGGCGAGATAGTGTCGTCCTGCCTGACACCCTTCCTTATTGGAATTTTATTGCTGACTTTATGAAGGACTATGGTAGCTGTGCATTCGTTATAGATATCTTCCAATATTTGCACATAACTCTCTCCTACACCCTGATTCCACAAATCCTGCATTGCAGCTGAGGTTTCCACCGAGTAAAATGCTTTCTCGTAATCAATAAGGCCAAATATAGAGGTTGGTTATATTCTGCGCATTTCTCTATCTCCTGATTGATAGCGTGAATATGGTCTGTTGTCAAGTATCCTTTACGAATGCCTGCTTGATCATTTGGTTGATTGAAGTCTAAGGTGGTCCTGACTCTAATAGAGATTATAGACCTTGTAGGCAACGGACAATAAGCTATTCGGTCTGTAATTTTTCAAGTCCTTGATGTCTCCTTTCTTATAAATTAAGATAGTGTGAGTGTTAGCTAGCCCACTTAACGACGTATCAGCAGTTATATTGCCGTTTTCTTGCGCCTCTCGTGACCTGAGGCCTGAAAAAACTGTGATATAATCGCTGCTTCATCGTTTTAATTCACTACAGTGCAGAAGACAGCCTTCCTCAAGAGCCGGAGTGGCAACACATGTAAAAGCAGCGATTATAATATAGTTTTTTCATGCCTCACGTGACGCGTTGACTAATATAGCAGACTGATGTCAAAACTGTAAGGTGACCATTAATTTAGAGAAGACAGTTGCTATGTCAGTGTGGGGCAAGAAAAAACCCAAGAACTCAGAAATTTTATAAAATTGATCAAACAGAATTAAATAAAATCAGTGGATGAATATAAATATCTTGGTGTCGTCCTGTCTTCCGCCCTAAAGTGGAGGAAGCAAGTCTCGTAGATAACAAATACAGCTCTTATACCACGCTTTTGTCCCTGAAACGATCTATCCCGTCAGCATCCCCTACCACAAAGTTACCGGCTTCCACATCCTTGGTTCGTTCTATACTTGAATATAACATTATCTGATGGTTCCGTTACACAAAACTAATAGCGAAGCTAGAGTGTGTCCAGAGGAGGGCATTTCAATTTATTTATAGTAAGTATAGAAGAAACGACTCTCCAAGCGATCTCCTTAATCAAGCTTGTCTTCGCACTACCAGTAGTCGAGCCCGTTTGTTACGCCTGAAGTTTCTTTAGCTACTTTTGAGCGGAGCCTTTAAAGTAGACGTAGACGAATACCCGTCACCTTCATTAACAATAAACAGGCACACAGAACATTCTAAACATTTATGGCAACTTAGATTTCATTGTAACACATTTCGGTATTCTAACTTCCCGAAAGCCGTCAGGGAATGGAATGCACTGACAAATAATGCAGTCAGCAGCCCATCACTAAATGAATTTCCATCGAGGCTAAGTGCAGTTCATCCTTCTTGACCCTTGTCATGTATTATTTCTCACAACATTTTCATTAGTGTAGCTTTTACTGCTTGAACATTTGACATAGACACCTCCTCTGTTTCGAAATTTTCCAAGTGTAATTGTGGTACTGCGCCTCTTTATTTTGTACATGAATGCTGCCTAGAATGTACTGTCGCCTTGGCACTCCAAATGCTGTCTTGTTTTGTGGCGGAATTCTGTCATTTCTCAGTTTGGTTTTTAAGATCCTGTGCCTACATTTGTATATTCCTGTATCTTTTGCGCGTCAATTTCGCCCTTTCCTCTAACAGGCTCTGATGAGGCTTAGAGGATTATCTAAATAAAAATAAATAAATGATTTGAAGGCATTTAACCAGTGCCACGAGCTTGCTCTCTGTAGGGGCAGACGCTCGCTCTCAATTAACATCTTGGTTTCGGCTAACAGCTTTATTGCAGCGAACATGTCGGCGCTCGACAAAAGAATGTGCCTTGTTCTCTGAACCTCAAGCACGCATCGGCATCGATCAATAGTCCGAGAGTTAGTGAGTGAATACATAGGCGAAACGGGCGAGTTGGGGATACATACTTAAGAGAAATAGCGCAAAAAACGGGGACGGAAAAAAGGAAACCACAGGACCAGTGCTAACTCGCAACTGAAGGTTTATTCACTGAAAACAAGAAATATAAAGAGGGCCACCAGTCAAACAAGTACAACAAACACACGAGCTACTACCCAATTAACCCGACTCAATTAACCAGAGAGATTATGGAAACCTCTCATATGAAGAAAAAAAAACAAGATTGTGCGTTAGCAAGCCGTCTGTAGCCTGCATGACAGTGAAGTTCTTTTCCTTGATTCCGCGTAGCAACACGTGTGTTTGTTTTACTTGTTTGATTGATGGCCCTCTTCATATTCCTTGTTTCCTGTGAATAAACCTTCAGTTGTGAGTTAGCGCTGGTCCTGTTGTTTCCTTTCTTTCCGTCCCCCTTTTTTTGCGCTATTTCCCTTAAGTGAATACATGTCCGTTTGCTTCGATGGCTCTTAAGTACAAGGAAATGGGTGAAGGGAGGCAGGATTACATGCGGTGGAAGAGTCCCGGCTCCCTGGGGAAAACCAGATTTGGGGCAAGTGACGCTTCTTGCGAGAATAAATAGCCAGGCCTGTCGATCATAGAGGGTGTCTGCCTATACCTTATACACAATTTGGGTTAGTAACCTTTACTCCAGCTTTATCTTTAGTTAATGTTTGAAGCGGAAAATTGTGTTTTTTGTGCTTGTATTCGTGAGTACGCATGTCTCCTAAAGTTTTAGTGAACACGTGTCGCGCAAACAAGTGCCCAAACTCGTTTCATTCACTCGAGTATGCTGCTTGCTTATTCTGGCAAATTGCGCCAAGCTCTGCTGCATAAAACACCTGATGCAATCCACCTTGCAGAAACACAGCACTTCGCTGCGGACACACGCAAAACCTTCAACGTGTAGCCCAATTCGCTTCACACTTGCAGCAGTTACAGCCGACGTACTACCCGGTGAAGTTCTTTATCGTGTTTTTCCTTGAGGTGTCTAAGCTCTGTATCACAGTATATAAGCAACTAACTCACAATAGGTGTCTTCAGTGCAGTGCGGCTCATTTAAGGAACACCCATAAATCTTTAATGTCTGTAAGTTACGCAAACTACTTGAAACGATCATGGCAAAACAAAAAAGTAAGTTACTCTTTAGTACTGCTATTCTGTAACGTCGTTACCTAATTTATGATATACCAATTATGCACAACAAAAGGCAAAAGAACTCTTCACATTCTAATCATACCAATTTTTCCAAACCGCCTCAAAGATTTGCTGCGTATAAAAAATGTCTGAAGAGAAATCAACCCAGGCCAAAGCATCTCCTCTTAACACAAGCTTAAAAAATATCGTTTAAATGAAAGACTTATCCTTACTCATCAGGACGTACTATGATTTACTTAGAACTCAAAACAAATCATCAGCGTTGCTATCGACTTCTCGAGGTTCAAATTACGGCCTTTACAGGTATTACAAGCACATTCGCGAATGGTGTGTGTAGAAGGCGCTTACCGCTTCAAAGCGTACCATTTCATTTCATTTCATTTTATTACCTTAAAGACCCCTCGCGGGGTATTACATAAGGGGTGGGATTAGCAGAAAAGGTACAAGACATGTGATCATGAACAAAAAATGTTGTTTAGGTTTCTTGCAAATGATGAAGGACAGGTGATGTCGACGATATGCTGGGGAAGGCCGTTCCAATCTTTAGCTGCACGTGGGAAGAAGGAGGCTGAAAAAGTAACAGTTCGGGCACGTGGGCGAAAAACTTGAAGCGTGTGGCTAGTGCGGTGGGAAATGTATGATGCTGGCGTGATATAAGGGGCACGGTTAAGTGATGAGTAAAATAACTTGTGGTACAGCTCTGCATGGAAATAATAACGCAATTTTATATAAGTGTAGGTTAGAAACCCTGCTTTTCTACCTGACTGCTCCCTATCATTTTGTTACGAAGCCGTCTGAAACTACCTTTCGCTCCACAGAAAGCAACTCATAACTCAAACATATATCTCATTAATTATCGCAACCAATACCCTTATGTAGCTCCCCCATCAATGTATCTCACCTTTGTTCCCCTCCCACGTGTAGGGTAGCCTGCTGGGCATCGCATGATTAACCTCCCTAAATTTGCGCATAAAGCCGTCGTCCCATCTTCGATCTCCCAGCTAACAGGACCCCTTTCGTTGCGTCGTCCAATCTGTCAGCCTATACCCTATTAATACTCCTTTTCCTCTAAAACTCCTAATCATTCCAACAGTTCACCGCCTGTGTCTTGGCCACTCCCCCGTAGTGGGTATGTGCCATTCTACTTGAGGCTAACCAACCAACCAACCTTCCGTCCTTCTTTCTGCCTCTCTCTCTCTCACCTACGTTACGAAGGAAGGAAAAGAAGCGTAGCGTGCGCCCGCGAATGAAGAAAACAAAGGCGTTTTCACGTGCCTCCCGCCAGCTTAGGTCCTTTCGTGTCGCCTCGCTCCATCTTCGGCAATGGGTGAGCACAACGCTCTTATTTATTGCGCTAAGGATAGCGAACATGCGAGTATTGGCGCAAGCGTTTGCGCACCCCATTTCGCTGGGACTAGAAACGATTGACCGGCTTCTAGAGAGAACTTGAGTGCACGTTCCAGTGACCTTCCATGGTCTACGAGACCAGCTGAAAGAGCCGGTAGCATACGGGCTACTTTGTGTCCCGTTTACACGTAGCTGCTGCAGCACCTGAGCTTTCTTTTCGAGGCTTAGTCGTGACGGTGGCGCGAAACACGATGGAGTTTTGCGTCTCCCGAAGTGACACATAGCGACGTAGTTTAGAGCTCCGGATTTAATTTAAACCTCCCAGGGTTCTGAAACGTAAATTTAGAACGCACAGCACATGGCCGTATTTGTATCTCACCGCCCTGAAAATGTGGCCGCCGAGAGCGGCCGGGTGCCGCAGTCTCCACCCCGGAAGGATGAAAACAATTGTTTCAGGGTGTGGCTATCCTGGCGGCAGCCGGCAGATTAGTGGTTGTTGTCCTCAAGATAACGGCTCGAATAGTTGTCGGGTTAGTTTGCCGGCAGTGTTGGTTGATTGGCTCGCTGTAGTCACATGACATGCAGAGCCTCCCGTGTAGAAGGGATTTTTTGTGTCTGTTATTATAAATGCGAATATAAAACAGGAAAAAAGTTAATATTTGTTTCCCCTGGGAGTGTCTCGCCTTTAGGTAGCATTCTGAGCTTCGTTGGGCAAGGTTTGATTGCCGGCTGGCGGCAGCTTTTTGTGCAGAGTATTCTGCCAGCGAAAAAGCTGGAAAAAGAGAATTCCGGCAACATCGTTTCATAGGCTGTGTGCCATGATGTGACCTAAAAATGCCAATGGGTTCAAACTGCCGGCATATTTTTCTGCGGGCTGCTTTTCCTGCTGCCGGCAACGTAGTCTCGTCCATTGTTTTGTACTGACCAGGCTGCATGGCTCTTAAATAGATACTGTATGATGCACTGTGCGCTACATGGCCTAGATAACTCCTAAGAAGGGCTTCGAATCGCATGTAAATAAAAGATTAAGTGCGCAAGAATCAATGAATTGCGAAAGGGCGCCTGCAAAAGACGAAGTGAACTTAGATGCCTCCTTCGAAATATGCAACAGCAGTCGCGTTCAATCTGTTTTATGATTGACATAACATTGATTGATTGACATAACTTATGATTGACAGCCCGCGGTAACTCAGGACGTGCTACGTCCGCCGCTTACGAGCGTGGGCGGCGCTGGTGAACACTCCCAAGGTTAGGTTATTTGTAAACATAAATACCCCCGAAAGCAGAAGATTTGACAGCCGTCGCCGTAGCTCAGAGGTAGAGCACCGAATGCGTAATTCGGAGGTCGTGGGTTCGGATCCCACCGGCGGCATGTGGTTGTTTTTTCTTCTGCTTTTCTAATCAATTAGCTTTAAGCGATAATATATTCAGTAATATTATAAATTGATCAACACCACAAAATAAATAAATTAATTAAAAAAAATCCCCTGTGCCCCTTGGTTTCTGTGGCTGTTGGCTTCTCTCATATTTATAACGAGCCCCTCATTCCCCTTTCCTTGTCTGCTTATTTGTTCTAGGCTGTTTAGAAAATTTGTCTCAAGCACTGCCTCCTATTATTTCTCCTATGTACAAAAGTTTGCATCCTTCCTGTAATTATGCAGAGTCAAATAATTTCCCACAGCCTCCTTTATACCACTGTGATAAAAATTATAACGTCATGGTTTCCCCGCCTTCTTGCCAGTTCTCCGTCGCTCAGCCTCTGGCGCGCGCTGATTTTCTACCTCCACAAAATATTCTTGAAAACATTACACGTGTATGTTTTAAAGGAGAAATGGGGACAGACTGATGCTGGCCATTATCGATAGGGTACCGCGTTTTAATCATAGCACCGCTTTCCTGAAAACACAGCTGTTATAAGCTAGACAAGACCAAAAAAACAACAGACGGTTTGGCATAGCTAAGCGCGGAATCTCTTCTAGAGGCACTTAAGGTCCTTACGTGCTAAAGGCATTTGACCTAAAGGCCTTTAGCATAAAGTCCTTCTACCTAAGGCTTTTCGCCAGAGGGCATTTACTATAAAGCCCTTCACCCGAAAGGCCTTTGCCTCAGGGCCTTTACTCAAAGGCCTTTATCCCCGTAACGAGGATATAATTCAAAATATCCGGGCTCAATGCGTTGCAGCTCCAACGTTCTAGCTTCTTCTAGGAAGTGAAACCAATAGGTTTCGAGCTCCCGGTAGAGTACAAGGTGACGTTTTCTAATTGCATAGTGGGAGCTTCGCTGAATGAGTGCAGACACAAATTGTTTTAGCAATTGTGGAAAACAAAACGTCAGCAGGAACAGAGGATTTTTCGGCAGCGTACGCTACTTGCGTGGGCTGCAAAACAGGCAGAATTCAAGCTTACGCGGTCTTCCACAAAACATATGTCACAAAACCATGACGCTTCACTGCTTCCCTTTCAGCGCGCCGGTCTCAAGTGCCTAAATTTAAAGAACAGCTAGGAACTACAGTGCTTATCATAATTAGTTGGATGAAGGATTTTTGTACATGCGTAAACCTCACAACCTTAATATTGCCACATTTGTATTGTTGCCCTATGGGTGTGTAATCGCGTGCTTTACACCTTACTGTCATTTTCAGGTGAATATTCAACGTTCGGTGCCACTGCCTCCAGTAAGTTGTTGCAAATGCGATATATATTTTTTGTTGAAAGCAGACAAGCATTCATTTCTAGCGACTATCCGTTAGCATTAAAAGGGTCGGTCCATGGATGGATGGATGGATGGATGGATGGATGGATGAATAGGAGCGCCCCCTTTGAAACGGGGCGGTGGCAATTGCCACCATGCTCAGGTTTTTTGTCCTTATTTTTTGTTCAACTGTGTTGTTAATTCTCATTAAGACTCGCTATCCTCTTTCACTATGGTTTCCTACACTTTTAACCTGATTTCACCTCTCTGCTTTTCAGCCACAAATCCTCCAATTGCGTTTTGCTAACATACGCTGCAGATTCATTTACATGACCATTGTTATCGAAGGCGGAAGTAGAGAGGTCCAAGCGGAAATAGAGAGCGCCGTCAGTCGGCAGATGCTAGCAGGGGGTAACCTGCCTACCGGGTTACGAACTTATAGTATGTAACCCACACGAACTTAATGTATCACCTCGGATATAACGAACCTTCGTATGCCACGTCGCATATAACGACCTTTCGTGTGTTAACTTTGAATATACAGAGAATCTTAACATGTCACCTCGGGCATATCCAGCTTTCGTGTGTTACCTTCGGGTATAGGTAACTTGTGTGTTACATCGGACATAACGAACGTAACGAACTTTAGTGTCTAAACCTAAGATGTAACGAACTTACTGTGTTGATATCTGATATAACGAACCTAGGTGTGTACTACCTCGGATATAACGCACATTACTGCGTCAACCTCTATGTAACGAATGTTTAGCTGCTGACGTATATTCAAGTGATACACCGAGGATCGCCCAAGAGTTTCTGAATGATATATTGCGAACGGCAAGCACCCAAATGCGAGCAGTATTTATCATGATAATAGTAGGAATTGCTACCACTAGCGATGACACTATTAAAGAACTCGTGCCGTTTGATTATGCCGTGCACTCTCAACAGAAAAGAGTAAAAAGGAAGTAAAGCTGTCCTCTAGCGCTAGAGGACAGCTTAATCTGTATTGCTCCTATATAGATGTGTTCGTATTTAGAGTGTGATATGTACACCTTGCAGAGATTGCACGTTATCTGCATTTTATGCATTCCTCGAACTACAGTTGCACCGAGTTTCGAGTTTTATTATAGCGTCGGATTGCAAATTTAATGCAGCCACGCAGCGTGTGGTCTACAAGACACGGCGTGCACCACAGCAGGAAGTTTTAGAACAGATCGCAACTGTCAAAACTCAGTTAATATTTGCAGTATTAGGGGAGCATGCCCTCAAGTAATGCATGCTCTTTCGTTTATTTCCAGGTCAAGCTTCGTCGTTTGATATCACTGCCACAGGTATACGTTTCACAATACATGCCGTATATGGTCACTCGATATATTACTCAATGTCGCTCTCTTTCATTGCACGATCTAGGGCAGTTCAAAATCAGTGGATAAATGAAATGTACTAATGAGGGGCTCCCATTCACATACACCTCCCTTCTCCCCTCCCTGCACCCTCTTTTCCATCGTATTTAATGCCGATGGACTACCTAATTCATCTGATTGTGAACAAGGCTCACGTACGGGAGCCGGAACGCCATTTTTTTTTGTTTTTTCTTTAGATCGGAGTTGTTTTCAAGTTTTACTATGATTGTCCCCGACCAGACGAGATTTTGTCCAGCTCTCGACTACGTGTTTATTTCTGTTTCCTAGATTGTTACTATGTGTGTTAAATGCTGTCGGAAACTACCCCGCTTTAAATTACGTTGCAAATCACGCTTCGTTCGCATTTTTTCTTTAAACAGCAGCTCCCGGGGACCAACTGTTGCACCCCTTTCCAAGGGGACCAACAGTTCAATCCTTTGCAATTAGTTCCAAAAAAAAAAAAAAACGAATGACAGCGGCAGGTCAATTAGCCTCAAAAAGACTAACCTCTTGCCCCCTTTGAGTCCCCCCCCCCCCTTTTTTTTTCTTAGAGTGTCGGATATAAGGAAAGTCTGGCTGCTAACGCATTCAAAAGATCCTGCGAATATCTCCTATGAGTTGTTTTAACGATTTATTGCGAACAACAAAGCGACAACGAAAGTGCTTCGTCAATGCGAGCAGTAATTACCTTGATAATATCAGAAACTGCTACCATCAGCGAGTGCACTGTCCAGGAAGTCGTGCCGTTTAATTATGCCGAGAGATGAAGACCTTGAAGAGCTTGCACGTTGTCGGTATTTTATGCGTTCCTCGTACTATAGTTGCACCGAATTCCGAATTTTTATAATAGCGTCGCATTGCACTACGCTATTTAATGCAGCCATGTAGCGCGTGATCTACAGGACACGGCGTGCACCACAGCAGGAAGTTGTAGAACAGATCGCAAATGCGAAAACTGCCAATGCTTATTTGTAGCATTAGAGGCCAATGTCCCCAACTAAGACAGGCTTTTTCGCGTTTTTCCAGGTCAAGCTTCTTCGTTTGATGTCACTACCACAGGTATACGTTTCAACCTACAAGCCGCATATTTCCGCGAATGTGTGTGCGGTTCTTTGTTCATTCTGCAAAGCTGGCGGCACGCCGCTTTATCGCTTTGTTTGTGATGCAAGACGCGCCTAGATTTATCTCGATTGATCGCACCCAGGCGGAGCCGATTCTACGTTGTTCGAGAATGTTCTAGTAAAGTTCCAAGCTTTATCTCGAAAGTTCGGTATCAGCTTTAAAAAGAGCATGACCGAGAGCGGCCGGCATTCTGTCCGACGACCACTGAGCACGCTTGTTGCTACGCCGCCGTGAGTGGTTCAGTTCTTTGCGGGCGCAAGTCCGCCCGAATAAAGAGTTTAGTTTAAGCCATTCCCACTGTTGTTCTATTCGCCGTAATGCAGTCACCACTACGTGACAATACAGTCACTCGATATATTATTCAGAGTTGGTCCTTCCCATTTCACGGTTTAGAGCAGCACTAAATCAGTGGATATATGAAAAGTTGCAGCAAGGCGGGCGATTACTGTTGCACAAACTGGGCGAGTTGGAGTTGTTGCATGTTGGAAAAGAGCTTGTGTGTGTCCCCTTTCTTTCGTCGTCCTCTTTTTTGCGCTATTTTTCCAACATGCTAATACTGTGGCATCGGAAGCCCGAACACGTCGCCTCCCATCCCCGCCTCTGGACGCGGTCTTGTCAGTATTTCGCCGGCCGAGCGAAACTGTCGCGAGTGAAAGCTGCAGCGCTCATATTTCATTCGGCTACGGCAGTTAACCGGAGAAGTGAAAACTGTCAATATCGACGTGCCACCGTGGCATCAAACGCAGGCGCTGAATGTCTAGCATTCTATTCACGCTCTGTACACGATTTTTATTCTTGGCGCGATCTGACAAAAGTGTTGCATGATTTTGGTTTGGGACGAACGGTTACCTCGATTCCGTTTTTTCGCATCTCACAGCTGCTCCGCGTTCTAAATAATAAACTTTACTTACTTAGGTGTCGACTTTGTACTCTAAATTACTACTACCTCAAAAGAACCTACAAAAGACCGTGCTGCCGGCGATGTCGGCATTTCGCTAAGCAAGAAATCGGCGCCAACAGGGCATACGCCATACTTTGAGGTAGTAGTTTGTGTTGACTAGAGAGCGGAACATCCTTCTTGTGTTTATTATAGCTGGTGTACGCAAGGCATGGTTTTTTCAGCTGCCAGAAACAGATCTTGGATTGACTGCACTGGATGGAGAGATTTACAAGAGAATTTAAGCCGCACTGCAGATTTTCCTGGTTCCTCACGCTGAAGTACTTTTTGTGAACGTACTATATTTCCTACGTACCGCTCCCGGAGCAATAAAAAGTGCAATAAGATAAAACAGAGATCAATTCCAGGCTGTAAAGTCCATTTCCGCAATAGTTTCCTTTACGATGAGTATCCATAACGCCTTTTGGAAGGACATAGCACGTCTGTTGCCGCTTTCAACTTTGGCATTGAATATCTGGCATTTTTTCTCCTCAAACCGGTTCTGTGGCGTTATGGCGATCAAATTGCACTGACCTGGCGGAGCCGATCAATAATAGCTGACGCGATGGCTGAAAAGCATAGAACGGCTTTCATAGCGCGCTTGTCTTCCCGTCAAGTGCTTTACCTATCTTTACGTTTCTCGACTTACTGGACTGTATACCCGGCATGGAAATAAGGTATCCCATAGTGAATACTACCACGGGTGTAGTGTGAGAGTAATTCATGTGAACATCGCGCATTCCCCAAAATCAGTTAACTAACTGATTTTGGGGAATGCGCGATCGGAGTTGCAGAGGCAACGCCGCTTATGCAGAGACGTTCTACTACAGCATTGCACGCGGCCCTTCCCCAGACGGCGAAAACGGAGATAATGCTGCAACCTGATAGACTGCTGCTGAAAAAATTTTTCTAACCGTCCTGTGGCGTCTCCGGTCCTCGAAAAGGGAAGTAGAGCCAAACCGAGGTGTGAAAGCCCAGGTCTTTGACGTTGTGCTTATCTATCACATTCCACTTTCTTATGCCAATGTGTACACAGGGCAAGCTGGCCGCGAGCGCCTTGGCGAACCCCACAGGGCAGTTAAAAATTAGGGTTCTCGTCATTTATATAGCTGCCGCGGTGGCTGAGTGGTTATGGTGCTCGGCTGCTGACCCGAAAGACGCGGGTTCAATCCCGACCGTGGCGGTTGAATTTCTAAGGAGGCGAAATTCTAGTTTGTGCGTTGTCAGTGCACGTTAAAGAACCCCAGGTGGTCGAAATTTCCGGAGCACTCCACTACGGCGTCTCTCATAGCCTGAGTCGTTTTGGGACGTTAAACCCCATAAACTAAACCAATCTAATCATTTATCGATCATTTTTCGTTTTCACAAGTACGAACTCATTAACCAAGTCTGCGTGTTATCGTTCGCGTAGTACCTTATTCTGTCCTTCGTGCGCACATGTTATTCGCGCTATGAGTGTTCACCAAGGTGATAATTATGATTTTGGTTCAAATATCAAGAATAATGGCGGAAATTAAAAGCACCCACAACGAAAACGCTCCCCTCCGAAGGAAATGCATCTGAGGACTTCGCGTAAATGCTCCCGTCGTGTTAGGGAACCTCCGTCATTCAAATTTCTCGCAGGATATGGGGAATGTATTCAAGCGGTGTGACTGTCCAGTCGAGTGATTCGAAATTACTGCTAAATCGCACAGGGGTGATGAAAAGAAATGGGAACAGAGCGCAGCCTACAGACCCCGCTGTTTGTATTTCTTTTCATCACACTTTTACTTCGGTGGCAGCAAAAAGACGCGGTCCATGATACATTCTAGGACGACTCCAACGTCTTTTTCTCACCACCTAAGTCAGAGCGCGCTGAAAATAAATACGAACAGCGGAGACCGCAGGCGCCGCGTTGTTAAGCATTAGCTTTCGTCGCGATTCTGCAATTCCGGAGGCTTTTAGCGTTTCAAAAAGATGTAAAGAAGTTGATACTTCATGCCCAACAAATCACGTGAATTAAATCTTCGCAGTGAGTTGAATACTGTCACGTAGTGGTGACTGCAGTCCGGCGAACAGGGAAAACAACGAGGATGTCTTCGAAACGGAGCTCTTTATTCGGGCTGACTTGCGCCCGCAAAGACCTGAATCACTCGGCGGCGGCGTAGCAACAAGCGTGCTCGGCGGTCGTCGAACAGAATTCCCGCCGCTGTCGGCCGTGCTCTTTTTAAAGCTGATAGCGAACCTTCCAGATAAAGCGTGGAAGGTTCTAGAACTTTCTGGCACAAAGTAGAATCGGGTCCACCTGGATGCGATCAATCGAGATAATTCTAGGCGCGTCTTGCGTCACAAACGAAGCGATAAAGCGGCGTGCCGGCAGCCTTGAAGCATGAACAAATAAACACAACAAACAAGCACTACAAAGATTCGCGGCAATACTGTTTCTTATGCCTGCCGTGTAGACTCCTTAGTTCGTATTAATAATTTGTGGTCTTCGGGCCACACTTGACGCGTTACAGGATCATCGATACAGTCCCAGATAAGTAAGCATTACTCCATTTCTGTTTAAGTGGTGCAGTGAAGGAAGGTGCATGAAAGCTAGCGGTAGCAGTAAAGACCTCAGTGAAAGCTGATGCCGGCTGTATCGCGGTAGCATTTGTTAGGGAGTGTCATTTTCATGTCTACTGCGTAAAACCCGTCTTCAATTTTTGTTCAGCCCGCAATTTGGTCAAATGATCTTGTAGCACCTCTTGTAACTCCTTCCGAAACACGAAAGGGAAAATCGTTGACAGTAAACTTAATAAAATTTTCTTTGTGGGAATTTTTTCTTCATTGATAAAAAGTGGGATTTATAACTTCAAAATGACTAACAAACATCACTCTCACATTTCGAATTAGGTTCTGGGCAAACCGAGTAAGTGATCTTTTGATATCCTGCAACTAATATTATTCTTTTTGAAGCAGTACAGTAGGCTTGCATGATATCAGGAATTACAATTTCTCTGTACCTACTCCTATCTTGCCTTTGCTTTCCATTAGACAAACAGTCGGAAAATTGCGATCAATTTCATTCTTAACCATTGCCGGTACGTTCGCACACAGCAGTTTGCTCAGTTTCCGTTTAGCCTGGATACTTCGAGTTTTACATTTTTTTCCTGTAAGTAATATTTTGACAAGATTTTACATTCGTAATATTTTTGGCACACGCATGTATACCGTCAACGAAGTTTCACGAAAGCTGTCATAAATTTTCGACAGTATCGCAATTCACGAAAAGTCTCATCCCAGACACTCTCAGTCATGCTCTTCGAGTAGTCCACAAGCGCAGTTTCCGTACTTCCGCACAGCATCAAATTTCCTGCCAGGCCTATTTTCCAGCTATTTTCCCTTCGCTTTTTGTGATGCCTTAATTTTTGTATAAGTTCTACGCGTTTTGTTTGATCTAAGTTTCTTAGTTTATATAATCTGTAATATATGTATTTCTTTTGTTGATGCTCTTACAAGTGTTGAGAGTGATGTATAGCATTCTTTATACTAACTTACTGTCTTTATTTTGGTACATTGTTGCCTGCATGTTTGTATACCTTTTTTTCCATTGGACCCGTTACTAGCCGTTGGCTATGGGTCCGGGCAGTGTTTGCGTACATTTTTAATGCAACAAAGACCAATAAATAAATGAATGAAAAAAATGAATGAAAACGACAGTTACCCAAGGAGTAGCGGATAGTGACAGATAGTAGGTTGAGGTTATGAGAGTACCTCGCCGTCAGTTAAAATCATGCAGTGGAAGGTAAACGCAGTGTCTTCTTTCAAATATTAACCATCGATCCGCTATGCACCTTGGCCAATCCCCCGCCGTGGGTATGTGCCATTAAGCCTGAGGACATCATCATCATCATCATCATCATCATTAACTATCGGTGCACTGCCTACTGAGCCATCACGGCATCTGATAAAGGGAAGGAAAGGAAAGGGAAGGGTAGGGAAAGGTGTTCTCCTTTTAGGATTTAGTGCGGCGCGTTACCGAAAATAAGAAAAGCATTTTTCCTTTCGGAGGCAAAGGGGGCAGTGAGTCCTCAGTGTATGAACACAGTAGTGTAGTTCTCTGTTGTAAGCACGTGGTTGTAAGTATGTATGGCCAAATTCGAAGCTTTATTTTATAGTGGTTCATGATAAGTGTTTCGCGATTAAGTGCTCTTCAGTATATGTAGTCAGCGGTTGTCGTATCTTCAAAGAGGTCTGACACAAATAATTCTAATTTAAAGCCCCAGAGTGCACAATGTTGACGTCCATTTCATTTCATTTATTTTACCCTCCAGGCCCGAGGGCATTGAAGAGGGGAGTGGTTGTATATAGTGTTGAGTACAGGGCATTTCAGTTCAAGTTATGCAATGGTAGCTAAGGCGGAACAAAAACCCTGATGGGCGATGATGGAGGCTACATTTGGCCACCATTAGACAAAGCCACGGGCTTGCAACAGGTAAAAGTATTCCCTGTTTTATTCCATCGTATGGGATGGGCAGTAATATGAGCTAAATATAGAGCCTTTGGGAATTTGAGAACGATGCGCCTGCCTACTGCGATGGGTCGGCGGATGCTGCTATTGGGCCCGCCATAAATGCCAAGAAAAATATTAATACGAATCTCACATAAGCTACCTTACTGTGGTTGAAAAGTTTGCGTACTTTTCTAAACCTTGTAGATACTTAGCTGTCCATCTCGAGATTGAACTTTCGCGCTGTTATGGACATTTACTTGAATATAAAGGGGTGCCACGTTTATGTACTGACCCATAACGGCACCCAGAACACTGGTTTGACTGAAGTTCTTGTGGCTTTTTCTTTTCAAGCCAGAGCACCCAGAACTGGCTGTTCCTGTTCCTGGCTGCAAGCTGTGTTCTGTTCACAGTGATATCGATCATCATGGTCATGGTCATGTTGAGTGAAGGTGAGCAAATAATGTTGGCCCTCTACACAGACAACACAGTGCACGTAACGATAAGCAAACTCGTTGAATGTAGTTGTAGTTTTATAGCTTAAACGCTGCTTTTATTACCTTATAAACGCAATGCGAAGCAATGCGTGGATACAAAGTGAAGAAAACGGGAGCCGAATGCGCCTGCGACATTTTGCCGTGCTAAATCAGATTACGAAATCAGCTCCGGTTTGGCGTCCGCTTTAATATGCAAGCAGATGCTGCTGGCGGTACTTACAGTGGCTGATCTTCATTGCTCAGATGTTTTAGTACATGCGCGACACCTGCACGTATAACGCCGGGAGAGGAGATGTAAGGCCGGGGGCGTCGTAGTTCTTCTCGGAGAACGGTTGCGATGGCTCCGAACCTTCCCAGCAGCATTCAAGCTCGGTGTAAATCTAGTGGTTTTTGAGGAAAGGAAATGGCGCAGGAGCTGTCTCACTTCCCGGTAGACAACTCACCCACACCTTAAAGGGAAGGGAGGAAGGCGGGAGAGGAAGAACAGAGAAAGACGTGCCGTAGTGGAGGGCTCCGGAATAATTTCGGCCACCTGGGGATCGTCCGGCCGCTGCGCGCTCGGGTTCGAACCTGGGAACTCCGAACCAATAGCTGAGCGCTCTAATCACTGAGCCACTGCGACGGTTCAAGTCTCAGAGTAGTCGAACGTGCGCAAGCAGTGAATTCGAACCGAGCAGAGGCGTGTGAAAAACGTGCAGGTTATATGGGCTCCTTTCCAGAAACAACGGGAAGAAATTGTCTGCTACTTCGCTGAAACGTCTACGGAAAACGTAAATGATCATGTTTTCAGCTAAAATTTGTCACTACGGACTATAAATCGGGTGTAGTCTATCTAAGCGAAAACTTAATTTTAACCCGAAATTTACCCCAGCAGACTATAGATCGGGTGCGGGCTACAGCCCAGAAAATACAGTAAAATATTGCTGAGAATCTCGTATGATTGAATGCTGTCAGCATCCACACAGTTTTTGCCTCAATTACTGCCTCAGACAGATTCTAAGAGCAGGCAAAGGTCCATAGGCTAGGCCTTGGCCACTAGGGCCACTAGTGCAGAAAGAACAAGAGCACGAAATCTCCGACCGTAGTACAAATACCGCACAGAATAAGCGCGCAGAATATTATGAAATGCGAAAATTATGTCCTCCTACACAGAGACGCCACAAAAACGCGATAGGTGTTTGGCATGTGTTAAGCGTGTTCACTATTACTTACTGTTTTACTGTGGGATGGTTGTGGGGTGTTTGTATCAAGACCTACTGAACTACAGACCTGCACATTTGGCACTGCTCCAGCGCGCATGTTCTAGTTCATGCCTTTTGCCGCTAGGGAAAGACACCTACGGGAAGCGTGGCGCCATATTATACCTGTTGAACAAGATGGCCTCCTCCATCATTTTATTTCAAAGAAGGCAGTTTTGTCGTTTGTCCACGTAATCATTAACATCCATTTATCTATGCTAGGCACGGTGATGCTGACGAAAAGGAAGCGGATAAAAAGAAGGACGCTTTTTGTACTCATCCAGAGCGGAAAAACTCGTTATTGTGGATTTTTTTATCGTTGATGTTAAGATAGCAGAAGAAGACGAAACAAATGTATTAAATATCTTGCGCAAATTGGCAAACGATGATGATGATGACAGCAGACGAACAGGTCAACCGAGCGCCCTCAACGGCCAATAAGCTAACGAAAGTTGGCGCACGCTGCTCCATAGGACCCCGCCAAATGTGCAGGTCTGTAGTTCAGTAGGTCTTGGTTTGTATCACCCACGCGGTCATGTGGTTTTGACGTCATAATCCTCTCGACCAATCCACATTTTCTAGGCACGCGAACGAAAACTACGGTGGTTTCGCCACTGAACTGATCCTTAACACTATGGTATTAAAAAGGACTACGCCTTGTAACATTTGCGCTATCCAGCACAGCAGACAGAGGCCACCGACCCTGAAAGTATTAGAGAGCAAATTGGAAAAAAATCGACTTGACAAAGGAGAAATTGCCGGCGTTAGATTCCCGCGCCGTGTGCGAACCATGTCAGACTTGTTTATATAACAGATTTGTTAATTGAAGTGCTGATTATAGGTGGTTTCATGCAGTTGTAAATGAAACAGCCGACGCTATGTGATGGTAGTTGAGTCCTGCTGTTCGCAGTGAATTCTTCGGTGATTCTGACATTTTAGTGCGCGAGCACCCACACGCTCACCAACACCGACCAAGAATCTTGTCACCTTTGGACCTTGTGCCGTTGCCTAGTAACAGTGACGCCACGTTAGGCTTAAAAAGAAGCCACGTCAATATCCGTGACCGGGATTCGAAGCTACGGCGGCGCGAACAGGTCAGCTTCGCAGGGCACTGCGCGAGACCACTGGGCTATGGCCGCAGCCGAACACGCCTCGTGCTACCTACTCTCGCGCTGTGCATTGCACACTGTTTCCTTCGTCTTCTAATGCTGTCCATCCTTTCGTAGGATAACCCTGACACTTTTTCTTGCTGCCCTGCAGGACTGCATCGTCCGGAAGAAGACGTTCAGATCGATCAAGAAAGCAGCGGCGGTGGCGGCGGTGGCGGCGGTGGCGGCGGTGTCATTAGCGGCGGCGGCGGCTCTCGCCCTCCCAGTTACGCTACGCCTAGTACCACGACAACCGGTGAGGAACAGCACTTTGCCATTCATTGAAAGGGCTCTTCTTACAGCTTCACTTCAAATGAGGTAAAAGCTCGTCTGATATTTTGGCCCATGCACGAAATGTTTCACGTTTGCCACCGTGCCTGTTTATGGCAGCCTCAGCAAATGTGGCTTAGCCGGTACCTACACCTCCTTTCTTTTTGCTAAACTGCACAAGCAAACGCGCAGAATTTCATTATTGTAACACGCGCTGAATAATATCTTATATTGTGATCTCGGATCCCAGATTTTTATTAATTTTGTTGTCTTGCACGCAGTGCAATATCGTGCGTGACGGGTGACAAACACAAACGGCAGGCCTAGCAATGCCTGAAATGGCTTTGCTAGCAGTTCCTGGCAGTCAGGGCGCACGAGACGTCCACAGAACTATTAGTGGAATATTAAACTTAATGTTATGTAAGAAACATTATTTTAGACTCCTGATGCTCTAACTGCCTTTTTATACTCGCGTCTTTAGTTTGCATTTTTTACCGGTGCTGGTAACTTGTTAAATTTGGCTGGAATGATGTTCACGCGTTACTTTTCCATATTTTATCGCCACCTTGGGAATTGAATAGGGTTATTTGGCCTTAGGGAGTTACACAGCGGGATCGGGTATAACGCAACTTGTAATCGCTATTCTAAATGTGCTTGATTAATAAGTTTCAACCCCAAATTCAACGGCTTAAAGAAATCTATACCTTTGCTTTAGCATAAACCGTATACCGTTGTACATAAAAAAGAATGCAAATTTGAGTTAACCCTTGAGTTTTATCTACAAACAAAATGTCCATAAATGGTCAACGCACGGCGCAGCACACTGTAAACTAGCGCATGGAAAATGATTATTTCAACATCTTGGCACGAGAATCATGTGTTATCTGATCTACTGGAAATCTCTGACAAAGCCATGCCCCCCCCCCCTTATCCCCCCCCCCCCCCGAGTGTATTGCTAGGCTAGCTATTAGCGCTTGTCGTCGTCGTGTTTGCTCTTCTTTCCTACGTCCCTTATGTCGTTTGCGCTTATTTTTTTCACTAGATGCAGCACTAACTCGCCCGGCAGCATGCTATCCTGATTACTAGGCTACCTCTGACCTTTGGCTTACATAGAATAAATGTGAGTTCCATCAAATGTCGCCATTAAAAAGAGCCCCGAATACTTAACTGAAGGTGCATACATAATCGGCTGACACGTGTATGTGGAACAGCCAGATGTTTGCGCTGTAGTGTAGCCGCCGCGCTCGTTCACTGTGGTGAACTGTCGGGGTGAAAGACGACGACGATTCTTAGGTGTGAATCTCGCTCGCAGCTTGTCCAATTTGTCAGCCTATTCCCTATTTCTACTCCTTTTCCTTCTTTATAAATGCTCCTGTTTTCAGCACTTCACCGCCTGTGTCTTGGCCACTCCCCGGTGGTGGGTATGTGCCATTTTATTTGAGGCCAACCAACCAACCAACCAACCAGCCCGGACGCTTGGCCTGAACCTTTGCTGGACGTTGTAAAGTGACCTAGGTTCTGCTGAGCCACAACCCCCTCCTACATTTGGTGGAGGCTGCTGTAAGTTTCCCCTCTCATCCTCAACCTGGAGCTCCGTAGCAGCACCTTACCTTCGCCGTCCGTTATGCCCGGTCACCAGCCAGACAGCCCCCATCCCTTCGCCTACCATCCACTGTTCTCGCGGGCTCCGGCAGCTGAATCCAGTGTCTTCAGCGGTGCCGACGGCCACGATTTCGACGACTGGTTGTCGTCTTACGAGCACGTCAGCTCCCACAACAAGTGGGGCGATACCACCAACCTAGGTAATGCCCTGTACTATCTTACCGACGTAGCAAACTTGTGGTTTCGAAATCATGAGGCCGACTTGCCTACCTGGTCGTCCTTCAAGACCAGTTTCTCGGAGGTATTCGGCCGCCCAGCTGTGCGCAAACGCGCACCGAACTACGCCTCCGCGCTCGCGCTCAGCAGACCACCGAAACCTTCACGAGTTATATAGATGTTCTCGACCTGTGCAAGCGCATCAACCCACCATGCCCGAGGCCGACAGAATTAATAATATCTTGAAGGGTATCTAGGACGACGCGTTCCAGATGTTGCTAGCCAGGAATCCAAACAGTGGTGAATGTTATCCAGCTTTGCCAAAGCTATGACGTCATCAGGAAGCAGAGGACTTCTACAGGCTGTTCCGGCGTGCTCGACGAGTCACTTCCTGAGCCGGCGGTCTGCAGTCTGGTTTCTGACCAGGCCTCACTGCTTCCCGAGATCAAGGCCTTTATACGGGAAGAGGTGGCCCGCCAACTGTCCCTCCTGCCTGTGTCTGGCAACCCTGCGCCATCCCTTGATCCCACACTTCGACGTACCATCCAAGAGCCGGTCGCCGACGTTTTGCCCTCCAGCCCTCGGCTTCCGCCTGTGACTGCCATACACTGAGGTTGCCGCCAGACCCCACGACGTCTATGTTTCCCACCCATCTGTCGCGCCGCTGCCACCTCCGCCGGCACGTATCCGTCGTCGTCTGCCGCCTCGCCGTGCCGTCATGAATTCATGGCGCACCCAAGACAACTGCCCCATATGTTATGATTGTTGCTTGCCAGGCCACGTCGCACGGCTTTGTCGCCAACACGCGCGGAGTTGCCTGGACGGGGCAAGCCCATTCTGCTATGACTCTGCGCCTCCTTCGCTACCTGTTTCCTCCGGCATCCCTGCGGACTCCTTCATTGTTGACTGTTCTTCATACTCTCTCCGATTTCTCTCTCCCATGTGCCGGCGCTCACCTTCCCGTCCGGAGGAAAACTAAAAGCCGCAGTTCCGCAGGCAAGAACTGCGATTCGATCGAACTGTCCAAGTCCTCCGTCTTCACCCACCACTGTTGTCGAAGTGTTTGTTGATGGTGTCGCCGTTCTCGCCCTTGTAGAGACGGGCGCTGCTGTATCTGTTATTAGCGCAGTCCTTTGCCGAAGACTCCGTAAAGCGACGACGCCTGTTTCGTCTTTTGCCTCAGCACTTCAAGCTCGCACCGCATTCAACCTCTAGCGTCATGCACAGCTCGCCTTGTTATCCGGGATGTTGTGTACACCGCCGAGTTTTTCGTGCTGTCCCGCTGTTCTAACGATGTCATTCTGGGCTGTGACTCTCTAACCCTTCATCAATCAATCATCGCATGTGCCCGCGCCCGCATTTAACTGTCTCCGCTCTGCGCCAGCCTACCGTGCGACACCTCTCCCCGACCCGATAAAATGCTGGTCGCTGATGATACTGACATCCCTGCCTACTCCGCAGCCCTGGTTCCCCTCTCTAGAGCCTGCGATCCTGATCCGACTGTTCTCTTTACTCTGACTGATGCTGCTGCCCGTCGCCACTGTTTCATTTTCCGTTCGCTCTTCTGACTATCTGCGATGGCTACAGCGCAATTTACGTCGCGAAATCTTTTTCTTGTCCATCAACGCTTCTCCGCGGCGAATGCCTGGGACATGTCGACTCAGTCGATCATGCTCTTCCATACTCCGTTTCTGAAGAACCTGCCCCTCTCCAGATAGATGCCATTGGTTCCTCTGCTTCTGCGCCAAACCAAGACACCGTTTCTGTTTCTTCTCGATCGATCGATGCCAGCTTTTCGCCCCACCAACGTGGTCAGCTCGTCGCATTACTTCAAGGTTTCCGTCCGTCCTTCGACTTCCCGCACACCTCTCTTGGCCGCACTTCCCTGGTCACTCACTGCATCGACACCGGCACGCATGCCCCTTTGCGCCAGCGTCCTTATTGCGTGTCGGCCCCTGAACTCACCATCATTACTAAAGAAGTGGACGACATGCTTCAGAGCGGTGTCATCCAGCTTTCTCAAAGCTCCTGGGCCTCTCCCTTTTTTATGGTGCAGAAGACGGACGGATACTTCCGCTTTCGCGTTGATTATCGTCGCCTCAACAAGATTACGCGAAAGGATGTGTATCCACTTCCCCGTATTGAAGATGCCCTCGAGTGCCTGCAAGGCGCGGAATTGTTTTCCTCACTGGAGCTGCGCTCTGGCTACTAGCAGGTGCCCATGGCTGCTGCTGACCGGCCAAAGACGGCCTTTGTTACGCCCGACGGCCTCTACGAATTTAACGTCATGCCATTTGGTTTGTGCAATGCGCCGGCCACATTCGAGCGCATGATGGACACAGCTTTCAGCGGACTCAATGGCACACGTGTCTCTGTTACCTGGATGATATCGTCGTCTTTTCTCGACACTTTTCGTCTCACCTGGTCCGCCTCGAGCTTGTCCCGCAATGTTCGACCGACGCTGGCTTGCATCTGAATTTGAAGAAGTGCTGCTTCGCAGCCCGGCGGCTTACCATCTTGGACAACGTCGTCTCCAAGCAAGGCGTCCTTCCTAATCCTGCAAAACTGCGCGCAGTTGCCGAGTTCCCCCGACCCCCTTCACTGAAAGAGCTGCGTAGCTTCATCGGGCTGTGCTCTAATTTTCGCCGCTTCGTGCCCAATTTCGCTTCCATCCTGTCTACCCTGACTCATCTGCTTGCCGGCGACAACAACCTCTCGTCTTGGGCACCAGACTGTGATGCGGCGTTCACCACGCTTCGGTTTGGTTTGGTTTGGTTTACTGGGGTTTAACGTCCCAAAGCAACTCAGGCTATGAGGGACGCCGTAGTGGAGGGCTCCGGAAATTTCGTCCACCTGGGATCGAACCCGCGTCTTTCGGGCCAGCAGCCGAGCGCCGTAACCACTGAGCCACCGCGGCGGGGCTGCACCACGCTTCGGCGCCTGCGTGTTTCCCCTCCGACCCTCCGACATTTCGACCCCAGCCTGCACACTGAAATTCACACTGACGCCAGCGGCGTGGGTCTCGGCGCCGTTCTGGCACAGCGGAAGCCCGGCTTCGCCGACAATGTTGTTGCGTATGCCAGCCGCACTTTGACAAAGACTGAGCGGAATTATTCCGTAATGAAAAAGGAATGCTTGGCAATAATTTGGGCTATTGGAAAGTTCCGACCTTACCTATAAGGTCACCCGTTCTCTGTCGTTACTGATCACCATGCCCTCTGCTGGCTGTCGTCCCCAGGCCGCCTTGCTCGGGCGTTGCGCTTACAAGAATACGACATTAAAGTAGCCTACCGGTCTGCCCGTAAGCATTCTGATGCCTACGCACTATCGCGGTCCCCTCTACCTTGTGAATTAGACTTCACATCTTTCGCCACCACTGATGCCGCTTCCCTTGATATGGCCGACTTGCCATTTGAACAACATTAGGACCCCTGGATCGCTTCTCTCCTCGCTCTCCTGTCTTCACCATCTCAGCGACCTGCGACCCGCACTCCCCGTCGTCAAGCCCTCCACTTTTCAATATGGGACGGCCTCCTTTACCGCCGAAACTACCTTCCGGACGGCGCAAATGGCTCCTTGTCATTCCTCGGCACCTCTGTTCCGACATATGCGCCTCTTTCCACGCCGAACCTCAGTGTGCTCACGCCGGTGGTGAAGACCTACACACGCTTTCGACTCCGCTTCTACTGGCGGCGGATGTACCGTTTTATCTGACAGTACGTTCGCTCCTGCCCGGAACGCCAACGCCACAAAACCCCTTCTCGCCGTTCCACTGTTCCGATGCAGCCCTTGCCTTGCCCTACGCGCCCATTCGACCGCTTTGGCATCGATCTCTACGGGCCCCTTCGCGTCACTCCGGATGGACACTGCTGGGTCATAGTGACCTTACCCGCTACGTCGAAACCTCCTCCTTGCCATCCGCGTCTGCGCAAGGCGTTGCGTCTTTCATTCTGCGTCATCTCGTTCTACGCCATGGTTCCCCTAAGGAATTCTGAGCGACCGCGGCCGTGTCTTCCTCTCAGACACAGTCGAAGCCCTACTTCGCCAATGCCGCATTGTTCACCGCTCTACAACGGCCGATCACCCTCAAACGAATGACATTACTGAACGTTTCAATCGCACATTCAGCGACATGATTGCCATGTATATAACCTCTGTAAAGCGGAAAGTTGGGCTAGTTGGTACCGATCCACCTAAAAACGGCGCATAGAAAACCACGCAAAACACAGTGAGAACGGACAGGACAAGAGTGCCCTAGCAACTGAAGCTTGGTCGAAAAACACTTCTCTCAGACCAGATCACAAACTCGATGCTCCGTAATCTGGATGGCCAATCGATCACCCACATTACGAAATACTTCAATCAGTGCTGGAGGGAGGGTAACCTCCCGCAGTCCTGGCGCCACGCGAAGGTAATATTCATACCTAAACACAACAAACCGCTTACACTTAAAAACCTTCGCCCGATTTCGCTAACCTCATGCCTCAGGAAGCTCCTCGAGCATGTTGTGTTAGCGAGACTCACAAGTCACATGGCGGACAACAATCTTTACCCGCGTACCATGGTGGGATTTCGCCCCCATCTATCCGCACAGGACGCCATGCTCCAACTCACACACGACATTTTCGACCCGCTTCTTCCAGGTCACACCAAGGCAGTCTTAGCTTTGGATCTCTCCAAAGCTTTTGATCGCATTGAACATCAGGCGATCATGACTGCTTTATCCCCAATGAATGTGGCTGCGCGCACGTACGCCTACATTCAGGCTTTCCTCACCGACCGCACGGCTGAGATACACTTCGGCCCTCTGTCTTCCCCCTCCTACACGCTTCAGAGCATAGGCACCCCTCAAGGGTCCGTCATTTCCCACTTTTTGTTTAGCATTACCCTCATCCCCCTCGCCCAAAAATTGGCAACTATTTCACACCTGAAGCACACACTTTATGCCGACGATATCACCCTGTGGACCACCCACAGCAGTGACGGCGGCATAGACAACACCTTACAGGAAGCAGCCACACTCACACAACATTACGCACGGACCATAGGACTATCTTGCTCCCCAGAGAAGTCCGAACTCTTCCTCATCCGTCCTAAGAACCACCGCTGTCCCCGCTCCCCCATTGCCATTGAACTGAATGGTGACCAGGTACCTGAGGTTGGCACCCTCCGTGTATTGGGCCTGCACATCCAGAACGATGGCAAAAACACCACTACCCTCAAGAAACTCAAGCAGGTTGTAGGCGCGATATCGCACCTCATCCGCAGGGTTTCGGGACGTCATAGAGGCATGAAAGAGCGCGACCAATGTCGCCTCATTCATGCCTTTGTCCTCAGCCGTGTGCTGTACACTACCCCATACTTACAACTATTAAAACATGACATAAACGCTTTGGATGCTTTGATTCGCAAGGCATTCAAAGTAGCACTTCATCTTCCCCTCAACACACCCACAGAAAGATTACTAGGCCTGGGCCTCCACAACACGATCGAGGAACTGGTGGAGGTCCACCGACAGGCCCAATACATCAGGATCACACAAACCTCCACAGGTCGGTATATCCTGGACTCCCTCGGCATCAGAATACCGGCCAACGACCCAACCCTCCTCGCCATCCCACGACCCCTTCACCGGGAGCTTCTCATTAGGCCGCTCCCGAGGAATATGCATCCGTCCCACCATGAGCAGCGCCGCAGAGCCCGTGCGAAGGCACTCCATCGAGCGTACGGCCCCGAGCCGGACGCCGTATGGGTAGACGTTGCCTGCACGGAAGATGAAGCGATAGCAGCTGTGGTGGACTCTACATCGACCCACCTCGCACTACCTCTCCCTCCAGACACGTCCCCGGAGGCTGCAGAGGAAGCCGCCATTGCACTTGCTATCACTCGCACGGAAGCCCGGTATATTTTAAGTGACTCTAAAACTGCGATTTTAAATTTTGCTCGAGGCCGAGTTCATGTCCCTGCTTTTGGCATACTGGACTCGCCCGATGCACCCCCGCCCCGCCATGTGGAGTTGATATGGGTGCCTGCGCACTCCGGGAATCCCGGAAACGAGGCTGCCAACCTTTTAGCCCGAGGTTCTTTAAACCGGGCTCAGGTGGCCTCGGATCGGGGATTCACGAAGGAGCGCATGCACACATTCAGTGAGCTGACCCAGGCATACAGAGCCTCACGCCAGCTCTACCACCCGCCCCACCCCTCCCTAGATAACAAACACGCAACACTCTGGCGCAGACTACAGACACACACTCTCCCCTCACCCCTTAACCTAGCCCAATATCATCCATCCTTTCCAGCTCCCGCATGTGCCCTATGCCAAGAACCCTTCGCTTCTTCCCTCCACATCCTTTCCCTCTGCCCGGCGGACCCTCCCCCGCGGGACCTAGAGAACCTCAAGACCTGGGAGGACTAAGAGACCCTGCTGCGCTCGGAGGACCCGGCCGTGCAGACAATCGCCACCGGCCGTGCTGCCAGTGTAATGGACCTCAGGAATAAACACTTGAGTGCAGTGGGGTCGTGCTGGGACCCTGGGGCGTGCCCCGAATTCCTGTGTAAATTAAGTTTTTTTTCTCTCTCTCAGTAAGCATGCGCCAGAAAATTCAGGACGTATCAACAAGATAAAAACCCAAATAAAAACGTGACGTTGCTGCACGATAGACAAGGGACTAAACCAAGATAAAAAATTGGTTTTGAGGAAAAGAAGTTGCAGTCACTGTCTCACATCTCCGTGGACACCCGAAGCCCCGATTATAGGTCACGGGTTCGAATTCCTGCCGCAAACTGTAAGTTTATGCTGCTCGAAAGGCTGAATGGTATTACACCATCTGTAACATTCTGCGGCAAACGGTTGGCATGATAGGATTTTTTCCGATGAGCGGTGCCGGAAACTACGATGCCGACGGCTTTTTAAGGGCAAAGCCTATAATGCCTCATACTGTCGTTAGCAGCCGTGTTGGCAGCCGCGTCGACAGATGTGTTGGCAGGCGTATCCGCGTTTCCGTTACGTGCCTTATATGGGCATATGCCAATCATTACTTAATCGATACTTAATCGATGACATTCTAATGATATCGGAACACGATTTACGACATTGTATGATAATTGCATGATAATTATTGACTAATTCAGTGATAATAGTTGAGCAATTAGCCTTATTAACCTTTCTAGTCAGACCAGATAAATAAATAAAGCCGAGTAGGAAATTGGTCGTGTTTTGGAATCGAATCAGGGTCTCCGGAGTGCGAGACGAGCGCGCTAACCACTCTGTCACGCTATGCTTACCAAGATGATGGAGCTCTTGGAACATAGCCTTACCCATCGCTTCGTCCAACTTCAAACACCCTCCACTCCCTCCAACCTACCTCCGCAAGCACAAACCACCTTTCCTGAGCAACACATACCGATTGACGCCCGTCTTACTACCATTTTAAATCCACCCCCTTTCCAATATGGCGGGGGGGAGCACTAATTATCTCCCCATTTTAACTTGGAACTGCCGCGGCTTCCGGGCCAAGCGCGCTCCTCTGCAACTTCTCCTTCCCACCATCACACCCACGCCGCACATACTTCTTCTCCAGGAGACTGCACACCGGGCAACCCTCCCCAGCTACACATCTACGCACTCAGATACCACTAACACACCCAGGTCGTCCACACTCATCCACCGCAGCCTCACCTACAAAACTCACCACATCACGTCTGAGACGCCCTGCGTGATCACAGAACTTATCCATCACACACATTCACTTCCTTCTATATTTATAGCAAACATATACCATCCCCCGTCCCTGCCCATGGCCCCGCTAGAATCACTTCTGGGAAAGCTACACCATCTAGCAGGGAAACATCCCCTACTCATCGGTGGGGACTTCAACAGTCAGCATACTGACTGGGGATGCACAACCACAACACATCGATGTCGCAAGCTCTGGCTGCTCCTGCAGCACCTCCAACTCACTGTGAACAACACGTTTCAGACGCCTACGCGGATCGGCAACAGTGTCAGCTTGGACACCAGTCCGGACCTGACGCTGAGCCACTGCATCCGTGGCGCTACATGGAACAGAACACAACATACACTGGGCAGTGATCATTACATTATACAAATCACTGTCCCGTACAAACCACCACGTCACGCAAATACAACACACAAACTCATTAACTGGGATGCCTTTCGCGCTGCACGCACCGCCCTCCCAGACACTCCCATCGCAGATATCGACGCATGGGTGCAGTCACTCAAACATGACGTTCACCACAACACGCGACACATTGAAACCGCAACCGAAACCCCTACGCTCGACACACGCCTAGCCCACCTCTGGGAGGCTTATCACAGCCTCTTGGAACGCTGGAAAGGCAACAAACTCAACAGAACGCTTAAAAAGCTGCTGGCCGCGCTGCAGACACAAATCCAACAGCACTCTGAGGAGCTCTGCCGATCCAACTGGGGACAAATATGTGGCGGCATCGCCGGAAACCTGTCCAGCAAACGCACGTGGCAACTCCTCCGACACCTCATTGAGCCCGCACGCACCGAATCAGCAACACAGCACCACGTGACACCTCCTCACACACGAACACATTGACGATCCCAACACCCTCGTAGACACACACCAATCCATGTACACCTCTCTTGGCGCCCCCACACCTTTACCCCACTACACAGGACAAGCAAATCCCACACTCGACATCGACATCACGGAGACGGAAGTCAGAGCGGCCCTCCTGATTCTCCGCGCCAACTCCGCACCTGGTGCAGACCAAATCACAAACTCCATGCTCCGTAATCTGGACGACCGATCGATCACGCAGATTACGAAATACTTCAACCAGTGCTGGAGGGAGGGTAGCCTCCCGCAGTCGTGGCGCCACGCGTAGGTAATATTCATACCCAAACCCAAAAAAGCACTTACCATCCAAAACCTTCGCCCGTTTTCGCTAACCTCATGACTCGGGAAGCTCCTCGAGCATGTTGTGTTAGCGAGACTCACATGTCACATGACGGACAACAATCTTTACCCGCATAGCATGATGGGATTTCGCCCCATCTATCGGCACAGGGCGCCATGCTGCAACTCACACACGACATTTGCAACCCGCTTCTTCCTGGTCACACCAGGGCAGTCCTAGCTTTGGATCTTTCGAAAGCTTTTGATCGCATTGAACATCAGGCGATCATGACTGCTCTATCCCCATTGAATGTGGGTGCGCGCACGCACGCCTACATTCAGGCTCTCCTCACCGACCGCACGGCTGAGATACACTTCGGCCCTTTGTCTTCCCCCTCCTACACGCTTCAGAGCATAGGCACCCCTGAAGGGTCTGTCCTTTCCCCCTTTTTGTTTAACATTACCCTCATCCCCCTCGCCCGAGAATTGGCAACTATTCCCCACCTGAAGCACACACTTTATGCCGACGATATCACCCTGTGGACCACCCACGGCAGTGACGGCGGCATAGAGAACACCTTACAGGAAGCAGCCACACTCACACAAAATTACGCACGGACCATCGGACTGTCTTGCTCCCCAGAGAAGTCCGAACTCTTCCTCATCCGGCCTAAGAACCACCCGTGCCCCCGCTCCCCCATTGCCATTGAACTGAATGGTAACCCGGTACCTGAGGTTGGCACCCTCCGTGTATTGGGTCTGCACATCCAGAACGATGGCAAAAACACCACCACCCTCAAGAAACTCAAGCAGGTTGTAGGCGCGATATCACACCTCATCCGCAGGGTTTCCGAACGTCATAGAGGCATGAAGGAGCGCGACCTATGTCACCTCCTTCACGCCTTTGTCCTCAGCCATGTGCTGTACACTACCCTATACTTACAACTATCCAAACATGACATAAACGCTTTGGATGCTTTGATTCGCAAGGCATTCAAGGTAGCACTTCATCTTCCCCTGAACACACCCACAGACAGATTACTAGGCCTGGGCCTCCACAACACGATCGGGGAACTGGTGGCGGCCCACCGACAGGCCCAATATATCAGGCTCACACAAACCTCCACAGGTCGGTATATCCTGAACTCCCTCGGATTCAAAATACTGGCCAACGACCCAACCCTCCTCGCCATCCCACGACTCCTTCACTGGGAGGTCCTCCTCAGGCCGCTCCCGAGGAATATGCACCCGTCCCACCATGAGCAGCTCCGAAGAGCCCGTGCGAAGGCACTCCATCGAGCGTACGGCCCCGAGCCGGACACCGTGTGGGTGGACGCTGCCTTCACTGGTGATGAAGCGACAGCAGCTGTGGTGGACTCCTCTTTATCCGCCCTCCTCACACTACCTCTCTCTCCAGTCACGTCCCGAGAGGCTGCAGAGAAAGCCGCCATTGCCCTTGCTATCACCCGCACGGAAGCCCGGTACATTTTAAGTGATTCTAAAACTGCGATTCTAAATTTTGCTCGAGACCGAGTCCATGTCCCTGCTTTTAGCATCCTGGACTCTCCCGATGCACCCCCTCCCCGCCAAGTGGAGCTGATATGAGTGCCCGCGCACTCCGGGAATCCCGGAAACGAGGCCGCCAACCTTTTAGCCCGAGGTTCTTTAAACCGGGCTCAGGTGGCCTCGGATCGGTGATTCACGAAGGAGCGCGTGCACTCATTCAGCGAACTGACGCAAGCCTACAGAGCCTCACGCCAGCTCTACCCCCCGCCCCACTCGTCCCTAGATAATAAACAAGCAACACTCTGGCGCAGACTGCAGACACACTCTCTCCCTTCACCCCTTACCCTAGCCCACTATAATCCCTCCTTCCCCACTCCGGCATGCGCTCTATGCCCAGAACCCTTCGCTTCTTCCCTGCACATCCTTTCCCTCTGCCCGGCGGACCCTCCGCCGCGGGACCTAGAGAACCTCAAGACGCGGGAGGACTGGGAGACCCTACTGCTCTCGGAGGACCCGGCCGTGCAGATCATCGCCACCGGCCGTGCTGCCAGTGTTATGGACCTCAGGAACATAAACACTTGAGTGCAGTGGGGTCGTGCGGGGACCCTGGGGCGTGCCCCGAATTCCTTTGTAAATAATTCTCTCTCTCTCTCTCTCTCTCTCTGATAAGAGAGCCATAGAACTACTCAGGTAAAAGGTCGCGCTGATAATCTCAACCACAACATATCGCATTACAGCTGTTGCTGAGTATCGCGTTGACACGTGGTGACCCTCATGTCATTTGTTGTTTTTTTAACCTTAACCCCAGAGTAAGAGATATGCAGGTTGTGAGTCATCACATGCGAGCGTGGAGTCCCAGCCTTCGGTCGCAAGG
Source organism: Amblyomma mixtum (assembly GCF_055824585.1). Lineage (NCBI taxonomy): Eukaryota > Metazoa > Arthropoda > Arachnida > Ixodida > Ixodidae > Amblyomma > Amblyomma mixtum. Next base: position 106,513,908 of record NC_143018.1, read on the forward strand.
ATGCAGATGAGCAGTGGAAGTAGGAATTAAAAGATGGCCGGGGCACTTACGCATGTTTTACAATATGGTGCAGGGGCGCCAGTGTGCGAACGCAACTGGCTGAAGCAGCAGTGGGTGGCGTCTGCGGTCCTACTGGAAGTCAGTGCACTAGAGTTAAAACCTTGTCGATTTATTCAAGCTGCGACCGTAAAAATCTATGCCTCTCTCGTAGCCGAGAGTAGAGTAAGCATGAAATGTTTACGCGCATAACACATTCGTTATAGATGGTATTAGTCAAAATCTTGAATGGGTGTAATGTTTTAACACACCACACCACAGCACGCATACTCTGCGCTGGTCCATGTGGACGCAATCGTTTCCTGTGAGTGTCTGGGGAATCTCTCCCGCCCTGCCTCGTCAGCTGTATCCGGTTTCTGTTTGCTTTTCATCTTTGTAATCGTTGTTTTCATTCTTCGGTTATTTGTACCACTTTGCCTATGTGACACTGGTGCCGTCACCACTGGATTACGTCACACAATTGATGACGAAGTAAAGATAAATTACTAATTAGTGACTAATTACTGATTAATGACTACATACTAATTAACTGCTAATTAATGACGCTTAAGCTTCGCCTTTAGGAGCGAAACGCGACAGCGTGTTGTAGCGCTGCCAGGCAGTCCACGGAGCGCCACCACCCATTCGGCGCGATGCCTTGCACTTTGAACGCGACGCTTTTTGAAGGAAGGAAATTACGCAGTAGTCATCTGTCATCTCGGTGGACACCCGAACCGCACCGTACAGGAAAGGAGGAACGCCGCCACCCGTTCGGCGCGATGCCTTTCCATTTGAACGCAAGGCTTTTTGAGGAAAGGAAATGGCGCGGTAATTCTCTGTCATCTCGGTGGACACCCGAACCGCACCGTACAGGAAGGAAGGAACGCCACCACCTGTTCGGCGCGATGCCTTGCCATTTGAACGCAAGGCTTTTTGAGGAAAGGAAATGGCGCGGTAATTCTCTGTCATCACGGTGGACACCCGAACCGCACCGTACAGGAAGGGAGGAACGCCACCACCCGTTCGGCGCGATGCCTTGCCCTCTGAACGCGACGCTTTTTGAGGGAAGGAAATTACGCAGTAATCATCTGTCATCTCGGTGGACACCCGAACCGCACCGTACAGGAAGGGAGGAACGCTACCACTCGTTCGGCGCGATGCCTTGCCATTTGAACGCAAGGCTTTTTCAGGAAAGGAAATGGCGCGGTAATTCTGTCATCACGGTGGACACCCGAACCGCACCGTACAGGAAGGGAGGAACGCCACCACCCGTTCGGCGCGATGCCTTGCCCTCTGAACGCGACGCTTTTTGAGGGAAGGAAATTACGCAGTAATCATCTGTCATCTCGGTGGACACCCGAACCGCACCGTACAGGAAGGGAGGAACGCCACCACCTGTTCGGCGCGATGCCTTGCCATATGAACGCAAGGCTTTCTGAGGAAAGGAAATGGCGTGGTAATTCTCTGTCCTCACGGTGGACACCCGAACCGCACCGTACAGGAAAGGAGGAACGCCACCACCCGTTCGGCGCGAAGCTACCGGCGCTTGTATGCCGGTCCTGTAGGAGAGCTTAGAGAGTCTCGTTAAATCTCGTACGATGCCCGGATGCTCTCGATTCAGTGCCCGGATGTTGGCTCTCGGTCTCAGTGTGACGTCACCACACTGCCGACAACGGGAGCTAAAAGTATTTCATGCTTAAAATATGTAAGACAAGAATTAAGACAAGAAACCTAAACCCCTGGTTTGACCGAGGCACATAATCAACACATGCGAAAGGCGAAACCTGCATGTAAGCTGCTATCAGATACCGAGGAACTTACGCTCTTTTTCCAGCAAAAACACCGAAGTAGAACTGACACACAAGTCGTTACCTGCGGCGATTATGTTCGAGGCCTCCAATATCTCTCTATCCACTCGTTTTCTACCGCGCCCGATGATACTTGTCGCACCCAAGTTGGGCAGACAGCCGTCCTCGCAATCTTTACATTTTCTGGAGTGCAGGGGAAGGTTCGAACCACGGACCGTCCTTAGCGACGCTGCGTGTTCGCGCAACCTTTTATTCACACATTTCACCGTCTGGCCCACATAAACCCGGCCGCAGCTAATGGAAATGCGATACACGACACCTGTCGCACAAGGAACAAACTTGGTCTGGTGGTATATCCCACAGGAAGTTTTCTTCGTGCGCCGTTCGGCAACAAGCCTGCACAGCTTGGAAAGCTTATGCGGAGCGGTAAACACGAGACGAACACCAGTCTTCTGGGCTACCTTCTTAAGATTATGTGACACCCTGTGCATGTAAGGTATCACCCCGAAGGCCTGTTTGGAGGGGTTCAGTTCTTGAGCACCCAGTTTACTGTCCGGTTTCTTTTTCTTTCGGTAGCGCTTTAGTAAAAACTACGACACAGCACTGATTAGGTCCGACGGGAAACCCGAATCTTTCAACCTACTAACTTGCAAGTCAAAACTTTCATCAACCTTGTGTACACACGACTTAGACAAGATGGACCGGAGACATAAAGACGCCAAGCTCCTTTTGACTGACTTGGAATGAGAGGACGCGAAAGGTAGAATTGCCTTCTTCGACCTCGGCATGTAGGCCCAACAGACGTAGTCGATTCTCCGGAGGCAGAACCGCAGGTCAAAAACTGAATGCACCCACTTTAAGAAAGTTCAAAAGTGAATCTCAGGGAGTCAGAGCAATCCATGAACAACCCCACCACCGAATCTGGAACAGAGTCCAGGGCATCTTCAACAGGGACATTTAGGAAAACCAGAAAGTCGTCTACATATCTGTAAATTTTCACCACCCCCGATCCGCAGAGCTTAGTTCCTGCTCCAGCCATCTATCAAATTGGGCCAGGAAAATTTCAGCTAGAACTGAAGCCACACAGGACGCAGTGCATGTACCTCGCTTTTGAACATACAGGTTGTTGTCGAAAGTAACCACGGTGGATTCCAAATAGCATTTAAGCAGCTCCAAAAAGGAATCCACGGACACACCACAGGCGTTCTGAAAACTAATGAGTCCCGTACTCTCTATCAACTCTCGTACAGCAGAAAACAACTCATCATGGGGTGTGGAATAAAACAGTTCGTCCACGTCCACAGAAATTTCGCTGTTGGCCGCTGAAATCCCTTCCTCCAAGGCAGCCACAACCACTCCCGAGTTAGCGACCTTGCAGGGGTCTTCCGGAGTGAGACTATTAAAATGACGGTCTAGGAACCTGCTGACCAGCTCTTGCCAGCTCCCCCGTTCCGTGACTATGGCTCTCAAAGGGCACAGCTCCTTGTGCGTTTTTGCAGAAAAAACATTCGCAAGGCGTTTGCTTTGCAGTTTTTCACATCATGCGCTAGCTTGTCCAGTTTCAAGTTCGACAGTAGAGCTACCGCCTGGGACTTGGCCTTGACCGGTTTAAGCATGGAAATCTTGAAGTTCTTGTTAACGGCTTCAACGGCCTTCATCTTGTGCATACTGGTGGGGAGGACCGTGAAGCCACCTTCTTAGTCAGACAACAACAGTGACAAGTCGTTGTCCCGAAAATGCCGAGCTATTCCCCAGAGCTCCGGCCAAGGGTCCTTCTTAGGTGTAAAAGTTCTGGCCAACGAGGAGTGGTAGCGCTTACATGCAGGTTCCGCCTTTCGCATGTGCTGATTATGTGCTTCGGTCATCCCAGGGGTTTAGGTTTCTTGTCTTAATTCTTGTCTTACATATTTTTTATCTTGGTTTAGTCCGTTGTATATCGTACAGCAACGTCACGCTTTTATTTGAGTTTTTATCTTGTTGGCACGTGCTGAATTTCCTGGCGCATGCTCACCGAGTGAGCAGTGTTTTTCGACCAAGCTTCAGTTGCTAGTGCGCTCTTGTCCTGTCCGTCCGCCCTGTGGTTTGCGTGTTTTTCTGTGCGCCGTTTTTAGATGTAGTCTCTGACCACTCAAATTGGGAGCGCATTCTTCCATTTGTGACATATGCTTAAAACATTGCCACACAGAACACTACTGCCTTCTCTCCCTTCTTTCTTCTTTACGGCTGCGAGCCTACCTGTACCATGAATACCGTACTTCCGTATCGCCCTGATGTGTCCGAGTCGATTACCCTTTCTCAAGCAGCGACCTATGCTGAAGAATGCGTCCAGCTTGCCGGCTCTTTTACAACACAGTATCAGAATCGCCAGAAGCACCTTCGCACCCCTACCAGTCAGCTTCCGTCCTATACCCCAGACTCGCTCGTGTGGCTTTGGGTTCCCTCAACCAGCCCCGGTCTCTCCACGAAACTCATTTCAAAGTACCACGGCCCGTACGGTGTCGTCTGCCAGACCTCTCTAGTCAACTACATTATTGAACCGCTTTCGCCGCCCCAAGATGCGCGCCGTCGTGGCCATGAAACAATGCACGTTGACCAACTCAAGCCATACTACAATCCGACTACCCTGTGTGCTCCCTAAGTCGGCAGGATTCCTCGTTTTTTGCTGAGAGGTAATTGTAGTGCAGCCGCCGCGCTCGCGCGGTGTGGTGAACTGTCGGGGTGAAACACGACGACGATCCTTAGGTGTGAAGCTCGCTTTGCAGCCCGAACGCTTGGCCTGAACCTTTGGTGGACGTTGCAAAGTGAACTATGTTCTGCTCAGCCACAACCCCCTACTGCAGTGCGAAGGTTGGTTTCAGAGGCAGGATTTTTTTAAATTGATTATGGAAACAAACAGAGGTCTCTTTCTGTATATGTTGACGCTAATCAGGTTGCACGCAAACCATACCATGCCTGCAGCTGCCACATACTGTAAAAAGCTAAGTCCACTCGAATTGTTAGCAGCAAGCGATACACTAACCATATCGTAAGCGTATTGACACATATGATTGCTTACTACTTCAGACAAATCATTCGCATAGATATAAAAAAGCAAGCGACGTAATATTGACCGGTGAGGTATGTCCTATTGAATATAAGTTAAATCATTCAAGATTTATGTCATCTTTACACAAGTCTCATATCCTGTAGAAAATTTGTTAATAGATACAAAAAGGTTGGCGAAGATCTAGCGGAGACTTAAACTAACACACAAGTTTCTGTAAAACATTGTAACTATAAACACTACGAAACGCCTTAGAGGCGTCGAGAAAAACAACAAATGCAACCTGTTTGGCTTGGCTGATGGCTCATGGGTGTTTACCGTCCCAAAGCGACTCAGGCTATGAGTGACGTCATAATGAAGGGCCCCGAAAATTTCGACCATCCGGGGTTCTTTAACGTGCACGAATATCGCACAGTACACGGGTGTCCATAATTTTGCCTCCATCGAAATTCGACTGCCGCGGCCGAGATCGAACCCGCGTCTTTCGTGCCAGCAGCCAAGCTCCATAACCACTCAGCCACCGCGGCGGCATGCAACCTGTTTGGTATCTACTGAAGAGTTAAGCAGGTCAGAGAATCGTTTTCACAGTGTTCGTGTACATTTTCCTGCACAAATCCATACAGACTTGGTAATATTACGTCATCGTTACCAATAGAATGTGTCGCCGTATGAGTCGTGTGTTTGTCTATACACTCAAGCCCCGAATTTAAAGGTCAAGGGATTGAGTTTGTTGCATTCGAAATCCGTAGTAAATAGACTTGCCCTATTTAAGCAAAAAAAAAGCACATTCAGGCAAAAGTGGCAATAACATCTTTAAAAAGCCCGCTGAGTAGGTCTGTTTCTGAAAACCAGACCCTATCAAGCCATTTTCTAAGGTTTCCATCGAAGTCATGTGCTCCTGGACGGCACCGCTCCTGCGAAGGGGCTTTAAGAACGTGATAATGCCGACAGCGATAAAGGCGTACACGGCAACTGATGATACGTCTGCATCCTCGTCTTTGATCCTTGCCAAAGCTGTAAGCGTGCAGCGATGAAGCTACCGCAGCGCACATGCGCGCAGAAGTACACACCACATTTGTGTAAACCGCTCGAGCAGCACGTTCGGCTTCAAATGAAGCGTCACCTCGCCGCAGCTGGTCGGTTACTGCGGCAACTTTTGCGCGGAAGTAGAAACGCATATACCTACAACCCAGGTGGGAACTAGCAGTTTAGCCGAAGACCATCGGTTGCTCTCTATGTTCAGATTTAATTGTTTGGTGAGCACTGCCCGACCCCTGTACACAAGGGCGACGCAGACTGTGGGTTGTCTGCTCGCTGCCTGTACGCGGCCGCAGCGCGGAAGGCGGAGATCCAGTTGGGAAGCTGCCGCACGCCACGTGACTTGTTGGGCCACCAAGGCACACCTTGTGACAAGTATTAGAACTTTTCAAATTTCTGTCATTGGTTGATCACCGGCAATGTGCACTAGCTTCGCTTTCAAACCAGCCCCTGTCCCGCGCTTACGACACATCTGCGTACACTTGAGACGCTTGCCCAGCCGGCAAAGAGAGAGAGCGAAAACTTTATTACAACAGGAATTCGGGGCACGCCCCAGGGTCCCCGCACGACCCCACTCCACTCAAGTGTTTATGTTTCTGAGGTCCATAACACTGGCAGCCCGGCCGGTGGCGATGCGCTGCACGTCCTCTCTCTCCGCGCGCTCACAGCGCCCCTCAGATGGGGCGGAGGTTTTATAGTGCGATAGGTTTGCCGGGTTTGGGGATGAAAGAGACACGTGCATGGGTCCACGAGGAGAGAAGGGTGCCAGCTTGCCAATGTGTAGTGATAAGGTGCTTTGCTTGTGATCGACCCTGGGGGCTGATCACAAACAAAGCACTCCGAAACGTAGATACCCCCTCCATCAAACGCAAAAGGCGCCCGTGTGTTGTGCCATGTGAGTGCACGATAAATATCCCCAGGAGGTCGAAATCATTCCGGAGACCTCCACTACAGCATCTCTTTCCCTCTTCTTTCACTCCCACCTTCCTCCCTTCCCTTAAGGCGCGGTTCAGGTGTCCGCCGAGATATGTGAGATAGATACTGCTCCGTTTCCTTTCCTCAAAACCCAATTTACCACTCCACCCAAGTACTCTTCACTAACCACCGGCACTGACGACGGCTCGGACGATAACAAACACGCAACACTCTGGCGCAGACTACAGACACACACTCTCCCTTCACCCCTTAACCTAGCCTACTATCATCCCTCCTTCCCCACTCCGGCATGCGCCCTGTGCCCAGAACCCTTCGCCTCTTCCCTCCACATCATTTCCCTCTGCCCGGCGGATCCTCCCCCGCGGGACCTAGAGAACCTCAAGACCTGGGAGGACTGGCAGACCCTGCTGCGCTCGGAGGACCCGGCCGTGCAGACCATCGCCACCGGCCGTGCTGCCAGTGTTATGAACCTTAGGAACATAAACACTTGAGTGTAGTGGGGTCGTGCCCCGAATTCCTGTCGAAATAGTTTTTCTCTCGCCGCCAACGACCTCGGGATGAACCCTTCCCACCAGTCCCCCAGTCGGCAGCGAGAACACCATAATCACTGAGCCACCGCAGCATCCCCCCCCCCCCCCCGAAAAAAAAGGGCTGCTTTCGCTCAATATTCTAGGGTTAGCAATGGTAAACCATCACCAATTTTCAAGCGAAACCTTCACACGTTAGGTGGTGGTGGTGAAAAACATTTATAGGAAATTAAGTTTTTTACAGAAAGGTGATTGGGGTAGGACCCTATTGGCCATTTCCCCTTACAATACTGGGTGGAGCCCCTATTCCGGTGCCCCATTGGCAAGCAACGCCGCCCGCGTCCGTTGAACCAAAGCCTTTTGGCTCATTAGGTCTTGACAGCCGAGCAGGGCCGCCTCCCAGTCCTCTCTGTTGGGGTTGGGGTTGGGGGGGATAGATGGGTTTGATTGACACGCCCAAACCATGTGGAAGGTGTCAGCCACCTCCCCACAGAACTGGCACGCGCCATCAAAGGATGTATTGAAATGTTTAAGCACCGCCGGGCACAGCACAGTGTTAGTAAGAATTTTGATGAGGAGGCGCTCATCAGCGCGAACCAGACCCTTACAAGGGGATGGGTAGCGCCGGTGTTCCTCCTTGTAGTAATCGGTGATTTGTTTGAATGTAAGGGCCAGATTGTCTGATTGGGAGTACCCTTCTAAGGACAGGGAGATAGCCCGGGGAGAGAGTGCGCGGGCGGCCTGATCGTCCTGTTCGTTTCCCTGGAGTCCCTGGTGACCGGGGGCCCAAATCAGGTTGCGTGGAGTAGGATCTTCGCATCGACAGCTATATTCCAGTATGCGCCAGGCAAGCGGGGGAGCCCAGCCCAACTCGTAGTTCCGACAGGCCCCTCGCGAGTCGGTGATGATGTGTTTTGACTTGGGATTCGTGAGAGCCAGAGCAATGGCAATCTCCTCCGCGTGTGTTGCGTTGTAGGCTTTGAAAGTGAGCCCGTTAACTGTGTTTGTGCTGTGTACGACTGCGGCCGTGTACCACACCCCGTGGTGTGGGCCGGCAACGTCCACGTAATACACGTGTTCTTGGTTACCATAGTATCGCGCCAACGCTTCCGTGCGCGCCTGGCGACGACCGCTATGGTCTTCTCTGGACATGTTGCGGGGAAGGAGTCGGACCCGGAGGGCGCGTCTCCAGGGTTCTGGCACTCTCTCCCTTTCCTCAATGTGGTAGTCATGTTTGATGTGTAGCCGGTCCAAGAGGCGGCGACCGGACGTGGTCTGTGCAAGACGCGTGTATTGGTTGACAAAGTGGGCTTCTCGAAGCTCCCTAAATGTGTTCACCACGCCCAAGGCCAGAAGCCTCTGGTTGGACGTGGTGACCGGGAGATCGTGAGCCCGCTTGATGACTTTCCGCAGGATGACCTCCAGTTGGTCATCATCGTGTTTGCGCAGGTGCAAGTAGGGAGTTGAGTAGAGGATTCTACTCGTTACGAAAGCATGGACAAGCCGCAGTGCATCCTTGCTTCGTAATCCGCCCCGCTTGTTGGAGACCCGGCGGACCATGCGGCCCACCTGGTCTCCCACCGTGCGAAGTTTGGCTATGGTGGTGTCGACTCTGCGTTGGTGGTGTATGAAGAGGCCAAGGACGCGGATCTCCTTGGCCTCCCGGATCGGTCCCGAGGGGAGACAGATGCGAAGCGGTGTTGTGGCCCGAGAAGAGGGACGTAAGTGCACAAATTCTGATTTAGCTGGGGAGCACTGGAGTCCGCAGTAGGCCGCGTAGTCGTCGACTAGGGTCACCGCTGCTTGCAGGCAGGACTCCATGTGGCCCAGGTTACCTTGCGTGGCCCAGATTGTAATGTCATCCCCATAAAGAGCGTGCCCGGGATACACACGTTAGGTAAAGCTAGTTTCGCGGTGGGCGCAAGTTGGACCTTCAAATGACCTTTATAACCAAAGCCCATGTCACGTTGCTGACAGATAAAGCAACGGAAAGTGGCATGGATTAAAACAACTTTATTACACACACAAAAAAAATCTTCTAGAATGGTCCCCTACTGGTCCAGGAGTCCACGGGGTTGTGCTTCACGTAAAGCCCGATCCACTAGCCATTTCTGGCCGGCGGGCTGAGCGGTCCGTAAAGCAGCCTTCCAGGAAGAATGAGTGGGATTGGGGACGGGGGGTACTGCCTTTGGGGAAGGACATTCCCAAAGGTAGTGGAAAAGTGTGGATTTGGGCACGCCAGAGGTGTTACAATCAGGAGGAAAGGTGGGGTGAAAGCATGAGAGACGGTGGGGTGAAATAAAGCAGCCTGTCTCTAATTGCCGCCATGTGGCGCTGGATATAAGGGCGACAAGGTACTGTGGGGTGGTGGCAGTCTCATGCGGCTGAATTTGTAAAATCTGGTGATTTGGTGATATGTAGAGAGGACCGATGGGGCTTCTTGCGCAGGGTTGGGCGCCTGATCCTCCTGGGTCCGGGAGGAGAGTTCTCGGGCCAGCGCATGAACGCGCTCATTACCGGGGATCGAGGCACGCCCAGGGACCCACGACAGAGTAACCGTTCGGTCGAGAGAGGTGGCCGTGGTAAGAATACGGTGTGTTACCGGAGTCGCCACGCCCTTTAGGTAGTGGCGGTACGCGGCCTGTGAGTCTGTGCAAATTTCGGTTATGTTTTGGTCAATGATGGAGTGGGCCAGAGCAAGTGCGATGGCGGCTCCTTCCGCCTCTGCAGGCGAATTAGTTCGGATAGTGCCGGCGGCCCCCACTGTGCCGTCTTCATAGGCTGCGACTGCCGTGAAATATCCTGGTTTAGAATTTTGTGCCGCGCCGACATAAAGGATATCGGAGCGGTTGCTGTATGTTTTGGTGTAACAGCTCGCTCGTGCCTGCCGCCTACCGTGATGGAGACTATCACTCATATTGCGCGGTAGGGGCTTCTGATATATGTGATCCTGCGTGCGCAGAGAAATCATGTGAGGTGTAGGACTTGTTGGGGTGGGAATTGGTGGATTGAGACGTAGCTGTCGCAGTAGGCATTGTCCTGTTTCCGTGCGACTCAGGCGGACTAATTGGTTGGTGCGTTGAGCCTCTATTAATTCGATCACTGTACTGTGGGTACCAGTGGCCAGGAGACGTTTCGTGCTAACCGTCCGTGGAAGACGTAAGGCAGAGGTGACAGCCGTGCGTATTAGGATGTCTGCCTGTTGTGTTTGCCGCTGAGTGAGTATGTGGTATGGAAGGTGGTATGTAATGCGGCTAATTATTAGTGCATTTGTCATATTGAGGGTCTCGCGTTCAGACAGCCCGTGATTGCGTGCTGCCACCCGCCTGATAAGTGCAGCGACCTGTTTGGTCTGTCTCTGCAAGAGCTGAAGGGTGGCGGTTGCATCGAGTGTGTTGTTAATGAGAAGGCCGAGAATCTTCACCTGAGGCACAATGGGCACTGGATTCCCGTACATGTGCAGTTCAATCGGGGGGTCACTGGGGAGGGGTTTCAGCTACAGGAGTCCCGATTTATTTGGAGAGCAACGGAGGCCTGTGTTTGCTAAATGAGTGGTGGTGATGTCTATGGCAGATTGCAGGATATCCTGGGCTGTTCCAAGGGATCCTCCCGTTGTCCAGAGGGTTATATCATCTGCGTATATGGCTGTGTGGAGCCCTGGGACAGCAGCAAGGGCCTTTGCCAGTGGCGCTAGGGCAATGTTAAAAAGTAAAGGTGATAGAACCGCCCCTTGTGTGGTTCCCCGGTTAGGCAGGGGGAAGGGCTGGGAGGCAATATCCCCAAGGTGGAGGTCTGCCGTGCGCCCCTGAAGGAAGGCCCGAATATATTGCCATATGCGGGTGCCACACCCCGTGGTGACTAATGTCGTGAGGATATGGTCATAGCTCATTGTGTCGAAAGCCTTATGGATATCCAGGGCCAGTATGGCTCGCGTAGAGGCTGTACGACGGTTAGTGCAAAAGAGGGATTCTTTAAGCGCGAGAAGTAAGTCTTGCGCCGAGATGTTTCGGCGGAAGCCGAATTGAACGTTTGAGAGAAAGCCTGTTGTTTCTAGGAACGGCTGCAGGCGATTGAGAATGACATGCTCGAAGAGCTTGCCGACACAGCTCGTTAATGAGATGGGGCGCAAATTTTGAAGAGTGAGAGCTTTGCCCGGTTTGGGTATAAATCGCATGCTGGCATGGGTCCAGGCTGATGGGAGCGTCCCAGCTTGCCAGTGGTTATTAAAGAGCTCCGTGAGTTCCTGGAGGGAGACATCGTCCAGATTGAGTAGTGCCTTGTACGTTATGCCATCCGGCACCGGCGCCGTAGAGCGGCGAATACTAAAGAGTGCTCGGCGGACTTCGTTTAAGCTGATGGCATCAAGTTCTGGGTTAGGTGGAGGTAGATTGGGTGGATCTGCCGACTGAAGAGATGTGGGTATATAAGTGTCCCGTAGTTGGCCAATTACGTCGGTGCCCTTTTGTAGCTTTAGTTGTATTAGACGTTTTGTGTTTACTTGTGTCTGAGATTTAGTGGTTGTTGGAGCCTAGAGAGCGCGTAGGAGGGACCACGTGCGTTTAGTGCTTAATGTACCCTTGAGGTCGTTACAAAAGGTTCCCCAGTTTGTGCGGGCTAGCGTGTTCGCGTATTCTTCTGCCTCGCGAGTGAGAGCGGCTATGCGGAGTCTTTATTTACGATTGTGTCGCTGGTGACGCCAGCGCTTGAGAAGTCCCTGTCGGGCCTCCCATAGATGAGCCAGATGCGGATCAGTCTGAGGTGCCTTAGGGGTATTTTTAATGCTTTTGCTGTTCGCCTGGATGGCCTTCACCAGACGGTCTGTCCAGTCAGTGACAGTACGGGGTTCTGTAGAATCAGTTGCCAAATATGAGCGCAATTTATCCCAGTCCGTGAGAAGCTGCGAACGAGGGCTGAAAATCTTGGAATCATAAGATGTATTAGTGGAGACTGGAAAGTGGTCACTTCCAAGGCTATCCGGGAGCACCGTGTGAGATTTAACGATTATGTTCGGTGTGGCCCATGTGAGATCGGGTGTGGTGTCGCGGGTGACGCTTGTGCCAATGCGAGTGGGTACGGTGGGGTTTGTGATCAGGCTAAGGTTGTAATCAGCCATTGCGGTAGAAATCAGGTTACCTTTCGGGGTATCCGAGTTGTATCCCCAGTGCGTGTGACGTGCATTAAAATCACCCAACACAAGAAGGTTTGAAGAACGGAAGGAGCCCAGGATACCCGGAATCACTTTGCCTTTATCTTTAGATTTGCTGTATATGTTAATAATAGTGAGGTCATATGTGTGTCCTGGTGAGCTGAGCTCTATCGCGGTATATTGAATGTCTTTGCTGTCGGGCGTGTTTGTGGGTGTGTGGTCTAGTACCGGCATGGATGCGATGGAAGGATGGAAACAACTTTATTACACACAAAAAAAAAATCTTACAGGGTGGTCCCCTACTGGTCCAGGAGTCCACTGGCTAGTGCTTCACGTAAAGCCCGATCCACTAGCCATTTCTGGCCGGTGGGCTGAGCGGTCCGTAAAGCAGCCTCCCAGGAAGAATGAGTGGGATTGGGGATGGGGGATACTGCCTTTGGGGAAGGACATTCCCAAATGTAATGGAAAAGTGTGGATTTGGGCACGCCACAGGTGTTACATTCAGGAGGAAAGCTGGGATGAAAGCATGAGAGGCGGCGGGCTGAAATAAAGCAGCCTGTCTGTAATTGCCGCCATGTGGCGCTGGATAAGGGCGACAAGGTACTGTGGGGTGGTGGCAGTGTCATGCGGCTGAATTTGTAAAATGTGGTAATTTGGTGATATGTAGAGAGGACCGAAGGGGCTTCTTGCGCAGGGTTGGGTGCCTGATCCTCCGGGGTGCGGGAGGAGAGTTCTCGGGCCAGCGCATGAACGCGCTCATTACTGGGGATCGAGGCATGCCCAGGTACCCACGACAGAGTAACCGTTCGGTCGATAGAGGTGGCCGCGGTAAGAATACGGTGTGTTGCCGGAGTCGCCAAGCCCTTTAGGTAGTGGCAGTACGCGGCGTGTGAATCTGTGCAAATTTCGGTTATGTTTTTGGCAATGATGGAGTGGGCCAGAGCAAGTGCGATGGCGGCTCCTTCCGCCTCTGCAGGCGAATTAGTTCGAATAGTGGCGGCGGCCCCCACTGTGCCGTCTTCATAGGCTGCGACTGCCGTGAAATATCCTGGTTTAGAATTTTGTGCCGCGTCGACATAAAGGATATCGGAGCGGTTGCTGTATGTTTTGGTGTAATAGCTCGCTTGTGCCTGCCGCCTACCGTGATGGAGACTAGCACTCATATTGCGTGGTAGGGGCTTCTGATATATGTGATCCTGCGTGCGCAGAGAAATCATGTAAGGTGTAGGACTTGTTGGGGTGGGAATTGGTGGACTGAGACGTAGCTGTCGCAGTAGGCATTGTCCTGTTTCCGTGCGACTCAGGCGGACTAATTGGTTGGTGCGTTGAGCCTCTATTAATTCGATCACTCTATTGTGGGTACCAGTGGCCAGGAGACGTTTCGTGCTAACCGTCCGTGGAAGACGTAAGGCAGAGGTGACAGCCGTGCGTATTAGGATGTCTGCCTGTTGTGTTTGCCGCTGAGTGAGTATGTGGTATGGAAGGTGGCATGTAATGCGGCTAATGATTAGTGCATTTGTCATATTGAGGGTCTCGCGTTCAGACAGACCATGATTGCGTGCTGCCACCCGCCTGATAAGTGCAGCGACCTGTTTGGTCTGTCTCTGCAAGAGACGAAGGGTGGCGGTTGCATCGAGTGTGTTGTTAATGAGAAGGCCGAGAATCTTCACCTGAGGCACAATGGGCACTGGATTCCCGTACATGTGCAGTTCAATCCGGGGGTCACAGGGGATGGGTTTCAGCTGCAGGAGTTCCGATTTATTTGGAGAGCGACGGAGGCCTGTGTTTGCTAAATGAGTGGTGGTGATGTCTATGGCAGATTGCAGCATATCCTGGGCTGTTCCAAGGGATCCTCCCGTTGTCCAGAGGGTTATATCATCTGCGTAAATATGGCTGTGTGGAGCCCTGGGACAGCAGCAAGGGTCTTTGCCAGTGGCGCTAGGGCAATGTTAAAGAGTAAAGGTGATAGAACCGCCCCTTGTGGGGTTCCCCGGTTAGGCAGGGGGAAAGGCTGGGAGGCAATATCCCCAAGGTGGAGGTCTGCCGTGCGCCCCTGAAGGAAGGCCCGAATATATTGCCATATGCGGGTGCCACACCCCATGGTGGCTAATGTCGTGAGGATATGGTCATGGCTTATTGTGTCGAAAGCCTTATGGATATCCAGGGCCAGTATTGCTCGCGTAGAGGCTGTACGACGCTTAGTGCAAAAGAGGTACTCTTTAAGCGCGAGAAGTACGTCTTGCGCCGAGATGTTTGGGCGGAAGCCGAATTGAACGTTTGAGAGAAAGCCTGTTGTTTCTAGGAATGGTTGCAGGCGATTGAGAATGACATGCTCGAAGAGCTTGCCGACACAGCTCGTTAAGGAGATGGGGCGCAAATTTTGAAGAGTGAGGGCTTTGCCCGGTTTGGGTATAAATCGCATGCTGGCATGGGTCCAGGCTGATGGGAGCGTCCCAGCTTGCCAGTGGTTATTAAAGAGCTCCGTGAGTTCCTGGAGGGAGACATCGTCCAGATTGAGTAGAGCCTTGTACGTTATGCCATCCGGCCCCGGCGCCGTAGAGCTGCGAATACTAAAGAGTGCTCGGCGGACTTCGTTTAAGGTGATGTCGGCATCAAGGTCTGGGTTAGGTGGAGGTAGATTGGGTGGATCTGCCGACTGAAGAGATGTGGGTATATAAGTGTCCCGTAGTTGGCCAATTACGTCGGTGCCCTTTTGTAGCTCTAGTTGTATTAGACGTTGTGTGTTTACTTGTGTCTGAGATTTAGTGGTTGTTGGATCCAAGAGAGCGCGTAGGAGGGACCACGTGCGTTTAGTGCTTAATGTACCCTTGAGGTCGTTACAAAAGGTTGCCCAGTTTGGGCGGGCTAGCGTGTTGGCGTATTCTTCTGCCTCGCGAGTGAGAGCGGCTATGCGGAGTCTCAATTTACGATTGTGTCGCTGGTGACGCCAGCGCTTGAGAAGTCCCTGTCGGGCCTCCCATAGATGAGCCAGATGCGGATCAACCTGCTGTGCCTTAGGGGTGTTTTTAATGTTTTTGCTGTTCGCATGGATGCGAGTGTCAGGATTGCCGTACGTGGTGTAAGGGCTGCCGTGTGATAACCGCGGATATGAAGTAGCATAACTGGCGCCCTGAGACAGTGGACACCTTAGTCGCGCTTTAAGCTGCGAAACCGATTGAGTAGCAGCTTGTAATAAACGAAAGGCAACTGGCCGCCTGGGGCAGTAGACGCCCCAGTCGTGCTTTCATTAAGCTACGTGGCGGTAGTGACAGATGTGCGCTACATGCGTTGGCGTTTACGTTGTGGCAGAAACGCGGCACTGAAGTCATAGGCCGTCGACGTTCATTGTGTTCGTTGGCGTTAACATTTTAGACTCGGATGATTTTAACAAAACGAAGTGCGCATAACGCTTCCTGGGTCAGTGGACGCCTGAATCGCTCTTTGAGGTAGGTTGGGTGGTGAGAGAGAGATGTGGGCTGCAGACACGGCGCACTGCAGCAATAGGCCACAGCGTTCATTGGGTCAGCAAACTCTCGCGATCAACCATTAAGTGCCACCTGCAAGTGTCGCAGGGTAGTCGTAGTAGTAGTGGTAGTACAGGTTTTAATAAATATAATAATCAAAGGAAGGAAAAGATTTTTGCTAGCCCCGGCAATTGCCATCGCTACGGGAAGCACTTCAGCTGGGGCTTTGGAAATAAAAGGATAGCACGCAGGGTGTAGAAATGAAAGAGGTGAGGAAGCAGTAAACATAGGGGGCACCTCAGTCGTGCTTTAAGCTACGTGGCGGTAGTGACAGATGTGCCCTGCATGCGTTGGCATTGACCGCGTTGCCATTTTAGGGAAAGGAAGTGCGCATAACTGGCTCCCTGGGTCGGTGTGGCTTAGCTAAGGTTACGCCTGGATATCTCGAAGCGAAAAGCTCTCGCTTCTTTTCAGCCAACGCCCAAGCTGCCACTTCTGGATCGGTGTTTCTGCGCCGTCCGACTGTTGCTTCTTCTCGTTCCATGGCGAGTGTCTGCGCCTGTTGTTGTTGCGACTGAGAGACGAATGAAAAGGAAAGTGGACGGGCCTGCCGACTGGCTCAAGCCGAGCCACCACCGCTGCCACGTGCAAATAGAGGAGAGTTAAAAGATCAGAGGAAAGGGAAAAGGGAAAGAAAAGACGCGCGTCCAGGAACAACTGCGTCCGCCGGAGCGGACGCTGCTGAAAAAACAGATAAGCGGCCGAAGCCGCGCTCGCCGAAGCGAGAACAGAAACCCCTCTTCGCTCATGGGCAAACACGCCCTATATACGCCTCCTTTCAAATGCGCACCATGCGCACTGCGCACGGCTGTGGCGAAAGGTCAAACGGTGGCGAAGAGGAGAAGCGGCGGCGCACATGCGCAGTAGCGCGCGGCATGTGCGCAGTAGCGCGCGGCGGCGGCGGGGAAAGGTCAGGCGACAGAGTCAGCGGCGGCGGCGGCGGCGGACACCTGCGCCATGCGTGACGTCGCTCTGTTTCGCACATGCGCAGAAGTGGCAAATCTGGCCTCCGGCTCAAGCGAAGCGCGGTGTTGACTAGCCTAGTGAAGCTTTTCGCTTCAAAAGTTTTTCAGCACCACCACTCTAACCAGGTTCGGTAGTAGAACCGCAGCTAATTTTTTTTTTCTGAACTTTCGTTGCGTTCTCAATTGATTATCAACTCCACGAAATGTAGTAAATAAAGCGCTACTACTGTAAAACTGGATGGATCCGACTTGAAGGGAGTTTAGAATAAGGGCATGAATTTGTTCGTCTTTGCAGCAGATATCTGTGCTGATTAGCAGAATGTGCGATGGCGAAACTGCTGGCAGTTGGTTGCAAAGGCGGTGTAAAGTTATCATTTGAGTTGCAGTAAAAGTCATTTTGGGTCCTTATGTCGCGAATATTCGGGGCGGCCTTTGGCCCCAATTGAAGCTTCCGCGACCCTTTTGTGCGTATGCTTCTTTGTGTCGGGGCGTTCGTACTGTGGCGCTAGAAAGGTGCAGCGTCTCTACAAGGACGGCCGCAGAGGGCCATGTACCCCATGTTGCGGCGGGTGCGCGCGCGCATGTTCGCCCAGGCGTGCGTGGACCTCGTGTCGCTGGAGGAGCACCAGTTCCTTCGGCGCTGGTCTACCCGCTTCACCGTGGTAGGCAGGGGCCGTTTTACAGTGCGGCCCCTGCCATATTAAGTGTGGTGCGCGTTGTTGGTGCGCAGGTTTTTGTGCGCGGTTTTCAACCCGGCGTGCTTCCCCCGCGTATGGACCCACTAGAACTTTCTTGGACACTTTTTGTTTTTGGACACTTACGTTCCCTGTGAGTGTGTGTGCACATGGCGACATCAATTGTCGCAATGTGTCTTTGTTTTTGTAGAGAGACGGATGTCCTTTTTTGATCGTGAGTCCAAATAAACTTCTCTTATGTGCAGTAAATGTTGCGGCGTGCGATGTCGTTGTAAGCAAAAAAAAAATGGCAGTGGTTTAGCTCTGGTTAAACCTGGAGGATTGCGAAAGCAACATCTGCGCGTAGCCATATATTGTTGCGTGAGCTGCATTGCACACAGTCTCGCCGTTTCGCGTGCTCCTGCACGACCATACCGCGCATGCGCGAGGAGCAAGTGACATCACTAAGCACAGCTGACGTGCCCCGCCGCGTGTGCTCACCTTCCTTTCCTTAATATGATCGGAGTGTAGAACAACGCTAACACCAATGAACGCCGATGGCCTATGGCTTCAGCACCGCGTTTCTGGCACCTCCTTGTCAACTCCTGCAGCTCACATCTCTCTCTCATCACCCCACGTACCTATAAGCACGATTCAGGCGTCCACTTACCCAGGGAACCATTATGCGCACTTCCTTTCCTTAAAATGATCGGAGTGTAAAACGTGGTCACTGTCAACGCCAATGAACACAACGAGAGCCGACAGCCTATGGATTCAGCGCCGCGTTTCTGGCACAACGTTGACAATGCCAACGCATGTAGCGCACACCTGCCACTACCGCCACTTAGCTTAAAGCATGGTTGAGGTGTTGTGACCAGCGCCCTTCAGCACTAGCGGCGGCCTGACGCTCTCTTAGGAAAGAGAAGGAAGAAGAAAAAGAAGAGAGACGCGGGGCGTGGCGCAAGCGGTGCTGGTGCTCCACTGGTGCTGGTGCTCCGCGCCTGACTTCCGGCCGCAGGGAGAACAGCCCTGCGGAGGTACTTGGCCCCGGCGCCTTTTTGGCGAGAGAGAGAGAGAAAAACTTTAATTTAACAGGAATTCGGGGCACGCCCCAGGGTCCCCGTACGACCCCACTGCACTCAAGTGTTTATGTTCCTAAGGTTCATAACACTGGCAGCACGGCCTGTGGCGATGGTCTCCACGGCCGGGTCCTCCGAGCGCAGCAGGGTCTCCCATTCCTCCCAGGTCTTGAGGTTCTCTAGTTCCCGCGGGGGAGGATCCGCCGGGCAGAGGGAAAGGATGTGGAGGGAAGAAGCGAAGGGTTCTGGGCATAGGGCGCAAGCAGGAGTGGGGAAGGAGGGATGATAGTGGGTTAGGGTAAGGGGCGAGGGAAGAGTATGTGTTTGTAATCTGCGCCAGAGTGTTGCGTGTCTGTTATCTAGGGAGGGGTGGGGCGGGGGGTAGAGCTGGCGAGAGGCTCTGTATGCCTGGGTCAGCTCACTGAATGAGTGCATGCGATCCTTCGTGAATCCCCGATCCGAGGCCACCTGAGCCCGGTTTAAAGAACCTCGGGCCCCTTGGTTTCTGTGGCTGTTGGCTTCTGTCATATTTATAACGAGCCCCTCATCCCCTTCCCTTGTTTGCTCGGGCTAAAAGGTTGGCGGCCTCGTTTCCGGGATTCCCGGAGTGCGCAGGCACCCATATCAGCTCCACTTGGCGGGGCGGGGGTGCATCGGGCGAGTCCAGTATGTCAAAAGCAGGGACATGAACTCGGCCTCGAGCAAAATTTAGAATCGCAGTTTTAGAGTCAGTTAAAATATACCGGGCTTCCGTGCGGGTTATAGCAAGTGCTTTGGCGACGGGCAGCGGAATCTCACACCGGAGCCACTCCTCGACCCTCGGCCGCACAGCTCCATACCCATGAGTGACTGCTCTCCTGTATTAAGTAAAACTATTTTTGTTACATCTACGGACGTGCTCGGTCTGGCACGATTTTTCTGGATCCTCCGGGGCCCCACCTCGGAGGACGCTCGAACCTGCTGGGGGCCTTTTCCCCTCACAGGTGTCCACTGTTCTAAAAGCCAACGCATGTAGAGCACACCTGTCACTACCGCCACTTAGCTTAAAGCAAAGTTGAGGTGGTGGTGGTGGTGGTGGTGGTGGTGACAACTTTTAATTACTGAAATACAGTTTGGGAGCCACAGAGTGGCCCCGCTACATGGTCGGCGTCCCTAGTCCGGGACACCGCATGACAATGCCCCGTCTCTAGCCCGTTTCACCAGAGCCCTTTGGGACTCAAGCGAGGAGCAGTTGAGAAGGGCAGTCTCCCATGCCTCTCTGGAAGGGGTAGGGGAAGGGGGGAGGTGGGGATTTTGACTACACGCCCACACAATGTGGAAGATATCACAGGTCTCCTCACAGTGTGGGCATCGCCCATCCGTGTTAGGGTCGTAATGCTTTAAGATTGCAGGACAGAGTAGAGTACCTGTCTGCAGGCGCCTCAAAGTTTGCTCCTCCGTCTTACTCAGCCCCTTTGCAGGGTCCGGGAAAAGGCGGTGGATGTCGCTATAATGCGTTATTATTTCCTTGAATCGCAGCAACGGCTGGTTGGACTCCGAGCCAGAAGAGCTGGGATGAGGAGCCCGGTGAGTAAGCGCTCGGGCAGCCGCGTCAGCGGCCTCATTACCTCGTAAGCCCTGGTGGCCAGGAGCCCAAATGATAATTTTGGGTGTTGGATCAGTGGCAGTCCGTCTTAGAATACAAGCAGCTAAGGGGGAGATCTCCCCTCCCAGGTAATGATCACATGCTTGAGGTGTCCACTGTTCCAAGAGGGCAGGTATGCGCCTTCCTTCTGGTTCAGGTGTCCACCGAGGTGTGGACACCTCGCCCCCACCTTACGCTGGCTATATCCTGGCATAGCAGAGCTAAGCCACTGCCAGGAGGAGGAAGAACATTTATTTGCGCCGAATATGGCGCGGCAGCCACCTCCGGATCCGCACGCAGGCGTCCGGGGAGGCAGTCTGTCGCACCGCGGCCGGAGGCCATCCGATCCCGTCTAGGAGAAGAGGTCTTCAGCCTCGGCCGCCAGGCGGGCGGCGAATCGCTATTTTTTTTCCTCGGAGCTACTCAGCGTGGTCTCCCATTCATAGGTAGTTTTAATCGCGTTGCGCCCTGGGGCACTAACGCATCTCCAAATTATGTGATCTAATGTTGCCACGTGGCCGCAAAATTTACAAATTTCGGTTTCTGCACCGTCCCTCTTCCGCTCTCTGGCACCCGTCCAACTCCTCCACAGGGGCGAGAAGAAATTTCGAGCTTGGAGTCTTCTCCAGTCGTACGACTCCTTTTTACTCAGGGATCTATCCGGTGGCGGATATATCCTCCGGTCTTTCTTCAGATTTTCGGTTACATCCCTAAACGTACCAATACTTTCTTTGCTTTTAGATGATGATGTGGACGCGTCCGCAGCACCCCGAGGTAGCGAGGAGCGGGCGAGCATGTGGGCAGCCTCGTTGCCGGCGAGAGCGGCGTGTGCTGGGGTCCACATTATAGTCACGCTTTCGGTGAAAGACGAATCTTTCAGCATTTTGGCAGCACGATTGCTGACTCTACCCTTGCTAAAATTCCTAACCGCCGCTTTGCTATCGCTGACGACGTGTTTCACGCCTGGTCGTGCAATGGCAATGGCTATTGCAAAGTCCTCGGCCTCTACCGGCGGTAGATCTCGGTTTCTTTCTATTCCTATGGCGATCCCGGTGTCTAATAGCGCGACTGAGGTTACGTCGCCTTCTTTCCCGATCGCTGCATCGGTGTAGGCGACCGATCCCGGCGGGAGTTGTCCAATTTGTTAGCGAGGTGCTTAGCTCTGCTTTTCCTCCTCCCCTCGTCGTGTACGGGGTGCATGTTCTTCGGTATGGGCGAGACGTATAGATGCTTTCTGATTTCTCGATCTATGCTTTCCCTGACACTTTTGCCTTCCCCGGGCGCTAGTAGGTGTACCCATCCGAGGATTTGTCTACCGGCCGTCGTTCCAGCGAGTCGCTCTCTCTGGGATATCCGTCCTATGTTGGCGGCCGTTTTGTACTTACTGGGGTCTATCAGGAACCTGAGCACTTGCCAGGTCTTGGCCCCATTCATGGTGGCCTCCATCTCGTCGAATTTGTTATCCCAACGCTGCGACTCGAGTTTCCGAGCGTATTTTTCTATTTCGATGTTGTGTCTGGCTATCTCTCTCCTGAGATTTCGGTTCCACTTTTGCCTCTTAAGGCGAAAGCCTTTAATGTCTCATCGTTGTAAGCAGCAGTTGTCGACAGAAATGTCACGTTTTTCAGTTGGTCGAAACGGTCGTGACGTCACAGTGCGCCAATTTCAAACGGGGCTAATTGTACTTTGGCTAGTAACCATGCGACCAATTGAAGGGATCATATAGTGATGCTCCAAGTAAGTGGGACTGAGCTTAGTTAATTGCTTAATTACCCAATTAGCCTAATTAACCTTTCTAGTCAGGCTATATAAATAAATAAAACCGAGTAGGAAATTGGTCGAGCTCGGGAATCGAACCCCGGTCTTCGGAGTGCGAGACGAGCTTGCTATCCACTCCGCCATGCCAGCTCGATGGTTTGGAATGAACAAAAGCGCGTCTAGTGAATACGGTGTCTTCGCTCACTCCCATCCTCCTCCCTTCCCTTCCGGCGAGGTTTAGGTGTCCACCGAGATGAGAGACAGATACATTTCCATTCCTCAAAAATCAATTTACCGACGAGCGAGGCATAGAACGAATGAGCGATGGCGTTCTATGGACTCCGTGGCAGCGTTGCAAGACGCTGTCGCGTTCCACTCTTAGAGGCGAAGCTTAACATCTTAACCACACATCAGTGACCGCAGTTTAGGTAAAAAAAAAGTGCACCCCCCCCCCCCCTGAATTTTGACGGGTGTCCACCGAGATATGTGAGACAGTTACTGAGTAATTTCCTTTCCTCAAATACAATTTTCATTTTCTTCATTACGGGCCATCTTTGTCTTCCTTCTTTCACTCTCACTTCCTCCCTTCCTCTACGGTGCGGTTCACGTGTCCACCGAGATGACAGAGAATTACTGAGCCATTTCCTTTCCTCAAAAACCGTTGCCTTCAAACGGCAAGGCATCGCGCCGAACGGGTGGTGGCGTTCTATGGACTCCCTGGCAGCGCTACAATACGCTGTCGCGTTCCACTCCTAAAAGCGAAGCTTAAGCGTCATTAATTAGTAGTTAATTAGTTGTCAGGCATTAATCAGTAATTAACCATTAATTAGTGATTTGTCATCACTTAGTAATTAGTACTCAATTACGTGTGGCGCCACCAGTGCCACAGAAGCAGTCAAAGTGGTGCGGAAAACGCTTTCGCCTCTACGCACTTTAGACAGTCAAAGTGCCCCCTGAATTTTTGAGCTTCTTCGTTAGCTCTTCTTTCTTTTTGAACATGCCGAATAGCCTGCTGTCCATTGCCTCCGGGAGAGATTCGTCTTTAATTTCTTCGGTGGCTTCGTTTACATGGTTAATTAATTGGGTGGCCCAATTTTGAATGCACTCAATGTCCCCAATTTCTTCCCGTTCTCTGATCTGTGTGAATTTAACCCAATCCACTTGGGTTTCCGTCCGATACACAGCGTGCTTAACGCTCACTTTCCTGCTTAGTTCTACCTATAGCACGTAGTGGTCGCTACCCAGATCCTGATGCTTGCTCGTCTACTTGACTGTGCCAGTTCTATGACAGAGAGTCAAGTCCGGGTTTGTGCCCACTGACAAACTGTTGCCCAACTTCGTCAAGCATGTGATGTCGTTAGCGATGTAGAGTTTTGACTCATTGATGTATTCCGCGTTCCAATCTTAGAGGCGAAGCTTAACATCTTAACCACACAGTGGCGCAAGCAGCAGCACTGCGCTTAAGGCTTTCGCCTCACTGCACTTTAGGTCCACAAAGTGCCCACCTGAATTTTTTTCACCTCCGCACCTACTCCTAGCACGACTGAAGTGCCCATTGCCACAGCTTCTCTTGCCCTCGCATTCTCGCATTATAATAAATGCTTTAACGGATTTTGTTGCAAAAGTAACACTATGCTAGTCGCCGAGACATTTCGCGGAGCTCAGGAAAGGCCAAGATGCGCATGCGCGAGGAACGGGTGACGTCACATGGCACACAGCTGGCACGCCGGGGCTGCCGCCAACGCCGCTGGCTCTCCATCGCCTTGCCAACAGTCTCCTCTCCCCCCCCCCCCCTCTATCTCTCTCCCTCTCTGATGCGCAGTAGTGATTGCGCATCGCCATCTGCGTGGTTTGTGGTGTATATAGACCAGATTTTTTTACCCTCGCACGCAGGCTGCGGACGCGCGCCTACTCTCGACGCCAGTCGCCATCTGTCGGCGCGCGCGGCCCGAGGGACTGCGGGTCGCGCCGGCGCCGCGCATAGAACGCATGTTTACGTGTTCGCTTCTGCCGTTTTGTGCTCCATCAGCTAACGTATGAGGGTGTGTGCTGTGCGTCACTACTCACATTTGCCCTCTTCCAGACAGTGCTGCGGTTATCTAGTGCGCAGTTACTCGTTAACGTGACATCCGAGTGTAGTCGACCAGGTAGTGTACGGACTGGAAACCGGCACTTCTAAGCAGATTTCTGCGCTGTCGTGTCGTTTGTCGTCGCCTTTTACGTGCGATATCATCTATGATAATTTTATGCATCAGAATGTAGATCTATTGATTTGACTCAGTGGAGTAGTAACTGGATAGGCGAGCTGCAGACTGAAGGTTGTCCCGACGGAGCGCGTGTTTTCGATCACCATGTACGTGTTCGGCACCCTTGCGCTGAGCTTGCTCTTGTTCCCATTAAACACATTTCATGCAGAGGATTGTAAGCACGACCGCTACCGATTTCAGCTGCTTTTTCCGCACGCATGTTAGAGGTATCTGGGGAAAGGTTTATCTATAGTATCTTTCTGCTGTTGGTATCTACCTTAGCTTGGTTTGGTTTATTAAGGTTTTACGTCCCAAAGCGACTCAGGCTATGAGGGACGCCGTAGTGAAGGGGTCCGGAAATTTCGACCACCTGGGGTTCTTTAACGTGCACTGACATCGCACAGTACACGGGCCTCTAGAATTTCGCCTCCTTCGAAATTCGGCCGCCGCGGCCGGGATCGAACCCGCGTCTTTTGGGCCAGAGCAGAGAGCCGTAACCACTGAGCCACCGCAGCGGTGCGGTATCTACATTATTCATAGGAAAATATGCGCGATTTCATTACATTTTCCACACTTAGCCAAACGCCTACGCAACGCTCTCACACGCGGCGAGAGCTCCTGAATAAAATAACGCGACTTCGGACCTCAGAATTAGTGAAAGCTGGATTAGCTGCTCATATCTATTCAAGCTTTTATAAATTAAGCGGAAGTACGTTTTTATGCACCAGGTTGCATAAACCATGACAAAATTTGTTTTCTGTTGGCGCTGCGACTCAGTTGAGCTCACAGCGGTAATTTGTTGATAAACTGGCGCGGCGACAAGAAAGCCGTTTGTGGAAGGGGGGGGGGGGGGGCTTTATGGCCGGCAGGAAGGAATAAGAGTGCATGGGAATTGGAACTGCATACTAGCCGCACACCTAATTCTTGATATTGAATAAAAAGTTTCTTTGCGGTGGAGCACCAAGACGGAATTCGATTAAGCACGAGCGCGTTCTAAGCGCCGGCACAATTAACTTGAATGTCAAACTAAATGTCATTAAAACGCGTCAATGTTATCGCTTTGATAACGTAAATACTTCCTGCAACACAGCCACGCAGCGGAAGTATGCTCGACAATGTTTTTTTAGCGCCCGAAGCGCGGCTATATGCAGGCGCGGCCGCGGAACTGCCGCAGCCCCGCAGTCCCCAACGAAACGCCCGCACCGCGGCGCGCCAGTCGGTGCAAAATGGCCGCGCCCAGGAAAGGCTCAAAAATCTGGTCTATAAAGTTGGCAGTGGCTTACAACAGCGTTTGACCCCTCGGGCTGCTGGTCGTGTAAGTCGTGTCGTGTAAGTCGTGTTAGAATGGGGTCGTGTAAGAATGGGGTTACACGACCAGCAGCCCGAAGGGTCAAACGCTGTTGTAAGCCACTGCCAATTTTATATACACCACAAACCGCGCAGATGGCGATGCGCAATCACTACTGCGCATCAGAGAGGGAGAGAGATAGAGGGGGGGGAGAGAGGAGACTCTCGGCAAGGCGATGGAAAGCCCGCGGCCCCGGCGCGCCAGCTGTGTGCCATGTGACGTCACCCGTTCCTCGCGCATGCGCATCTTGGCCTTTCCTGAGCTCCGCGAAATGTCTCGGCGATTATGCGTAGTGTTCCTTTTGCAACAAAATCTGTTAAAGCATTTATTATAATGCGAGAATGCGAGGGCAAGAGAAGCTGTGGCAATGGGCACTTATGTCGTGCTAGGAATAGGTGGCGGAGGTGAAAAAAATTCAGGGGGGCACTTTGTTGCCCTAAAGTGCGTTGAGGCGAAAGCCTTAAGCGCAGTGTTGCTGCTTGTGCCACTGTGTGGTTAAGATGTTAAGCTTTGCCTCTAAGATTGGAACGCGGCAGGTGTCTTGCAACGCGGCCAGGGAGTCCACAGAACGCCATCGCGCGTTCGGCTGTACGCCTTGCTCGTCGTTAAATTGGTTTCTGAGGAAAGGAAATGTACCTAGTCTCGCATAAAACGGTGGACACCTGAACCTCGCCGTAACGGGAAGGCAGGAAGATGGGAGTGAACAAAGACGAGCATCCAACGTCAACGACCTTGAGGAATCCCTGCCAGTACCTCAGGAATACTCGGCCATACTCAACAACTACAAAGGCAGCAGGATGCGGTACCCACCACCGCACAAATCTTTAAACAAAGAAGAGGCTGTCACATGGAGACAACTTCAAACGGGGTCATATCCAAATCTAAACACACTAAGTAAAATTCACCCCACACTTTACGCACACAATTGTCCGTGGTGCCATGAAAAACCTCCACTGTATCACATCACATGGGCATGTCAAAAAGTCGACATCGTCCCAGTTATACCAAACCCAAGTGTGGAGCAATGGGAGTGTCTGCTCTCCAGCGACTGCCGCGATGACCAGATCGGTTTGATACGGCGAGCTCAGCTGACGGCAGCATCCAGCGGAGCCCTGGAATAGGGGCAACCGACCGTTGCGGATGGACTCATCTGACCACATAAAAAAAAGCACTTGTGCTAGAGTCAAATAAAGTTATCCTATCCTAAGACACCGTATCCACTAGACGCGCCTTTGTTCATTGCAAACCATCCAGCTGGCATGTAGTTAGCGTGCTCTTCTCGCTCTCCGGAGACCGTGGTTCTATTCCCGAACTCAGCCAATTTCCTGCTCGGTTTTATTTATTTATCTGGTCAGCCTTGAGAGGTTAATAGGCTAATTGGTTCATTAACTATTTAACTAAACTCAGTACCACTTACTTGTAGCATCATTATGCCACCCCTTTAATTGATTGCATGTGTACTAGCTACAATTGGCCCCGTTTGAAAGTCGCGCACTGTGACGTGACCAATTGAAAAGCGTGACATTTCTGTCGACAAGTCGTGCTTACAACGATGAGGCATTAAAGGCTTCCGCCTTAAAAACATTCATCATCCAATCGTTACAAAGAACCCCAGGTGGTCGAAATTTCCGGAGCCCTCCACTACGGCGTCTCTCATAGCCTTAGACGCTTTGGGACGTTAAACCCCATAAAGCAACCAACCAACCGAGAGAGAGATGTGGGCTGCATGTGTTAGCGCTGACAGTGTTGTGGCACACACGCGGCAGGGCAGCAACAGGCCCCATTGTTCATTGGGTGAGCAAACTTTCGCGATCAACTGGTAACAGCCACCTGCCACGGTAGCAGGGTGGGTGCGCTGCCTATCCAGAGGCCAGCTCGATAGTTTGCAATGAACAAAGGCGCGTCTAGTGAATACAGTGTCTTCGTTCACTCCCATCTTCCTCCCTCATATGGGCCCCTGCTCATCAGGGGTTGGCAGGAAACGAGGCAGCAGACGCAGCCGCCCGCGCGCTCTCTCACCGGGCTGTTTTCTCCTCCCCATCCGATCAGAAACCCGATTTTAATCCGGTCTATACATTCAAAGATATTACAACATATTATCAAAATTGTCATCGCATTTACCCTAGTCCATGTAAAGGCCTGAAGAAGGCGGATGAGCGGCTCCTTCTCCGCCTTCTCACCAATACATTGCTGTGCCCGGCAGCGCTAAAACATTAGGACCCCTCCTTTAGCGGCAGCTGCCCACACTGTAGTGCAGTGTCTTCTGACACCTATCACATGGTGTGGGCCTGCCCCTCCAACCCCGCTATTCCCCCCATCCCCAACCCAACCCGGGAGGACTGGGAGGCGACCCTGCTCGGCTGCCACGACTTACAGGCCCAACAAGCCTTAGTCGGGCGCGCCCGGGCGGCGGCAACCGCCACTGGGGTCCCATACTAGGGATCTCCACCTAGTGTTTGTAAGGATCTGTCCCTTACGGCTGATCCAAACATACCTCCTGTTCATCCGTAATAAATGTTTTCACCACCACCCTCCCTTCCCGTTACGGCGAGGTTCAGGTGTCCACCGAGGTATGCAAGACAGATACATTTCCTTTCCTCAGAAACCAATTTACCGACGAGCAAGGCGTAGAACCGAACGGGCGATGGCGTTCTGTGCTCTCCCTGGCAGCGTTGCAAGACGCTGTCGCGTTTCACTCTTAAGAGGCGAGGCTTAACATCTTAACAACACATAAGTGACGCAAGCAGCAACACTGAACTTAAGGCTTTCGCCTCACCGCACTTTCGGTCAACAAAGTGTCCCACTGAATTTTTCTTTTCAGCCACACTCTGTCGTTCTTAATGGATCTCTAGCGCTCCAAATTTTCTGGACATGAGATTTCTGGCACTGCCTCCTGCAATAGGTATGACTTCCATGAATGCTCCTGGAGTCCCGATATAAAGCTTAGAAGAGAACCCCCTGGGCTCTAAACTTTTGACAAAGACTACATAACTGGCTCGATGGGTCTGTTTGTTTTGAGGAAATGAAATGGAGTGACTGTTACATTTATCTCGGTAGACACCCGAACACCGCCGTAAGGGAAGGGATAAATGGGGTGTGAAAGAAGAAAGGAAGGAAGAAGTGCTGTAGTGGAGATGAATAATTTCGATTACCTGGGGTTCTTACCTGCACTGACATCGCACAGCACACGGCCGCCTTTGCGTTTCGCCTCTATCGAAACGCTGCCGCCGCGGTCGGCGTCGAAGGTAAGGTACTATGGCTCTTAAACGACCGCCTTAACTGAGGCGCGTGAGGGTAGGGGCGCTGGCGGCCTATAGCAGCAAGACGAGTGATGACGTCATTTGCGCGCAGCATTTCAGCCATGACTGGGTTTCAGGTGCAACTGGGTGAATGGACAGCTCTCTCGCGGTTTAAGTACGCTTTGCGTCCACCTACAAGGGCAAGCAGTTGTGGACCTTTCCTCAAAAGTAGTCAGAGTCGATTTCGACGGGAAAAAAATGAGCCGACGCTGAGGCAGCGATCGAATATCGAGCGCTAACGCATCTAACATAGGTGGCCGGTTCGAATCCCTGCCGGGATCAATTAGTAAGCTTATGCTGTACGAAACGCGAAATCGTATGCCACATCCCTAGCAATCTGCGACAAGCGATGCATCCATATTCTAGCGTAGCAGCCACGCTCACTCAGTGAGCTGAACACTGCTGAAAAATAAGACGCCATTTCTGTGGTGCGGAGCTCGTTGACAGTGACGGCGTTTCCATTTTCTTTGGCTGTTGTGGCCAGCGGCTGTAGTAGTTTTTGATGGAGTGTCCTCTTCGTCCCGCACCCCTTTTTTGTGCAGAGTGCCTATCCGCCCTGTTCTCAGGGCGGCCTAGTTCTCCATTCCGCGTAGTCCTCCTTTCCGCGCTAGTCCTCCATTCCGCGTAGTGCCCCACCCCCGCACTGTTTGCATTGTTTGTGCATTCTTTGTTCTGTTTTGTAGAATCCCATAGGGGATGTCTTGCTTGTACTGCACCAGTCATTTCAGTACACAATAAATTCTCTTTGTGTAGTAGCAGTTCTGCAATATTTCTGTGTGTCGCGGCAATAGTCGCGGTTCTGTATCTTTGTGTGTCGGGCGGCATCATTCGCCGCACTGTAACTTTATACAACCGAGGGACGGTTGTCACTTTTCAGACAACGGTCCAATAAAATTCCCTTCACAACATCACCCACTTTGAGCGAGCGTGGTTGCTACAATATGACTATACCGTTTGTCGCGTAGTGCTCGTCGTCGGTTCGGCGGACGCGGTAGCTGCGACGCGCGGCTGTTCTTTCGATCTTTCCTCTCACTTTGAACTCTCCTCTGTCTGCTCGTGGTAGCGATTGCGGCTCAGCTGAAGCCAGTGGGTAGGCCAATGCACTGTGCTTTCCATCCTTCAGTAGCAACAACAAGAAGCTTGTTCGCAGCCCGAACCATTGGCTGAACCGTTGCTCCGTGTCGGAAACTTAAGGTGTTGTACATTCAGCTGAGCCACAGCCCCTTCGTACATTCGGTGCAGGTGCTGAGCGCAATTCTATATGAAGATTCGGTGAGGCGTGGAAGTACAGCTACAGAGGTCGTTGGTTCCAGTCCCTGCCGCGAGCTAAGTTCCAACTACTAGTCAATTTATGGTGCACGAAACGCTGAACCGTATGACACCATCCGCAACATTCTGCGGTAAATGGTTGGTCCAACAATTTTACACTGTATGGCAGGGGTTTACTGAAAGAAACTGGGAAGAGACCGGCGGCGAAAAGAGACCATGGTCAACCAGGTCAACCAGACATTCCTAGCGATAGGATAAGGCTGAGGCGCATCATGCCGCGCATGGCCATCTTCGTCTTTGTTACGAACGTGCGCCTTCCTTTACAATCGCCCCGGTGAGAAGAGAAGCCATCCTGGCGACTTACAGCGACGGTAAGATGGCGGGGTTGTAAGGCTTGAGGCGCTGGACATGAACGGTCTCGCGGTCGCGGCGGAGGAGGTCTGGAGACGGCATGGGGGGTTTGACGACGTAATTAAGAGGAGATGCTCCAGGATGCGGCAGGGATCGGGATAAATGGTGAGAAATTTCGAGGACAGTCCAGCAGTGCCAGACGGTATCCAGAACCGCACAAGGGTGCCAGGAGAGAAGTGCGACGTGGTGTGAGCGTTGTCGTGGCGGAATATCGGGCGATACTGGGTCTCAGTTGTGAGTGAGCGTGCGATTTGGCGACAGTCTTCTGCGTGTTGCGCGGCTTTGGGAAACGAGGGAATATTAGGAGACATCAGGTTGGTAAGGCAGAGTGTCATCTATTGTAGCGGACGGATTACGGCCGCAAAAAGAAAGGAGAGTAGCCGGTAGTGAACTGTCGAGCGGTATACGTAGGCATAAGTCACATAAGGAAAGAGAGGGCCAGATTCGAGTGGTTTGATGCGACGTACTATCGGCCGGAAAATAAAATGGACCACCGCTCACGGTAGCGGAGCGGCTGCGGGGCCGCACAGGGGCGCTGTTGTCTCGCGCCGCTCGCTGGCAGCCAGAGTGCCCCGAGTAACGACAAACTTCGCCCTCGCCCTCGCGCGGGGGCTTGTCGCGCTTGGTGTTGCGTTCAGCTGCTCTGTTGTTGACAGTCCCGACGAAGGGGAGCGCGCATCGCCTATTCATCGAGCACATCGGGCTGCGGCAGATCAGTGGGCAGCCGCAGTCCGTCAAATCGCGGCTGTGTGAAGAAACGAGTCGGAGTTTTGTTTTTGGTTGTCCTTTTATATTGCCCTCATGTTAGATTAAGCAAACAAGGCAAGGGGAATGAGGGGCTCGTTATAAATACGAGAGAAGCCAATAGCCACAGAAACCAAGGGGCAGAGGGGATTTTTTTAATTTAATTATTTTTTGTGGTGTTGATCAAGTAAGAATATTACTGAATATGTTGTCGCTTAAAGCTAATTGATTAGAAAAGCAGAAGAAAAAACAACCATATGCCGCCGGTGGGATCCGAACCCACGACCTCCTAATTACGCATCCGGTGCTCTACCTCTGAGCTACGGCGACGGCTGTCAAACATTCTGCTTTCGGGGGTATTTATGTTTACAAATAGCCTAACCTTGAGAGTGTTCATCAGCGCCACCCACGTTCGTAAGCGGCGGACGTGGAACGTCCTGAGTTGCCGCTGGTGTGACGTAGAACGCCATCGAACGGCGAGGGTGGAAGCTGTGTGAGAACCCTCTTATGCTTCCTATGGCGTCAAGGCTGCCAGAACCGAGGCCCTCGCTAAGCAATTAAGCAAACAAGGGAAGGGGAATGAGGGGCTCGTTATAAATATGAGAGAAGCCAACAGCCACAGGAACCAAGGAGCACAGGGGATTTTTAATTTATTTATTTATTTATTTATTGTGGCGTTGATCAAGTAAGAATATTACTGAATATGTTGTCGCTTAAAGCTAATTGATTAGAAAAGCAGAAGAAAATAAATAAATTAAAAAATCCCCTGTGCTTCTTGGTTCCTGTGGCTGTTGGCTTCTCCCTCATGTTAGATGTTACTGCTAATCCCCTGCATCCACCACAGCCGGATTCTAGGCAACGTGGTCCAAGACGCCGCATCTGCAGCCACCGTGATGGGCGCTTTTTCACGCCACTGAGATAACAGAGACGGCGAACCTCTCTGCGGGCGCTGCTTCTCTTTCGAAGCT
Source organism: Amblyomma mixtum (assembly GCF_055824585.1). Lineage (NCBI taxonomy): Eukaryota > Metazoa > Arthropoda > Arachnida > Ixodida > Ixodidae > Amblyomma > Amblyomma mixtum. The sequence continues at coordinate 106,546,351 of NC_143018.1, forward strand.
GTCGTATTGGCACTGTCTTCGCAATAAGCTTGATATTCTGTTCAGCAAAACATCTGCATTTTTTTTTTAAATTGGGGTCTACGATACGTAGTCTTTGACGATAATTTCTTTACGATAGCTCAGTCCCGAAGAGATTCTTAGGAAGACGAATCACAAAAATTATTGTCAGTGATGAAATTTATTTGCGAAAGAAGATTAAATATCTCATTGGCATTCTTCATTAGTGAGACGAAAAGTTGTCGCTTTCCGCGACGACTTGACTTAGTCGTCTTGGTATAGTCATATAGTGCCGCTACTAGGTCTGGACGTCGGCTCAGGGCTTCCCATTCCTCTTTGACGGCATGCCAGGGCTGGTCAGCTGTGCCACCACAAAGGCGCCGTGAGGCAAGTTCCTTTTTCATGACTCCCCAGATGTTTTCGATGGGGTTGAGGTCAGCCCCGTTAGGCGGCCACGGGAGCTGACGCACGGCGCAGCGCTCAAGAAGGTCGCTTACAGCACGCGCCTTGTGCACGGGGCTGCGGTCGTGCTGGAACACGTAGCAGCCATCCGGGAACGGTCCGTCCAGGGCGTAGGGAATCATGTGACCGGTAAGGCTCTCGCAGTGCCTTGGCCCGGTGAAAGAGCCCTCGATCCGCATGAGTAGACCGAGGCCGTCCCTACTGATGGCGCCCCAGACGCTGACTGAACACCAGCCACTGCTGAGCATGTTGTGGATGTAGTCAGGGAGATACCTGTGCATAGGACAGCAAAGATGTTCCAACAAACATTGGCATATGTCGGCTCCCAAACGTAAATCAAGTAGCGCTAACATAACAAATCCAACACTCTGCTGAAGCTTCTGTTCGGCAGGAGAATAACCTACTTCGTATTCGATACTGAATCTACGTCAAATCAAACATTCAAACAATCAAACAATTTCGGCACAGCTCCTCGTAGGGAGGTGTAGCTGTTAAGGGCGTCGTTTTTAGACGTCTTTAGGCATCTCTTTCGAAGTTCATTCAAGAGGTCCGCGTCTGTTCCGGGGAATCCGCGTATGATTTCGCTCATGTGAGATCTGGTAGTAGATTTTGCTTGAGTGGAATCTAAGAGGTGCCTTAAGAGAAGCCAAACCCTTCTGTTGCCTAACTGACCATTTAGGCTGTCGAATATCTGGCCCCATTGTTGCCTTTCTAGGTCGGATGATCCGCGCTCCTGTACGCGGATAGGCAAGAGCGTCAGCAGGGATACCACACCCGACCCGACCTTTACCAAAACGACCAGGGAGGTGGAAGCGACGGAAGATCAGCCGACGGCTGGCTCCAAGCTTCTACATCTCTGGGAAGCGCACAAAAGCGTCCTTAGTAGATGGAAAAAACAAAAACACAACAGGACACTTAAGCTAAAGGCAGCCAAGCTACAGAGACACATCGAAACCCATAGCTCCCACCTAGCGCCGTAAGGGAAGGGGTAAAGGAGGGAGTGAAAGAAGGAACGAAGAGGTGCCGCAGTGAGGTATCTGGAGTAACTTCGACCACCTGGGGATCTTTAACGTGCACTGATATCGCACAGCACACGGGCGCCTTTTGCGTTTCACCTCCATCGAAACGCGGCCGCTGCGGTAAGGTTCTAGCCCCGGGTACTCTGGCCCAGTAGACGAGCGCGCTAACCACTAACCTCGATTGGTTCTGTTCTGTTATTATACTCATAGTTAATTCAGCATTTTTTTCTCATGTTGACACGTTTTATTTCACTGGTGCTGTATTACAAAAACAACTACATATACGACGTCAATGTCTTTCCATTGTAGGTTTATAGTACTTCTTGCCTAATATATATCTTAAAATTACGAGTATTTCCCCTTTTTTATTCTTTGTGTAATACTACCAACACTAGCTTAATTTCATGTGTTATTTTATTGTTTACGCCATAGCTTTGTTGTATTTGCGTTGTATCATTTCTTGTTTTTTCTTAACACGTTGACCGGCTGAATGTTCTCATAAATACTAGGCCGTTTTCTTATTGACTTAACTACGCCCTCCTGCCACAGTAGCAAATTGAATTAACAGTATATTTAAATAAATAAAATAAATAACATGTGCACATATCAGGCAGTGGGGTTTTAACGGCAGCGCTGACTTTGCCTCAGGTTGACGGCACCATTCGTTTTTAAGGCGAAGACCGTAGTAGCCTCATTAGGCGAAACTCTGTTGGTGACCGTTGTCGTTGAGACCGAGAGATGGCCTCGAAAATATGCGCACTGCAACAGCCGTCGTCTAGCCACCGAAGCGCAGAGTGCGACGTCAGTGATTCAAACTCTGCTTTCGGAGGTATGCGCTGCACTGGTACAGTGAAAATTTAAGTTTCAAGCTCTGTGTCTGCTTATGTGCGCGTTGCTGGCAACTGGTAACATGTAACACCTTCGGAAAAGTGAAATTACCAAACCGGGAAAGCATGCCGCTGTCTACAAATTACAGAGGGAACTTAAGACTAACTAAGCGCTGCGAATGCGAAAGCATGCACGCGGGTTGTTCGGCGGCTGCGATGGCGTGCTACTGCAATGCAGTAGGCAACGAAGCTGATCTCATCGCGCCGCCCGATCGGAATTTAATAAAGACGACGATGGCCAAACCCAGCGCGACAGACTGGCAGTTCAGCGCGCGGGGTGTTGTACGGCGTTGATGGCTTAGTGCTTCAATGAAGTGGCCAGCAAAGCTTGTCTGTTCGCGCCGGCCTGGGTTTTAAGCCCACTTCGGAAGAAATTCATTTAAGAAGTTTTATTTTTCTTTCTTTCCCTATTATGTAGGCATTTCCGTTGACGTCCTGAGCTCACGTGGATTTTCGTTCCGTTTCTCGTGGATGTAACGGCGGGTTTCCTGACATGTAATGCTTTCGCATTAAAAAGCAGCCGAAGAATCATGCAGCATACCTCTCGTTGCAACTTCAATAGCCAGTGGCCGCTTTAATACACGAACCGTGTGCAGCAGCACCGAGCTGCAGCAACGAATTCTTGCCGCGAGATCGGCTGGGAGCACCCGGGTGAAGAGCAAAAGCGATGCCTTTAATCAACCCTGAGACACGACTGGCACGGCTGCGGTTTCGCTCAAGAGTGGTCTCTAGTAGAGCACTGCACGGGCCTCAATCTGAGGCCCGAGCCCGGCCCGGGCCCAAGACCTGAAGTCCGAGCCCGGCCCAGGCCCGCGGCTTCAAGCCCGGGCCCGGTCCGGGCCCGCTAAATTATCGCTCTAGCAAGCCCGGACCGGCCCGTGAATCCCGGAGTGAATCGCAGCCCGGGCCCTGCCCGGCCCGTTTCACAGTAACGCATGAGATATACTGCTCACTCTGAGCAAGCAGACTGCTACTAGACCGATAAGAAACTGGCCGACAAAGGTTCTGAAACCACAGTTTGGCTTGCAGAAAGTTGGTTCTTTTTAACCCAGAAGGAAGTGATTAAGAGTAGTGCTCGCCAGGCCCGTCTTTTGGACAGTGATCTCGTGTAGGTGCGCAAAGATAAAGGCGGAAGTTCCGAGAGCCGAATAAAAAGGGCTGCACACGCGCCCCCCATGATTTTAATCAGTTATTTTGCCGCCCGCAAAGTATAAACATTAAAGCTGCCTAGCAAGCACTGGGAAGATATTTTTTTAGTGAACGCGATCTCACAGGTAGAACTCAGCCGAACTGGTCGCCTATCAGCAGAAACGAAAAGCTAAAAGGCTTGAGTATTTCACGGTACTTGTTTATTTATTTTTTTATTTATTTCAAGATACCCCTGAAGACCCTCTTCACAAGAGTATTACATAGGGAGCATTACATAAGCGTCCTAAACTAACATGTTCTTCCCGAATGCATTTCTATTAGTGTATAAGTATATTTCGGGATGACGAACGATCAGTGGCCAGTTAAGGCCGGTGTAATTTTACTCTTACTGCACCGCGGCGTGGAAATAAGGAAATAAATAAGTCAATCAATAAAGCTTAGTTTTTTTTTCTCAGCGCGTACTATAACTCATAGCTCATCCGTGTCGCTGCTTTAATGCTGCAGTTGTGTATTTCACTCTGCAATAGCGAATGAAGAGTCGGACACCAGCCGTTTCTGTACGGACCCAAGCCCGGCGCGGGCCCGCAGCTTTAAGCCCGAGCCCGGCCCAGGCCCGGCAAAACAAATCATGTCCCGCGGGGCGGGCCGGGCCCGGGCTTTCGGGCTGGCCCGAGCCCGTGCAGTGCACTAGTCTCTAGCACAGCACTGCACTGTCCCGGAGGCTCCCAGAGTTCGAAACACGCAGGGGTTGGGGCATCAACGCGGGAAAAACTTCTTCGGATGAAGCGCAGCCAGGACTTTCAGCATTGTTTGTAAAGCGCCCCACCGACGATGAGTGAGTCGAGGCTTATGCAGCAGTGCCAGCGTTCCGCATGCTACGGTGCGGATTTGTTTCCTGGGCAGCCATTTTGTGACGAAGTGGTTAGGATAAAGAAGCAGACAGCAAACTAGATGCTATCAAGCCTCATGTGGGTGACTGGAAGGAGCAGCTTAAAAACTGCTTTGCTGAAATGGCTTTTACCAGACTGAGGATAGGCCACACACATCTGACGCGCTCCTATCTGCTCACATGAAACTCTTGCTGTGTTTGTGCTACACGTGAGTGTAGCGACTCGGTTGTGCACACGACCAACGAATATAGTCGATGTGAGAGCGACTGGACAGCATGTTTTCCAGAGGTGCACAAACAATGCATCTTCGCTTCACCGTAAAATTTACTTTGAAATGATTCATGAACCCCGCTGTCAAGAACGCTGAGCTTTTTAAGAAATTTAATTTTCGCCAGTTTGTCCATTTTATGTGAATTTCGACACCAGCACAGAATTTTTGTGCTATTTACAAGTGCACAGTATTACAGTTGATTGGTTTTGCAGCATTTCACGCCCGTTTTCACTCTACTCATAATTGCTATAAATCCCTCATACTGAAATGATTCAATGTCAGTGTCCGGTGCTCTTTGACCTTAAATTCTCCTGCGCCAGTGGACACCATTAGAGATATGGAGCACAGCTAGGTGGTCCTGAAAGTAGAATTTTACTTTGACGGCGTCCTCTGTCAACTTACCGACTTATGTCCTAACCTGTGCTTTATACAAGGTCTAATAAACGGTACCTAAACGAAATAAGAAATTTGTGATTGAGAACGCAATCTTCAGGGATAAACTGGCTGGGAGAAAAGTTGATGTTCAGTTTCGCAATGATCAGTGTACAGCGGTGGAGATATAATTAGGAAGCCAATCATTATGCGTCTCACTGCATTCTGCTGAGAAATTTAGATGTGAACGTCGGCAGTTTTATTATAGAAGCAAATGCGGCGCAGTTGCCGTACACTGTAGGTAATGTTTGCAGTGTACGTAGTGAGATATAATGCCATGGTGTATTCACTAATAAATACGCGTTGACGACGTATAGATGTTGGTCTTTATCAACAGGGTACCGCTACTGGACTCTTACCTGATACGAAGATCTGCGCTAGAAAAGATGAAAAAATGAAATACACGCATCGTTCTCACCGGCAGATTTCGCAAGTGAAATGCATGCGTCGACATTGACTTTGTCCTTCAGTAAAACGGCGAGTTGAGCGAGTTGGTACATTCTTGAGAAAAAAAACAGCGCAGGAACAGGGACACAAGAATAGAAGACGACGGGACATGCGCTGACTAGCAACTGAAGGTTTATTGCACGGAACACAAAAAATATACTCTACAAACAACCAGGAGCACGCATGATTGACGCCAACAACACTGATATGATGTCACAATCACCTATGATGTTCAAGAAACGATATCTCACAGTCATGAACGAGGACGGATGGGGTGCTTACGCATGAGTCGCGGTTTTTCTGAATATGAAATGCTAAGATTTGCGAATCATTTCTGTTGTGTCCCCTTATTGCTTTTGTGTGTGTGCGCCCCCGCGTCCTCCTCCTAACGACCACTCAATCCTCCTCCTAACGACACTTGCCCCCCGTCGCACGCTGTCACCAGATGCCCCCCCACGGTGCGCCCCCGCACCCTCCTCCTGTTCTGGGAAGCCACTCCCTCCCGTGGACGCTTCTCAGCTCCCTCCTTTCTTCGGGCGGCCAGTTCGGCTCCTGCCTCGGTCGACGCTGGTCGCACCCTCATCGGCTTTAAATAAACGAGGTCTTAAAGTACCGTGTGCGTCTTTCGCTGCATTCAACACAGCGACCGGACACGACAGTGGCGACGAGAAAGTGGATTCGACCCGCGCTACGCAACGCTATTGACAAGCCATGGCTACGCGAGGGTTTCCCAACCAGATACCAGAATTCAACGGCTCATCGTGGTCATCGTGGGTTGGACGCCTTCAGTTCTACTTTGAAGCTAACAACATCACAGACCCAGCCTTGAAGAGGGCCAACCTGCTGACGCTGTGCGGGGAGCAGACCTACGATACTGTCTGCGCCCTTATTCAGCCAAGCACACCAGCGGCAGTGTCTTACGACGACATCGTAAAAGCGCTGCAAAAGCACTACGACCCAAGGCCATCCGAGGTCTACAGCCGGGCTCGCTTCCAACGACGAGATCAACTGGAAGGAGAAACTGTGAGCGCCTACGTAGCCGCGCTCAAGAAGCTCGCTGCCGACTGCAATTTTGGAACGCTGTCGACAACAGCTACCGGGCAGGAGGGAGACGCAGCTTCTTCTGCTAACACCACCATGCTTCCCTTGGACGTGATGTTACGCGACAGATTTGTGTGCGGACTGAGTGACGAGTCACTGCAGCAGCGCCTGTTCGCTGAGAAGGACCTCACATTCAGCAAAGCTTACGACATCGCCGTTCGAGCGGAGAGCGCCGGTCACCAGCAGAGAGGGATTCGTCGGAACACCGAGCCGGTACACCAGACAAGCAACCAGGTGCGCAAGCCTTCTGTTGTTGTAAAATCGGTCAAAAAGGCACAACGCTGCTGGCGGTGTGACGACCAACACAACCCCCAGGGATGTCGATTCCAGTCAGCCACGTGTAATTTTTGCCACAAGCGAGGGCATATCGAAAGAGCATGCATTACGAAACGGAGACTTGCCAAGATAAAGTCACCTTCCCAGCCTAATCACAGCGTCAACGCCTCAGAGAATACGCCGCTATCTGATCTCCATGGAACAACATCAGCAACACCATCTGTGTTGTACGACCTGAACACCATGAATCTCGGCACGCGACCGAAGATTTTTACAGAAGTAAGCGTACATCACCAGCTGATTAAGTTCGAGGTGGACTCCGGCGCAGCCTGTACTCTGATCAGTGAGGACACGTTCCGAACTTCATGGCCATCTGACGCACCCGCCCTGCAACAAGACGACACGCACCTGCGAACGTGGTCAGGACAGAATCTGCCACTATTGGGCTCTGCCAACGTGCAGGTTAACTACAACGGCCAGACCCATACGCTACCTCTGCTTGTTGTGAAGGGTACAGGATCAAGCCTTCTAGGGAGAAACTGGTTTTCTCCACTAGGCGTGATGATATGCGGCATACACCAGACGCCGAGCCAGAACATGGTTAGTAAACATCAAAACGCCGATGCGCTAAGCCGTCTGCCACTAGACGCAACTGTTGACGAACCATTTCCACCAGGAGACGTTCTGATGTTCGAAGCACTGCCAGAACCTCCGCTTACAGCAGGCACAGTTGCAGCATCTACGCAGAAGTGCGCAGCTCTCCGGCTAGTTTACACAGCTGTTCAACAAGGCAACGTGCATAAACTCAAAGGGGACAACTTCGACGCTTACCGCAGGCGAGCTACAGAGTTGAGCACCCATCGCGGCTGCATCATATTTGGGTCCCGAGTTGTGATGCCGAGAGAACTACGCGCACAAGCTATGTCTCTCATCCACGCCGGACATCGGGGCATCGTTGCAATGAAAAAGTGTGCCAGAAGCTACATGTGGTGGCCTGGCATTGACAACGACATCGAAACAGTGGTGCGAGAATGCAAGCCTTGCCAGAGCAGCCGGAGCGCCCCGCCGAAAGCTCCTGTCCCAGAATGGGAAAAGCCAGACACACCATGGCACACACTGCACATTGATTTTGCAGGACCAATTGAGGGCTGCACTTTCCTTGTGGTCGTAGATGCCTACACAAAGTGGCTTGAGATAAGGCAAATGGGACAGACGACTTCGGCAGCAGTCATTGACAACCTCCGATCACTATTTGCAACGTTCGGCCTGCCGCGCAAGGTAGTGTCGGACAACGGAACACCGTTTGTGTCTGCGGAGATCCTCAAGTTTTATCGCGACAACGGGATCTCATCAGTTACATCGGCCCCCTACCACCCAGCGACAAACGGACAAGCCGAGCGCTACGTAGCCGAGCTAAAACGCGCCCTTGAAAGAGATCAGACAGGCTCGCTGCAGCGCCGCCTTGCGCGCTTTCTCTTCAAGCAGCACACGACGGTTCAGAGCACAACAGGCGAGACCCCCTCGAAAATGATGTTCGAGCGTGAAATGCGAACCCAGCTCACAGCCATCCTCCCCGAGCCAAAGGCAGAGACGTTCCGGGAAGAAAAAGCAATTCCGCGCTGCGGCACGCTTAATGAGGGGCAGCGCGTCCTCGCCCGACAGTTTCTGAAAAAGCCACGCTGGGAGGAAGCTACAATTGTCAGACGCATAGGCCTGCGCTCTTGGCTCGTCAACATACATGGCACAGTAGCACGCCGACATCTCAACCAGCTGCGTAGATTTACGACGCCGTCTGAGAGCTGTCCGCCAGCGGAGAGAACACGTGCACCATTTTCCCACATAGCCTGGCACCTCTTCCCGGAAGAAGAGACTTCGCCCAGGACAGACCCAGGAGACACAGCGAACAACAGCCAGCCTACAAGTGTTTCTCCCCCGAGCGCACAAAGCCAGCGCGCCTCCACGCGTGAGCGCCGACCCCCTGCACGATACCAGGCAACTTTCTAAGGGGGAAGGAAGTGTTGTGTCCCCTTATTGCTTTTGTGTGTGTGCGCCCCCGCGTCCTCCTCCTAACGACCACTCAATCCTCCTCCTAACGACACTGGCCCCCCGTCGCACGCTGTCACCAGATGCCCCCCCACGGTGCGCCCCCGCACCCTCCTCCTGTTCTGGGAAGCCACTCCCTCCCGTGGACGCTTCTCAGCTGCCTCCTTTCTTCGGGCGGCCAGTTCGGCTCCTGCCTCGGTCGACGCTGGTCGCACCCTCATCGGCTTTAAATAAACGAAGTCTTAAAGTACCGTGTGCGTCTTTCGCTGCATTCAACACAGCGACCGGACACGACAATTTCATATTCAGAAAAACCGCGACACATGCGTAAGCACCCCATTCGTCCTCGTTCATGACTGTGAGATATCGTTTCTTGAACATCATGGCTGATTGTGACATCATATCAGTGTTGTTGGCGTCGATCATGCGTGCTCCTGGTTGTTTGTAGAGTATATTTTTTCGTGTTCCGTGCAATAAACCTTCAGTTGCTAGTCAGCGCCTGTCCCGTCGTCTTCTTTTCTTGTGTCCCTGTTCCTGCGCTGTTTTTTTTTTCTCATGACTTGGTCCAGACGCTGCGCTGAATTTTTTTGCTAGAAGCTCGAAAGTTTGAATCTGCTAGCGGGAATATTTGTAAATGCGATTTTCTCGGCGCCGAGAAATGCGTTTTTTTTTTACTGTGGGACAAACGTCAACCTAGCCGGAAAGTGCCAGCGAATCAACTTTTACTGAAAACTATATTGCGATGGGGCTATCAGCTCCATTTTAACACCAGCGAACCAATGAAATTGTGAAAAGTAGAAACATTCCAGAGTTAGCGCAGTGTGTGGTGAGTAGTGGCCACGCCTGTATAGGTGGACATCTATTACCGCAGTCGATGTATATTAGTATTACTTCAGCCATAAGTTCTATCGGGGACAAAGGGAACTGACCCCGCCTCCAAGTTCCAAACCGTGCAGCCCTGCACGCACTGGGTCCGTCTCGAGCAAGCGGCCATGAGTCTTCTTTCAGTGACACATTTCGAAGTAGTTACGATCAATTGTGGTTCCCCTAAATTTCACCAGCGTTCACTTCACTACGACGACCGCTCGGTGTACAAGCATTCGTGCATTTCGCCTCCATGGAAGCACGGCGTTCACTGTATGAGTCAAACCCGCGATCTCTTGCAAAATAGCAGACTGTGCATCCTGGCCATGGCGAAAGCTCATAGCGAGAAAGTAGAGGACAGAAGTTATATTACTTCACTGCTACGAAGCAATTACTGTGTTTGCCGTTTATTGCTCTGCTGTAAAAAAAAAAAAAAAAACGCGGCACAGGCTTTCGGTAGGGTTCAGTCTAGTAGGTTTCAAGGATTCAGTCTAACGCACGTTGGCGAATTCAAATACCTGGGCGTTACTTTCACGACTAGCCTTAGTTGGCATAATCATATTGATGTAATCTGCTCTAACGCGCGGCGAAAACTTGGATGCCTAAAACGTACTTTAAAAGACGGCACTAAGCAATGTAAGCTAATAGCTTACAAAACACTAATTAGACCTCTTCTCGAGTATTCGTTTGTAGTGTGGTCACTTCATTTCTTAAATGATACAACCAAATTAGAGTTTGTTCAAAGGAAAGCAGTTCGGTTTATGTACAGCCGCTGAGACCATGGGTTTTCATCATCATCTCATACACGCGCTTTGTCACTTGAACTATTGTATCGACGCACTTGTGACCGTCTAATCATGCTGCACAAAATCGTACATGGATCGGCCAACATTCAGGTGCCTATGTCACTGATCACTGCTGTCGTGTTCGTCGACCAAGCGACGCCAGGCCGCTCCGGCAGCCCTTGCCTCCTTCGCGCATACTCGCCGCCCGCTTCCAAGAAACAAGCGCGGGCCGGCCGCTCCAACAAAAGCTAGCACCCACAAAGGCTAGCAGGCGTCTCCCCCGACGACATCTGATCCCCACAGCCCCGTCGACTGACCCATTCCCCAGTCTCCACCCATCAACTGCCTTGAGAGGTTCCTCGCATGCGGGGCTCCCACGCCCCGAACTAACAGCAACCATCAACAACTGCTGCTGGCCGAGTTACCCGACGGACTCACCAACTTAATACAGTTCCTTTCACCCCATCCATAAATTGTTTAAAGTTTTCTCTTTTTTCACACATCGTTGAATTGTGGAGTAACTTAGATGGTTTCTGCGTTCATTGCCAACTAATCAGTTCAAGCTAGAACTGCCTAACCATGTTACTTGACATTTTTGTACTATGCTTTGTAACCCACCCATGCTATGTCTCTAACAAGAGACAGCAGTATTTTTAAATGAATAAATAACACTGTCTTTGATTTTTTTTTCTCAGAATCAACGACGACAACTAGTACCACCACGACTACGGAGACAACATCGAGTATGTAAAGAATTCTTTATCTTTATCGAAATTTGTTTGCAGCGCCATTGGATGTGATCCCTAATGTTTGCCAGCCACGATAGATGGCGCAAGTCTCCAAATTTGTCACTTCCATCACCCCCTCTAATCAAGGAGAAAACCCTTTCGCAGCAGTTGCGGTGACTAGCGCTTGGAGGGATCACTCTAACTTTTACACCTCATTGTGCTCATATTCAACTAGCACTGCTGAGAATAATGATTCAGTGTGCCGCTTTTGTAAGCATGAAACAGAATTATAGTTGCCTTGACGGAGCAGACAGGCGCAACGCAAAAAGGAACACGGATGCTAAGGTCGACAACGTCATTCGCAGTGCGGACGGCGGGAGATGTCGAACGTAATATCCTGGTCGGCAGCACCTGCTACAGGTCCCGTCTTGCGAGTTGCTGGCGCGGAAGATACCGCGGGGGCTTCTTAGTACTGAGACAGCATTCCCCATGCGGAATGACGCCGATTATTGGTTCCCTAGAAGCCGAGGTGCGAACTTGCCGTAGATGTCGGCAGAGTAGCATTCACGCGTCTTCCTCTAAGGTGCCTCGTCGATATATAATGCCGAATTGCACTGGTCGATTGGGAGCAGCATTTCTTGCTCCACAGCGACGAACTCCACTGCTAAGAGATCCATTACAGGGGCTAGTCCTTGCAGCGGCTTTAATCTAAGTCCAGCGCAGTTCCCACACGATACACCACAAATTCCACTGGTCGATTTGGATCGGGTTAGTGTGTTCCACTGGTCGTTTTGGTGTAACTCGTTCCGCGGAGAAGTCGCTGCTTTAGCCGGAACTCTGATTTTGCGGTGCCGTCGCTTGCCACATGGCCAAGCCGCGTTTGCCTGTTGTTGGCGCGCCACCTACCGCAGACTAGCCGGACGTTCAAGCCGCTAGGCCACCCATCGCCTCCGAGCTTCAAGCCACTCTACCTCTCCGAACTCTCTCCTAAAAGTGGAGGGGGAATTTCTCTCTCTCCAATAGTCCTCCCTGCCAACTCAGGAAGTGGCGCTGTGGACGCCGACGACGATGACGGCGTGAAACTGAGGAACAAGCTAATAAAAGCTAGGGCTCTAAAAGAGCAACGGACCCTGTTAGATGTGAGGCCCTTGGATGTCTCACTCTCAGGCTCAGGCCCGCCGGTACCGATATTTAGAGCGGCCGCTGCACTCAGGAGAGTAGGAGAGCCACCGTAGGGAAAAAATGCCTGCTTTACATGCAACATGGTGAGACAGATTGTTGGAAACAGCTTCTCGGCGCTAGAAGCTGCGAGAAGCGCACCCCTGGCCTTCAATAGGAAGTCACGCTTGGGATAGCCTTGCTGCTACAAGCCCTTTGCCATGTGTTTCAAATTGTTCAATACAGATTTTTCTTTCAAAAGCCATGAGACTTACGACAATACGGCAAGCGCAGGTGAACTCTAAATCACGGCGGACTATATATGCACCGTACAGGGTCTACAATTCAGCTATTATTTAACAGAACTTAACCAGTCAACTTTTTCTCGTTGATTTTAGGCGTCAAATTCTATCCGAAATTGGAGGCCGTTAACGTCCTTACCGAGCCCAGGTTTTAAAATTTCTTGCTGGCCATTGAGGTTAGAAATATCGGACGTCCAAAAAAATCTCTGCCTCTCCCGTAAACGAGAGTAGAGTAAGCATGAAATGTTTACGGGCCTAATGTCATCTCGGTGGACACCCGAACCGCACCGTAAAGGAAGGGAGGAACGCCACCACCCGTTCGGCGCGATGCCTTGCCCTTTGAACGTAGCGCTTCTCCCCCGGATCACGTATGACAACGAAGTGTAACGTGGCATTTATGTGCTTTTTGCACGCGTTATTAGAAATCGGCAATTATAATTTCGTGCATTAACAAACGCACAGCGACTGATATCTTGATAAACATTGAGAAGGCACTGGCAGCAGTTATTTTTTGTGACTCCTTTCGAGACAAACCGGCGCTTGCATGCCGGTCGCGTAGGAGGGCTTACAGAGTCTCGTGAAATCTCGTCAAGTCTCGTACGGTGCCCGGATGTTCTCGTTTCAGAGCCCGGATGACTGGAATTCAGTGCCCGGATGAGTGGATTTCAGTGCCCGGATGAGTGGATTTCAGTGCCCGGATGACTGGAATTCAGTGCCCGGATGACTGGAATTCAGTGCCCGGATGACTGGAATTCAGTGCCCGGATGACTGGATTTCAGTGCCCGGATGAGTGGATTTCAATGCCCGGATGAGTGGATCTCGGTCTCGGCGTGACGTCACCACACTGCCGACAACGGGGGCTAAAAGCATTTCATGCTTAATACGCATTTTTAAGCTCGCTGAGGCTGCTGTTCCCCGGCTGAACGTTTGAGTGTCCCCCTTGCATTTCTAATGGAGCAAATACAGATGCCCTTTGTGTATTTTATGATGTAGAAGCAGTTAACGTGACTTCCACGACGATACTGCGCGCAGACGCTACTTTATAAAGAGGCGCCGCGGTGGCTCGGTAGTTCTAGTGATTGGCTGCTGGCTCTGAAGACACGGGTTCGATCCCGGCCGCGTCGGTCGCATTTTGATGGAGGCGAAATGCTACATTCCCTCCCCCCCCCCCCGTCCCCTTTCGTTAAAGATCCTGGTTGAAATTATCCTGAGCCCTCCATTGCGTCGTCCTTGATAGCCTGAATCACTTGCAATGTTGAACCCTACAAGATCCGATATAGCCACTTTATAAAGGTGCCCTTCGGGAAATCAAACTCAGCGAGCTTTCAAATCTGTATTTATGATTTTAGATATCTCGAAACAAATTGTTGAATAAGAAAATTTAAAACCTCGGCTCCCCTTCCAAATTAACGCCCTCAATTTCGCAATTTTGCTCCTTAAAATCAGAAATAAATAGACGGTTTAGCATAGCTGAGTGCTGATTATCCTGTAGTAGTAGCACTAGTTATGATGGGCATTTTAGGTGCTTTCATGCTTTAGGATTTGACCTAAGGGCCTTTACCCGGAAGTCATTTATCAAGAAGGCCTTCACCCTGAAGGCATTTACCACAAAAGGCCTTCGACCAGCAGGTCTTTACCCTGGAAGCGTCTACCTGGAAGGCCTTCAACTAAGTGTGCCCATCACCCGGGTGAAAGCCTGCCAGGTTGCTCACTACAGGATGCGCAGGCTGGGCTCCCGCCAGAAAGCAGGCTTCACGCCCCTACGTACAGTCTGTAATGTTCAGTAATGTTCAGCCCAAGGGGTTTGCTTCCAAGCCGTGGAGAGGGGCTTTTAAGCACATTTGACAGCCTTAAGCTTGGTAGGGTTGAAGTCTTTAGTTCCTTCCGCCTTCGTGAGATTAGGGGCTCTGAGTATATGCAGTAGGATCCGCGCTGCAGGGCTCAGAAGCATGCCCCTCGGGCTGTATACTTTTGACAAAGACTGTACGTATGCCCGAAACAAAAAAAAAAAATGTGCCTAGTAGCGTTCCCGGACTAAAATTGGTTGCAAAATTTCAGTTAATTAATCGCGTAATTGCCGCGCTCAGTCTCTAGAGTTCACCTGCACAAGCCGCAGCGTGTATCTTTCACAACTTTTCAACGAAAAATCAGTACGTAATAAAAATCACCTGATATAAGTTTAGGTTTATGGGGGTTTCACGTCCCAAAGCGACTCAGGTTATGATTTGGCCGAAAATTCGAAATCCGAGAAATCCGAAAAGGTGGCCGAAAATCCGGTATCTCGGGACCAACGTTCGCGTGTGCACTGGCTGGCGCGTGATTATACGGAAGTTTCCTAAAAAATTGTACCTTGTTTATAGCAACTGAAAATGGGTCACCACGCATGCATTCTTGAAGTGGAATAGTGTAGGCGTAGCACGCATTACTCCGCTAACATTTATTTGATTATTTAGATGGCATTGGTCTTTTGGACAAACTAATTGCTCCGTTTAGCACTCTCTCTCACTAAGCATTTTTTATGCTGTGAACTTCGTCATCCCCTTTCCCACACAACTCCCATTCCATCTTTCTCTACCCTAATCCCTTCCCCACGCAGAATAGCAAGTCAGCGGATTTAAACGCTGGCTAAATTATCTGCATTGAAATAACAGCTTCTCTATCTGTCTCTCTCTCCATCCCTCTCTGTGAGACCTAGGTTGCTGTTCGCAATCGTGCGAGAAGAACAGCTCCAGCAAGCTCCATTTTTGCATAGATCGTTCTTCGGGCGGCTGTATATTTTGTACGGAGGAAGGGGTTTGAGCTTAGGGTATCAGCTACAGACGGCGTCACCGCTTCGGCGGGCTCGGTTGTTGCGACGCGCGTCTTTTTATGCGAAGCATACTACTTTAGCTACCACTTCAGCCCTTCACCGTGGTTATGCGCCTCCAAATCACGTGATACATGACGTCACACCACGTGACACGATGACGTCACGACAGTAGAGAAACGGGGGCCGACCTCGCGCCGTCGCTGTGGTTGTGCGCCTCCAAATCACGTGATACATGACGTCACACCACGTGACACGATGACGTCACGACAGTGGAGAAACGGGGGCCCACCTCGCGCCGTCGCTGTGGTTGTGCGCCTCCAAATCACGTGATACATGACGTCACACCACGTGACACGATGACGTCACGATAGTGGAGAAACGGGGGCCCACCTCGCGCCGTCGCTGTGGTTGTGCGCCTCCAAATCACGTGACACGATGATGCCACACCACGTGACACGATGACGTCACAGCAGTGGAGAAACGGGGGCCTACCTCGCGCCGTCGCTGTGGTTGTGCGCCTCCAAATCACGTGATACATGACGTCACACCATGTGACTTGATGACGTCACGACAGTGGAGAAACGGGGGCCCACCTCGCGCCGTCGCTGTGGTTGTGCGCCTCCAAATTACGCGCATTCTCCAGGCTTAACCAAGTTAAGCCTCAGCTATTTTTTATGCGAAGCATATTGCTAGAGCTATGCCCCACGCCGTCACCGTGGCTGTACGCGTCCAACCACGTGACACGATGACGTCACACCACGTGACACGATGACGTCATGAAAGATGAGAAACAGGTCCCCCACCTCGCGCCGTCGCTCGGAGCTGTACGCGACCAACCACGTGACACGATGACGTCACACCACGTGACACGATGACGTCATGTCAGATGAGAAAGAGGTCCCCCACCTCGCGCCATCACTCGGAGCTGTACGCGACCAACCATGTGACACGATTACGTCACACCACGTGACACGGTGACGTCATGACAGATGAGAAACAGGTCCCCCACCTCGCGCCGTCGCTCGGAGCTGTACGCGACCAACCACGTGACACGATGACGTCCCGACAGATCGCCGTCACGCGCTGGGAGAGGGAGAACGATGCCATCGCACAGACCTCCGGAATGTCCTCGAGCAGCATTCCCGCGCATTTCGAACGCGCGTTCACACAGGGTGTAGGTGAAACGCTCGCTCCACCGGGCAGGCGGACGCGGCTTCCGTGGCAATCCAGGCGCTCACCCAACGCGCGTCTCGGGGTTAGTCGGCGTTCCGCTGTAGCCATGCCGTTGTCTTCCCCCACGACGAAGGCTTCTAGTGGTTGTATAAAAATGACCAAGTATTCAACCAAGGAAAGCCATGTATTACCAAGCCTAGCCATCAATATGCTTCGCATCTGACAAGGCTTAACCTTAGCTAAGCCTCAGCCATTTTTTTTTTCAATCTTCTCACCTCTTTCAACTCTCCTCTGTCTGCACGTGGCAGCGAGTGTGGCTCAGCTCGAGCCAGTGGGCAGGCTCGCGCACTTTCCATCCTTCCTACAGTTGCAACAACAGCATATTTTGTACGTAGCCCTGCTGCTGTCTTAGCTCTCTTAGTCTTTTTCCTCTAAGTCATTTTAATTTTTCCAGAGTCATACTTCGTCCAGCCTATCTCTCTCCTCCCCTCAACATGTGGATAACGAGAGGGGAGAAAGCCAGAAGGAAAGGGGAGACGGTGACAGGTGTAGAGAGGCAAATTCCTCTAAGCGCTACCTAGCACGTGCAGGCTCAGGCAGGCGACGCCGCCGGACAGTTTTCACCTTCACGGCCTTCCTAATGCATGATGATGATAATGATGATTCATTAGGAAGGCTTGATCATGATGATGCATTAGGAAGGCCGTGAAGGCGAAAACTGTCCGGCGGCGTCGCCTGACTGAGCCTGCACGTGCTAGGTAGCGCTTAGAGGGATAAAAGAAACACTCCGCTCACTGCCCTCGCTTCCTTTCCCCCTTGTCAGCAGAGACCTAGTTCTATCAGGAACGAGTCAATAAGTAACATCACAAGGCGAGAAGGAGGCTTTCAAAGTTTGCATTCCACACAAAATTCCGAAGGGTGCCTCACTGCAAGTAAAATATATGGAACAGAGTTTTCATGCGACAGTATTAGGATGGTCATGAGGGCGAAAACTGTTCGGCGGCGTCGGAATCTGTGTGAAGCCTCCCCATATCTCCACCTGCCACTTGTCAGTCGACCCCTCTTCACTTGCAGGGGGGATGAGCAAGACACCGAACAAATAATGACTGAACATAAATGGATACGACTAAAAAGAAAACGACTACGTACAAAAAATATACAGCCTCCCGCAGAACTTTTTGTGCTAAAATAAAGCTTGCCGGAGCTATTGCTTCTCGCATTGCTCGGCAAGAGCAACCTGGGTCTCACAAGCCTCACTGGTGGCTGTGTTGAAACAGCCACTGCATCGGTGCACCGCTTAACCGCTGCGCCAGGGCGCGGGTAATGATATGAGGACTCGCCGTGGTCTACAAGTGTGAAACATTTTGCGTTGTAGCGCAGGCAGAGTTGGAATAGATGACGGAGTGATAGACACATGAACTCATAATTGGAATAGAATCAGAATTGGAATACATTGGCGGGTCAAAAAAGAATGCTATAGCATTTTATGCCCATCAATCCTATTGATCGGCTCTAAATGTATAATTGAAGCACACGATGAAGTAAGAAAAGTCTGCATACTTTTGACTGCTTACGTGTGAGAAGGCGTTAGCCCACCCGCTCACTTTGGGAACGCAGTCGCCGTGCGGTGTGGCTGTAACCCGATGCCAGGCAGCTGGCAATTCTACCTGTACAGGGCTCTACGTAGCCTCCGCCGCGACGCCGTCACCCCCCTTCTGATCTGCGCGCTAACTTGAGGCTCGCAGTCGCCGCCGTACCGCTGCCCACGCTTCGCCTTAAGGATATGACGCGATAGCTAATTAATGCCCATATATGCATAACTGGTCTTTTTATACTTAACATTCATAGATCCCTGGGAGCCCTCGTTCTACTCCTGGCGTGGTTCAGTGGTTAAAGGGTGCGACACTGCCCTGGGATGGCAGGTCCTGCCACCAGTGGAATTTGCGCGATCCAGGTTGCGGTTGCTCGGGCGCTTCCTGTCATTAATTTAACCACCACCTGCCAGGCTACACTAGGACGCCATTTTTTTATAGGTGTAACCATCGAGTGCTAACACACAAACACACGCACAGACGGGTTTTCCGCTCAATGGGGCAAGTAAGGCTTACGCCGTAATAGTGTATCCGGAAAGGAGATCAAGAGTGTTCTGCGTGTTGCTACGCTTCTAGAGCAGCGGTTCTTAGTCATGTGCCATTGAATTTCTTGCTTCTCGTCACGGGCCTTTCGGTTCCGCTTACTCAGAAGTCCACGCATAACAGGCGGGCCCTGAGGGCCACCGCAGTGAGGTTGTTTGGAGACGACTGCTTTATTAACAGCTCTAAGATTGATCATGACACTTTCAGAAATGATTTAAGCTTTGTCTGCTATATAACTAAGGTGACTCATGCCTTTAAAATACCAGCAAAAATGAAGTGCTTCGTTTACTAACAAACGGCACTTTCTTATAAAGATACTTTATGAGAGAAAATGACATTGAACATGTGTCAACAATTAAACATCTACGAGTGCACCTAGCTTCGAATTTGTAAGAAATGTTCGTGTTGAGCGCATAACAAAGCTACTAAAATTCAGGCTTCCTGAAATCTAGCCTCTACCATCGTGACTCAGAAATCAAGCTTGTCGCCCAACTGCACCTAAAAGCAAAAGCTTTTTTCCGCTAGCTATTCTCGAAATGCCACTGCAGCAGCATCACTGAAGTCCGGATAAGTTCAATAATAGCTATCAACGACATCGAAGGCATTGCACACCGGAAAAATTTATACATTTTTAGTTTCGTACTCACCTGCTTGTGAACATTGCGTCTTTCTCGATTTGTGATCGGATTTCTCAATAATTTATTCGTACGGTGATTTTGAAAAAAGGTTCGCTATATTTGCCGCAGCGACTTCGACCACTCCCACCACACCAACGATGACACCGACAACAACGACAACATCGACAACGACGACGACAACAATGTCAACGACAACAACAATGTCAACGATGACCAGGTACACGGGAAGGCCAACAACCACCCGTAAGTTTCTGTTCTATTTGGCTCTACTAGACGCGTGATCCTAATAGGCTTATTCAGTTTCACCCTTAGCTCTGAGGTGAGCTGGCTATGGACTTTATAAACTCAAAATAGAAATAGGCTAAGCAAGAGGCATCAAGTACATCTGTTTTTTTTTTTTTTTTTTGTCCGCGAGGTTCCTCATGATGGGTCAGTTGAGGTATGAAACAATTGAAGGCTGAGCTTTATGAAGAGGTGCTTAGTTTGGAGAATGTCAGCATGCCTTATGTCTTATGGAGATTTAACGTCCCGAAGCGACTAAGGCTATGAGGGACGCCGTAGTGAAGGGCTGCGGCAAATTCGACCACCTAGTGTTCTTCAACATCCACTGACATCGCACAGTACACGATCCTCTAGCATTTCGCCAGTGGAGAATGTTAGCAGTATAAAAAAGAACCTTGTGGAAAACTCAGTTGCGTTATGAAAACTTATTTTGATAAAGTACATTGCTGCCGAAGTCCTCACTATGATGCAGTCTTTTAGTGCTTTCCTTAGTGATCCATTTCCATTCCTCAGCAGGAGGCTAGTCTCTAGACAAAAAAAAAAAACGTTCTACCTAAGCATTACAAGTGCACAGGTGGTCATGGCATGGATGTCTAAAAAGGCGTGGTACTGATTACTACAGCCAGGATCCTTCTGTGTCCACACATGAGGCTTCTTATTTTAAATTACTCTTGTCAGCCAACTACTGATTAATAGAGAAAATGTGCGAGAAATTTGGTATAAAGAAAGGCGGTTCATAGGCCATCCAGTAAGCGTCGGCTTTTATGTATCCTCATTCCTAGAACCGTCACGCGAAAAGTACACATAACAAAGGTCGCTCCCAAGAGATGAGCAATTGTACAATTTGTGTATGCAGTTGGGTGGAATATGGCTGTATCTCTTTATTTGACCACATTGTCGCGAACCTAGTCTAAGCACCTAATTTAATCACCTTTTGATTCTTTCCTGTCATTACATGTAATTTTAAAAAATGAGCATATTTTAATTGGGAAAGGAAAACCCACACACACTGGAGCAAATCGCCAACTGCAGTAAAACGTGGAGGCATCCGCCTTGAAAACTACTTTCTGAATTTACTTCATTTGTCCTAATTAGAATGGCTAAAATTTTGTTTCTTTCCAAAATTGTGAACACTGCTCCCGGCATACAAGGGCGCTCAAGTTGCATTTTGTGGACCCACCGTCTGAAGAGACTAGAGAGGAAACCGAAGCCAGTCTTGTGACGGTTAAAGGGCGATCGTAGAACATTCCCTTTCCTCATGCCCCATTGCCATTCAGTCCCCTTATATGCCATACCCTTGTCCCCCAACGTGGTATGCTTGGCTAGCTTCAGACCAGACCAGTTGACTTTTGTGTCAGGCCTGGCCAAAGACATCCTTGACCCTTAATACTGCGTTGAAATAAAATTCTCTCTGTCTCACTACCAGTCGCACGCAAGGATAAGCATATTCTTTCTGCGGCCATCTAACGCTGCTTAGCACGCACATCGGTGCTGTGTAACAGATGAAAACCGCAAAAGTAACTACTGAAGCATTATATTATAACGCGTAGGTAAACCTATCATACGTTTTACCTCTTCCTCGACATTTAGCAGATGGTTGCTTAACGATCACTTGTGGCGAGCGTTAGTATAAGTCGCAGTTCAGCATCTCAATTATTTTTCCCCGAAAATTAGGAATCTGCTTCGGCAAGCATCCGAACCTAACCGTTGGGCCAGAATTATCACAGCCAGTTAACCGAAACATGGTTGCATGCAACGTCAGCTTCACACGGTAGGCCGGCTTACGAATCACCCATAAAACCGTCGAACAGCTGCACTGCTTGCAAGCTCCTCGGCGTCCTGCTTTTAAAAATATGTCGCTACTCGGCCTAGAGCCCGTAATTTCAGTCCGCCTAAAATGTACCTTATTAGACAGTTTTAGTATAGCGTTTGCGTTTTTTGCGTACGCAGCACGCAAGATGTTTGCGTACGCTAAATTCAAAGCGCGAGCAACACCTTTAGGTGAGCGTTTGCGGACCGTTCCGCAATAGGCTCTAAGTAGACATATAACATCCAGGTTCAGCCCCGTTTGGGTAAGTACCTAGCGCCACCACACGTCGAAAAAAAAAATTGTGGTCGTTTTGAGAAGTGCTAAAAATGGCCGTTGCCATGACGACAGTGTACACAACCTGTCGTTAGGCTTACGGGCTTGAAAACAGACTGCTATCTCAAGAGTACCGGCAAGTTATCGCACATAACATTGCGTCCCAGTGAAACGACAGAAAGGGGAAGCGAATACCACCATTTATTGCCAGTTGAGCGCCGAATAACTCAATGACGAGGTATTTTAGAACCGAAGCGGGCAAACAGGGCGCCGCCATGTTGTCTCCGCAAGCCCCGCAAAGACGCTACGCTATTTCCAGAAAATTGCGTGCGTACGCTAAACGCTAAGCTTCTTTTAGCGTTCTGCGCATGCGCATTCTACATGCGCTATTTTATTGCGTACGCAAAGGTTTTGCGTACGCTATACTAAAACTGTCTATTAACTCTTGCCGCCAACCGCCAGGTCAACACTTCCCGGCACGAGACACTGCAAAAGGCGCTGTGGAACGCTGACACAAAGTCAGGCAGCGATTGAACTCTTCCGAACGGAGTTTCACGCCAACACTAGCCATGACTTATCTCAAGGTCGTGTCAAGGTCATTCGGAGGCTCACGGGCAAATGCCTCCCAGCTGCAGTAGTCTGTAGCTTTCACTGCACAAAAAAGTGACAGGACGGTTACCCCAGCGCTATGCCTTGTGTAACGTCAGGTTCAGTGACAGCTGTTAAGTTATTAATGTTTTACGATGCGACTTCATATTTGTAAAGCCTAGAGAGCTATTTTCAGTTTTCCACAGATAACCCGTTTCTCGACTATCTCCCTTCTCCCTTTCTCGCCACCTTACGCTTAATCTCTACCGAGGAGCAGTGGGAGACACCACTCCACAGGTCGGAGCCGGGCCTTCAGGCTCTAGGTCGCCGAGGCGCATAAGGCCTCGGCCATCCGGCAGCTTTGACGTGCTGCATTACGAGGTGTTCCGCCCCTCCCACTCAGCTACTAAAGTTTGTCGTCTGTCCCCTCTAGGCGCACGGCTCTATCGATGACCCTCTCTTCGGGTGGCGCGTTTCGCAGGAGCTGCGGCAGATAGACTAGTGCCCCATTCCTCCGCTATGGTTATACTCACTCTCTTCCTGCCACAGTAACAGCCTGCCAGATGGCAACCACTTCCCGACTACGCATTGCTACTGAACGGCTGCGTTTCGATGGATGCTGAACGCAAAAGGCGCCCGTGTGCTGTGCGATGTCAGCGCAAGTAAAATATCCGCAGGTGGTCGAACTTATTCCGGAGACCTTCACTACGGCACCTATTTCTCGCTTTCTTCTTTCACTCCCACCTTCCTCCCTTCCCTTACGGCGCTGTTCAGGTGTCCACAGAGATATGTGAGACAGATACTACGCCATTTCCTTTCATCCAAAGAAATCAATTTTCTACGCTCTTGCCGCATCCTCCTCCTTCCTTGGTAACTAGCATCCAGGAGGTGGTTCCCGTGCCAACTACTCACTGGTTGCGCCTTCTTATGCTCTCGCCGTACTCCCCTCCTCCCACGGCAACCATCCTCCGGTTGGAGATTCCTCCGCTGTCGCGACACACTCCTTCTTTCACGGAAGCCACCCTCCGCATAGTTCTGGTTTAACCAACCACCAAGTAGTCATTCCTCCGCTCACGTCATGCCCTACTCCTTCCTTCAAGAGCAACCACCCTCTGAGCGGTCCCCACGGGAGCGCGCTGATTGGTTAAGTCGACTACTACGACGTACTACTGCTACGACGCGAAACCAACGAACGGGCGTTTAGCAGCTTTCGCTGTAAGAGCTGACTGCTTTTAACTTTTCTTTCATGCACGTTATTTGCTGCATTCCGGTTGACAGAAACCGCAGCAAAGGCAAAAGGCAAGACGCCTGACAACAGCCTCTGCTCCGTATGCATTTCGGCGCACAGGCGTCAGAAACCCGTAAAGCCTCAATCGCGAATACATATCATTTGCATGCATTAAAAACGGCCTTCGAGGAAACTTCTCAGACAAACAAAGCATACAAAGTGCCCGACAAAAAAACAGCATTCAAACAGCATTAAAATCAGTACAGGGACGCATTCACACTGAAATTATTATGTAGGTGACAAAATTTCTCTCACCTTTTTGTGAAACGAAAGGGGTAAAAAAAGAAACACTGAAACGCCATATATGTTAACAAACCACTAGAAAAAAATTACTAAAATGAGTCCAATATTTTCTTGCAATATTACATTATTGAGCAAATTTTTGAGAATTGGCTTGTTGGAATCTAGTAGTTTTTCAGTGCGATTTAGGAGAGACTGCGTTTAAAACTGTACTTGCTGCCTACCGTAATTTGTACTGACTATAGGGATATTTCTGCTATGTCTACGGAAGCAATACTCTGCAGAGCAGTTTGCTGCGCTTTAAAGTTTGTTATTCTCGGGATGTTGTAAGAGCCTATAACAGTATAATTGTTTAGCCTTTACCAGTGAATATTTTTTTAATAATGGATCTGTCGGTAAATATTGTGGATGCATATGACAGTTTTCAACTGTGTGCCAGAGAGAGAAAAATAATTCTACTGACCAAGGAATTTGAGACACGTAGGTCCCTGGGTCCCCGCATGACCTTACTGCACTATAGGTTAGTGAGTTCTTGGAGTTCCATGACATTGGCGGCCCGGCCAGTGGCGATCTTCTGCCTGGCCGGGTCCGTGAGTGCAGTATTTCCCATTCCTCCCAAGTGGTCAGGAGCTCCGGGCCCAGCGCG
This sequence comes from Amblyomma mixtum, assembly GCF_055824585.1. NCBI lineage: Eukaryota > Metazoa > Arthropoda > Arachnida > Ixodida > Ixodidae > Amblyomma > Amblyomma mixtum. Next base: position 106,571,044 of record NC_143018.1, read on the forward strand.
GGAGAGTCCGCAGGGCATTCAACGAGAATGTGGAGAAAAAGTAATGTGGGTGGTGGCGGGGAAAAAGACTTATCGAAGATTAAATAAATGCAGAGAGGTGATTGGGAGGGGGAGCAGGGCTCGACTGGCACCTTCCCCTCACAATACTCGGTGGAGCCCCTATTCCGGGGCCCAATTGGGAAGCCCATTGGCGTTGGCTCCATTGGCACTGGGTACAGGAGGGGCTGTACGCTCCGGGGCAGATCCGGAAAAGCAAAGAGGGTAGGGAAGGGTGCGGGTCTGGATTTGGCGCCGTAATATTAGGCGGTAATCGTGGAGGCATGGTTGAGGGTATAGCTGGCGTTCGACGCGATACGCCTTGGTCAACTCACTGAAGGAGTGCATGTGTTCCCGGGAAGAGCCCGACTCCGACTCCGCCGCCGCCCAGTTAATAGATCGGGCGTGGTCATCGCCGGCTTCGTTGCCGGGGTTCCCAGAGTGCGCAGGCGCCCAGATCAGCTCTGCATAGCGGGCCAGGTTTATCGGGGGCAAGCTGAGGATGCTGACAGCGGTCTCATGGACTCGGCCTCATGCAAAATTTATTATTGCAGTTTTTGAGTCGCTAAGGAAGTACCAGGCATTAATGCGTGCTAGGGCAAGCGCGATTGCCGCCTTTTCCGGGGATTCTGGCGTGATGTGGCAGGAAGATGGAGAGTGGAGATGGGTTGGAGTGTGCGGCCAACCGCTTCTGCGGCCGTCCGCTTCTGCCGCTTCTGCGGCCGTCCAGGCTACGTCCACCCAAACGGCATCGGCGTCCGAACCGTAGTATTTGTGTAGAGCTTTTGCACGGGTTATGCGGAAGGCCGAGCGATAGGTGGCGTAGGATTTCGAGAAGGGGGACTTACTAGAAGTAGTGTGCGTGTGGGACAAGGGAGAAGACTCGCCTCTGTAGCGTGATCATCGAATGAAAATTGTCCTGCGTGGTTCGTCCCCAGATTAGCGAGTAATATAAGACATTTGTTGAAGGACGGAGGAGAGATTGTGCTACAAAAACTAGCCACCCTCTATACGCAATGCCTTGTGACCTCGAGAGTACCAGAAGCTTGGAAGAACGCTAACATTATCTTAATTCATAAGAAAGGAGATGTGAAGGACTTGAAGAATTACAGACCAATCAGCTTATTGTCCGTTGCCTACAAGGTATTTACTAAGGTAATCGCTAATAGAGTCAGGACAACCTTGGACTTTAGTCAACCAAATGATCAGGCGGGCTTTCGTAAAGGATACTCGACAATAGACCACATTCACACTATCAATCAGGTGATAGAGAAATGCGCAGAATATAACCAACCCTTATATATAGCCTTCATTGATTACGAGAAAGTATTTGACTCGGTGGAAACCTCAGCTGTCATGCAGGCATTGCGGAATCAGGGTGTAGAAGAGTGGTATGTGAAAATATTGGAAGATATTTATAACGACTGCACAGCTACTATAGTTCTCCATAAAGTCAGCAATAAAAAAATTCCAATACGGAAAGGGGTCAGGCAGGGAGACACGATCCCGCCAATGCTCTTCACTGCCTGCTTACAGGAGGTATTCCGGGGACTAGAATGGGAACAGTTGGGGATAAGAGTTAATGGAGAATACCTGAGTAATTTGCGATTCGCTGATGACATTGCCTTGCTAAGCCACTCAGGACAAGAACTGCAAAGCATGATCAATCAGTTAGACAGGCAGAGCAGAACGGTGGGGCTAAGAATTAACATGCAGAAAACCAAAGTAATGTTCTACAGCCTAGCAAGGGAACAGCAGTTCGCAATTGGTAGCGAGGTGCTGGAAGTAGTAAGAGAATATGTCTACTTAGGGCAGGTAGTGACCGCAGATCCGGATCATGAGAGGGAAATAACTAGAAGAATACGAATGGGGTGGAGCGCATATGGTAGGTTCTCTCAGATCATGAATGGTAGCTTACCAATATCCCTGAAGAGAAAAGTATACAACAGCTGTATCCTACCGGTACTCACCTATGGGGCAGAAACGTGGAGGCTAACAAAGAGGGTTCAGCTTAAGTTAAGAACAACGCAGCGAGCTATGGAAAGGAAAATGATAGGCGTAACGTTAAGAGATCGGAAGAGGGCGGAGTGGGTGAGGGAACAAACGCGGGTTAATGACATCTTAGTTGAAATCAAGAGGAAGAAATGGGCTTGGGCAGGGCATGTAATGCGAAGGCAAGATAACCGCTGGTCCTTAAGGGTAACGGAGTGGATTCCAAGAGAAAGCAAACGTAGCAGGGGACGGCAGAAAGTTAGGTGGGCGGATGAGATTAAGAAGTTTGCAGGGATACAGTGGCGGCAACTGACAAAGGACAGGGTTAATTGGAGAGACATGGGAGAGGCCTTTGCCCTGCAGTGGGTGTAGTCAGGCTGATGATGATGATGATGATGATAAGACATTTTCGAGTAGAAAAGCGTAAAATATAGTGAAGTTCTAAGCCATTGCGCTACCAATGGGCTTGGTTTATAAAGACAACCTACTGCGTTGCTTAACTCGGCCGCCAGTTTCGACACGTGAGCATTCCGTGAAAAGATGTCCTGAAACCACACACCGGCAAAGTTGTGAACGTTAACCCGTTTTAAAATTATGTCACGAAAAATAAACTCAATATTAGAGGTGATTGGCTTACTTATGGGTGCAAATATCATATACTTTGTCTTGGTGGTATTGCAGCTTATCCTTGTTAAGCCAGCCCGAAAGAAGTTTCCAGTAATGATTGACATAGTTTTGAATTTGAATAAGTGAATCACTCACAGAAAAACAACGTTAGAGTCGCTGCATACATAACTATTTTCGCAGAGCTTGGTACGCTGCAGAGGTTATTTAGATATATTAAGAACAGTAGCGGTCCGAGAATAGACCCCTGGAGAACACCATTCTTTACTTTAGCATATGAAGACGATTCTTGATTTACTTTGACGTACTTATACCGGTCAGATAAGTAACTGCGTATTAAATATATAACGATTCCGCGCACCCCTATGTATTTAGACAAGATAATAGTGTGAGATACAGAATCGAATGCTTTCTTCAAGCCAAGAAATAAGGCAATTATAAATTTTAAGCTCGAAATGTTTTATTATGTCATGCTGATCTCTGATAATGATAGTTCCGACGACCGTTTCTTTCGATACCTGCATTTCAGGTCATTTAGTAGATTATATTTTTTGCAAAAAATTTCCAGACTGTCGTCAAAGCGCTTTCAGATACACTGGAAAGTACCGGGAACGCCGATACAGGTGTGCAGTTATTGGCTGCTTGTTCACTACTGCCTTTTAAAACGTACAAATACGTGCTATTTTTAAATAATCAGGAACTCCAACTTCAAAAATTCTTGGAGTTCCTCATCATCACGATTGGACTTGTGTTTACACCGGTGATGTTATAAACCTCGGTCGAACTCTTTCTGGAATCGTTTCTTATTCTTGCGAACAGTTTTTCATAATAGGTTAGCTTTGCTTTCCTAATCTCGCTGTACTCATATTTCGGGTGCTCATTTTTCCTGCTCACGTCCTGATCAAAACAGCAATAGGATTATCTCGCTCCTCCTGCTAGACATTCCCTAAGCTGCTCAGTAATCCTACCCGAAGAAGCACGACATAGCCTGAAGACTTCCACGCAATGCGTGCTTTCCGCTTAATTAGGCGTCGCTTGAGAACTGCAGTGGCGTCGTTTAGTGGTAGTAATTCTCCGATATCTAACTAGAATTACGCTCTGGGAACTTCAAGCAGAATTGTGTGGCACCGCGAAGCATGTAGGCGCCAAATACGTTCGTAAAAATTCAGGGGGGGGGGGGGGGGGGGGCACTTTGTTGACCTAAAGTGCGGTGAGGCTAAAGCCTTTAGAGCGGTGCTGCTGCTTGTGTCACTGATGTGTGGTTAAGATGTTAATTAAGTACACAGTTGTTAGTGAATCTTGAATGCTGGAGACACTGGAGGGCTTTCTGCAAACACTCTCCAGCGTCCTAGACAAGGAGAACTGCATATGCGTTGGCAGGAAGTAGCCATTAGCACGCTTGGCGTCGGAACGGAAGGATGCTGGTTCGAATCCAATCGTACAAAAAGATTTTTTTTTTCTGGTCTGACTAGAAAAAGCGTTACACCTCTGTCGACAGCCTTCTGTCGACAAAGATGAGACATTAAAGGCGTTCGCCTTAAAAGTGGTTTCGGTGACAATGATAACGATAACCCTCCGCAAAGTGCATTCCGTTATCCACAATCGCCCAGTGGACACGGCATTTCGTCCAGTTAGCATTGTGCTTGTGTATTGAAGGATCCTTGCAGGTGTCATGTGACATCATGATCAAATGCTTCTGCTATACCCTCTAAGATGCGTATCCGCAGTTCACTTTTAATAGCGTATTTAACGCAATTGCTCATGGTGCAACGAGGATCCCGCAATTCTCCCAATGTCCTTTTCCGCAGAGAAGCCGCTGCCCGTCAACTCTCTGATATGCGTTGTCACCGAACACCTGACGCGTCAGTGGTACGCGTACCCAGCGGACGGTTTGTGCGCGATCGTCTTTTATGATTCGCTGTACCACAACCGCCAAAACACGCTGAAGCAGCCGCACCAGGACCTCTTCCAGTACTTCCTGGAAGCAGCCAGGAGCCAGAAAATCACCGAATACGGCATCGGCTTCGACTTCTCGTGAGTCTCGCTGCTGGCAGTGAACACTGGTTTCTTTTTTCTTTTTTTTATTTGATTTGATTTATTTTTTCTCTTTCTGATACAGAAAGAGGAGCAAGAGCAAAAGGCGAAACGCCTGATGATGGCTCTTGCCCCGTATACAGTTTGGCACAAACGGACATTTAACATAGATTTATGCGAAAAGTAACACACCAAGATCTTCGGGGGGAAATAAGAAAACGCCACAGCACTGAGGGAAAAAAATGTAAATAAATTATGCAACGAAAAAAAAACGCGTATGTAGCAAACAGTAGACCCAACATGCCAACACAGAATAAGAAGCAAATATTCACAATTCTGAACATGGTTGATGCAAGTTTAGTAGCATGATAGCTACATCATAATAGCAACACACAACAGCAAGATTCAAAACGATAATGCACTCCCAGAAAATACAAATTATGAACAGAAACATGGCAGATTAAGTCAATTCCAAGTTATTTTCAAGCAGCAGAGCTTTAAGCGTGTTCTTAGAGACATTAGCACGGAGATCTGTTAATTCTTATATTTTGTTCAGAAGGTTAGCTGTTTGATATTCAATTAGTTGTCGTCCATAATTCGTCCTTACTTTGGGTGGCCGTAAAGGTTCCCTACGGACTGTGTATGCAGGATCTGCATTGGAGTTTTGAACCCTGTAAAGCTTCGCTTTCTTGATGTACTGAAGTAAATTGAAATAATAAACTTGATTGGCCTTTAACATTTTATATTTTAGGAAAAGCGGTCTTGTACGCAGTAATCCCGGTGGGCCGTGATATTGCTCAAATATTCTTAACACTTTTTTTGCAGGCTAAGTAGACTTGTGTAGTTGTGACTTGTAGTGGTACCCCAAACTAAAGCACAGTAGGAAAGCTTGGAATAAAAAAGTGAGTAATAAAGAACAGTCCGTAACCATTGAGGGATGAGTGGGCAAATCTTAAAGAGGCAGCCAATTGTTTTACTAAGGGTAGAAATAGAATAATGTGAGAAATAGAATATTTACATTCTTCTTCACTTTTTCCGCAGTTATAGAGTGATACTGGTGCATGCACATTTATAGCAGTCAGATTGCCACCATCACCCGCCGTGGTGTAGAAGAGGCATTGCACCGACGTGGCCAACCTATGTGTAGTACATGCACGCCGGCCGAGCACAGTGCGGGTTGTTGTTAGGCCATTGTGTCCAGCAGTGGCGTAGCCAGAAATTTTGTTCGAGCGGGGGGGCTCATGTTGCAGCGCGGCCTCGTAGAATTTGTGGAAAGATCAAACGCAAAATTAATAACTCACTGTGCATTAGATAACGCTACGCACTGTCTAGACAAGTGAAATAGGCATTTTTTTAAATAAAAGAATGCATTCGTATGTCTTAAAAACCGTGGCAGACATAACTGATACCAATTCTTCCTTACTTCTGCGTATTTAATAAGTAAAGAAAATATCACACGAAGTCTAGAACTATATTAGTCGAAAAACAGCAAAGCAGTGCATGCCGCTGATATGAAAAACGTAAAGGCCATGAAATTAGCAAGTGTAGAGGACAAATATTTTACTAAATCTTTGTCGTTCAAGAACCTTTACAGTTTTCTACACATGCAATGACCAGGAAAAATCTCAACGACGCTGTCCTTCGTTCGAGTGTACTGCGCAGCAGCAGCTGTCACCGGTCATGTGTTGCGAGTAATTGCACCGAAATTTTAGTCGCAACAACGAGCACACGTATAAAGGAGGAGTTCTGCAAAATATGCCTTAGAGGTGGGAAGATGAAATGGAGTATTAGAAATGCGAAGATACAACTTGATAAAGGACAAAAAAGTGTCAATGGAAACAAAGTCACTATGTATACACAAAACCTCGCAACAAGATATTTAAATACCCGTATGCCTCCATTACATCTGCGTATCTAAGCAAAACTCACTGTATATAATGCGTCAAAAAAGGCAAATAAACATCTTGCGCAATAACGGATAGTAAACTGTACACACGGAAAGACAGACGATCCAGGCAAAAACAAAACTATGATAGTTGAAGTCGCATATGTACTTGGGCCATGTTGCGGTCGCGACAGCGCCATATGGTTAGAATAATAGAGGAACAATGTAGAAATCAATACGAAAAGCATATTTTTTTAACTTCCTGCACGGCGACAATTATTCTCTTCCCATAATTATAGAAGGGTATTCCTTTGCTTCGAAGAAAAAGTAAAAGCAGTTAGCTAAAAAGAAAAGAGAAGGAAAAACGAAAGCCACGAATGATGCCGCAAGTTGAAATAACCAATATCCGAGTGTGCATGTTGGGAAACGCCGCGTGAGCAGGGCTTTGAATAAGCAAGGTCAATCAAGATCGGCTATTGATGTCCTCAAAGTTTTCGTATTCGCATGGTAATTTTGATCATGACGCTAACTGATGCTTGCGTTGCGTGACTCCATGTGCACAGGCGTTGCCGCGAAATCCAACCTGAGTTTGCAATGTTCGCGCCCAAATGTTTTTTTGTAGTCTGAAAATGACAATTTAGGTGACCAAATCCAGAATGTCTTCTGGCGCCGGTGGTTGTTTTGGTCAGCGGTGCGTGACAATTCGAAAAAATTTCTGGGAAGGGGGGGGGGGGGGGGGGTGAAACCCCATAAGCCCCCCCCCCCCCCCCTCCTCTCTGGCTACGCCCCTGGAGTCCAGTTACAACTTTATGGACGCGGGTGTCGCATCCGCAAGAACTGAACATGGAACGCGAGGCACAAACAAAGACGTTTTGTTCTAACTCCAAAGGTTTAAGGGCGGCAAGCACATTACTGCCTCAGCTAAACATCCAGGGTAAACTGCTCGCACTCTGGTCAGATGGGGTGGGCACAAACCGGCCTCGTTGTCCACGTGGCGGCTTCGTCTTTTCTTTTTTTTTCTAATGCTGCCGGTGATGATAGTGATGTCTGCGCAGGGCCAAATAAGAGTTATATTGCAGGATTTATTTCTGAGGAAAAGTCAGAGAAGAATGCGCTTTTCCCAACCGAAACTTTTTGTTTATTGGGTGGGGGGAGGGAGCAAGTAGGGCGCAAAACGCGTCTAGCACGTGGCCTGCGGCTTCTTTGAAACGTCGTTAATGCGCTACTCAGCGAGTGCAGTTTAACCACTGAAGTTGTAAAAACAGAGAAGCCAAAACGCGCCTTCATTAATTGGCAGCGCTATTTCTACCACAAAGGTTGTCAAAACTGTACAGAATTTTTAAACGAATGCGACGCCCAAACCTTCTAATCGCTCGGATCTCTAGTATACGTACATTGATCCCATGCGAACTCAGACTGGCATGCTCCACATGACGGTTTTTACGTCCCTCTATTTGTGCGACATATTAAGCTAGCAATAGGACGAAAGACGAGACTATAGGAAAAAATTTAAAGGAAAAGCTCTTACTACATGTCTCCCAGAGTGAATCTTGATGCGTGTTTGACCTTGGGGCCCCGGAGCACAGGCAAACCACGTGATGCGCCAAACAGATGCGCCAAACAGATCGCATCTGCGCGGGCTCGCCGGCTACGCCGTTGTACTAGCACGTGACTAGGAGAGGATATAACAGTTGCTGCATCAGCGGTTTCTCTTTCAGTTTCGCCATGACTGAGGCGCTCGCCGGACCGAACGTGTCAACTCTCCGGCGTCGCCGTTAGGCCGCGTCCAATGATGAGGTCGATACAGCATGGCGAGAAGGTGTACTGCAGAGGACGCGAGCAAATACGAGTCGCTGAAACCGAGGAGCAACCAGAAGCTAGACTTGCGAAGCGACGGAAATAAGGCCAGGAGAGAAAGGGCAAACGGCTAGTGGCGGAGGCTGCCTGTACTCATTTGAACTAGAATTAAATCACCAAGCCAAACAGAGCTTCCTGTCTGTATAACTATAGGTTGAGAAAAGTTAAACCTAACCAAAGTTTTCTTCACTATGCAAAGTATCAACGAAAAGCAGTGACGTGGCCTCTTTGGAAGCGGACCGCAGAAGCCAGTGCCAAAAACGTCTCCAGTTAAAATTCGAGCCTACCAGGAGCAGAAATATTTTGGCCGCCACTAATTTCGCACGAGAAGTACTAACATTCACGCAATGGTGCGACACGCTCATTCTAGATTTATAGTATTGGGAATATTTCTTAGCTATAATACTGACCGCTACCTTTTCTCGTAGCTAGCAGCGCATGACGAAACGCAGTATGCCTCGTAGAGGTTTTTTTTTTCGAAGTTACATATTTTTCTTAAAATTACTCATGTATAACATGCTACACTGAACATAAAACTAGAATAACATTATTCCCCATGCCCTGCTTGATTTCAAATACTGCTCGCACTCCTTAAGTGGAAGAAAAGTATCTTTAAATGCAACAATGATCTTTTCAATTCTTCACTGCATAAAAACGTTTACTGTGCATAGAGAAATACTTCAGGTTAAATAACACATCAGTATGGTGCTAACAGCGTAAGCTAAAGCTACCCCAGCCTCAAAGGATGAACGGTTACCTTGCTGTGAGCTTCGCAATACGAAAACAACCTCTTCCCACAGCGTGCGCAACTGCCGTTTGAGGAAAGTAGAGAAGTTGCAGCACCCAGATGGTGCGTAGCTGAGGTAATCTTTATATCCGCAAGCTGGAAGAACTCACGAGTTCTCGGCCACGAAAGAAAGGGGGCAATGCCACGTACATCGTACAAGCGCCTTGAGAGAATAGTGCTGGATGAGAGAGTGAGAAGAGGCAGTGAGATATTGACCACACTGGAAAGGCTATACTAATGTAGAGATTGTTCCGCATTTAAACTCGCGCAGTAGGATAGTAGGATGCTCCTCACAGCTAACCCGGTGAATTGTTCGAGCTCAAATTTCGCGCAGAAATGGCATCAGGTCGGTAGAATTGTTTTATACCATATTTCTTTGGTGCACTTGCCTGAATCAATAAGAACAAGCCGGATATTCGCCTCTTTGCGTCGTCTGCGGTGACGACGAAACGAAACAGGCCGCTCTCACTGTGATTGCACCGCTGGCGCCATCTCATTGGTCGACCGTGTTGATTAGGCAAATGGAGGGGCTCTTTTGCGGGAGGTTTGAGGACTCGCTCTTTACCAGATGCTTTATCAATGATCACAATAACTTAGTTTGGCCAAAACTGCACCAAGTTTGAAGTCTTTCCGTGTACAGCATCTTCAAACTTCCCGCATAATCCTCATGCGTGGCCTCAGCGATTGCAGGTCCAAGCTGGGTCCAGGCCGATTCAGCAAGCCGGGTCTTTATGCGTCCTCATACGTAGCTCTCGCCCATCTCATACACATAGATGTAGCGCTAGTTTATTATCTTCCGTTATCAACAGCAAAAGGTACCTTCCTATGCGCATAGCATGACACTGAAAAAGTTAATGCATAGATTTTGTATTGCTACCCACGAATGGAGATTATCAGTGTTGCGTCATTTAACCGACACATCTATAACTGCGAAAGCATCGCTTCGTTGTTTCTCACAGTTGCCCATTTAATATTCGCAGAAGTGGCGAATGTTCGTAAACATATTGTATTCTTATTCGACTCTTTTCTCTCAATATTTGATTCTTATTCGAATCAGTTTTTGTCTCAACCATTCGTATTCGATTTGGTGCAAGGCTACATAATTCGCATTCCATTACGTTTGGAAAAAGTACTATTCGCACGACGTCTCCTTGGCTGTATATGGGATGTTTCATTTCCTTTCCACAATTGGTTTTACCATTAGCTTCCTCACTCCTTCGAATCCTGTACAGATCTCTGGCTATTTCTTTGGTTCCTCTGGCGATCTTATCCATATTGGTAATGACAATTCCCTCCTTGAAACTTTGGGTGTACAGCACAAGGTCCACTGTTATAGGGAACCTGCGATTGCGTCACAGCCGCGCTAAGCCGCCGTAAGGAGGCGTGAATTGGCGACACGAGGCGCATGCGCGCTAAGCCCAGATGGAGGAGCAGGCCTCGTGTTGTCTGCTGAAACGAGCCGTGCAGTGTCCAATATGGCTCTATGCAGAGGTGGTCTAACTAGCGCGGCCCGTGCATGCTTTGTATTCTTTGCCCTGGCGGCTTCTCCATCTTTCATCGCAAACTGACTCACTTATCGGTGTCCTTGCTTCCTTTCACTTCTGTCCTTCAGGAAGCGAAATTTCTCGCCCATGGCGGCCGATCCAACTACCAAGGCAAATCTGGAACGCCTGTGGCTCAATCGGGTCTACCATTACGGCTATATTAACACTCCTCAGTTCGGCACCAGAGATGAACAGCGAGTTGAGATGCTGACGAGCTTAAAAGTAAGTTCCTAATCCAGGGGGACATTTTATTCTTGCCTTTCCACTTTTGAGCGCGGCTTATTAACGGTGACAAAACGAGAGAGGAATTCCGGCTCTTCAGTGCGCCCTGGGGCGGGAAGGTCCAGCCACTTTTCCTCCAGTGGTTTCAATAATGAGAAAACATGCGCAAAACGCCCTTAAGACGGTGCCTCTTTAAAGCAAATATGAGTTGTGACAGCTTTGTAACGGCAGCTTCTTCTTACTTTACGCAGATAATTAAGGACTTGATGAAAGCCGGGAGAGACCTCCAAGTTCGGCCTATATACACGGCTCTCATGTTCCCCTTCTTCCACAAACAATTGGTCAGGGGCACCATCCATGACCTGAGGTAAGAGGCGATCGGCAACAAAGCAACGAGCGCGTCACTTGGTCTACCTGTTTTTTTGTGGAGAGGAGACCAGCCACGTTATTTATGTGTAGATGTTTAAAAAGCATTGCCGCGCTTATCACTGGCTGTGGTTTTTGACCCGAGTGGTAAGTTTACAACTTTTGAGGGAGGAGTGCCTGCTTTATAGCCTAAAGTAACTATTTCATCTCCTGTTTGAGTTCTGGTTCATAAAGCTTGTTGTGTTGTGTTGGGTTTAGTGGCGCATAAGCATCTAAGGCCTGCCAAGCGCCAAGCTCAAAGTATAGGAAAATTGATTTCAGTAGAATTTTACTAAAAAGCGAGAAAAATCGGTGGTGTAATGAGCCTAAAAATTTTGTTGCTGCTACACTGTAATGCTGGAAAAAAAATGGGAAATGTTAGTGTTAAAACCTTTAAAAAAGGTCGGGTAACTTCAGTGGCGATCCTTAGCTGGGCAAGGATCCCGAGGCTCCCAACCATTCAGGTAAAAACCTCAGCATTCTTCTCAGCAATGAGAAGACGGCTGAGGTGTATAAAAACTGGAGCAAAGCTGTGGATCAGAATTTGTAGTGCGTCAAGAAAACCTGCTTCTCTTAAAAAGCCAAAAACACAAGATATGTAAACAATTGCATTGTCGCTTAAGACAAATGTGCGATGAAAAGGAATGTGTTCATTGTAAAATTGAGTGAAATATTTTCCCTTAATTTTTCAAGTTTCAAGCATGAGAATAAAATGTGATTAATTGTAGCTCATCTCCACTTTTTTTCGCAGAAGGTTCATAAAGCAAATTTGTTGCAGTCCATAGGTCGCACGCCGCAACTTAATGAGGGCAGAATTTAAAACATCCGTTTTACTTCTTTAGTTTGATCATGACATCAGTCCTAACGAAAGTACACCATACGAAGGCGCAAATGAACAATCACTGGCACGGTCGGTTTGGACATGGCGCCACCGCTCTACCAACCGAGCTAATCGGGGACGGTAGGGCGACAGCCAATTGATTCCTAACTCGAAGTGGGAACGGTGTTCTGTCCAAAACCTAGAGGAATCCGCCAAGGTGGAGTAAATTTTCATAAGGAAGTAAATTACACATTAACATTCACACAAGCCCAGCCATACGGATGCAAAGAGAAAAACTATGCAGTTTCCGCAGAAACTTCGTAGATTAAGAAAAACACGCCCTCATCGCTTCAACGGGGCAGTCGCTATACCAATTGAACTGACCGGTTTGGCTAGCACATGGTATACGGCAATGGCTAAATGCTGACGAACTCAAAACGGAAATGGCTTGGGGGATTCCGCCTTAACATTGCGCCAAACACCGTTCCAACTTAAAGACGCTGATCGATTCGCTCTCGCCCTGTCATACTCCAGCCTTCACGGTTAGCTCAGTTAGGGCTATTCCCCCTGTGAGGTGGTGGTCCCGGGTTCAAATCCCGGACCAGAACGAATTTTTCTGCACCGGCGAAGTTCCTGAGGAAGCTGTGCGTCTTTCCCTTGCGATCGTATAGCGCTCTCTTGTGGATGCTAATGAGTCGTTACTTCATCATTTTCAGCGAACACGCATGCGAACACTAAAAACGCTCAAAACTTCCACAAAACGCTTTCATTTAGACACCGAGTTCTACAGGAAGGCTTAGCAGCATTTTGTAGCTGACGAGTCGGGAAACAAAATGCAGGAGCCTCTGGGCCGCCCTTTTTGCCTTTATTCTGCAGCCAGTCTCACTGTTATTTTATGACATCACCTGTAAGCGTGTGATACTTGCTGGCCACATATGCTGCTGTTGGGATAAAAGAAGGCTTACAAATGGTTCAAGTGACTCAAAAGAGATTGGTGGAAGCTAAAGCAAAGAGATGTGAGATGAAATTAAGTAGCATCGAACGCTCATGCTCTGGCCCAGGAAAACCAAGCCCGCTAATTATTTGCATTAACCAAACGCGGATATTGGGCACAGTTCTTGCTGTGTAGTAAATTCAGGTCCAACATTCTTAGACAAAAATTTTGAATATTGGAAAACTGTAAAGCACTATTATAAGACAACAGTTCATTCTTCGGATGTGCAGCAAAAGCTTTTAAATTGCTTCCATAGCTAGCATCAAGCAGTTAAGACTCAAGCAGTTAAGCAGTTTTGACGATGGCGAAAGCACTAATAGCAAAAAAAATTCAGGCCTGCCAACGGGAGATCTGCGGATACATTGATTGTTGTAGTGAAGTCTTAAAATTTATGAAATCTATTGCGTTCACAAACTGGTTCCCGTTCAAAAATGCTTTTGTCCATAATTGTTGGGTATTTCCCTTATAAAATTGGTCTATAGATAGTCTATAGACTACTTATAGACACTGCTGCCTTCCTATAGATATTTCTTTTTGTCTATTCGTAGTCTATAGGCAAGTCTACTAAAAGTATATGACCTTAAATCTATAGAATGTCTACAGACTCTCTCAAGGATTTGTATTGCCTGTTGACGATTCTCTAGGATTTTTCTACAGACAGTGTATGTACTTTATAGAGAGATGTCTATGGAGACTCTAGACTCTCTAAAGAAATTTTTGTAACGGTACAACGGATCAGTGCAAACCGAAGGTGTTTGCGGAATCGTATGCGTTACTAAAAACATATATTTCACGACATTTTTCGTGACACAAGTCTTTGGCGAGTAGCTAACGCTATTACATTTTTCTCGCCATCTTTTCATGTAATTTAAACGGCCTCATAGACAGACAGATTGAATGAGCATTGCACGTCCTGTATGTGCCACAAAAGACGGCTTAAAAGAAGAATGATACGTAATACCGTGGAAAAAAAATGTCCGTGCTCTTTCTACAGCCGCTTGAGTTGTGCTACTTTGAAAATAACTCAAAAAGTTCAGTTCTAATCTAGCTAGTTTTTCTAAGGTGACACCTTGATTTTAGCGAAAGTAGTATTTAAGCCACTACACGCAGAATGCACGCAATTGTGCCTGTATAATTAAGGCATTGCAATGTTGGTGAACTATTATCAGATAATGTGGTCGACTTTTGTTTCTTTCTATGCAGGAATACATTTCTCGTGGACATCCTCATTGGGTTATCTCACCAGCAAGTGGACGACACGCGTTATGCAGGGTGCAGGATGATGCCACCAACGTACCTTGACAGTCCCGACAGGTCGCTTTATCCATACACTTTGGTATGTGAATGTCCTACGATCAGGAGGGACACTACTATAAAAACTTAAGTTTATGAAAGGTACAACTTTAAAGGGACTATGCAATAAATTAAGATTACGCAAAGCAGACGAGAGATAGGCATTCTATCACTCGTCACCCCAGAGCTAGACTTTTTGAGCTAGCATCAATAACTACGAAGTTATAGACGATTAAAAATTACGCTCCTCCTCTCCCCCCTCAACTCGTACACGCGGAGCACTAGGAAAAAATAAAGATAACAGCTCTGGGCCGGGGCCTCGCCCATGAATACGTCATTCGCTATCGTTCGGTTTGCGACTTCCGGTTGTCGCACCCAACACCCCAGCAGCAGCGTCGGCAGCGTCTCTCCGGTCTCTCCTCGCCTTCCTGGATTGCGGCGCGCGTCGGATTTCTTCGCTTGTCACTGCGACAAAGGCACTGCGAGTGGCTCCCAAACTCCCGGCAGAAAGAGCCGGCAGTGGTAAATTTAAACCATATGCCCGAAGGCAATGCCCTGGCTTGCGCTTGCCCGAGGGGGTCGCGCGGCGACTCGAGCAGATGATTTTCACGGCTACCGGAAGCGTGCCCGTGACGTCGTGGCTGCCGTGGCTCCAGCGAATGACAACGTGTGGTGGACTACCGACGTCACGGGACTAGTGACGTCTATTTTCACGATTTTAGTTTCAAAATCGGTCACTACGAAGACACCTATCGGCCCGCGAATTTTAAAAAACGCGGTTTTTAAAAATTTACAATAAATTGCCGGCTCAGCTCCGAAGACTCTTACTTGGTGTGAATGCTTCTTAGCATCATTTCTAAATACTGAAAACATTTACAAGTGACTTTTAATTCATTTCATACTCCCTTTAGGCAAGCACAACCATGCTTAGAAAATTTCACGGATATTTTAAACATTGAGTCTAGCGTTCAAGCGAAATCAGAGAGCATAGTTTGGAAAATGACTTCACGGTCGGCCCATTCGGTCAGAAAGAATTTCCAGCAAATTCTGTCTTCTACTACAAGGCATGTGCCTGCATTTCTTGCTTTAAGCAAGCCTATTTGGTTACACCTTCGTTGATGATAGGCCGGCAGAAAACCGCAAGGTGTCTTTGTGTCACTTCTGTTTGCGAGAATGAGTTTTTCCTATTTTCACTAAAACTGGCTTCAATTCACTGTACTTTTTACTTATGAATGGACGAAGTCGCGGAAGTACAATATGCGCAAATTTTATTGCAGATTTTACTGCATTTATTTCTGAGAGAAGCAGACTGAATCTAAAAGTGAAATGAAGGTTAAGCAACGATCAGGGTTCTTCGGGACAGGGAATTCGGGACTCAAGAAATCTCCAGAAAAGAGAAAGGATACACGATGAAAAGCAGTGGCAGTATAAAAACAAAACTCTACTTCCTTGTACCATCTGAATCAAAAATTGGTTTACTGTTAAACCTGTGCACTGCACGGAAATGCAACAAGACGGCAAGTTAGACAATTAACGTTTTTCGAGAAGGCCACGAACATATTATTGTATGCCGAAAGGTAGAGGCACTCCTAAGGAAATTACATACAAAAATTCTGATATCCTCAATCATTCAAGGGCTCGAGCCCGGCAAAGGTTACGTTATATGTACGACACACGTTCGCTGGAGCTATGCGGCCACGCCACCTCTGAGCATAAATTCCGCTCTCGGCTTGCGGTTCCGGATTTGTTGGGTACAACCGCCGCTCGCAAGCTGATTGCACAGAACCCGATGCAAAAGACTCAGGGTTTGTTTTTGTGCCAACTCTTTTAGTCGGTAGCTTTTCTGTGCTGTTTGAATCGCCAAACTCTTCGCATGCTTTAGTACCGTCGTCGCGTTGCTTTATTCATATCTTGACGGCGCTGGCCCGTTAAGAGAACGACTGCGTTGCAAGTCAATACGACGAACCAGTCATGGCCAGCAGAAAATCTAGGTTCCGAAGCGCAGCTGCCGAATCCCCGAAGGGTGACACCAAGAGTACTTCTTTTGCGAAATTTTCTTTTCAAATTCTCTGGTAGATTAAAATGATTTACTTGCCATTAAAAGCTATTAGTGTAGTTTGACTTAATTCTCCCATTTTGTGTCCCTAGTATGAACATTCTACGCCCGGCTCCTGGGCATTGTCTATGCCGTGTCTGATGCCCCAGTGCGGCAGCAGCACACGTCAGATTTCTCGGCTATTCGTGGCAAGCAATTATCGAACTTGATGCTCTCGGGTCAAAAGACGCACTTCTCGGCCCAGTTCAACATTAAGATATATCTAGCCCACCGCAGTGCCTTCGTCTAGTTTCCATTCATGCCGTATTGGTGCCGGCGTCTGTAGTACAACGGAAATTCTTAACCGAGTCAGAAACTCAACTAACATTGTCCTGACGTGACTCGCAGTCGTAAAGCACATAGCTGTACGAAATTCAAATGTTTCGCACGTTTTTTTTTTTTTTTTTTTTGGGGGGGGGGGGAGGACGGCGGATTCATTTTTTCAGATAACACCAATCTTGCTACCCGAAACAGCGGCATATATTTTTTAAAATAACGTGGATATAGTTCACAACTGCCATTATTACCAAAGTTTTTCTATGTGCATTATTTCTATAAAATGACCGTTAATACGGCTTTCGTGTCGCATTGAAATTGACAATCTCAAAGTGTCAAGTAAAAACTTTTTTTTACACAGTGCACTGAAGTGTATGAAGCTTGTCAGCAGCCGGTGCAATTTACTCTATACTTATTTTTACGAGCACTTGTGGGCATCAAGTACGTTTTTAGTTGCACATAAACCAAGCTGCAGTCAAATACTGCATCAGCGTGAGAATTCCCAAGCTCCAATTACGCTTCTGTATTGTACTCGCCAAATTAAAAGCTTGTGATAAGTAAACGTTAAAAGAGTAGAAAACTGAGATAGTTGGTTCATACTTCTGGTTGAGTACAACAGAAACAACAAAGGAAACAAAAAGCGCGCGGGTTTTCCAATAAATTTTTAGTTGACAGTCAGCTTCGTACACGTTCTGTGTGTTTCTTTTATGTATTTATTTAATTATTCACTTACCCTCAGGGCCATTAGGCGTTACAGAGGGGAGTGGGAAACATGCAAGTGCCAAAAACAAAACAGCAGGTAGAAATATTGAATATAGTTGCAGCACACACTGGTATAAAATCAATAACAGAATTAACAAAAGACAACATTTCACAAAAGAAAACACAGAAGAAAACCGCTGGTAATAAATTAACAAGGTTATAGACACATACTTCTATAAAATTAATAACAGTGTTACGAAATGCAGCAGTGTCAGTAGTTACAGCAATATTGTGGGGAAGGTGATTACAGCTGACACAAGTTCTGGGTATGAATGAATCATGAAAGCATCTTGTACGACACGGAGGGATCCAAACTTTGTGGCGGTGATCAATGCGTGCTGAAATATAGGGTGGTCTTTTTAATAACTTCTCTTTAAGATAAGGATTATGATAAATTTTGTGAAAAGTACATAATGAAGCTATTGACCTGCGATGGGAAAGAAGCTGTAGGGAAAGGCGAGCTTTCATGGCAGTTACACTACTAGTACGATGATAGTTGGAGAGTATGAAGCGACAACCGCGGTTGTGAATTGATTCCTTCTGCGGCCGCGTTTTGTTGTTCTTGCTCTACCCAACCAGAAGTTGTGATAAGTAAGCAGTGTAATATATTCTGGCCTCCAACCACTGTGTACCTACTTCGAACCGCTCACCCTTTGCCCGTCTTCTTCCAACCCGCAGCGCCTATGGCACGCGATCTTCGAGGAGCTCGCCGCGGCTCGCTTGCAGACCATTTTCGCACTGTCTCTACACCTTGGAATGCGCCAGTACGTGACCAAAAACCTGACCCTCAAGACAGATCCCATCCCTGGAGGCAACGCGCTCACTCTTCCATGCAAGCGAACACAACAACGACTTTTGATAAACGTTCGCGAAGTAAGTATAATCAGGGAGACAAATTTCGAAATTACCACGTGTATGTTCGTGCTCTCCCCGTCGGCTGGGTGAAATGCGCAGAGCAGAAAAAAACACCTGTACGTAGCCTTTTAGGTTGCGAGAAAGCGTTTGGTTTCACTGCAAACAACAGCCGTCATGCAGGCACCGTGAGCGCATTTGTGAAGGCGCTAACAAGGAGTGGCTGGGGTTTAACGTAGTTAAACCGAGTAGACGTGCGAAAGCAGGTGTTCATTTTTCAATTGGACGGAAAACTTAAGCTCAGCCTTAAGGGTGTGACGTGCCATCTTTAAGTGGGTTCATCATCATCATCCTCATCATCGTCATCAGCCTGACTACGCCCACTGCAGGGCAAAGGCCTCTCAAATGTCTGTCCAATTAATCCTGTGCTTCGCCAGTGGCGGCCACCGTACTGCCGCAAATTTCTTAATCTCATCCGCTCACCTAACTTTCTGCCGTCCCCTGCTACGCTTGCTTTCTCTTGGAATCCACTCCGTTACCCTTAAGGACCAGCGGTTATCTTGCCTTCGCATTACACGCCCTGCCCAGGCTCATTTCTTCCTCTTCATTTCGACTAGGATATCATTAACGGGCGTTTGTTTTCTCACCCACTCCGCCCGCTTCCGATCTCTTAACGTTACACTTAACATTTTTCTTTCCATAACTCGCTGCGTTGTCCTTAACCTAAGCTATATATGCCATATATATGCAGAATTGGTCATTCTCTACTTAGCATTCACAGATGGCGGTGAGTCCTCATACAACTCCCGGCGCAGTGGCGCAGCGGTTAAGCGATGCGCCACTGCACTGGCTGGTGGCTGTTTCTATCACAGCCATTGGTTGGGATTGCGCGACCCATCTTGCCCTCCTCGCGCAGCTGGCGCTACCCTCCTCTGAACTCACCCGAGCTTCTTCCCATTGGCTGCAGCTTATTGCGCGGGGCGCTCCTCCGAACTTACCCGCGTTACTAGGGTAAGCGGCGTCGCTGCTGCTAGGCAACGACACAAAAAAGAAAGAACGAACGGCTGGCAAGATTCTTGGTCGGTGTTGGTGAGTGTATGAGTGCTCTCGCACCAATATCGGCACAGCCTGCACTCTTAAACAGGAAGGAGTAGAGAGGGAGGAAGCTGTCCCCTAGGTCATATCCTTTCATAAAAGGCCATTCGCTTAAGGACACCCTACTCCCTTTTTACTCTCATATTTCATGTTTACAGTGTACACAGCGCCCACTGCGGGTGGGTGAAGTAAAACTGTGTGGCGGCTTTAAGGAGGACTCCTTGTGTGGGCAGCATGGTAAGAATCATAGATCGTAGTGCGTTAGCATGTACAGCAGTTCTCAACAGTTGGCGAGGTGATGGAAGCAGTAAGAGAATGCGGCTATTTAGTGCAAGTAGTGACAGCTGACCCGGATAATGAGAGCGAAATAACTAGAAGAATAAGAATGGGGTGGAGCGCATATGGCTGGTTTTCTCCGATCGTGAACGGCAGTTTAACAATATCCCTGAAGAGAAAAGTATACAACAGCTGTATGCTACCGGTACTCACCTATGGGGCAGAAACGTGGAGGCTAACAAGGAGGGTTCAGCTTAGGTTAAGGACAACGCAGCGAGCTATGGAAATAAAAACTGATAGGTGTAACGCTATGAGATCGGAAGAGGGCGGAGTGGAGGAGGGAACAAACGCGGCTTAATGACGTCTTAGTCGAAATCAAGAGGAAGAAATGGGCTTGGGCAGGGCGTGTAATGTGAAGGCAAGATAAGCGCTGGTCCTTAAGGCTAACAGAGTGGATTCCAAGAGAAGGCAAGCTTAGCAGGGGGCGGCAGAAAGTTAGGTGGGCGGATGAGATTAAGATTAAGAAGTTTGCGGAGATACGGTGGCCGAAGCTGGTAAAGCAGAGGGTTAATAGGAGAGACAAGGCCTTTGCCCTGCAGTAGGCGTAGTCAAGCTGATTATGATGATGATGATGTGTGTCTGTGTTTGTACAAAGCCTGCTTTGTGGCAGGCTGCTCACCTGCCAGGAACTCGGAGGGGGGGGGGGGGGGGGGGGGGGGGGAGCTGCCTGCCCACCGTGTCAGGCGGCAGCTCAGTCATGAGAGGCTGCTCAGGAAGAGTAACTTGGATCGCAATGCACCCCAAGTCCCACAGATGGCAGCACCGGCCATGCAAGGGCAATGGCGCATATCTTAACTTGACCGTTGCACCACTGCACCAGAAGTGGTAGGAAGACTGCCAGGGGTCTACGAATGTAGAGAATGACCAAATCCGCACATACGGACATTAAACCATTATTGCTATTCTAACAAGTGCCACCTGTGAACACTGGATCTCCCTACCAGAAACGAAGTGAAAACCGTATTGCTAGAGCACCTTATTGGACCATTATTTTTTTTTATAAATTTCACGATTAATTGCCGTTTGTATATACGTGGCGGACACCTAATCGGATGCAGTCTTTCAATTTTTGAAGGTGTAATGTTAAAAACTAGGGAGGCAGGAAATCGGTGTGCTGGCGTTTGACAACGGCCGGTAGACGTTGACGTGTGCCTTTTGGGAAGAATTTGAAATCAGTTGCGTCCTAGATGAAGACTATTTGCGACAGTTCAATGGTAAAACTAGACGCTTAATTTTCTGCACTACAGGTAATCAAGACCCAAAGATCGTCATGAGCTTGTGCAGAAACAAAGCTAGAATAAAGTGCCATCACTTACAAAAATTTCTTTTGAGACCCTATAGACGTTTCAATGCCATCGGGAAAGCCGGTTTTCTGCGCTGTGGGGAGAACGTGGGGGAGCTTAATCCTCGACTCTTCAGTGCACTACGAGCACAGCCCAGAGCTCGATATGGAGGCGCCCATCGAGCTCTCTTTAAAAGGCCTATAGATTATTGGCAAAGTAAGGTATTGCCAATAAACTCTATATATACATTTTCTATAGTCAATTCTTAAATTCATGGCCGTACACGGCTGTCTGTAGACCGTCGATAGACTATGAATAGACAAAAGGAATTACCTAAAGGATGCCAGTAAAGTCTATAAGACCTCTATAGAAACTCTATAGATGATTTCTATAAGGCCACTCTGTCACATTCGTTTTAAAGGGCCATATATACCTAATTCTAGTTGAATGTTTTCGTCTTCAAGTGATGCTTCAGGCATTGAAATGAATGGCTCACCACGTGGTATTCGCATGTGACGATTAAATAATTTATATTCAATTTCTTCTCATGCTGTTTCGGTTTCATCAACCGACCGATGACTGTGACGTGTAGATGGTCACGTGAGGAACTAAAAAACTGAAATATAATGACAACTAGTTTTATTTCACAACAGTTAATGCAGGCTGTCTCAATATTTCGAACGACCAAACACGACTTATCAGCAATTACATAGCCGTTTTTTCCATGCATCAGTTGACCTAAACATTAATTACACGTCACAGCCATCACCTGGCTGACGAACGAAGCCGAAAGAGCATCAAGAAGTTGAAATTTAATTATTTAGTGGTCGTAGGTGAATACCACGGGAATGTCCATGTATACTAACGTTTAACGCAGGTTTTGAAAAAAAAAAGTAAAAGTTTGGAGTCTATACTTCTTTAAAGCTTAAAAAAGTATCCCCACGTGCTACTTTAAACGTCAGTATGGGTGAGGCAAGATAACCGTTGGTCCTTAAGGGTAACGGAGTGGATTCCAAGAGAAAGGAAGCGTAGCAGGGGCGGCAGAAAGTTAGGTGGGCAGAGGAGATTAAGAAGTTTGCGGGGATACGGAGGCGGCAACTGGCGAAGGACAGGGTTAATTGGAGAGACGTGGGAGAGGCTTTTGCCCTGCAGTAAGTGTAGTCAAGCTAATGATGATGATGATGAATTAATTGCGCCTTGGCCTTAGTTATTACTTAAGCAGTAGATGGGAGGCATATAATGATAAAGGGCCTCTATGAGCCAATTCATATCGCTCAATTCGATTCTTATGATCCGTCCGTACGCCCGTCCGCCCGTCCGCCCATCCGCCCGTCCTTCCGTCCGTCCGTCAGCCCGTTCGTCCGCCCGGCCGGCCGGCCGGCCGGCCGGTAAATGCATAAAACGGAGTGTATTCAAACTGTAGTAGTCAAGTACCCTTCACTCATTAACAATGTAATTTTGAGAACAATGCATTCGTGTACAGTAGTTTGATATACTCAGCACGCCATTAACTTTGTTCTTCGCGCTGCTTATCCATGGCTATCGTGGCTGCATGAACTTGGACTTTTACCACATGGTGCATGACAACGATAATTTCTTGCTTGTTTTTGGCAGGTCTGTGGCTCCCGTGAAACCAACAACTTTATGTTCGACAACGCCACCAAAACCGAGTTTTCCATCCACACAAGTTTCCGCTACACGTACACCCACGACAATCCGCTTTCTTACCGAACTAAGGTGAGTTGTCTCAAGTCGAAATAGAGGACCTGTTAAATGATTAAGACGTATAGGGTCGCCAAACTCTAAATACAAATGCGCCTATGCGGGAGTAAAAAGGAGCAAGTTGTCCTTTAACGCACTCCCTTTTATAGAAAGGAGTGTGCTAGAGGACAGCTTACTGCCCGTTTAAAAAAAATTCACCGGGCACTTTGGCTCTCTAAAGTGAAGCAAGGTGAAGGCCTTTCTTGGCGCACTGTTTGCCATTGACTTCGAGACTGTTAGCGCTGTACTAGTGCTTCATTTGACTACACACTTTGACTACACATTACAACTACACACTTTGACTACCGACTTTGACTGCTACTTTAGCATGACTCTTTCTCTCTGCTTCGATAACCCATGGCTCTGTTCTCTGTTCGCAGTATTGAGGTATATAATGTGGTCAACCATGGACTCTTTACGCCCCCTGTCAGAGCAGACGACAAACTATTTTATTAGTTGTCGGCTGCTCCAGAAGAGGGCGTCAGGCATCCGTGGGTGACCTCATTACTTCGAATCCGCGCACTCTGACGTATTAACTATTTCGACCAACCGAAAAGCGTGACACCGCTGCTGACAAGCTTCTGCTGAGAACCTTCTATCGGCAACCTTCTGTCGACAACGATGAGGCATTAAAGACTTTCGCCTCAAAAAGCTTACACCTTTTTACTTCTTTGTTTTTAGAATGTGCAGGGTCAATCACACTTAGAGGGAACACGGCTCCTCGTGGATGCTCACACTCGGAGCCCTATTGCAACCAAGCCGGTAGCGAACTCGTGCAAAGGGGCAGATGACACGAAGCACCACGTCGAGGTCCCTCTTCTCGTGTGCCACTCTGCATTGATTCATGAACGGGTTAGATGCAGTGGCACTCCGCAGGTACAGTCGCGATCAATATGAAGGTGATCGCGCGAGCATCGACCGGCGGGCCTTTCAAGCTGCATAGCGGCCGATATCGGAACTGCGGCGATAAAGATTGCGTTGCCTTCTTCCCTCGTAGGCTCTTCCGGGCTACAACCGTCGCGCGCGACGCGGCGGCGGCGCCACCATCGCTGCATCACGTGATATGTGACGTCACGCCAGGGATGAGGCGGCGCGCGCCCGCCGTCGCGTCAGTCTCTGTGCCCGCAACCGCGCCAGCGTCTTTGCGCCGGGCGTGTATGTGGTCAAGATGCCTCCAAACGCTAAGGACATGCTTCGCATCCACTGGGCTTAACCTTGATAAGCCTCCAATTTTTTTCTGTGCTTGTTCTCTTTCATTGAAACCATGTGTCCGCGCCGTTTCCTCATATCGTGACCGATAATATAATCGGAATGAATTTGAAGGTTATCTCACGAAGGGCGACGAATCTTTAAGACAGCGTTTTCGCGTGGCACATTTTTACCACACAAATGCAGAATTATGACAGCTTCCTTCGCCCTTTGGCTGTTTAATGAAGCACTGCAGCACGGCAATGAAAATGCAGCGCAAGGCGGCTTTTTCTAGCATAGGTTGACGCTCGCACGATTAACTTCCAATTGATTGCGTCCGGTCTAACAGTATAAACAAGATTACGACATGTGCGTATCTGTCTGCTGACGCGTAAAAAAAAAACGCAATTTGGTACTTGCTTGAAGGGAGTGACAGCAGCTCAAGGAACAGCGAAAAGAGAGAGGGAATCTAGTCTGATGTTCCCCTCACCACGGAAGGTGATGACGTAACGTGGCGCTGCTCCTTGCCTCGGTCGCCGCTCGAGCGATCACCTTCACATTGATCGACACTGTACGTGGCCACGCGGAGCCGTGTTCCCTCCTAGTGTGATTGACCCTGTGCATTCATCCGTGGCGCAGATACCTAGGCGCCTCCGTAAATACGAAGCCGCGGCTTGAATATGTCTTAGTACGCAGCCTTGATTTTAACCCGCGATCATACCAATTGCCGCGAACTGAGGAGTCATTTAAGTAGTAAAATTCGGTTGCGCACGATGCTGTGCAGATGTTGCACGTATATTGATGTTGCACTATCAATACACTCAATCTTGCATTTTAATGTAATGACGTCCATAAAATTCTTCGACAATCAATTGCTTAAACTAGCTGCCCTTAAATGCGCGGCAAACGTTCAGATTGCAAACGTGTTGTTTTTTTTTTCGGGAGGTGTGCCGTTTGCGCTGCCTTGAAATGTGGCTGCACACTCTGAAAAAAGAGCGCCGCTCAAGTGCGTTCAAAGCAGACCGATAGAACCGGATGAACAAAATGTTTAGAAAGTTCTGTTTTACATAATATTGTCACGTAAATGTAGGCACACAAGAAGTAGTCACTGAGGGATGCTGACAGCAGCTCACAGCAGCTCAATCGAACCACTGCCGGCCAACGGCGCACAGATCACACTTCGTCCTCTTCGCGCTCCGTGCACGAGCCCAGCACTGTCTTCTTCGTTGTCCACTGACACAACTCCCGGCGGCGAAAGCATCGTCCCGATGCTAAGTGGAAGACGGAGCAGGTGCACGGTATGGCTTGAGGCGATCCACGTGAACAACGTCAGTGGTAGGGGGGGTGGATGACGACGGAGGGTCGAGGGGGGCGCATAAGTCACATCGGTCACCTGACGGAGCACGCGATAAGGGCCCTTATACTGATGTAGGAGTTTTTCTGAAAGGCCGACACGGCGAGAGGGATACCAAACGAGGACGAGTGATCCTGGCGTGTAGTGGACTGGGCGATGTCGGCGGTCGTAAACTGACTTCTGGTAGGCCTGGGAGGCGGTGAGACGGTCGCGGGCGATTTCGCGGGCCGAGGTTGCTTGAGCGATGGCGTCACGTGCGTACTCCGTGGTCGAGGCCGAAGAAAGCGGCAGGAGTGTATCCAGTGGCAACGCAGGATGCCGGCCATACAAAAGATAGAAAGGCGAATAGCCCGTGGTGTCATGCCGCGATGAATTATAAGCAAATGTTACATAGGGCAAGGCAATGTCCCAATCACGATGGTCGGGTGCGACGTACATGGATAGCATGTCAGTGAGGGTCCTATTCAGGCGATCGGTAAGCCCGTTCGTTTGAGGATGGTACGCTGTAGTGAGTTTATGCTGCGTGGAACAGGACCGGAGTATGTCGTCAACTACCCGGGACAAAAAGTAGCGGCCGCGGTCCGTCAGCAATTGGCGTGGGGCACCGTGATGAAGGATGACATTTTGCAACAGGAAATCGGCGACATCGGTGGCGCAACTGGTTGGTAAGGCACGTGTGATAGCGTACCGAGTGGCGTAGTCAGTCGCGACGGCGATCCAACGGTTGCCGGAACTGGACGTAGGAAAAGGTCCGAGGAGGTCTAGTCCGACACGATGAAAGGGTTCCAGAGGTACGTCGATAGGCTGCAGAAGGCCGGCAGGCAAAGTGGAGGGCCGCTTCCTTCGTTGACAGAGGTCACAGCTGGCAACGTAACGGCGAACACTACGGTAAAGGCCGGGCCAAAAGAAGCAGCGTCGGACCCGATCGTACGTGCGGGAGACACCGAGGTGTCCCGCGGTGGGCAGGTCGTGTAGTTCCGCGAGGACAGACGAGCGGAGACGCTGAGGAACGACGAGCAGGAGCGGAGGGCCGTCAGGGCGAAGGTTGCGGCGGTAGAGGATGTCATCTTGAAGGACAAAGAGTTGGAGCGAAGGATCGGGGTGGGCACAGGTGAGGCGGTCAATAAGGGGACGCAAGGAGGAATCTTGCCGTTGCTCGGCCGCGATGTTAAGCAGATCAGAGATAGCGAATAAGCACGGGCCGAGGTCATTGTCTCCAGGATCTGGCGGCTCCACAGGGTGACGAGACAGGCAGTCAGCGTCTTGATGTAGGCGCCCGGACTTGTAAACAACGGTGTAAGAGTACTCTTGCAGGCGCAATGCCCAACGACCAAGCCGGCCTGTGGGGTCCTTCAGCGAAGAAAGCCAGCAAAGAGCGTGGTGGTCCGTCACAACTGAGAAAAGGCGGCCAAACAGGTAGGGTCGAAATTTAGCGACCGCCCAAACAAGGGCGAGGCACTCGCGCTCCGTTATGGAGTAATTGCGCTCGGCGGTGGAAAGAAGACGGCTGGCGTACGCAATGACACGGTCTTGACCTTGGTGACTTTGGGCGAGCACAGCGCCGATACCATATCCGCTGGCGTCTGTGCGAACTTCAGTGGGTGCCGACGGGTCGAAATGGGCCAATATAGGAGGGGAAGTGAGCAATTGGATTAAGGAAGAAAAGGCCTCTCCTTGGGCAGGGCCCCAGGTAAAAGGGCTGTCTTTCTTAAGGAGGTCGGTGAGGGGACGTGCGATGCCAGCAAAATTTTTGATGAAACGTCGGAAATAAGAGCACAGGCTTACAAAGCTGCGTACGTCCCTGGACGATTGCGGAAGAGGGAAGTCTTTGACAGCTTGAACTTTAGCAGGGTCCGGGCGGACACCCGAGGCATCGACCAGATGTCCAAGGATGGTCAGTTGGCGACGAGCGAATTGGCATTTCGACGAGTTGAGCTGCAGCCCGGCTTTACGGAAGACAGAAAGAATGCTCGTCAGTCGTTCGAGGTGCGTGGAAAATGAGGGCGAAAAAACCACGACGTCGTCTAGGTAACATAGGCATGTAACCCATTTAAATCCTCGAAGCAAGCAGTCCATCATTCTCTCGAAGGTAGCTGGCGCATTGCAGAGACCGAACGCCATAACTTTGAACTGATATAAGCCGTCTGGTGTGACGAATGCAGTCTTTTCACGGTCTTGGTCATCCACAGCAATTTGCCAATAGCCGGATCGAAGGTCGATGGAAGAGAAAAATTTGGCTCCGTGAAGGCAATCCAAAGCGTCGTCAATTCTGGGGAGAGGATACACGTCCTTTTTCGTGATGCGGTTAAGGTGCCGGTAATCAACGCAAAAGCGCCAGCTCCCGTCTTTCTTTTTAACTAGAACAACTGGTGAGGCCCAAGGACTCGACGATGGCTCTATAATGTCTTTGGTAAGCATTTTGTCCACCTCCTGCTGAATGATGTTCCGTTCTGTACTGGAGACCCTATACGGACGTCTGTGGATAGGAGCGGCGTCACCGGTGTTAATGCGATGCGTAACCACAGAGGTCCGAGCCAAAGGGCGGTTGTCGAAGTCAAAGATGTCGTGAAATGAGGAAAGAAAACACCTGAGGTCGTGAGTTTGTGCTGGTAAGAGGTCAGGGGCAATCATTTTTGCGTATTGGTCAGATGGTGGTACGTCGGACGCGGAGCATTTCGGCGAGGGAGGTTCACAGCCGGTGACAGCTGACACAACGCAGTCGGAAGCAGGGCACAGCGTGGCGAGCGACATGCCTTGGGGAAGCGGCTGAACGTGCGATGAAAAGTTGAGGATCGGAAGGGACACTCTATTGGCAAACATAGTGACCACTGTATGTGCGAGGGCAACACTCCGTGTGAGAGTTACATCAAGGGCTGGAGTAACGGTGTATTGGCCATCGGGAACTGGTGGGACGGAAGAGAATGATACGTAAGTGACGGCTTCGGGGTTCAGGCGGACAAAATCCACGGTACATAGGCGATGGACAACTGGAGCCGGTGGATCCTCGTTAAAAGGTAGGGCGAGCTGAACGACACTTGTGGCGCAATCAATGAGGGCAGAATGTTCGGAAAGAAAGTCAAGACCAAGGATGAGGTCATGAGGGCAGTGTTCGAGGACAGTGAAGAGAACCGAAGTATGGCGGCCGGCGATTGACACACGGGCTGTGCACATTCCAACGACAGCGGAAGTACCGCCATCGGCGAGACGAACAACAGCGGAGTGGGCAGGAGTGAGCACTTTCCTTAGGCGACGGCGTAGAGAGGCATTCATAACGGAGACGTGCGCTCCCGTGTCGATGAGAGCGGTAACAGGGATCACGTCCACGTCTACGCTAAGTATATTCGGTCGGGCTTGTAGAGTCAGAGGAGGATTTCCAAGGTCGGTCGTCGGAGCAGCATCACCTCCAGACGCTGCAGCCATCAGTTTTCCGAACGGGATCGAGCATACGGGCCAGGAGATGATGGGCGTCGAGTTTGGGGCGACGGAGATCGACGACGGTAAGGAGACGACGAGCGGTTAGTTGGAGGGGCCTGAGCGTCGGAGCTTGCGAGCTGTGGTTCATGGGGCGACGACGAGCGGCGGGGATAGAAAGAATCAGGATAGCGGCGGTAGGTCGATGACGGACGGCTTCGGCAGTGTCGGGAGATGTGACCAACTCGGGAGCAGTTAAAACAGATGGGCCTGTCGTCAGGTGTTCTCCACTCATCCGGGTTGCGGCTGCGGCGAGTGTGGTACGGATGTCGGGCACCGAGCACGGGAGACATATTGCGAGCATCTGGGCAACTAATGGAGCATACAGGTCGGATCCCGAGATTGGCGAATTCTTGTCGGACAACAGCCTGTATAAGGGATACTGCAGGGGTACTGTCCGGTACCGATAATTGGGAAATTGTGGGAGACACTGCCTCTAGTTCTCGGCGTACAAGTCGTGTCAGGCTGTCGGATGTTGGCAGGGAGCACGGTTGGGATGAGTCTACGCAGGACGACGTTGCCGCCGTGTTCGGTAACCGCGTGAACTGAGGGGAAATACGGCGGCTTTTCGCTTGTTCAAAGCGGCGGCATTCTTTTAAGATGGCGTCAACCGTTCCACAGTCCTTGTACACCAGCAAGTTAAAGGCGTCGTCTGCAATTCCTTTGAGAACGTGACCTACTTTGTCACTCTCTGACATGGCGGAATCAACTTTCATGCAGAGGGCTAAAATGTCCTGAATATAAGACACATATGACTCTGTTGAGGATTGTGCGCGGCATGCAAGCTCCTTCTTTGCAGCCAGCTGACGTCCGAATGGCTTACCGAACAATTCGGTGAGCTTCTGCTTGCACAGGTCCCAACTGGTCAGTTCTTCCTCGTGTGTCTCGAACCAGACCCTTGCAGTGCCCGTCAAGTAGAAAATGACGTTGGCCAACTTCATCGTGGGATCCCACCGGTTGTGTGTGCTCACACGCTCGTACAGCGAGAGCCAGTCTTCAACGTCCACGCCATCGGTACCGCAGAATGTGCCCGGGTCTCGAGGGTGGGCTAGGACGACAGTTGGCGTGGCAGGCGCGTCGGTAGCTATCTCGACGGATCGGCTCGTCGGCTCGTCGGGTCAGCGGCATGGCGGCTCGTACCCCGCACCTCCACCAAGAGATGTTACGTAAATGTAGGCACACAAGAAGTAGTCACTGAGGGATGCTGACAGCAGCTCACAGCAGCTCAATCGAACCACTGCCGGCCAACGGCGCACAGATCACACTTCGTCCTCTTCGCGCTCCGTGCACGAGCCCAGCACTGTCTTCTTCGTTGTCCACTGACAATATTTCCGTTTTTCTTCTTTTTTTTTGCGCCCGTACATGAATGAAACTCTTCTTTCCTTTGAGTGATATTTGCGCACGGTAGCTGCGAAAACAACAACATTCGGAGGACACTGAGGCTCCGCATTAAGTCTATGACGCAGCAGAGTTAAGCGGCTTTGGGTTCTGTTTGCATGCATATTCTCTTCGCAGACACAGCCTTTGTAATTTTCTTCATTTTGTTGCGAAAGCAACAGTGCGCGAGTCGCTGAGCCATTTCGGAGCCAAGGAAAGGTCATACTGCTCATGCGCGAGGAGCAGTGACGTCACACGGCGCACAGCTGGAGCTCCGTCGCTGCGTGGGTGACTCAGAGGTGCCGCCGCCGCGCTCGCCAGTTGCGCATGCGCAGTAGCGGAGCATAGCTAGCGCGCCGGGGCCGCCGCCGCTGCCGCGCGCTCTCCGTCGGCTCTCTCTCTCCTCTTTGCTTTCGCAGTCATCCAGGTTTAACGCGATCTAAACACCTGCTAATTTTTCTTGTTATTTTCTCTAGTCTTTATTCTATATTTCCTTACCTTTTGCTATTTATGCGGTATTAGGTGGTCGCTTAACACCCATAAACTATAGAGCACTCAACGAACGCTCCTCAGTGGTGAAGGGGTAGCGCGCCAGGTTCACGACCCAAAGGGGCAGCGATTCGAGTCCCGGCTTGACCATTGTTCGGTTCAGCGTGATAACGTTTCTATCTTCAGAGGCACTACGTGATGGTGGCGGAATGACGTCAGGACCCTGTAAGGCAATCAGGAATTGAAAGACGACGTCATCAATGTTGAACTGTGTGATCGTTGGTGGTCGTTCGAATTACTTCCGCGAGGCCATATTGTTGAGGCGTCACAAACCTCTCGACCAATCCGGATTTTCTCGACAAGCTAAAGGCACTGGGCTCTCCGATGACCGATGCGCTTAATCTGTCTCGTTATACCTTCATTTTGTTATTATTGCGAAAGCATTATACTTGTCTATGTCCGCGGTTTCGTGTCCGCTGAAAGTGGACGCAAAAGGTGTCCTTGGACATGTAATGCCCCTCTGCTAAAGTTTTAACCAGAGGCTGGCAGTGCTCCAAATAAATAAATATATGCGCACAGTAGTTGCATTCAGGCTAACTTGCACACTGCATACGAATCCTCTATCGGGTCAAACACACTGAGTGGAACAAGCCAGGCTGCAGTACAAGCTGCTAACAACCGTCATAATTACAAAATCACATTTTTCAAATAGCTAAGGTTATATATTTTAAATTATTAGTGAGTTATTCAAAATAGCACACAGCAGTGGTTTTACATTTGTGATAGAAAAAAAATATTGGCCAAGAGAAGGCGCAAAAAGGACGATCACGAGAGAAGAGACAGGATGGGACGAGCGTTTCCCTAGCAGTGCACAGTAGTTGTCACTGTAATATGTAAACAGGCTTCCTCCCCCTGCTGACAGTTATTGCAAAAGAGATATGCGTATAACAACGCTCGCTTCGGTCGCAATCACTGCAACCAGTACGACTAGCTGCACAACGCCAAGTTCATTTCAGCATTCGGAAAACACTGCGTGCGTAGTGAGCTTTCGCACGTGCGTATTTCTCTGCCTCGGCGGAGAAGCACTAGCTCCGACCGCAATCACTTTCACTTCTCGGACATTGTCACTGCGCTGTGTAGCTTATGCACGCACAGGAAATTCACCATGAGCAGCCTCCTTTCTCCAAGGTGAGCAGCTGTTACTTACTCGTCGCTGTCCGTGGTGATCCTCACAGGAATTAGAAACGCTTGCAACACGGCCACAAACGCTTCGTGACATCGCCACCGCGTAGGTCCTACGTCGGTTTGAAGACCAGTGCAATACGCATATCAAGCATCAAACCGCGCGGCTTAGATAGCACCTTGGAATCGACGCACTTTAACCATTCAGAGGCAAGTATCCTGGATTCAACTAGGCGGCTTGCACTAGTCTTGGAACCACTTGCTCACAACTGCCCGAAAACACCGTGACTGCCGCGACGGGCGACGACCTTTAAAGCGGCCATTTTGACTGTTGACAAAAGTGACGTCATATCACGTGATCGCGCTCTTCCGCGTCGTCTGCTCGTGTGCGCCTAGTCACGTGACCAAACTAAACGTTTAAATCTAGTTTCTCAAAGATTCATTATATTTTGTGTGCATATGAAACGTTTGTATAGATAGTTCTTTAGAACAGCCATTTACTTTTAATGCTTGCGTACTAATCGAAGCGGAAGTGACGTGACCGTACAGCGAGCCAATGAGCAGTGGCCTGGCTGGGCTTGCGCTGAAAAATAAACACGCACAACTGCGACCTTGTGCAGCACAAAAGTCGGCTCTTTCATTACCACCTGTTCCAACATGGCTCGGCACCCAACAGAATTTCATTATATGTCCATTTGTTCTGACTTTTTCTATGTTGTGTAATATGTTTCCTACAAACGATTCGACTGCATTTCTGAAATGTAATGTCGTGAGAACGCTAAGTGAATCTGTACCCACGAAACACAAAAAGTGCTTGTAGAAATCTATAAGTCATCTACACCAAGATGTTTTGACGTCTTATAGAAGCATATCCAAGATTTTATATAGCCGTCCAAAGTCTTGAAGACGTCCTGTAGCCTAGGCTAATGCAACGCTATCTGTCGGCTACCAGAGGTTTTTGTTGACATCTTGTAGACTTCTAGCTGATACCTTGTTTAGCTGTAAAGAAGTGTTTTAGCTCTTCTGTAGCTGTGGTAACCGATGCTAGTAGTTGGCTAATAGAGGTCTTACCTAGCTGTATATAGATGTATTTTAGGTGTTTTGTATCGGGGCTAATGTAATGCTGTTCAATGAAAGGCACTTTACGAAGAGCCCGTCCTTGACGCCTCACAAGCAATAAGAACTGAAGAAAGTACAAACATCTTCCATGCTTGAGAGACAAAATGTGCATTGAGGGTGTGCGAAAACTTGTTGCTTTGCTGTCTCTTACCCCTCTTTTCTGACATTTGGCTTGTTGTCTGCAGACTAAAAGCATATTTTCTCCAGCAGAAATCTAGGTACCAGGTAATTAATTTATGGATAATGCAGCAGTTTCTTTTGCAAGAAAGTTTTGCATGTCAAGAGTGCAAAAGAAACTGCTGCGTCATTTCATGTATTGACTGCCTAGTAGCTAGACTTCTGCTAAATATAAACACTCCTTTAATCTGTAGACAACTGGCCAAATGCGAGGCAAGAAGGACAAGAGAGCACAGCAACAAGTTTTCTCATACACCCTCAATACACATTTTTTCTCCCAAGCGTGCAAGAGATCTGTACCTTCTCTTAAACAGAGCTCTTATTGCTCGTGAGACATCAAGATGAGCTCTTCGTAAAGCACCTTTAACTTTGGCTGCTGCGTAAATATAAGTAAATTGTGGAAATCTGAGTCTTGCAATGCTTACTGCATGATGAAAGCTTTGGGCAGGCAAACTGTTAATTAAATTTATTCATAGTAGAACTACAAGTAAAATTCAGACTAAAGAAAAAAAAAGAGCCAATGTAGTTGGTTCTTAATGCAGGATCTGTCCTGAGCGCAAAAGAAGAGAGCAAGAAATGGCTTCAATCCAAGAATCAAACATTTTATGGCCTCAGTAATACATACCTGCTTCTTAGGATTAAAAAAAAAGTGACACGTTGAATCAAAACACATGACAAATACCTCAAGAGAACAAAAAGTGCCACATGGCAGGAACAGTTGACAGCTGTCTGCCATATACATGGTAGGCACCAGGCTGTCTCCCATGATGACTCCAACACAGATGTTTGCAGTCGCACTCCACAGCGGGCATAAAAAAGGCCATGGTTACTGGGTGAACAGAAAAATTAACGTCAATTTTCAGCACTCAATATTTTTTTCTCACTGAAGTGCACGTAAGCAGACGAAAAATACACAAGACAGCCAGCAACTAATAACTGTATATCATTCACAAGGGTAGAAACTTGGGCGGGTCGGTAACGGTGATCCATGGTATGAGAGGTAGCGCAAAATGGGACAAGGGACAGAGAAAGACGAACACAACACAGGCGCTAACTTCCGACTGACAGAGCCCAAGTGACCAAGACAAACATAAACCGTGAGGGAAAACAGGTGCATGAGCCCGGAAAAAAAAAATGAAAATCAGGTGAACGAGGAACTACGGACTCGTACACCTCAGCGATTGTTTAAGAAGGCCAGATCTCTTTTGGACAGGGAGACAGATGGATTGCTGACACATTTATCTTCCAAAGCAGCGATACATGCTACTTCAATAATTTCATATGTTCACTGATTCCGGTGTCTGGCCATGATCAAGCACTTATCCAAAAATGGCACACAACCCCACTCCTTACAGTGCAAAACCAGATTACTGCCAGTAAAAGTTTTCAAGTTGTTTTTGTGTTCACGAAGCCTCTCATTCAAGCAACCACCAGATTGACCAACATACCGCTTGCCACATGAAAGTGGGATGTCATAAACAATGCCTTCAGTACATTTCACAAATTTTTTCCTGTGATTAATGGTGCCCTGCAGCTTTTGCGGATGTTTACCAGCGGGCAAAAAGCGAACATTCGCTTTTGTCCCAATCTTCTTGAGATTGTGGGACAGACAATGAATGTAGGGAATGATGGCAATCCTGCCTTTCTTTCTTTCTGAAGGCACAGACGGCAGTTGATCTTCCTGGTGCTTCTTCAGTATGTCTTCAAGGACAAAAACACAGATATCAGCTAGGTAGCCTGCTTCACTGAACCTTGCGAGTTGTTCGTGAAAGCTCTGGCTGATGAGGTGGGGGCATGACTATTCCAGTTCATTTTTCAAACATAAATTAATATTGCCTCATTTTACGAGTTTAGAATGTTCAGAAGTGTAAGGATGTGCAGGCTGAAGGTAGGTTATTTCAGTCAGTACTGAAATAACCTATCTTCAGCCTGCACTCCCCTACACTGCTGCACATTCTAAATTCTTAAAACGTCATTATTTTGTTTCAAAAATGCCCTGCAAAAGTCATGACCCACCTCATCAGCCAGAGCTGTCACGAACAACTCTCAAGGTTCAATGAAGCAGGCTACCTAGCTGATATCTGTGTTTTTGTCCTTGAAGACATACTGAAGAAGCACCAGGAAGATCAACTACCGTCTGTACCTTCAGAAAGAAAGGCAGAATTGTCGTCATTCCCTACATTCATTGCCAGACCCAAAATCTCAAGAAAATTGGGACAAAGCGAATGTTTTTCAGCCCCTAAAAAACTAGGTGCGCTTTCCAAAAAAGTTTGCTCGCGCATAAACGTCCACAAAAGCTGTAGTGCACCAGTAATCACAGGAAAAAATTCATGACATGGACTGAAGGCATTGTTTGACATCCCACTCTCCTGTGGCAAGCGGTATGTTGGTCAATCTGGTTGTTGCTTGAATGAGAGGCTTCGTGAACACAAAAACAACTTGAAAACTTTTGATGGCAGTAATCTGGTTTTGCACTGTAAGGAGTGTGGTTGTGTCCAATTTTTGGATAAGGGCTCGATCGTGGCCAGACACTGGGATAAGTTAACACGTGAAATTCTCTCTGTCCCTTGCCCCGTTTTGCACTACTTCTCATACCATGGAACACTGTATACTGTGTTCCATTTATGATTCTTATGCGTGCTGCAGTAAGTTGAGTGAAAGAATAAAATAATGGAAATTTTGCTTTACTTTTGAAACTTGGATGAGATCAGTCGAAATGCCCTCGTTTTATAAACCAGTTATTTCTGAAAGGCTTACATATTTGACTTCTCTTAGTTGAGCCATTATAATGACACTGCTATTTTCCCTTCAGTATTCCAGTTATTACTGTCTAAAAAACTCGAAATGTAAAGTTAAGTTTTCAGTGTTCATAATCTGCTGGCATGCATACCTGTGCTCATGCAGGAATTCACTCAGACAGGTCCACATAGGCACAGTTTTCAATCTGGCCCAGGGGGGGGGGAGGCAACTGCCACCTTCTCTCTTCTCCATTCCTTCCTTGAAATTAACTAAAGCCCTTGCTCATTTGGCAAACTGTAGCAGGTCTAACAAAACCAAAAGGTCAGGTCAAACAAACAACAGAATTCGTGAAATAAATTTTTGCTAACTGCCGGCACCTATACAAGAAAGCATGAAGTGAAGGGGGAAAACACTGTCAGCTGTGAAAAGTGCTTACCAAAACTTCAGAAGTTGAGCAGGCCAGGAGGTTCTCTGGAAACCACTGTTGAACAACTTCTACCTAAAAAGAAATGTACAGGGTGAATTCGTCGACAACACCAGCTGTGCACACTGCAAAGGCTTACGAAAAAATTCAAGGAGGCCTGCCTGCCAAGGGGCGACTTCCTTACATCCTCAAACAGCCAGCACACTTGCACAGCAGTACCACCGAGTAGGTTTCCTCAGTGTCGTAGCTATCAATCACAGTGAAACAAGTGCTTGACAGGTCAAACAAGTCTATGCAGTAATGCATCTGGATTTTCATGGTTCCCTCAACTCCATTATTTTTTCTCTAAGTTCACAACCAACTGCAGACCTAAGGCAAAACACAACAATTCCATAATCTTTAGCAACAAGGCATATACAAGTGCAAACAGCAAATGAAATAACTCAAGGTAGCCCTGCTTAAATAAACAGAAATCAGGTAATCATAGTTAACTGACAAAGTATTATTCCATATTTTCATGAAAACCTGGAACAAAACAAGCCATCGACAATATATTATGCATGCAGTCACTGAATTTCATGAAACCAATACAATTTCCGCCACATCATTACTTGTAAATTGCGGGGTTTAACGCCCAGAAGCGATATATGGGCAACGAGGGTCGCCGTAGTAGAGGGCTCCAGATTAATTTGGATGAATAGGGGTTCTCTAACGTGCGCTTACTTAAGACAGCACACAGGCGTCTTTGTATTTCGACTTTAACGCCGTGCGCCGCCGCGGACGGCGTCAGATAGCTTGCGAACGGCAAACGAACGCACAGCCACCACGACGGGTTTCATGATCACTTCATGATAATGGGCACTGCACATTCTATTCCGCCATTATAATCATAACCAACGCCTTCTTAACCCGAGTGTCACTGGTAGTAATCAAATTAAGTTGAATACGAACATTCGCAGGGACAGAACAGAGTGGTTTGCAACAATAAAATTCCTACCGGGATGCAATCGAGCACACTTCAATGTGTAAAAAAAAAAAATTCGCGCCTTTCCTACCCGTGTTTAAACAAAGCGCGGTCGCTTTGAAGCTATGTCACAAATGATGGCACTTGATTTTTCTATGGTTCCAATTTATGGACGACTCTCGTAAGAAAGCAGCTCATAGAGGATGATGCAAAAGCAACACAGCGGTACCCACTGAACGAGAACTCAAACGCTTGGAAACGCCCTCTTTTCGAACATCGAACGTTACACTTTCGTATGAAAACACTGGCTGAGAGAGCTTTGCGATTTTCAAACCAAAGGAGGGACGCAAAACTGTCTAAGAACGTTAGGACGCACAGCTGACGATTGAATGAGGCGCATTGGCAACTTAGCCGCAGTAAGGGTGACGCTTTCAACACACGGGAGAAATGGAAGGTGACTTACTTTTGCTGAAAACGAGGTGCACCTTTCAGCGCAGTCCTGGTAGTAAAAGACATCGCGGGAAAACTGCAAACAGCAGTGTGAAGCGCCCACAAGCACGAGACAAAGGAGGCAGAAAACCGTTGCGAGCGTCCACTTCGCGCGCGTAGCAAGGAACCGCTAGCGACCGCAACGCCAAATGGCCAGACGAAGTACTACATTTCAAAAATGCAAAAGAAACAAAGCAACAACATAAAAATAATCACAAATTGCATCTCATTCTTTTATGTGACGCTAAGCATTTACAACTTGCAAAAAGGTTTATTTTTGCTTGAAACAGTTAAATTTACGTGGACTGTAGACTGTATCGCGACCGAGCGGAGCGACACCAAGCAGCAAGCTGAGGAGTTCAGGACGCGAAGGCAGGCGAAGGCGCGCGCCTACGCGCCGCTCTCGAGACCGGCCGTGGCGAGCCGCGAGTACCGCGAGCAGACTGCTCCAACATGGCGAAAACAGCATGGAAGAAAGCGGCGATAGCGGCGATGGCGCGACGGCAACATTCCTTGCTCGTGGCCAGCCGAGGCCGAACGAAGAGGCGTTCGCAACAGGAAACAAATTTCATGATTCGCGTAACTTTAGTGCAGCTTTACAAGTGGTGGGCTAGTTGTACTCGATGTGGACCGTGATAAACGTGATTTCGGGCTGCATATGACAAAATGCGCTGTCAGAGTTTGAGCACAAAGCGCGGACTTTGCACCGGTGCGCCTGCTCTTAAAAAGGTGCAAATATCGGTGTAGGGCACTGAAATCTAACAGTTTTTGTGCCACACTTGCAGGTTTCATTCATGGTTTGGAATAAAATGTGAAGCTTAAAAACGCTTGCCATGATTTATATCATGTTTAATAAATGGTGGCAGCTTTCTGCCAATCCCCTGAACGTATTGGCCCGTCTTCGTAACATAGTCTTAAGTTAGACGTTTCAGAAAGCGCGGACGTCTTAAACGGACGTCTTAAAGATGTTTCCAAAAGACATCTTGCCGTCGACGTATATGAGACGTTTCATTCTAGCGCAAGACATGTGAAGCCATTTCGAGCTGTTTCAGGACGTTTCTAAGACGTTCTGTGTTTCGTGGGTATAGGTTACGCTGTTTTGAATCCTGTTATTTATTATTCTGCCTACAGTTAACGAGACTGCATAACATTCGGCAGTAAAAATGGGTGCACAGTTAGGAAGCCTTATTATTTTACGCCAGTTTCCTCGTAACAGCGCTTCCGGCATATTCTGCCGTTTTTCAGCCATCAATGCAAAATTCTGTATAGCCTTTAATACCTCATCGTTGTCGAAAGAAGGTTGTCGACAGAATGTTGTCAGCAGAAGGTTGTGAGCAGAGGTGTCACGCTTTTCGGTTGGTCGAAATGGTTATGACGTCGTAGTGCGCGGATTCGCAGTAATGAGGTCACCCACAGATACCTGACGCCCTCTTCTGGAGCAGCCGACAACTAATAAAATAGTTGTCGTCTGCTCTGACAGGGGGCGTAAAGCTTCCATGGGTGACCACATTACATACCTCAATACTGCGAACAGAGTCACGGGTTATCGAAGCAGAGAGAAAGAGTCGTGCTAAAGAAGCAGTCAAAGTCGGCAGTCAAAGTGTGTTGTTGTAATGTGTAATCAAAGTGTGGAGTCAAATAAAGCACTAGTACAGCACAAACAGTCTCGCAGTCAATGCCAAACAGTGCGCCAGGAAAGGCTTTCGCCTTGCAGCACCTTAGAGAGCCAAAGTGCCCCGTGAATCTTTTTTTCTTTCAGTTCCCGGTATTGCTGTAATATGTGCTTGTGTGGTTTTTTTTTTCGGGGTGGGGGGGGGGGAAGGTAGTGTGCTGAAGTGAAGTGACACTGACACAGAGTAGGAAGGCTGCACGTTGACCGTAGTGGGTCGTGTCTTGAGGCGACACCAGGAAGGCTGTCCAGTATTTCCAAGTTTTGGCAGCTATCCTCGAAACGGAGAATCAGAGGTCTTATTGATTGCGGTTTTGTTGAACAGTGTTCGGGAGGTGCACTTTGTAACAATGAGATTGCAAATATGTTTCGGTAGAGATCTTAATTTCAGTAAATATGCGCTTATGAACATTGTTATTCGGCTTGCTAAGAACGGTTCATTTGTTTCTGCTTAAAGGCTATTGATGAGAGATGTTCTGTATGCTCCAGTTGAAAGACGGACTTAAGTTGTGAACTGGGTCCAGTCGTTTTAGGAATGATGGCCTCGCAGACCCATACACAACGCATCCATATTCTATAGTCGGATACAACTTAAGTCTGCAGTGAAGCTCCGCCCACATTCAGCCTCCGCGCACAGAATTCCTCCACGACCAAAAATTAGTACGCAGCTTAAACGTTTCTTGTTACGTAAACAAGAAGCTTATCACAAGAAAAAAAATTATAAGCTCTAGAATTTTGACCCGTGGATTGTTTGATATAGTCAAGCATTAAAAAGCTGATTTTGTTTAGAGTTGCGGTAGGCCAGCGGAGTAATACAAGACGCCGCGGACCGCGGCCCAGTGTTAGCAACTGCTGTTTTTTTAAGTTGTATCCTACTATAGGATAGTGCGTACTACAGACCGATAGATTTGTAAAAGACATGCTCCGTCAGATCCCCAGTGTTTCCGTGAAAGTACTTTGAGTATATTCAGGGATTGGGAAGCTTTCTTTTTACGATGTATACGTGCGGCAAAAAATGTGAGTATTTTGACAAATATTGTGCCCACACATTTATGTTCTTGTTCAGCTGAAAGTAAAATTTCAGACCCATACACAACGCATACATATTTTAGGACAGTGCGTACTACAGACCGATAGATTTGTAAAAGACATGCTCCGTCAGATCCCCAGTGTTTCCGTGAAAGTACTTTGAGTATATTCAGGGATTGGGAAGCTTTCTTTTTACGATGTATACGTGCGGCAAAAAAATGTGAGTATTTTGTCAAATATTGTGCCCACGCATTTATTTTCTTGTCCAGCTGAAAGTAAATTTCATTTAAGTGCAGGCTGGGATCAGTCTGCAAAGCACTTTTTAGCGAGAAAAGAACACCAAGTGTTTTTAGGGGGTGAACTTAAACCCATTTCTATCTGCCCAAACCTCAAGTCTGTTTAAAGTCAGTTGTATCTGTAGTTTACAGGTTGATAGGCTGGGAGATGAACATGCTGTCTGAAGGAATACACAATCGACTTTGGAATTATCTTAGCTATGGAAATTGATGAGAAAAACGGTACTACTTAAAATACACCCCTGCGGAATCCGATTCTCCTCAATGAATTTTTTGGAAAATGTGGAACATAGGCGTAGGAGAAATGAGCGGTAAGAAATTTTGTTTAGCAGTTCAGCATCCTCCCACGGATACCTAGGTCTTCAAGGTCGCGGAGATTCCCAAACCTCCAGGTGGTATCATAAGGCTTCTCCATATCAAAGAAAGCTGCTAGACAGCGTTGTTTGTGTATGAATGCCGCTCTGACTGTATTTTCAAGGCGGAGGAGATGGTCAGTT